>NC_090353.1:25577983-26215892 GCF_035084215.1 Heptranchias perlo
TGGCAGAAGCCAAACTCCAATTATGTTTTAAGTGCCAAGGATATATGACACTGAGGTCCTCGGTAGAAAAGTATAGATAAGCAGCCAAGTGCTTATGTCTCTTAAACCTGTAACATGTAGCCTACTTAGTGGTGTTTTAGAATACATGTATGGTGCAAGGTTTTATATGTACCAGCTTATATTAAGTATGCTTAATATGTAGTCTTTTCCTGTTAGAGTAGCAGTAATGTGTATACACTTGTTTAGGATCATTTTCAGCATTTAATATGTGTAAGAATGAGTTAGGAGTATTTGCAATGCACTCCTAAATATTGTAACAGTGGTTATAAGTAGGTATAACGTTAGTGTAACATGGCATAGGGTTAAGAAGCAAAGTATGATGGCTAATGTAGCCAAAAGGATGTTAAAAACAAAGAATATGCTGAAGCAGTATTATGTTTAAAAGAAGCAGACAGTATTGAGTAAAATCTGCAAGGAATGTGCTGCAGTAACGTGATGTTTGAAATAAACAGATAACCAAGGACAGAACGTTAATTAAATTATCAACAGAAGGTCTGAAACATCTGAGACCTAATATGGGAAGACTGCTTGTGTAAAGTTCTCAAAGATAAAGAATGGGTTAGTATGCAAAAGCAAGGAACAGAGTGATACAAGGATTAAGCCTACAATGTATTGCTGAAGGTTAGGAATGATGATTAACAGCGAGGGTGAGATAGCCCATGCAAGTGTTAATTGCCACATAGGCAGGGAAAGGGTATAAAAGAACTGTTACTGAACACGGAAAGCAGCGCGAAACCCAGAAGAAGGAAGAAGAGAATCTACAGTCAACAGGGCACAGCAAGAGAAAGAGAGACCGCGCCGCAGCCACTTGGAGGGCTACTTCTGAGGTTTCAAGGAACAGACTGTGACTATCGTCTTTGTTAAGTATTACTTCTTTGTACTGAACGTAAAATTACTTAATAAATCTGTTGTGCTTATAACCAACATTCCTGTACCCATAGTGGTCTGTTGTTGTCACGAACAAATCTCTTGAGTTGGATTAAATTGAATCCTGAAAGTAACAACAAAGGTTACAATTGGCGACCACGAAGGGACTCTCTGACAAACAACCTAAAACCCGGTATTGTTGTGTATAAGATAACAGACGTGAGGATTGTCAGTTGGCCACCCGGCGAAATCCTTGTGGAAAGTAGAGTCTTACCGACCGATAGTGTCTCTCTAAATACACCAAGATGCCGAAAGGCGATTTTTGGAAAGAGTATAGAGTGAAGTTAGATAAGAGGTGTGACAATACACACGTACAGATGCTATTGATGGAATGTCTGAGTAAGGAACCAAAGGTAACTCTTGAGGATGCAGTGACGTTCATCAAAGAGCAGGTTACGGCTAAAAAGTGGAAGTTGGATAGAGCATTGGGTTTGATCGCTTATGCAGCTTCATATTGCCCGGAACGAGATCGAGACGTCATCCTAGCACGGGATCCTATGTTCCTTGATACCAGTCTGTTTACTTTGTCCACATGATCTATCAGTGTCTGGAGCCATTTCTGACTGCAGGGCTGTAGTTTTAGTGGCATGTTATTCTTCAAAGTTACATGTCCTGGTATCCACATTTGTCTCCCAGTCATAGTCTCATATGGACTCACCCCTGTTGTATTATGGGGGGGTAGAACGTATTGCATCATGTCAGCCCATTGAGTGGAGTGTTCTGTACACAACTTGTGTATCATGGTTTTCAAGGTCCAATTACCCCTTTCCACAATCCCTGAGGATTGTGGATGGTGAGCAATGTGCAATTTATGCCTTATCTGCAGCATATCCTGTAAGGCAGTGAAGATTTCCCCTTTAAAGTGTGGACCCTGGTCACTGTCCACCAGTATCGGTATTCCCCACCTACAGAACACCTCACTCAAAAGAATTTGTGCCGCTGTGCGGGCCTTATTATTCCTTTTCGGGAAAGCCTCTATCCATTTAGTAAATTGGTCAACCACCACAAGAGCATGCTCATAGTTTCCCAGAAACTTGGTGAAGGGACCAATAAAGTCAATCGATCTGTAGATGGGTCCATGGACCATCAGGAGGAGGTTGCGACCAGAGTAAAGCCCGATTGGAGCAAGTGGAAGGGTTAGTCTGTAAACAGAGTAGGAATCTGTTAACGTACTGTGTCACATGCTGTTCCATGTCAGGCCAACAACAGGCATGTGTTAACTTTTCTAGCATAGTTTGGACCGATTAATGTCCTGTCATTGGGTGTGAATGAAAGAGGCTAACATCTCTTTAAGTGAAATGGGCACGCCACTTTCTTAGCTTTACAATGACCACTTGATGTGGTACCTTAACTTTCATAAATAGGGATCTGAGCTAGGTTTTCTGTCTTGCTGTGGCAGACCTTGGGAGAAAGAGGTGGAAGATTTTTTTTTGCCTTAAAAATATCGATTTTACCAATATGGCTGCACTGTGAGAATGCTTGCACAGGCTCCTCTCAGTTTTTGCCCCAGTGTTCCCTTCACTGATCTGTGAATGCTGGACAATAGGGCCCAACAGGCAACCCCTGTGTCCAGTGTTTGAAGAGTGCAAATGTATGCATTTACTATGGGGATAAGTGTAGCTTCTCCTAGCGGGACTGGACACTGGCTGAGAGACAGAGACGCAGTAGAGCACATCCCCAAAATACTTTTTGCCTCAGCTCTGCTGCAAAATATGGCAGGGAGGAGGTGGAAAGCCTAAGCCATGTTGTTGCATATAAAGACGTGGGTAGTCGTGGGTGGCTAGTAGCTCTTCACCTATTAATGATTTCTAAACTGTATTTTCTTTGCACCTCCCCCATGCCATCACATACTCAACATAAAAGATACATTTCAAATTTAAGAAATGCTTGATCTAAATCTTAACTATTATGCATGGTGTTCAACTTATATTAGATCATTGTCAAGAACCCAAGCTGATAATGTACGGAGGATTGAAATTATTTCTAGCACACAGGTAATGTGTTGAATGGAGTTAATGTTTTCTTCTTTATTTTTAATGTACTCTCAGGAACACACAACTTTAGTCTGTGTGCTTTCTGAAATATCAGGTGCATTGGAGGACAGAAATTGCAAGGCTGTACTGCAGAGACACACCTTGCTAGATGCAAGCGCAGGGATCAGAACAGGGGCAACAAAGTAGTATTCCTATCCCCAATCAATACTCATGTCTGGCAAGGCTCCACGCTGGCAATGGCACCTTACAATTTCTGTTCTTATACCTAATGTACAACTGGATAGCTAATGAGAATGTACGCTCGATAATGAACTAATGAAATAGGCATGTAATTGATATAAATAGCCCACATTAGGCCAATCCACTTGTGAAATGCACTATTCTGGGAAAAAAATGGAGGGCAATCAAATTGCTAGGTGTTGTGCCTGTTTTCCGGGTGTAAAACGGGTACAAAGCATAACACTTTAGCAGTGGGATGGCCTGTGCCCAATCTGCGCAGGCGTTGGACCAATTGCTATGTTCATGGGGCCCAGTCTGTCGGTGTGCCGGGCGGACGCTTAAAACAGGCATTAGTTCCCGATGAATAGGGCAGGCGTCGGGCCTGCCCACTAAGGATTCATCAGTGACCCCTGTGGCCGGCAACGAAAAGTAAGTCTGAGAATTCTTTTGTAAAAGAACTCTTCCTATGGAGTCAGAAGGAGCAGGAATACTCCCCCAACTCCACAGGCATCTCAATACAAACTTGTGTTTCTATGAAACCACTACCTTTTGACCTCATCACTGCCTCTGTGATGTTAGGCTACTTGGCTGAAATCAAGAACTGGATGAGTAGAAATTTCCTCCAGTTAAACATAGGGAAGACCAAAGCCATTGTCTTAGGCCCCAACCACAAACTCCATTCTCTAGCCACCAATTCCATTCCTCTCCCTGGCCACTGTCTCAGGCTGAATCAAACAGTTCTCAACCTCGGCATCCTATTTGACCCTGAGCTGAGCTTCCGACCCCATATCCTCTCCATCACCAAGACCGCCTACTTCCACCTCCATAATATCATCCGTCTCCTCCCCTGCCTCAGTCCATCTGCTACAGAAATGATCATCCATACTTTTGATACCTCTAGACTCGAATATCCCAATGCTCTCCTGGCTGGCGTCCCATCTTCCAGCGTCCATAAACTTGAGCTCATCCAAAATTCTGCTGCCCGTATCCTAACATGCACAAAATCCCGTCCAACCATCACCTCTGTGCTTGCTGACCTACATTGGTCCTGGTCCACCAATGCCTCGACTTTAAAATTCTCATCCTTGTGTTCAAATTCCTTGCCCCTCCCTTTCTCTGTAATCTCCTCCAACCCTACAATCCTCCAAGAACTCTGCATTCCTTCAATTCTGGCATCTTGTGCATCCCCAACTTCATTAGCCCCACCATTGGCAGCTGTGCCTTCAGCAGTCTAGGGCCTAAGCTCTGGAATTGCCTCCCTAAAGCTCTCTGCCTCTCCACTTCTTTCTCCTTTAAGGCGCTCTTTAAAACCTATCTCTCTGACCAAGCTATCCCCTATCCTAATGTCTCCTTTGGCTCAATGTCAATTTTTGTCTGATTACGCTCCTGTGAAGTGCCTTGGAACATTTTATTACGTTAAAGACATTATATATATATATACAAATTGTTGTTGTTGCTTCTCCAATTGCTGCATCCAGTGCTGATTTTAATCTACTTACTAAAACATTAAAACATGATATTTGTGACCTCAACAATGCAATGCGGAACTGTAAATTGGCTGGTCCTTGCCTGGGAGGACTCTGTGGCAACAAAGTTCAGGGCCATCATCATTTTTACCACTACCGGAAATGCGTTGCTGATACTACTCCTTAGATGCAGGTCTGACTTTAGGAAGATGTTACAATTCATCAATGGCATAGCCTCCTCACAAAGTATTCTCTGTGAGGTTGAGTTGGATCTCATGTCTGCAGAAACACAGACTAGATGGGTAGTAGCAAGTCTTGGTGATCTTCTTCAGGTGACTTCTGACCTTCCTGGCTCTCCTCTACTGCTCCGGCTGCTTCTCATTGGTTAAAATGAGTCTTGTTCCTGCACAGATGCTGCTGTGTGGACTGAAACAGTTGAATTGTTCCTTTCAATGTCTTCTGGTTTGCTTCATTCTCAACCTCTGTTGGCTTTCTCTGTCATCTTATGCATATACGAATTAAGCAAAATTTGGACTATCCATTTAATTAGTGATTAACAAGTCCTTAAGAAGCAAAAAAATAATATTTCTGGATCTGTGCAAGTAATTATTAGAGCAATTATTAGTGTGGGTCAAATATTGTGACTGTTCATTAATGTAGATGAATTTCACCCCTCAGATATTTAATCTTTTTATTTGAAATTATCTGAACACCTTGAATTGCTATAATTTCTTTATTTTCAGGAATCTGGAAGTGAGAAACAAACTTAAAGTATCTGTAAAGTTTTATACATATAGTTCAACATTGAGGAAAATGAGAGGAATTGTGATTGATGGCTTGTAGGAGAAGGGAAATGAGAGTGTACAGTTCAGATTTCAAGTAAATAGTTGGAAGCAAAGCATGCCAAAAATCATATTGATAGGCTAGGTTTCAAAATTTATCGTATTATTTATTTGTAGTTATATTGAAAATAGCAGTGAGAATATTAATACATGCTATATTTAAAATATGGTACATATTGTGGCATTTTTTGGTATACAAATTTTTTTTAATGCTTTTTGAGTTTTGAAAAGTTGGCTACCCCTCCACTATGCTCTCAAGCCCCTGTGTCATGTTGTGTGTTTAACAAATAAATTAGTGACAAGGCAGTTCAGGTTTAAATAATCTAATAACGTGTAAAGAAGTATTACACTATCAATAAAATAACAGGGTTAAACATCTCTGCCTGAATATCAGTTCAGTGATGTTATATTCAATCTTTCTAGTAGTAACATGTTCACCATGACTTCAATTTTAGAAATGGTACTCAATATTCATGTAGTATAGATTATTATGTTTAAAAGTACACATAAAATAGATCATACTGCTGAAAGGTGATAGGTTAACTACTGTAGCTATACCTTTATTAGTTTAGACTAGTTTGGTCAAAACTGTCAGACTGTAGATTATGATTGAAATTACAGCCTCTAATGGCTTTCAATGGAACCCTGACAACTAGGGGTGATTTTATGAAGCTCTACTTCCATTACAGAGTCTTGTTACTGGCAAGCATGGTAGTGGAGATCGGGCTACAACATTTTAGCCTCGATTTTCTGTCCTGCATTTGTCACTAGCTGCAACAGGAGTGACGGCCTCGGAAAATTACTACCAGTGCAATCTTACAAATTATCAGATTACTAAATGGAAGCCTGTGCTGAGTGGTACAATTGCACTAACATCAACTTTATAAAAACCTTTTGCCACAAAAATAACATTTGTTTTGGTCATATGCCAAGCTGTCTGACAGATTACAGGTCCAATCTTACCTCAATGATAACAGCTGTCCCTTAATTTGCTTCAGAATGACACAGACAAAGTTACAGGAAGAAAAACATGATATTTCTCTGTGAGCAACTACCTAGAAGATTATTGGCTAGTCTTTTTACATTCTAAATTCAGACTAACTTCCTTGATGTACTTTGTAAATGGCCAGTCACAGATGAGAAGGGAGAATATTGTATGGGAACATTTGAATATAATCAATGTAAAGAGCACATGCTGGTTTATTTTTGTTTGAAGTGAGAAAGTTAAGGCAACTTTGGCCTCTTCAATTGTCTGTATTAAATCCACTGTGTTTAGTATGGTAAATGTTAGATCTTGGAAGTCTCGATGATGAAACTTTTTTGTTATTTTTCTTACCAATTTTCTCTCCTCTCCTCCTTTCCTGAAGGTGTTTGTTGGTTGATGGGACATTACTGCACAGGCACTGGTTGTCATCTTGCACCTCACCCAAGTGGCCATTATTCTCACATAAGCCTTAACAATGAGTGGGGTGGGGTTATGGAAGATTACAGCCAAGCTTGACTCTATCCTCCCCTGATGCATGTGCTTTTCCAGCAGAAGTTGCTGGATAGCAATCAGGGATGGGAACCCTGGCTTTTTTCCCCAACCATAATCTGGGGCATTGAGGCCAATTGTAGCAATCCTTTTCACCACCCTGGTTGAAATCAGAACCGACCTGGGAATATCCTGAAGCTTACAATCATTTTTATTTCAAACAGATTATTGAAAAGGACCTTTCCAATACAGTACCTATTAATGATCCAGCAGCTGGTAAAATCATCTGAAGTTAAACTCAATCTATTGAATTTATACTAGTTTTTCAGTTTAGGCCAATGATGGTCTGTCTATAAACATGGTACACTGGGCTTGATGAATATAACGTGTAATCCTGTATAGTGTTTGAGCTTTTTGTAGATCTCTGCTGGACATTCCATTAACTCATTCATAACAAGTATTGAATAACTTTGAACCATCTTATTGGATTCCTTGTTTATGGTAATTAAAAACATTTTACATCAGGTGGCGGTGGTGGTTCCTTGCAATGGGCTTATTGTCTTGGCTAAACACCTCAAAATGTTAAGCTATTACCCATATCGGTGCCTCAGCCAGTTTTTCACTTTAATCTGAAACTCTTTGACATGTTAATCTGGAAGTTTAAGTTTTAAACCCTCTTTTCTGATGCATCAAATTTAGATGTTCCACATCACTTTTGCCCTTTCCAGAATGGACCAGAAATGGTTTACATTTCCTAGCTGCAGTGCACATGATTAATTTATAATTTTCAGTGATTCTGTTGGCATGGGTAAAGATTACTCCACCTTCAATCATCTTGTATCAACTTTCTTAACTTGACTAAAATAAGCAAGAACCCTTTATCTTTCCCTTTTGAGGTCACCAGACCATTCTCTAATTATGTTTTAACTTAATGCAGTACCATGCATAGATGTCTCAGACTTGAAAGAATGATATGACTGCTGGATGGAATCTGTCTGTCATTAAATAGTAAATAGCAGAGAATGGAACTCTGTCTTTATTTCACCAAAATCAGCATTCTGCATTCTTACCCTTTTTATCCATGTGTCCTTGCACTAGCATTGCACCTAAAGCTATCTAATCTAACCTACTAATAGTTGGAAAAACTGAAGTTTTTGTGACATCTGTTCTGTTTTTCCAACAGTTAGCAGGTTAGATTAGATAGTATTTTTACAGCTATGTTCATTTAATCTCCATCATTAGTGGCATATGCAGGTCTTTGATTTAGAAACTGATGTCTAAAATATTTATGCTAATTGTGTACGCATTATATCTGTAATAAATATACTCATTAACTTTCTATCCAATTTGTATGAAATGATTTGAGAGAATTTAACAGTCACGAGCTCTAATATCTTATTTACACAAAAAATGTTTGGTCTACACATGCAATATTAAGGGGTGTGTACACTTAGACCTTCTGCTTTGACTCGTCTCTGTGATGGTTGAGGTTTTAAAGCTATTGACAGTGTGAAAATTTAGGTAAAATGTAGTTCCTTGTGTTTAAACAAGAAATGGCTTTAAAAGTAACTATGTTTTCACCTGGGCAAAGCCAATTTTTGCCTCATCTGCAACATCAGATGGGTACGTCCTGAAGTATTAATGTTAATTTTTCAAGTTCCCACAGTAGCCACCCTTATTGTTGATTGAATAATTATCCCTTTGTATTTTCTGGTTGAGAATGCAATTTAATGGCAACTTCTGCTGACCAATTTCCTTTGTGCTGTGCACTCCACCCACGAGCTTTTGGGTTAGAACCATCCAAATTCATTTGATGTAAAACTTTTATAGCTAGCAGAGATTAAAGTTTTGTAACCACTGTCTGGGCTGGATTTAACTCCATGCAACAAGAAGTGTACTAATTCACTGTGTGGGGCTGTCCTCTAGAGAAACTGATCCATAATCAAAGACAGCAGAGCAATATTATAACCCAGATTAATCACTAAATTGCTGCTCAACTAGAGGCTTGAACACAGCATAATGATACATCACACACTGAGCATTTCAAAGCAGTTTTAATCCAGTGTATATGTGCAATAAATTGAGCAATCTGATTGGTTGAACAATAGTTTTGCTATATGTTATGGAAGTCCCACTATGGGATGAGTAACGTATTCTTAAAAAAAGGCAATTTCAGCAAAAAAAACTTCTCCCTTTTATGGAATTTACAGCCTTCAGATACTGTGGCCCCAATTTTAACCTGTTCAGATTCGACGCCTGTTTTACATCTTGCCTAATTTTACACTCCACTGACATTAATGACAAGAATCCTATCCCAACCCTGCCCCAGAGGGATTAGGTTAAAATCGGGGCTAATGAGAATGTAGCACAAGGGTAAAACTATTACTGCTGGTAGGTGAGTAGAGAGCAGAAATGTTCACGATCATCACTAAAATAAGAGAGGGTAGAATTTTTTTTACACAGAGGTGGTGATATGGAATGCCCCACCAGAAATGGTAGTGGAAGCAGAATCCATAATAACTTTAAAAGTGAAGTGCATAAATATTTGGGGAAAGGAGTGAGGCTGGCCGCAAAGCTCTTTCAGATCGCCAGCACAGGCGCCATAGACCTACCAGCATGTGCTATAACTTCTAATAAGAGCAACTGCAGAGAAATAAAGTGCCTTTTGTTTGCTGGGGAATAGGCGGTACTTTTGCAATTCTGCTCATGGCGATGGGCCAATGGACTGTCAGCGGAGGCGGGTTTGAGGGTGTCTGGTCCCTCCCCGGGGTGACTCACCGTCTCGTGTTATTATAGAAGGATGATAAGCAGCAGCCGCGACCTTATAAAGCGAATCTTTCTCCTGGGTTTAGCGGCGGTGAAAGAGCAAAAGAGGACAGCAGTGATGGTGAGTGGCTCACATCGGTTACACAGTGTTGCCATGTTTCAGTCACTGGGTTTGGCGGCTGAGATTAATTGTATCGCTTTGCAGAAAGAATGTTTCTTTTTGTTTGAAGGACAGGTTATAGACTCAGGTCCTCTGCAGCCCGCACAGACTCTCGGGGGCTGTAGTTAGAAACAAAAAGCAGAAGAGGCTGGAAACACCCAGCAAGGTCAGGTAGTATCCGTGGGGAGAACAGATCAGGCAAGACGTGTCTGAATATGGAGCCTTCCTCAGCATGCGGTTGTGGCTGTAGTTTGTCGCGTTGTCTCGGGCTGATCCTATTTAGGAACCCGGGAGAATTCACCCTTTCCCCCCCCCCCCCTGAACCACAAGTCCCACAAAGCACCATCCCAAATCCTGGCGCATTGCGAAAACTGCTTTCCTCCCGTTTCGGGCCTGTTGAAACCCAGCAGCTCGAACATGTTTGATCGGATTTACTCGCTTTCAGCCCCAATGCGATTCAAAACTGTAACATTTGTTAACTTGACTTGGAGCGGCTGGGGGTGCAGAAAGCGGACTCGGTGTAAAGTCTGATTGTATCAGGTTCAATGATTGCGGGTTACTTTCCTTTTTTTAATCGCAGTTTATACTGGAGATTTATAATTCAGGAGACCCCAGTAGATGAATTGTCCCCCCTGTTTACGTGCAGTGACCATCATTGGGAGGGACAAAAAGTCTCCTTCCCTTGCATATCATTCATATTAAAGCTCTGGTTAGTTTCTAACGGTAACTGGAGGAGTGCGATATCCTGGGAGCTGGTGGCGAGTCGGTGATGAAATTAACAGATAAGAACATATTTGCATTACGGTCAGCAGTTTCAGCCCAAACAAACTGTCGATCCAACGGAATAGTAGATTAATGGACACATATTTCAACTTGTAAACCAGGCTTCTTTCCCCATTCCAGCCTGTGCGTCCTCCCTTGCAAGTTCAGGCAATTGTATACAAAACTACTGCAAATGGCGTTTCAGATTGCTTGTAAATCTGAATTGGTGTAAGTGACCTGCAGTACATGGACTCGTCCAAGACATTCCCCTATCTTGTGAAATGGGACTAAAGTGCACCAGTTAAGTGTTTTGTAACATCTCGCAATCTTTATTGTAGCCACCAGATATTTATGGTTCGCCAACTGAAGACCGTTGTTATAGTTTGATCGGATTTGAATTCTTTTAAGATTACCAATTTAAAATATGGCAGTTTTATTTGGGGGGGGGGGGGGGGGAGGAGCGAGAGAAGCTCCCAGCTACTGGGCAATATGATGAGTTTTCTCTTGTTATTTGAAACCGCTTTTAAAATCTTGACTTTGACCTAATTTTTAATCTGAATTTGTGTTCAAAATATTCTTTGGGTGTGAGGCCAAGTTTAGTGTCCCACCACTGCCTTGGCTGAGATTGGTTATCTCTGCACAGACCAGAGCTTGAAGCTGGGGCCTTCCAGTTATGTATTGTTCCCCCTCCTACCATGCAGTGCACTGGACCACTGATGCATGGTACTGCTTGAAAGAGGGTTTTTAAATTTTGCCCTCAGTATGCCATTTGAAACTTGTTGGCCCAGAGCATTATTTTTCTCACTGGTTTTTAGGTTTATCTCTTTTAATGCTATGAAACCACATAACTGTTTATCCATATAAATAATGGCAATGGCTAATGTTAATGTTGTTGGAGTCCTGGGGCTGAGATGATTGGCCATCACTGCAGGAGTTCTTCAGGGCAGTGACCTAGGCCCAAACATCTTCAGCTGCTTCAGTCCGTACCTGCATGCAGCAAGACCTGGACAACATCCAGGCTTGGGCTGATAAATGGCAAGTAACATTTGTGCCAGGCAATGACCATCACCAACAAGAGAGTCTAACAACCTCCCCTTGACATTCAACGGCATTACCATTGCTGAATCCCCCACCATCAACTTCCTGGGGGTCACCATTGACCAGAAACTTAACTGGACCAGCCATATAAATACTGCGGCTACAAAAAGCAGGTCAGAGGCTGGGTATTCTGCAGCGAGTGACTCACCACCTGCCTCCCCAAAGCCTTTCTACCATCTACAAGGCACAAGTCAGGAGTGTGATGGAATACTCTCCACTTGCCTGGATGAGTGCAGCTCCAACAACACTCAAGGAGCTTGACACCATCCAGGACAAAGCAGCCTGCTTGATTGGCACCCCATCCACCACCCTAAACATTCACTCCCTTCACCACCGGCACCCTGTGGCTGCAGTGTGTACCATCCACAGGATTCACTGCAGCAACTCTCCAAGGCTTCTTCGACAGCACCTCCCAAACCCGCGACCTCTACCACCTACAAGGACAAGGACAAGGGCAGCAGGCACAAAAAGCAGGACAAGTCCAATCCGGCCAATTACCGCCCCATCAGTCTACTCTCAATCATCAGCAAAGTGATGGACGGTGTCGTCGACAGTGCTATCAAGTGGCACTTACTCACCAATAACCTGCTCACCGATGCTCAGTTTGGGTTCTGCCAGGACCAATCTGCTCCAGACCTCATTACAGCCTTGGTCCAAACATGGACAAAAGAGCTGAATTCCAGAGGTGAGGTGAGAGTGACTGCCCTTGACATCAAGGCAGCATTTGACCGAGTGTGGCACCAAGGAGCCCTAGTAAAATTGAAGTCCATGGGAATCAGGGGGAAAACTCTCCAGTGGCTGGAGTCATACCTAGCACAAAGGAAGATGGTAGTGGTTGTTGGAGGCCAATCATCTCAGCCCCAGGGCATTGCTGCAGGAGTTCCTCAGGGCAGTGTCCTAGGCCCAACCATCTTCAGCTGCTTCATCAATGACCTTCCCTCCATCATAAGGTCAGAAATGGGGATGTTCGCTGATGACTGCACAGTGTTCAGTTCCATTCGCAACCCCTCAGATAATGAAGCAGTCCGAGCCCGCATGCAGCAAGACCTGGACAACATCCAGGCTTGGGCTCATAAGTGGCAAGTAACATTCGTGCCAGATAAGTGCCAGGCAATGACCATCTCAAACAAGAGAGTCTAACCACCTCCCCTTGACATTCAACGGCATTACCATCGCCGAATCCCCCACCATCAACATCCTGGGGGTCACCATTGACCAGAAACTTAACTGGACCAGCCATATAAATACTTTGGCTACGAGAGCAGGTCAGAGGCTGGGTATTCTGCGGCGAGTAACTCACCTCCTGACTCCCCAAAGCCTTTCCACCATCTACAAGGCACAAGTCAGGAGTGTGATGGAATACTCTCCACTTGCCTGGATGAGTGCAGCTCCAACAACACTCAAGAAGCTTGACACCATCCAGGACAAAGCAGCCTGCTTGATTGGCACCCCATCCACCACCCTAAACATTCACTCCCTTCACCACCGGCACCCTGTGGCTGCAGTGTGTACCATCCACAGGATTCACTGCAGCAACTCGCCAAGGCTTCTTCGACAGCACCTCCCAAACCCGCGACCTCTACCACCTAGAAGGACAAGAGCAGCAGGCGCATGGGAACAACACCACCTGCACGTTCCCCTCCAAGTCACACACCATCCCGACTTGGAAATATATCGCTGTTCCTTCATTGTCGCTGGGTCAAAATCCTGGAACTCCCTTCCTAACAGCACTGTGGGAGAACCGTCACCACACAGACTGCAGCGGTTCAAGAAGGCGGCTCACCACCACCTTCTCGAGGGCAATCAGGGATGGGCAATAAATGCTGGCCTTGCCAACGACACCCACATTCAGTGAATGAATTTTTAAAAACCATAGCCAATTAATATTACAATAATGTATTTACTATTGAGGCAATATATAGAGATAGGAGTGGTCAACAAAAGTTTGGTGAGAGGTGGAGGAGATTCTAGAGCATGGGGCCTAGGCATCTGAAAGCACCGATACGAATGGTGGGATGAAGGGAGGGGGAATGCACAAGGACAGAGCCAGAGGGTTTGGGGAGCTGTAGGTCTGGAGTAGGTTAAAGATGGGGAGAGGTGAGGTCATTAAGGGATGCTAAGATGAGAATTTTAAATTTGAGGATCTGGAGCCAATGTAGGTCAATGAGCACAGGAGTGATGGGTGAGTGAGACTTGGTGCAGAATAGGATATAGCAGCAGAGATTTTGGTTTGGATGAGCTCAAGTGTGGAGGGTGGGAGGCTGGCCAGGAGAGCATTGAAATAGTCATCTGGAAGTGACAAAGTCAGGGGTGAGCATTTCAGCAGTAGATGGGTTAAAGTGGGATCAAGTGATTTTATGGAGGTGGAAGTAGCTGGTCTTTGTCATGGAGAGGGTATGGGGTTTGAAACTTAACTCTGGTGGAATAGGATGCTGAGGATGAGGCTGATAGTGGGAAGCAATCGGTGGCAACAGAAGTATTCATTCTGCTCTAGTAGGAGTCATTGGAACACAGTAAGTGTACAATACTGTCCTCTAATGTACACTCTTTAAATGACTGGATAGTTTGCTACTTCATGATTGCTTGTTCTAAGTGGGTGACTTGAAACTGAGGGTTTAGTTTAGCAACCTTTTTAAATTATGAAGAATTCCTAATCTGCAATATTGCTTTTCCTTTTAAAGGGGTCGAAGTCATTTGTAACAGATTAGAACTGCTATAAACCAAAGTTCATATTGACCAAGCTAGGTTATTTGAACAGTTTAAAATGATTTCTGTTAAATCTTTTGCAAGCCAAATTTGAATTCTGTATCTTGACCAGTCTTGGGTCTATCATGGCATTAGCCTTTTGGATTGTGTAAGATGTGCAAAACATTAAGCAGTTTCTGTGACAATTTTTCTTGGCTGGGGTTCATTGGCCAAAGGGTATTTTAATGTCTTCAACAAGTAACATTTTTTCACTACTTTCCACACTATAAGTAATTTCACAAAAGTAGTGAGAAATATTATGAACAAATGTTCACTTAGATCTGTCTATGGTATCTCCCCTTGCACCTAGAAATCCCTTTATTTAATACAATGCAATAAACTAATTGGAAATATAATTAAAATAAATCTAATCCTCCTACATTTTGTGCTAGCTACAATGCATAATCTTTCTTGGTTGTAAAGAAATTAATGTATGTGTAACTGTCATGCCTTGCATGCTTGGTTTGTAGGAAAGGCATAGTTGCGGTTGGGCTTGACATGTTTTTGCAGAGTTTCTTTGTGATCCCTCTTATTTATAGTTACGGTTGCTGTGTACTAACTTTATTGAGGGTTACTGTACCATGGAGTGATGGGCTGCAGTTTTACACACGTTGAGGTGTGTTACACTATAGGTGCCACCTCTCCCACTTTCAGGGGGGGCGGGAAAAGAAGAAATAACGTAGGGACTGAAAGATTTTCTTTCACTTTTTAAAATATTTTCCCACTTGCTATTAGGGTAGCAGCCCCCCTACTTGCTGTTCCATTTGAGAACAGTAGTGAGTCCAGCCCTGGTGACCAACTGTAGTGGGTGGACCATGAATATAGGATTAGAGACATATGGCAACAGTAGTTCTATAACAGTAAAGAAAGTGAGCTGCAACTGACGTGCAGTATGAATGCAACAGCTTTGCATGTTCAGTAGGCCAATGTCACAAATCCAGTCATGTTTTTTTCCATGTAAGAGAGGAGGTGGAAGTGATCATACCTGAGACTTCTCATATTTTTAAAAAATGATTCATGGAATGTGGGTGATGCTGGCAAAGTTACACTTATTGTCTTGCCCTGAGACAGTGATGGGGCCACTACACTGAATGGCGGCAGTCCTGTTGCTCTTAGTGCTCATGATGTTGGGTGGGGAATTCCAAGATTTTGTTATGGTTGAACCTGTCCAGGCAAACGGTGAGTATTCCATCACACTCCTGACTTGAGCCTTGTCGATGTTTGAGGCATTCAGGCGTCCAGAGGGGAAGCCACTCTCTGGAGTACCCAGCCTTTAACCTGGTCTTGTAGCCACAGTGATGACCCTGGTCCAATTAATCTTCTTGGCAGTGGTGACACCAACAAGTGTTGGTGGGGAACTCGGCAATGGTGATGCCGTAGAAAGTCAGGGGTAGATGGTTGAGCTTTCTTCTGTTTGAGATGGTCATTAGTTGGCACTTGTGTGGTATGAATGTTACCTGCCACATGTCAGTCCAATGGTGGATGTCCTCAAGTCCTGTTGTAGGCTGACATGGGCTGTTTCATTATTGGAGGAGCTATGAACAGAGCAGAACACTGGAATCGTCCCATTCCTGACCCCACCTTCGCTTCAAGAGTCACTTGATAGCAATTAGGTGAAGGAACCCTGGTTGCTTTGTTTACAATTAAAAAAAAACTTTCCATAGTCCACTATTGACCCATTGGAGAACCTTTTTTTGGATATCTTATTACCATGTTTACAAATTTCACTGTACATAAACATCACTTTGAAATTTCAATCCTTTCTATCTTTGAATCAAAGTATGGGATGGTTGACTGCTAAAAGAGCATTTACAAATTTTCTGATGACTTGTTGGTACTTGTAGGATTGTGACAGAGATTTTGCTTGTTTCAGAAATGAGTGTTTTCAGAGTTTTTTTTGTTGGGAACGTTAGGTGATTCTTAACTTTTTTTCAGACTTCAGATTAGTTGCCATGCAAAACAGTTTGATTGTACATGGTCTAGGATCTGGGATTCACTCAATACCAACACAAGCAGATCTTCTAGAATATCATCAGTTTGTACACTAGTTCCTTTAGTAAACTATATAGATAATTTTGTTGGCAGTCAATGTTTCATATGCTTTAGAATCAATTACCAGACTCTACTCTTTTTTTTGTAGCCTTTTTCCAATTCCTCCAAGGCACTAACTCTCTGGTACTTTGTCAGAGTGTCCATTCTCTTAGATGTCAGCAGGGTATCAGCTCTTAATCATATCTGTGCTCACTATCCATATGTACACTCAACAGATACACTAGATGGTCTTCTGGAGCAGGAACCCTGTATTTACCCTTGTGGGAGGGGGGGGCCTGAGGCAAGTTCTAGAGGCCCTGGTTGAAATCTGTTCGATATGAAATATCTGTGGTGGCCCAAAATTGTGAAGATCTTCTGCTTGTTTCTGCCTAATCACCATTTTGAATCATCTAAACACAAGTGCAACCCTAATACCATACTTGTTCCACTGGTGATCAAAATATGACCCATGATATGTTGTACAATAGATTGTGTTCAGAAGTATGCTTGCAGACAATTTGCTATTAAAGCAAAGTCTAACTGTATAACATCAATGTTGCTTACTGTGGCATCTGATATAGCAGGAACAAATCCAAAATATAAATTTGCATTTCATACACTCCTTATTTGGGTGTCACCATTGAGTGATCATGCTTGTAGCTGCACACTTCAACCACTAGATGGACTGTTATGTGCTCCAGAAGCTGCAGATCCCCATAACTATAGATTCAGTGTCACTAATGCATTCTGAGGGGAAAGTTCACTGTTGACTTTCTGTGGGCAATGCCATCGGTGATCTGCTAGCTTTAATTTAATTGGGTACTTGCATAGTAATTCAGCTGCTCTAATTAATAGCAACTGTTTCCTAAAGCTGGCTTTAGATACCAGCCAAGGGTTGATTCCTTGAGTAATAAATACTGGAGGTTCAGACTTTTAATATCTTTCAGTAATCCTTGCTGTACAGATGGATTTTTAGTGCCATGTTAATTAGGTTGCATGACATTAGCCTCAAATTAAATCTTAAAACTTATAAACTATTGCCATCTGCCTTAATTATAGTCATCTTAAATATAATGGCTTATTACTTAAACTCTTTTAAGTTACTGCTTGTGTCAGTAGCTGACTATTTTTGAAGCTGGTCCAATGTTGCTTTAGTTTCCCTCAAGATGACAAGAGTCTGAAAATTACTGAAATGATTTAAAGATGCCAATTGCAATAAACTATTTGAAATATTGACCGAAGTCTTCATCTAGGATCCTTTATGAAGTGAGCAGTTTTCCTTCCCATCTGAACTGTA
The DNA here is from genome assembly GCF_035084215.1 of Heptranchias perlo. Lineage (NCBI taxonomy): Eukaryota > Metazoa > Chordata > Chondrichthyes > Hexanchiformes > Hexanchidae > Heptranchias > Heptranchias perlo. The sequence continues at coordinate 25,595,825 of NC_090353.1, forward strand.
AGTGGACTGAAATGCTGATTTGATCTTGCTGCTTCCCATGGTCTGAAAACAAACCTTCAAGATCTAAATTTGCAATATGAGTTGCAAGATAGAGCACCTGTCAATCAATGTGGAAGGGCATCACTATCTTCCCTTTTGGCTTGTACACTGATTGACAGGGATCAAGAAAAGGCAGAGGTCAGCAGCTTTCACTAAAGTCCCTACAGTGAATACAATTCAAATTTCTTCAGTTTGGCAAGTCTTGCTCTATGCATATCAGTAACAGGTGGCTGCCTTAATGGCAACCAGCACACAAGGTCTCTGGCTTAATCCTCTGCTAAATTAGTTGATCTTAGGCAGGGTGATAGGGGTGCTGCAGTTGAGCTAGGGTAGTGACTGGGCTTGGCTGTGATATCCCATAAGTAAATAGCACTTGCAATCTGCACTCCTTTACATAAAGGATAGTGAGATATGCAAAGTTGTGTAGTGTCTCTGCTTGTGGAACCATACTCCCAGAATGAGTTTGATATGGAAGAGGGGAGGAGAAATAACTGAGCCATGGTGACTTTAAAAGGGTTGCCTCGTCCCATCCTAGTCATGCCTGGTGAATTGACTGAAATAGTGCCCGAGTAGGATGTTAGTTGTGCAATTGTGGTGACTTTCATTTAGATCATGAGTAGAATAATAGCGATGCAATTTCTTGCATAAAATCCTATAAGAACCAAATGATTTATTGTGACAGCTGTATCAGATGTAAGTTAACTGCTGAATTGGGCTTTGATTTGCTAGTCTAGTGCCCTAGAAATCTTTGTGCTGAGAGGTTGGAAATGTAGTCGCAAGTAGGCTATCTAAAGTTTAAGTGAATTTGTCTTAAGTGGGGATTAAATAGGATTTGACTTTAAGCAGAAGTCTGTTGAAAGCTTTGACCAGTCTGGAACTGTTGGGAATGTCTGTTGGCTAATGGTGGATCATAATTAATCCCTCAGTGCACTGGAGGCCTGTTCAACTATAACTAGGTGACTTAGTTGATTAGGGAAGACTGAACAGTGCACCTTTTTTATGTCAATGCATAAAAGTGCATTCTGGCTGTAAACCAAAGATGAAGAAGAAATGGATGAGTATTTCAGTATCAGGCTTTGGACTGCAAAATGCCATCAGTATTTAAGTGAAATACCTAATTTTTCTCAAACCTAAATGTGTTTGGTTATAGTTCCTAATAATTCAGTGTCAAATGATAAACAAATAACTTGTTTTTAAACAACTTTACATTCAACACCTCACTGCAAGTTGCAGATTGTAAGCTGATGGCCATGACCAGACTGGATCCAACTGGCTGCTGAATTATAATAGTTGTTGTGGGATTGTCTATAAATTTTTGTATTCAAACTTATCAATTCATCAGGAAGTCATGATTAACCTTTATAGAACACTGGCTCAGCCACAGCTGGAGTATTGTCCAGTTCTGGGCACTGCACTTTAGGAAAGATGTGAAGGCCTTAGAGAGGGTGCAGAAGAGATTTACTAGATTGTTTCCAGGGATGTGGGACTTGTGTGGATAGACTGGAGAAGCTGGGGTTGTTCTCTGTTCCAAAGGAGAACGTTGAGAGGAGATTGAATAGAGGTATTCAAAATAGGAAGGGTCTAGATAGGGAGAAACTGTTCTCATTGGGAGAAGGGTCAAGAACCAGAATACATAGATTTAAGGTGTTTGGCAAAAGCACCAAAGGTGACATGAGAAACGTTTTTACACCGAGTTAGGATCAGGAATGCACTGCCCGAGGGGGTGGTGAAGGCAGATTCAGTGATTGCCTCCAAAAGGGAACTGGATAAGTACTTGAAAGGAAAAAATTTGCAGGGCTATGGGGATAGGGCAGGGGAATGGGACTAGCTCGATTGCTCTTGCACAGACTCGATGGGCCGAATGGTCTCATTCCATGCTGTAATCATTCTATGATGTAGCCATACTAATGTTAACAATTTCTTCTTGGAAGCTGATGTTTAAATTTAGGAAACAACAAATGGATTGGCTGTATTGGACATGTCTTCATACTCTACAATCTCTTTCAGAGCGCACAACCAGAAGACTGGCGAAAGGCCGCGTCCATTTATGAGTTTAGTGCCAAGGACATAGATGGCAATGAGGTCTCTCTGGAAAAATACAAGTGAGTAGCCAAGCGTATTGCTGTGTAGCTCAATCCCATTCACTAGATTATCATAACTGCTTCTATTAAAGCTTGCTTACATCTACATTTACAACCTCTCCCAAGACTCTCTGGCAGTAGACTTTCCATTACAGCAAATGAAAGAGCAAAGCCCAATTGAACAGTCAGCTGCCACAATAAATCTTTCATAAAATCCCATTAAGAACTAAACGAAAGTCACTACAGTAGCACCACAAACACCCTAGTCTTGGACTATTTCAGTCAACTCACGGGCTTGAATAGGATGGGAAGAGACAATCTTTTAAATTCCCATGGCTGTTATTTTTCCTCCATTCTCTTGAAGTCAAACTCACTCGAGTATGGTTCATCAGGTCGAGACTCTTCACTACTTTGCCCAGCTCGCCATCCTTTATGTATGAGTGCAGAGAGCGAGTGCTGTTTACTTATGGGATTTCACAGCCAAGCCCGTCGCTACGCTAGCTCAATTGTAATACCTCTGACACCCTGGCTAAGATCGATTAATGAATTCAGTGAGAAAAGGGAGTATCCAATAGATCTTCTCCTAGCAAACACTACTTTCTCTTTACACTCCTCCTCCTTTTCTTTCCCCCCCCCCCCCTTCCAAACATAAACTGATTTCTTTGCCTTCTCAAATGACCTTTTAGTGTCAATGTATGATTCTGGTAGAGGTTGCATACAATTATCTTTTTCATTTTAAAAAAAAAAAAGTGAAAAGGGACTGAATGCTGGGTTTTACAGTCCTAGGCTGGTATTGCACTCTTGCATGTTTGGCATCCCTTGAATGCAAAGGAATGTTCCCTTTTTAATGAAGTTGCTATCCTCCAATTGGTGCTGGTTTTTTAGTCAGTGGGGTCTGTCTACATATTTGGTTCTCAATCATAAATTTATATTGCCAGACTTGTATTCATCCACAAATGCTAGGCAGAAGAATCTCCTGACAGCAGTTTGATTCTGGCCCATAAACCTGTGTGGTGTATGATACTGCATTTTCTTAATTCATTATCAAACTGATAAGAACATTAGACTAATAGATTTTGTTTTTAGTGCCTTGATTTCAGATCTGAGCTGAATAGTGTTGCTGAATCACTGACCACATTTTCCTATTGTAAATGAGGCTAGCTGCTTTAAACGTTCAATGTAGTGTCCAGTGCTCCTGATGGCTGAATTTCTCTGGTCACCTTAAATCCACCCACATCCACAAAACTGACTGAGAATCTTGGAGAAGTATTGTCGATCAGAAATGCATCAGATGCCCAATTGTTTACAGCAATATCTCAAAGTACCCTTGCCAAGATGTAGTAACAGACTTCAGGAGGATGTAGACAAACTGGTGAAATGGGCAGATACATGGCAATGAAATTAATGCAAATAAATGTGAAATGATGCATTTTGGGAGGAAGAATGAGGAGAGGCAATATAAACTAAGTGGTACAATTTTAAAGGGGGTGCAGGAACAGAGACCTGGGGGTTCACATACACAAATCTTTGAAGATGGCAGGACAAGTTGATAAGCTTGTTTAAAAAGCATACAGGATCTGTGGCTTTATAAATAAAGGCATAGAGTATAAAAGCAAGGAAGTTATGTTAAACCTTTTATAAAACACTGGTTAGGCCTCAGCTGGAGTATTGTGTCCAATTCTGGGCAGCACACTTTTTAGGTAGGAGAGAGTGCAGAGGAGATTTACCAGGATGATCACAGTGATGAGGGACTTGAGTTATGTGGTGAGACTAGAGAAGCTAAGATTGTTCTCCTTGGATCAGGGAAGGTTAATGGGAGATTTAATAGAGGTGTTCAAAATTATGAAGGGTTTTGATAGAGTAAATAAGAAGAAACTGTTTCCACTGGCAGGAGGGTTGGTAACCAGGTGACACAGATTTAAGATAATTGTCAAAAGAACCAAGGGGAAAGCTGAGGAGAACTCTTTTGTACGCAGTGAGTTACGATCAAGTATGCACTGCCTGTAAGGACATTAGAAGCAGATTCAGTAGTCTTTTTTAAAAGGGATTTGTACTTGAAGGGGAAAAAATTTGCAGGGCTATATGGAAAGAGCAGGGGATGGGACTAATTAGATAGCTCTTTCAAAGAGTCAGCATGGGCCAAATGGCTTCCTTCTGTAAAATTCTATGTTGCTGTAATTGAGGGGTTACTTTTTTTTTATATACCTCTGCACAAAGGCATCAAGAAAATGAACACTAATGAGTTTAAAAACCCTAAAGGCAGTGGTTAAATGGGACATTGCAATCAAGTATTGCTACTTAATGTTTGGGTTTTCAGACTGTTCTAATTTGGTGCGTCTCCTTCCTTTCCTCTAGCAACAACTCAAAATTTAAAAACTTTTATGCTCTACCATTTTCTGACTTGACTGATGAACTGAATAATTTAAAATGACTGTCTTAATTAGAAAACCACAATCGGCTTGTCTTGCTGCTTTTTTTTCCCTCCTGCTCCTGTGACACTACGAATGCAGAAGCAGATATGACTGGTTGCAGTCTGGATCTTTTTGGTACAAGAAATGTGAAGCTGAACTAGTAGAGTTGATAGAATTTTTTTTCCCAAACTGGGTTAGTTCAGTTTCAGCTGACTGGTCTACGCCAATTCAAAATCTTGTGGCAGGATGTTGAGCAAGTTTTTAAGAGTTTCAGAAGGATACATGAAGGCCAGTGGTGGTTAATCTTGCTAGCTCCAATGAGCCCAAAACTTGGCTGAGGATGATTCTGACAAGATGAGATTTCAAAAGGCAAAATATGGAAGTTCATCTGCCTTTATAAACCCAAGAGACAGTAAAGCTGTAGAAAACCACTAATATGCAGCTTTAATGTTAGTATCAGAATAATGCACTAGGACACAGGTGTTCTCCCCAAACTCTTTACCAAGATTTGAAAACTTTGATCCCCTAGAGTAGTTAGTTTGGTTCCAAGGCTATTTCTCTTTTTAAAGAGTTGGATTTCAAAAATTGCTCTTTGGTGAACAAGGGAAATATATTTTGTTTTAGAACAGTAAATTCTTCTTTAATATTGTATTTGCTTATATTGCAATTGTTTCTTTAGTCTATGATGCAATTCCTGGCTATTAAACCCACCCAGCCCAATGCTTTGATGTGATCAAGGTATAGTTATACTGTGCAAGTACCTATAACTGCCCTGAGAAGTGGTTATGTTTTCAGTGCATGCATCTATGTTCTGTGCTGCCAAACCAACCAGCAGCAATCTTTTTAAATCTTGTTCTGCTTTTTAGGGGATTTGTCTGCATTATCACAAACGTGGCCTCCAAATGAGGAAAGACTGCCGTAAACTACACTCAGCTTGCTCAACTTTATTCCCAGTATGCTGAGAGGGGTTTACGGATTTTGGCTTTTCCCTGCAATCAGTTTGGTAAGCAGGTAAGCTTTGGGAAAATGTAGGAAGATGAACATCCAATGCATGCAGATTTCTTGCGACCTTTCTATAACATTTCCATCCCATTATTAACGATTTGAGTTAGGAGTTTCTTGACAGGTAGTCACAAAGAAGGATGAATTTCATTGGCTTACTGTCCTTTCATAATTATACTGTTTAAGCAAGGCTAAAAGTTACCTCCATTCAAAAGTCTTGACTTTCTGTCGTCTCTCTCAAAAGAATCTCTTGTAATGCATAGTTTTTGGCACAGTATTTTAAACTATCTAAATTTGGTCCAGAATTTTAAGAAATTTAGGGTTTGTAACTTGTCATTACATTTCTGATTTGAACCTAGTTTGAACTGAATGAACTATTTAAAATCATATACAGCAGTGGGTAGTGTAATCTTATTGATTTTCTAAAGAGTAGGAAAACATTTTGTCCCCGTCCCAAATCTCTAAGTGCTATCATATTGTCCACGTACAAGATGCACTCTAAATCCTTGTGGTAAACCTAAAGTTTGGTTACTGAATTTCAACTATATATTTGGGACAGTACTGCAGTCTGATGTATAGGAAACTGAATAGAATTCACATTTAAAATTTTCCAGTTGGAACTAATACATCTTGAAATGCTGTCGCTTATTTTCAGGAGCCTGGAAATGAGGAACAAATTAAAGCGTTTGCAAGTCAGTACAACGTAGAGTTCGACATGTACAGTAAAATTGATGTAAATGGTGATAATGCCCACCCTCTCTGGAAATGGATGAAGGAGCAGCCCAAAGGGAAAGGGCTCTTGGGAAAGTATGTAGAATCTACAAGTAACAGTACCCGTATTTAAATATGGAATGTTGTCATTTTTATTAAGTGTAGAATCTTTCTTGCATGAGAGGGTGACCTGATCAGAATAATTGTCCCTTTTTTTTCCCCCGCTCTAGTTCGGTGTTTCAGTCCTTAAAAACTGATTGCAACTCAAGTTGTTATGGGCATTTCTGACCCAAAATATAATGGTGTCTTAAAATTGACATTCAGCTCTTAAGAAGCTGAACCTCTGGTTCCAGAGTGTTAAGCTCCTTAAAGATGTGCTACCCAGTTCACTTATAAACTTCCATTGGTTTATCAGGAATAAATGTAGAATTATCACAATTCATGTTAAACTTTGAACTGTCTTCAAGGAAATCTAAAGCTTTATTTGTTTTTTTACAGTGCCATCAAGTGGAACTTCACCAAGGTATGGCGACTAGTTGCTTTCATGTCAGTCAGCTACATCTGTCTATAGAACATGCAATAAAAATCCAAAATGGACAGTGTTGTTCAACACTTTTCATATGATTAACTTGCTAACAATTTTTCCCTTCATTTCTAGTTTCTGATTAACAAAGAGGGTCAGGTTGTCAAGAGGTATTCTCCCATGGATGACCCTCTGGTAAGTAAATTTAAACCAACGTTCTCCATGTGAACTGTATTTGTGCAACTTTAGGATGCATTGTCAATAGGCCATCTATAGACCAAATCTATACAACTGGAACTCTTTTTGGTTTGAAGTTGCAACTGGATTAAAGCCTCCCGTGCTTGATGTACGAAAGGATGTACCCTTTACCCCAGTCTCGTACTGGCACTTTCTGATTTGGAATGGCTACCACGTTCGTCTTGTCCCACGCCAGTGTTCCAGATGATTTTTAGCAAGCTTTTTTTTAAACCTGTGATGTGTAAATGCACATTGCCCAGTATCAGTTTTGGATAGATGCTTGTGCAAAAGTTAAAATCAGAAATATTATTTCTAGTGGTAAATAATAAAAATAAATGCACTTGTTACATAAATGTGTGGTGTGAAGAATACTACTGTTCAGAGTACAATATTCCTATGAATGTCTAATTGAATCTTGTTGTAATTGAAAGTGAGTAAGTTCACCTAGTGCAGCAAAATCATATCTATTTCTAAATTCATTTGATATAGAATACTTATCCTTTAGGGGAATCTAAGGTACTGTATTATGTTGTATAACAACATGCTGTGCTACTGTTAGTGTCTTTATGAACTTTATCCACAGACATTTGAAGCATTGTTAAGTTACAGATTAGTGATCCTGCCATTAATATGCTGGGGATGGGGTTTCTCCCCTTGCCCTCCCCCTACCTACTTAGGTATGGTTTCATGGGCATTGATCAACATCTGGTATCTCTCCCAAATGGACATTCATGTGGGAGCTCATAGTGACTGGCAGGCTATTTGATTGGCCACATCACCTTGACTGCTGATCCTACTCCAGTCCTTCTGACCCTTTCCAGCAAGAACTGGTGCATAGTGATTAAGTGGCAAAGTTCTAGTATGGGTTTTTCTTATTCCTTTTTGTTTAGCAAAGAGCACTGAAGCCAATTGTCACAACCCAGCTGTCCCTAGTGACAATTGGCACAGACCAAGAATTGGACAGCGAACGTCCTAATTTTATATGGACCAGTTACATACTGCATTGCTAACTGAGCCATCCAGGATGTGTATTGAACAGACTTATGGGTTATGGAGAAAAGTTGACCACTTCTGCTTTAGGCCTCTTCTGATGCTGTAAATGTGCAGAGTGACCATCAAACTGTAGGATTTGTCATACTCTATTATCTTTTGGGGAGGTTTTTTCTTTAAATTTTTGCATGGCTTCTCGTATGTAAACATAATAGTTTTCACATTCCAAGAAAAGCAAAACTAAGTTACCTGCTGAATAATTCTGGTGTAACTGTTTCTGTATTACAGCTGGGGGAACTTTATTTCCCATTAAGGGTTGTTGAGGACTTCAGATTACAATTAATGAAGGTCACTTAGTGTTCCTGTGCCCATGGGTTTCTGAATTAGCTGTAACTAACCCCCTTCTATGGTGTTTCCTTGCAGAATAAGCTCCTACATTTTAAATTTTCTACATCTCTTCCCAGAAGAGATGCATTAGTGGTCTGTTAGATTTGATAGTTTTGGCTTTATATCTTGAGTAGGAAAGCTTTATCAATGAGCAACTTAGTGCAGTGAAAGGAAAAAGACCAGCAGGCAAGGCAACAAAAGAATTGACAAAAGGGAGCAGAAAACCAAGTTACTAGAAAGAACAGGAAGGACCAAGAAAATCAGGTAAAGGAAAATGGTACTTAGCTAGAGATAGAGATGAATATCTCCACTTTCTCATCGTAATTATAAAATGTACGATTTCCCTCCCTGGATGGAGTGATTCATGTTTGCTCTACCTAGACACTGGTTCAATATAATCCCAAATCTTCAGAATGGGAATATTGTCAATCCAAAAATGTAAATTTCTTTGCAGTGAAGGAACCAGTCAGCATTCCTGTAGGTCTGGATTGAATCCTTGTATACCAGCCCTATGTAGCCTCTTTAGTTTTTCTACTGCTGCCCTTTTAGTTTTCAGACAGGGCAGAAATTTGTATTGAGATTTTATAGTCCATCAGCATTCAGCTGCTGTCCTATTGGTGCAGGGATCATTTCATATTTCCCTACTGTCACATAAATGGCTGAATGAAATTATAATGGGGAGGAGATGCTGAGGATATATCTAATGTGCATTTTGTTTGCTTTGACCCACACAAGCAGGTATTTGCTTGCAAATGACTTAAACCTTTTTTATTTAAAAAAAACCATTGTTTCCCCAATTTGAAAGGGGGCAGCAAGATGTCCATGGTCCCCTCATGCTCTGTCAATATCCTATGCAGACATGGGGTCAGTTTCCACATGTACACCAGTTTTGATGCCCAACTCAACCCTCTGCTGTCAAGGCAACCTGTCTGACAGCCAGACTTGGATGGGTCTTAGCTTTCTCCAGCTAAATGTGAGAAGCCCTAAAGCCATTGTCTTCAGCCTAGTCACAAACTTTGACTCTTCACCACTGCTGCAGGCTGAACCAGGCCATTTACTTCCTATTTAACCCTGATTTAAGGTCACTATCCCATAACCTCTCCATCACAAAGCCTGCCTACTTCTATCACTGTATACAAGATGGAACAGTAACAGGAAGGAGTGTGCCCAAGGCACACTACTGTATTCAGGGTGGAACAGTAACAGGAGGGAGAGCTGCAGTCCATCTACTAAAATCCTCACGCATGCCTTTGTTGCCTCCTAGACTTTAACTCCAATGCTCTCTTTGCTAATCTCCTATCCTGCACCTTCTGTAAACCCATCCAAAACTCTGCTGCTTAAATGCTATCCTGTCCCACCTGCCCATCACCCCTGCCTTCATTGTCCTATGTTGGCTCCCCAATGCCTCTTAAGATTCTTGTCTTTTTAAATCCCTTTATGGCTTATCTCATGTACAGCCCCCTCTCCCAACTGTCTGTTCCTGACTTCAGCCTCTTGTGCTCTTTTTCCACCTTGCTCTTCCATTCTAGAATTCCTACTATAAACTCCTCCTCTGATTAAGACCCTCTAAAATCCACTGCTCTAACAGAGCTTTTGGTTATCCTCTAGTTAATTGTCCATTTACCTGACACTTCTGAAGTGAATGTTTGTTTGTTTTTCTGCTTAAAGGCACAATATTACTGAGTGTTTTAAACCCAAACATAACTCCATTCTCTGAATTGGGACTGAACAGTGCCATCATTTATGCACAACACCATAGATTACTAGGTCTTTAATCGTTAAAATGGATTGTACCACTGGAAAAAGTTAGGTGGAGGAAGGGTAGGCAATGTAGCTTTTTAATTGTCTTGGTTGTAATCGGCTTTTAAGTAGCCCTGCCATCTGGTGTAATCTCAGGTTAGTAAATGGAAGCCTGTGTTGATGGGTATGATTGCATCTGACATCCACTTTTTAAAAAAAAATACAATTAAAATAAAGACATCTGTAATCTTGCAGCAGAAGTTTTTCCCACCTTGGAGGTTGTCTGTCTGTCTCAAAGTACAGTTGTGGGCACTATTGTAACCTTCTAATAACCATTGGTCCATAATCCAGTCCTAGGTCATGAATTTTAAAAAAGTGACATCAAACAATAGGTTGTACTCATAACACAAGTATTTGACATTTAGTTTGTCTTTATTTCAAACAGGTGATTGAAAATCATCTTCCCAATTACCTATAAATGACAAATGTAAGCAGCTGGTGGAAATCAAACTCAATCTACTGAATTTATATCGGTTTTTCAACCCAGGCCAATGATGATCTGCTTTTAAACCTGTTGACACATGGAAAAGTGGACCTGACAAATGTGATGCGCACACCTGGAGGAAATTCTGATGTATATTTTGTTTGAGTTTCTTGCAGATCTTTGCTGCATATTCCATTAACTTGCCTGTAATATTCAATTGTATAGAATAACTTAGGACTGTTTTGTTGGATTCCTTGTTTATGGCAATTAAAAACCTTTTCACATCAACTGTCTTTGGGCTGGATGCTTATTGTTTTGATCATGAAATTGAAAATGGTATTTCAGATAGCTTTCCCTCTTAACTGAAATCCTAATATTTCCTTTTCCCTATAAATCCTTGGTCGTGTCACTTCCCAAATCTGTGCCAATCTTTCCTGCAACTCCATGTTTGAATAGTCAAGATTTTTGCTCCTGCCACAACATAAATGGCCCTAATCAGTCACAAATGACATCTACTGTGACCATGGTCCATTTGCACTCATCTAACTTTATGTAACCTTTGATGTAATTGACCTCTCCATCCTCCTCCCAAGTCTCCTTTATTGTCCAGCTCAGTGGGACTGTCCTCACTTGGTTACAATCTTGGCTGTTAAACTGTAGCATTTGTTCAGCAATGGCTTCTCTTCCCACCCCTGCACTGTTTCCTTGAGTATACGTAGATCTATCCTTGGCCTCTTCTTTGTCTATGTGCTGCCCCTTGGCAACATCATTGAAAGACATGGTCAGTTTTCACATGCACGCTGACTACTTCCAGCTCTACCTCTCGACCCTTCACTGCCTCTGTTGAAGGACTGCACGTCTGACATCCAGTCCTGGATGAGCCCTAAATTCCTCGAGTTAACTTTAGTTTTCCCAATGTTTATCAGCTTCACCCCTGCCATAAACTCCTGTCCTCTTGCTATTGATTCTAGCCACTGTCTCTGGTTGAACCAAACACTTTACAACCTCCAATACTGTATTCAACACAGCTGAGTTTCTGATCCCATATACTTGGCAATCAAAGATTGCCTACTTTCACCTCTGTAACTGCTGTCTTCCATCCCTGCCTCAGCCTATATGCTGCTGAAACTCCATGTCTTTGTCACCTCCAGACTCGATAATCCCAATACTCTCCTGGCTGGCATCCAGCATCCAAAACTGCTGCCTGTATGCATGCACCATCACCTCTGACCTTGTTGATCCTCAATTTAAATTATCAATGTGTTTAAATCCCTTCATAGCCTCACCCTCCCAATATCTATAACCTCCTCCAACCCCCTCACAGTTCCTCCATCTCTGGCCTCTTGGGCACCCTTCCCTCTTTGCCCCACCATTGATGGCTGTGCCTTCAACTGCCTTGGCCCTATACTCTAGAATTCCCTCCCTAAACCTCTCCTTTAAAACCAAAGCTTCCTAATATCCTCCTTTGGCTCAGCATGCATTTTTTTTTTTATTTATGCTACGCTGAAGTACTGAGATGCTTCTGTTAAAGGCACTATATAGTACAAGTAGTTGTGTTCCTGCATGGCTTTTCTGTGAAATTTAAATGTCCTGCCATACTTAAACATCTACCAGCATTCAGTAACCAACTTTTCATCTTGGTATTTTACCAACAAGCACACAAGATGATTGGAGTACATGTGCATAGACCATGCTAATATGAGTATTAAGATCATATGCTCATCACTCATTTACAAATCAAATACAATTTGCCATATCTGGATTCCCAATTAGCTACATATGGCTAGTTTCTATTGTACTGGATAGCACTGCTCTACTTTACTCAAGGGAGGTGTACTCACTTTCTCCTTAATAGAACAGGCAATGGGCATCAAAAGTTTTGTTTCCTGGGAGCGAAGGTGACTAGTGGGTCATATTTCCAGCTTTTGACTTAATTTAAAATTCATTTAGGAAAAAATGTATTTTGATAGCTTCCAAATGAGTACTCAATTTTTTTTTGCATTTTTTTAATGTAAAAGTTAAACTCTTGGGAGGGAAAATAGCTTTGTTACTGGGGTACCACTTGCAATATGTATGGCATTTGTAAACTCCACTCCACCCTACCCCGCCTTCCATTTAGTTGATATGTTGTGCCCAACTACCATCCTCAGCTGTCCTATGGCTATGTGGTCAACAAGTCCTTGCAATGAGACCTGCTACTGAAAGTGGAAAATGCTGTACTTAAACTCGCCAGCATAATTTGCATCTGCGTATGAACAGTTGGCTATATAGGTTTGGAAGATAACAAATCAAATTTGTGCATCATTTTTCAGGAGGGAAGCGGTTTTAATAAATCTAGTTCCTTTTTCTGATTTGGTGAAATAAAAGGCAGAAATAATTATTTGGCTAGGAGTTCCTAACTATGCAGACTTGGATGTTCTGATACTTGTCTCCTTTTTGTTCAAGTGCTGCAATAAATCAAATCTCCTGAAATACTAAACTTTTGAAAGGTATTTTAAAATTCCATCAGGCTATGATATTCTGAGTTGGCTTTTGCTGGCTTATGTAGAATGTATAGCACAAATGGGCCATTTGGCCCTACAGATTCATGTCAGTGTTTATTCTGCACACGAGCCTTCACCCTCTAGAGGGATAAAATTGAAAAGCAGACAAGTTATGTTAAACTTAGAGAATCTTGGTTAGACCACACTTGTAGTACTGTGAAGAGTTCTGGACTATAAAAAGGATATAGAGGCACTGGAGAAAGGTATCATCCTAGTGCAAAAAAGGTTTCCTATCAGGAAAGGTTGAGCAGGCTGGGGCTCTTTTCTCTAGAAAAGAGAAGATTGAGGGGTGACCTGATAGAGGTCTTTAAGATCATGAAAAGATTTGATAGGGTAGACGTGGAGATGTTTCCACCTGCAGGGAAGACCAGAACTAGGGACCATAAATATAAGATAGCCACTCCCTACTTTATCTAACCCTATCAGCAAATCCTTCTATTCCTTTCTCACTCGTGTTTATCTAGCTTCACCTTAAATGCATCAATGCTAGTTGCCTCAACAACTCCTTATGGTAGCGAGTTCCACATTCTAACTACTCCCTGGGTAAAGAAGTTTCTCCTGAATTCCCTATTGGATTCATTAGTGGCTATCTTATATTTATGGTCTCTAGTTCTGGTCTTCCCTGCAGGTGGAAACATCTCCACGTCTACCCTATCAAATCTTTTCATAATCTTAAAGATCTCTATCAGGTCACCCTTCAATCTTCTCTTTTCTAGAGAAAAGAGCCCCAGCCTGATCAAACTTTCCTGATAGGTATCATCCTAGGAAACCTTTTTTGCATTTTCTCCAGTGCCTCTATATCCTTTCATAATATGGAGTCCAGAACTGTTCACAGTACTCCAAGTGTGGTCTAACCAAGGTTCTAAATAAGTTTAACATAACTTGTCTGCTTTTCAATTTTATCCCTCTAGAAATGAACCCCAGTGCTTGGTTTGCTTTTTTGATGGCTTCATTAACCTGCGTCGCTACTTTTAATGATTTGTGTATCTGTACTCCCAGATCCCTCTGCTCCTCTACCCCATTTAGACCCTTATTATCCAAGCAGTATGTGGCCCCCTTATTCTTCCTACCAAAATGTAATACCTCACACATCTATATTGAAGTTCATTTTCCAATTACACGCCCATTCTGCAAGCCCTCCTGTATTTTGTCGCAGTCCTCCTCGGTATTAACTATACCCCCCAATTTAGTGTCATCAGCAAATTTCGAAATTGTACTTCCGATTCCCAAGTCCAATTAATTTATGTAAATTGTGAACAACGGTCTCAGCAACTTGTGGAACACCATTTCCCACCTTTTGCTAGTCTGAGTAACTACCTTTAATCCCTACTCTCTGTTTTCTGTTTTAAAACCAGCTTGCTACACATTCTGGTACTTGTCCCGATTCCACATGCTCTGACCTTAGTTATGAGTCTAAGACGGTACCTTATGGAAGGCTTTTTGAAAATCCAAATATATTACACCTACTGCATTATCCATGTCTGCCTTTTCTGTTACCTCAAAGAATTCAATAAGGTTGGTCAAGTATGATCTTCCCTTTTGAAATCCGTGCTGACTATTCTTTATTATATTTTCTGTTTCGAGATGTTTTTCTATTAAATCTTTGAGTAAGGATTCCTACCACTGATGTTAAGCTAATTGGTCTATAGTTTCCTGGTCTGGCTCTATCTCCTTTTTTAAATATACAAATCACATTATCTGTCTGCCAGTCCTCTGGCGCTATTCTCTTTTCTAATGAATTTTTATATATATGTATTAACGCCTCTGCTATCTCCTCTAACTTCTTTTAATATGCACAGATGTGATCCAGAGGATTTATCCTTTCTAAGTTTGATTAGTTTATCAATTATCTCCCCCCTTTCTATCTTAAATGTCTTTATATCTTTTTTGATCTCTTCTTCTAATGTCTTGCCCACCATGTTAGTCTCCTTGGTAAATACTGAGACAAAGTAATTATTTAATATTTCTGCCATTTCGCTGTCATTACCTGTGAGTTTATCGTGTGTATCTTAGTGGCTCTATCCCTTTCCTGATTTTTCTTTTGTCATTTATGTATCTGTAGAATACTTTACTATTTCTTTTTATAGTCCTTGATAATTTAATTTCGTAGTTTCTCTTTGCCTTCCTAATTTTTTTAAAACTTCTTTCCTAACCTTTTCGTATTCCCTTTTATCATCCTCACCTTTGTTGTCTATGTACTTAGTGTATGCCTTTTTCTTTAGTTTCAATTTTGCTTTTATTTCTTTATTTATCATTACTGGTTAGTTTGTTCTTGATTTTTAGTGGGATATATTTTTCCTGGGCCCTATTGATCACCGTTGCAAAGGTTTCCCACTGCTATTCTATTTTTTTGTTATCAGTAAATTTTTCCAATTTATTTTCCCTAGTTCCATTCTCATCCCCTGAAAATCAGCTTTTTCCAGTTTATTACTTTGATCTCTGTCTTGCTTATTTCCTTCTCAATTTTTATCTTAAACTGTACTATGTTGTGATCGCTATTGCCTAGATGTTCCCCTACCCTTACTTCTCTTATCTGTTCTGGTTCATTTCCCATTACCAGATCCAGCAATGCTCTGTCTCTTGTTGGGCTTTTTACATACTGGGTAAGAAAGGAGTCCTGCACATATTGTAAAAACTCCATTCCCTGTACCCCTTTACCTACCTCTCTTGCCAGTTTATTTGGGAATAGTTAAAATCTCCCATAATTATTAATTTATGTCCTTTACTCATTTCACATATTTGCTTACATAGTTCTTTCTCCACTTCCTTCCACTATTAAGTGGTCTGTTTAATACCTCTATTAGTGTGATCGAACCCATTTTATTTCAGTCCATATGGATTCTGTTTCTATCCTTCAGTTATGTCCCTTTTCTCTGCTGCCATTATTATGTTATCTCTACTTAGCAAAGCTACTCCACCCCCCCTTTCATCCTTCCCTATCCTTTCTGATTATGTTATAACCTACAATATTTAGTTGCCAGTCCTGTTCTTTATGTAACCATGTTTCAGTTATTCCTACTACGTCTCGTTCCTCGCTACGGATTATTGCCTCCTGTTCCCCCATTTTATTTTGGATGCTGTGTACATTACTGTACAGGTAATGTATCTTTCCATTTATCAAAGCTTATCTTCCTGCTATCCACACCCAACTTCCACTTTACCCAGAAGGACTGAAATTCCTGTGAATATCTTCTTATTGGTAGTTGTCAGTAGAAGCTGCACCCAATGCCACTCTTCATAACTGGTCTGTTTTTCTTAAACTTAAGGTTTTATCTGCTTTGTTCTGGCATATGGCCAAGAGCTTCCAGGATTGAATTGTTGGCTCAAATGCCTTCCCAAATGGAAAGGAAAACTATTGGTTTAAAATTGGCAGAGTTCTAGGAATGGGCTGCCCGTTCACACACTCTGATGGGAAAAGATACATATATGAGACAAAGGCCTGAACAAAAAAAAAATCAATGAGGCAAAAGAACATAAGATATAACTGCAAGAAATGTAGATATTCATGCATTCCGTTCATTGGTGCATTCAGAACTGAGAAATTACATTTAACCCTGAGGCAATCAGCGAGATAAAACATCTTTACAGAAACTTTATTATTGTATTCTACAGAGTAATATCATTAAATTTTGTAAAATGAGGATGTTTCATTATGGATACATAAACATGTAGTGCAACTGTCTTGTGGGATTTGGCAAGGTACTAGTACTAGAAAAGCAAACTGTTCAATTAGTATCTGGTAGACAGTCTCTTAATATATTACAAAAAAATTATTGCTAAACAATAAGCACACATTCGGAGACAGTGAACTGCAAGTTGTAAAAAAAGATAATTGTAGTTTTTTTTTATTTATCATAAAAATGAAAGCATGCTACTATATTCCTTCCTTGAAAGTAGAAAATTAAGAATAATTAGTTTAAGGCACATTTTGATAATTTTTTTTACATATTTTTTTACACTTCATTTCCTACACTTATAAATACAAATAGAAAACAAAGACAACCCAGTAAATTGTAAGTAGGCAAAAGTGCTTGCATTGTTTACAGATACCCACAGCATATACAATAGCTACAATCAATAGAACCATATCGGTTAACAAAATAATTTATGTAAAAAAAGTCAAAATGTACTGTTTAATGAACAAAAAGCAACATGAATCTTTTAATTCATGTAGACAACCCTGATATAAAAGATAGAAAAGGGCCATTGGATCTGTTCCTGAGGCAAAGAGATTTTATACCAGGCAACTTAAGATGTTGAATACTTTGGTATTTGTGTTCTATCCTTGTTAGAATACTTTGTGAAAGTAGTAATATAAAGGCACAAAAGCAGTTAATCTCTGGTTTCTAATATTACAGTGCATCCAAAATTTCTAATGGCAGATTAAAGCAGTTTTTAAGCTTTACAGCAGTCCCTGAATTAAATTTGTTTAAAATTACTTTAAAAATTACTCAATATAACATTTATAGTTGGGTGTTTCTAGTCAGTGAAAATTACATAAATCTTCCCTATTTCACCATCTTCTATTCTTGCTCCCCGCCATTCACATACCACCAATATTAGATGTTCCTTTCTGTATAACAAACAAGCAAATATAACTAGGCCTACAGGTTATTGAGTATGACTAATGCTGTGGCTTGAGCCAAGCTCCAAAATAGATTGAAGCACACCGAATGTGGCAATGATCTTGTAGGTGTTTTAAAGTGTTCTTACAATCCATTAAATAGATAGAGGAAAGGGCCATGATATCTATTTTTGATCCATTAAATATCAAATAATAGTGACTTTAGCAAATCTCCATCAATTACAGACTAATGTAACAGTATTTGGTTTGATGCTTCATTTTCTAACCTACCTGTCTAATTCATAACCACACTTACCCCTCTATTTAATGGGTTTCTCTTTACCAAGCGGTAGCAGCATTAATGCCATGTGACCACATTGTTTGGTTCAAATAGGTTAACCCTTAATTCACAAAGGTGAAACAACAGCCATTACACATAACCCCCTGACACACTGAATCAAGTTGCCATGTTTGTTACTTTGGTTTAAATGTCTGGTTGACAAAGGTCTCTCCCCACAACCATCCCTTGGTCTCTTGCCATCATCCAAAGCTTCAATAAGCCAGTTATTACTGTGACATATTTATACTTTAAAAAAAAATGAGTTTCCATTTGCTTGAATTTACTTCCATCAGAACTCTGGAGTAATCAAAGGGAATGAATATGTTGAACTATTTTAGGCACTGGATTAGTCATCTTGGGGTGGTAACCAATGTTTTCTTGTAATCCTTACCAAAAACGGTTACTGAATCACACAAACTGAGGTTCAGATTTGAATAAAGTGATTCATACAGTACTACATGCATGTCAGTTTAACTGAAAAATTGTGATGCAGATTTTAGGCAGCTATCATGGTAATACAGACTATCGAGTTAGACCATGATATAACCCACAAAAAAGGCTTCACAAATACCACCATTCTGACTATATCTTCTTCCAGTCTATATATCAACTGGATCAATATAATTGTACTGTACCTGAGTAAGTGATGCATGTGTTTGTATAAAGTCAATGTGAGAATTACTAAAGGATCTAACTGCTTTTTGCCCCCAATGATTACTCCTAGTTTTGAATGGCCGGACAATGAAAGGAACTTTTTACCTACAGCTAGAAACCTGACTGTCATAAAACTAGTCTTTGGGTCACTCCAAATGGATTGGTAGGTTTACAATACCAACACTGACACAATAACCTGAGCAACAGATTTTATTTTATAAAAAACTTCCAGCATAGAGTCTTTGAACTAAAAAAAGTTGTACATTTATTATGACCATTGCAGCTTGTCTGCTCTACAGTGGCACTGCTAGTGAGTTACTGAAGAAAGAGAAAGAACAGAAATCAGAAATGTTCTCTGACCAGAACAGTTACTGGTAAGAGGAGGTTAGTGCAGTGAAACCTGCAGGACAAATATGAAAGACGGGGGAAAAAAGCAACAGAAATAAAATTTAAGGAAAGAAAGTAAATTAAATAATATAAAATACTACTTTAACATTATTTTATTTTTAAAAAAGGAATGCAAACAAGTTAAAAGGCTCCCTGTTCTGCCAGAGCTCACATCCCTGTCAAACCAGTTATGTTTCGAGCACTCTCAGCCAAACTGCCTTTCTATCTCCCATCAAATACCAATTTGCCCCACACAGATCTTACAGGGACAAGAAAAAGACAGAACAACCCAATTTAATTTTTTTCAATTCCAAAATCGAAACCAAGGGTTGTAAACCTCCACATTCATCTGGAGTGGTCCTCACAAGTTAAGTTTCCAGGTTAAAGCAAATATTTCAAGGGGGACATATATAAGCATATAACGAGACTTTAACCAGCACTTTCTGTAACTACGCTCTTATAAGCTATTGCATAGTTGTTCCAATATAGTTAAAGAGAACATGTCACAGCCAGCAGGTGATATGACTAATATCCACAAGTCAGGCAGAGTTCGTAACTCTGTGGAGATATTTATCATGTCTTAGACTGCTTTCCACAACATATATTTATACCACATGCTTAAAATATATAATTTAGAAACAAATTTACATCTTTATGATATTACAAGTGTGGAGATATGAAAAATATCACCACGGTGCCCAGACCATGTGTGGTATAAAACCTGTTACGATCTTTTTAAAAGATGATCACGCCGTTTTTATATTTACAGTCATATAATTGTATGTTACACTGTTGCACTTTGTTAAAGCATATTAATAGTACATGAATTGTTTACTGCATTGTAATTACACTGCTGTTAAGTGCTTATTTAAGCCCCCCAAAAAATGTGTTACATAAAAGGTGTGCAGAACAGCAGTTACTCGACAGCAGAAAAAATGGTACTCTTCCTCAGAAATACAGCTTTTCTATGTTTCCAAATGTCATGGTGAGTGCTGGGAAAGCTGGCATTCAGTTTCATGAGATTGGGACGAACTTTATTTTTCAACCATTGAACCTTATTACCTGTCACTTTGTACAATTCTCCCTTCTCATAGGTTTTTGACTGTGCAAATCCCTGCAGAGGTCTCATCCGATATCCATGTGTAACCGAACAAGTGCTTGGTTGATTACAACACCAGTACCAAAATACAGTGAGAGGAGAAGGGAAGAAAGATGTCAGCTTCTGATAACGCCACACCAGAGATTCAAAGGTTGAAGAAATCTACCTTCAAAGCCCACATTATTAAAGAAAGCTTCAAAGAAAGCAGCTTTGTCCCAGTCCTAGTCTTTATATGCAGGCAGTGTCATTGAAGGGAAAATCTATGACTTAATGTCAATTTTCAGCCTGCATGTCAATGTGATACGAAGGATTTTGACTGGAGTCAGGCACTTTAGCATAGCAGCATGCTAGTCTTTTGCTATTCAGCTAGCTTCCCAGAGATGTGACGGTTGCCCAAACTGAATAACACTTTGTCGATCTTGACTTAGCATTTCTTCCTGCTGTTCAAAATCAATCCCTAACAACTCTTGTAAAACTTGTACGGGGTCGAAAGTTTCTGATATCTGAGCATTGTTGGTAAAGGCTTGTTCCCCAGATAAACTGTCTTGTGCGTCACTTTGACATATTTGCAGTACTTGGTTTGCCAGTAGCTGCCGATTCTCCTCCTGTTTTTTCTTTACTGCAAAGTCCATTTTCTTCAGCTCATCAATGACACTATAAACACAGGCTTCAGGAATCTTTATACCTGTAGAAATCACCAGAAAAAAGGTGTGCTTAGATTGGTAAACAAACACAATCATTGCCAAAGTCAGTTCCTTTATCAGAAGAGAGTGTTATAATTGATATCAACTATCAATTCACAATGAGCACTTGAGAAGTACAACTTGCATTACCTCAGGGGCAAATAATGTAATGTAATGCACTTCAAGCATGTAGGTTTGAGATCTATTACATGCCCACAAACTGTATGTAAGGCTCATTATGGCCCCATTATTTGTTTATAGAGGGCCATAATGTGACTGCAGCACTTGAGTAGCGCTCCTGTCCCTAAGTGCCCAGTTGGAACGGGTGCTACATGGTAGGATTGGGGATGTGGAATTTTGCTGCTGGGTGCAGTAGTGTAGTGGTGATGGTACTGGACTAACAATCCAGAGGTCATAAGTTCAAATCTGGTCATTTGTGGACTAGTACCAAAAAAATGACCATGAAAGGACGTGTACCTCTCTGGGGCAAGTGGTGACCCTCACCAGAAATAGTGGCTGAAGCTTGCCAGAATGGGGTGCTGGGCCCCTTGCCCCAGAGAGGTACACATCCTGCCCAGGGACACTTTAAAAATAAAAATAAAATGGTGTCCCTGATCTTCAGAGGTCCATTTTTTTTTTATTCGTTCATGGGATGTGGGCGTCGCTGGCAAGGCCGGCATTTATTGCCCATCCCTAATTGCCCTCGAGAAGGTGGTGGTGAGCCGCCTTCTTGAACCGCTGCAGTCCATGTGGTGACGGTTCTCCCACAGTGCTGTTAGGAAGGGAGTTCCAGGATTTTGACCCAGCGACAATGAAGGAACGGCGATATATTTCCAAGTCGGGATGGTGTGTGACTTGGAGGGGAACGTGCAGGTGGTGTTGTTCCCATGCGCCTGCTGCCCTTGTCCTTCGAGGTGGTAGAGGTCGCGGGTTTGGGAGGTGCTGTCGAAGAAGCCTTGGCGAGTTGCTGCAGTGCATCCTGTGGATGGTGCACACTGCAGTCACAGTGCGCCGGTGATGAAGGGAGTGAATGTTTAGGGTGGTGGATCGGGTGCCAATCAAGCGGGCTGCTTTATCTTGGATGGTGTCGAGCTTCTTGAGTGTTGTTGGAGCTGCACTCATCCAGGCAAGTGGAGAGTATTCCATCACACTCCTGACTTGTGCCTTGTAGATGGTGGAAAGGCTTTGGGGAGTCAGGAGGTGAGTCACTCGCCGCAGAATACCCAGCCTCTGACCTGTTCTTGTAGCCACAGTATTTATATGGCTGGTCCAGTTAAGTTTCTGGTCAATGGTGACCCCCAGGATGTTGATGGTGGGGGATTCGGCGATGGTAATGTCGTTGAATGTCAAGGGGAGGTGGTTAGACTCTCTCTTGTTGGAGATGGTCATTGCCTGGCACTTGTCTGGCGCGAATATTACTT
Organism: Heptranchias perlo; assembly: GCF_035084215.1. Lineage (NCBI taxonomy): Eukaryota > Metazoa > Chordata > Chondrichthyes > Hexanchiformes > Hexanchidae > Heptranchias > Heptranchias perlo. The sequence goes on from NC_090353.1 coordinate 25,618,121, forward strand.
GCCACTTATCAGCCCAAGCCTGGATGTTGTCCAGGTCTTGCTGCATGCAGGCTCGGACTGCTTCATTATCTGAGGGGTTGCGAATGGAACTGAACACTGTGCAGTCATCAGCGAACATCCCCATTTCTGACCTTATGATGGAGGGAAGGTCATTGATGAAGCAGCTGAAGATGGTTGGGCCTAGGACACTGCCCTGAGGAACTCCTGCAGCAATGCCCTGGGGCTGAGATGATTGGCCTCCAACAACCACTACCATCTTCCTTTGTGCTAGGTATGACTCCAGCCACTGGAGAGTTTTCCCCCTGATTCCCATTGACTTCAATTTTACTAGGGCTCCTTGGTGCCACACTCGGTCAAATGCTGCCTTGATGTCAAGGGCAGTCACTCTCACCTCACCTCTGGAATTCAGCTCTTTTGTCCATGTTTGGACCAAGGCTGTAATGAGGTCTGGAGCTGAGTGGTCCTGGCGGAACCCAAACTGAGCATCGGTGAGCAGGTTATTGGTGAGTAAGTGCCGCTTGATAGCACTGTCGACGACACCTTCCATCACTTTGCTGATGATTGAGAGTAGACTGATGGGGCGGTAATTGGCCGGATTGGATTTGTCCTGCTTTTTGTGGACAGGACATACCTGGGCAATTTTCCACATTGTCGGGTGGATGCCAGTGTTGTAGCTGTACTGGAACAGCTTGGCTAGAGGCGCAGCTAGTTCTGGAGCACAAGTCTTCAGCACTACAGCTGGGATGTTGTCAGGGCCCATAGCCTTTGCTGTATCCAGTGCACTCAGCCGTTTCTTGATATCACGTGGAGTGAATCGAATTGGCCGAAGACTGGCTTCCGTGATGGTGGGGATATCGGGAGGAGGCTGAGATGGATTATCCACTTGGCACTTCTGGCTGAAGATGGTTGCAAACGCTTCAGCCTTGTCTTTTGCACTCACGTGCTGGACTCTGCCATTATTGAGAATGGGGATGTTTGCAGAGCCTCCTCCTCCCGTTAGTTGTTTAATTGTCCACCACCATTCACGACTGGATGTGGCAGGACTGCAGAGCTTTGATCTGATCCGTTGGTTGTGGAATCGCTTAGCTCTGTCTATAGCATGTTGCTTCCGCTGTTTAGCATGCATGTAGTCCTGAATTGTAGCTTCACCAGGTTGGCACCTCATTTTTAGGTACGCCTGGTGCTGCTCCTGGCATGCTCTTCTACACTCCTCATTGAACCAGGGTTGATCCCCTGGCTTGTTGGTAATGGTAGGGTGAGGAATATGCCGGGCCATGAGGTTACAGATTGTGCTGGAATACAATTCTGCTGCTGCTGATGGCCCACAGCGCCTCATGGATGCCCAGTTTTGAGCTGCTAGATCTGTTCTGAATCTATCCCATTTAGCACGGTGGTAGTGCCACACAACACGTTGGATGGTGTCCTCAGTGCGAAGACGGGACTTCATCTCCACGAGAACTGTGCGGTGGTCACTCCTACCAATACTGTCATGGACAGATGCATTTGCGACAGGTAGATTGGTGAGGACGAGGTCAAGTAAGTTTTTCCCTCGTGTTGGTTCGCTCACCACCTGCCGCAGGCCCAGTCTAGCAGCTATGTCCTTCAGGACTCGGCCAGCTCGGTCAGTAGTGGTGCTACCGAGCCACTCTTGGTGATGGACATTGAAGTCCCCCACCCAGAGTACATTTTGTGCCCTTGCTACCCTCAGTGCTTCCTCCAAGTGGTGTTCAACATGGAGGAGGACTGATTCATCAGCTGAGGGAGGACGGTAGGTGGTAATCAGCAGGAGGTTTCCTTGCCCATGTTTGACCTGATGCCATGAGATTTCATGGGGTCCAGAGTCAATGTTGAGGACTCCCAGGGCCACTCCCTCCTGACTGTATATCACTGTACCGCCATCTCTGGTGGGTCTGTCCTGCCGGTGGGACAGGACATACCCAGGGATGGTGATGGAAGAGTCTGGGACGTTGGCTGAAAGATATGATTCTGTGAGTATGGCTATGTCAGGCTGTTGCTTGACTAGTCTGTGGGACAGCTCTCCCAATTTTGGCACAAGTCCCCAGATGTTAGTAAGGAGGACCTTGCAGGGTCGACTGGGCTTGGTGTTTTGCCGTTGTCGTGTCCGGTGCCTAGTGGTCCGATGCCGGGTGGTCCGTCCGGTTTTATTCTTATTATGACTTTTCGTAGCGAGATTTTACAACTGAGTGGCTTGCTAGGCCATTTCAGAGGGCAATTAAGAATCAACCACATTGCTGTGGGTCTGGAGTCACATATCGGCCAGACCGGGTAAGGGCGGCAGGCTTCCTTCCCTAAAGGACATTAGTGAACCAGATGGGTTTTTACGACAATCCGGTAGTTTCATGGCCATCATTACTGATACTAGTATTTTAATTCCAGATTTTTTTATTTAATTAATTGAATTAAAAAATTCGCCAGCTGCCGTGGCGGGATTTGAACTCATGACTCTGGATTTTAGTCCAGGCCTCTGGATTACTAGCCCAATAACATAACCACTATGCTCCAATCCAGCCTGTACCCCCTCCCAAGAGGGCCCAAGTATCAGTGAGGTATGCCTGTGTTGATCCTATGTCGGATCCGAACTGAGAGCCAGGGCATGGGAACTCCTGACTTAAGAAATCTCCGTACCCGGCACCTGATGACAGCCAAATAATAAAACTAGGGCCTAGGTCACTTAAATCATTTACTGCAAATTGTCAAGTTATGTGTTAAAGAAAACCATGATTCTCAATGAATTTGTGTGGTTCAAAATGCCTAACATTTGGATATTAGACCAGTGTTGACAGGCCAATCCCAAATATCAGTACAATATAGTCTACTTAACAAAAGAGGTGTAATTTTATTTGCAATAGAAAAAAATCCAATTAAAAAATCTCCAACTTATAAATGATCATGTGCATTTGAATTCTTAACTATTTTGTATGACATTTCTTTGTATTCTGTTGTAACAAATGTTAACCTAGTTTAAATTAGTTAACAACTAAGTTAGAATGAAGGACAAAGGATGTCACACAAACATGTTAAGCAGCCATAACTTATGGTTGTATACAGTAACTGGTAAGCACCTATCTTTTTTCTTCCATCACAAACATAATATCTATAAATGAAGATTTCGTTCTGTTTCTTGATTTTATTACTTATTAAGGTTTTACAGTACATAATATGTTAATGGAAAAAATCACTAACTCCAATTAAATATTTCAAATACATTTTTAAAAATTCATTAACAAAAAAGTTTGGCAGACCATATTTAAACATTGATTGTAGAAACGTAATTTCATTTCAATCAATATATTCTGCCAGAAATTGGTGCATTGAGAACATGCACAAATAAAGTACCGGGAATACAGTTTGTTGGACTGAGTGAATCAGTACATCAATGTGGATAAATTAAACAGAGAAAATGATCACTGATGGCTCCACCTAGGGGCAAGTTGGTATATGAACAATTTTCTCTGTAGAGCATCTTTTAAAGATAAATCCATGTGACAACAAGTAAACTTTTACTTACCAACTTGCTTTTTCTGCTCCTTGGTTTTGAGACGTACAATTTGTAAGTGACTGGAACTTGTAGCATCAGACATAATGTTTCCAACTTTGTTCCAAACCCTTAGTAGAGCACCACACAACATATAGTAGTGGCGCAGCCGCATGCCTTGAAAACACTCCTTCCCTTGTTGCATTATTTTACACTTCCCATTCCTGTGGGTGACAGACAATGTATGGACAGATATGAATAATTATTTCAGGTTTGTGCACTGCCCGTCCCAAGCTGTTGTTTAATTCCAAATGACATACAATAATAATTACGGCACACCACATATAGTGGGTATGAGACAGACAGCGATCATACAGGGACACAGTAATTGTATAGCAATTGTATGGAGATAAAATAACTGACGGGTTGATTCCGGAAATCATGACAATTCTCGTGCACTATTTTAACGGAAGAAATTTGTTAATAACTTGGTTAATATAAAGGACAAAGGATGTCAAGCAGCCATACGCTAATGTTGAACACAGTAATGTGTAAGCTCCTTTCTTTTATGTTTCATTATATTCATAATATCTGGAGGGATATGGTGATCATGTAGGAAACAATGATGATGCAGGGACACAGCACTCGTACAGAATACTAAGGTTTGGTTTCTAGTTGGTCATTATCATGGAAATTGTGACTAGCCAATCACATCCAGGTTAAAGTGGAGCTAACAGAAATAAGTGTGGGGGTGGGTGGATAGAGTCACACCTGGAGTCATTAGGATTGAATTCAGCCCCTATTGCTCATTATACTGCTAAGTTTGAAATCAGCAGATCAATATATAATTGTGTATAGTTAGAATTTTCAGATAACGTGGAAATCAATATGTACTCTGGGTGGGGGACTTCAATGTCCAGCACCATGAGTGGCTCGGTATCACCACTACTGACTGAGTTGGCCGAGTCCTGAAGGACATAGCTGCCAGACTGGGCCTGCGGCAGGTGGTGAGAGAACCCACATGAGGGAAAAACCTGCTTGATCTCATCCTCACCAATGTACCTGTTGCAGATGCATCTGTCCATGACAGTATTGGTAGGAGTGACCATCACACAATCATTGTGGAGACGAACTCCCGTCTTTATACTAAGGACACCATCCATCGCGTTGTGTGGCACTACCACCGTGCTAAATGGGATAGATTGAGAACAGATCTAGCAGCTCAAAACTGGGCATCCATGAGGCGCTGTGGGCCATCAGCAGCGGCAGAATTGTATTCCACCACCATCTGTAACCTCATGGCCCGGCAAATCCCTCACTCAACCATTACCATCAAGCCAGGGGATCAACCCTGGTTCAATGAGGAGTGTAGAAGAGCATGCCAGGAGCAGCATCAGATGTACCTAAAAATGAGGTGCCAATGTGGTGAAGCTACAATACAGGACTACATGCATGCTAAACAGCATAAGCAGCATGCTATAAACAGAGCTAAATGATCCCACAACCAACGGATCAGATCAAAGCCCTGCAGTCCTGCCACATCCAGTCGTGAATGGTGGTGGACAATTAAACAACTAAATGGAGGAGGAGGATCCATGAACATCCCCATCCTCAATGATGGGACAGCCCAGCACGTGAGTGCAAAAGACAAGGCTGAAGCATTTGAAACCACCTTCAGCCAGAAGTGCCAAGTGGATGATCCATCTCAGCCTCCCCCCGAGATTCCCACCATCACAGAAGCCAGTCTTCAGCCAATTCGATTCACTCCACGTGATATCAAGAAACGGCTGAGTGCACTGGATACAACAAACGCTATGGGCCCCGACAACATCCCAGCTGTAGTGCTGAAGACTTGTGCTCCAGAACTAGCTGCACGTCTAGCCAAGCTGTTCCAGTATAGCTACAACATTGGCATCTACCCGACAATGTGGAAAATTGCCCAGGTATGTCCTGTCCACAAAAAGCAGGACAAATACAATCCGGCCAATTACGGTCCCATCAGTCTACTCTTAATCATCAGCAAAGTGATGGAAGGTGTTGTCGACAGTGCTATCAAGCGGCACTTACTCACCAATAACCTGCTCACCGATGCTCAGTTTGGGTTCCGCCAGGACCACTCGGCTCCAGACCTCATTGCAGCCTTGGTCCAAACATGGACAAAAGAGCTGAATTCCAGAGGTGAGGTGAGAGTGACTGCCCTTGACATCAAGGCAGCATTTGACCGAGTGTGGCATTAAGGAGCCCTAGTAAAATTGAAGTCAATGGGAATTAGGTGGAAAACTCTCTAGTGGCTGGAGTCATACCCAGCACAAAGGAAGATGGTAGAGGTTGTTAGAAGCCAATCATCTCAGCCTCAGGATATCGCTGCAGGAATTCCTCAGGACAGTGTCCTTGGCCCAACCATCTTCAGCTGCTTCATCAATGACCTTCCCTCCATCATAAGGTCAGAAGTGCGGATGTTTGCTGACGATTGCACAATGTTCAGTTCCATTCGCAACCCCTCAGATAATGAAGCAGTTTGTGCCCGCATGCAGCAAGACCTGGACAACATCCAGGCTTGGGCTGATAAGTGGCAAGTAATATTCGCGCCAGACAAGTGCCAGGCAATGACCATCTCCAACAAGAAAGAGTCTAACCACCTCTCCTTGACATTCAACGGCATTACCATCGCCGAATCCCCCACCATCAACATCCTGGGGGTCACCATTGACCAGAAACTTAACTGGACCAACCACATAAATACTGTGGCTACAAGAACAGGTCAGAGGCTAGGTATTCTGCGGCGAGTGACTCACCTCCTGACTCCCCATCCCTTTCCACCATCTACAAGGCACAAGTCAGGAGTGTGATGGAATACCCTCCACTTGCCTGGATGAGTGCAGCTCCAAAAAAAGTCAAGAAGATCGACACCAACAAGGACAAAGCAGCCCACTTGATTGGCACCCCATCTACCACCTTAAACATTCACTCCCTCCACCATCAGCGCACCATGGCTGCAGTGTGAACCATCTACAAGATGCACTGCAGCAACTTGCCAAGGGTTCTTCGACAACACCTCCCAAACCCGCGACTTCTACCACCTAGAAGGACAAGGGCTGCAGGCACATGGGAACACCACCACCTGCACGTTCCCCTCCAAGTCACACACCATCCTGACTTGGAAATATATCGCTGTTCCTTCATCGTCGCTGGGTCAAAATCCTGGAACTCCCGACTTAACAGCACTGCAGCGGTTCAAGAAGGCGGCTCACCACCAACTTCTCAAGGGCAATAAGGAATTGGCAATAAATGCTGGCCTTGCCAGCGACGCCCACATCCCATGAATGAATAAAAAAAATATTAGCTAAGAAAATAACAGGCAAACTAAAAAAAAGACAAGGATGATATACAATGATCAAAAGCATTTTTTAGTTTTCAAAATGGTAGATATCAAAATACTAACATAATCAACCTTTTCTAACAGGGTTTAAAGTGAATCTAAACATGATGCAGTAAAAATCTTTTTACACGGTGGTAATTTGGCCACTGTTTATGCGTTTTTCCCAAATATGGAAATAGCGCACTAGCTAAAAAGGCAGTAGCTGCCAATGCTACTCCAACGTTAGATATCCTTTTAAGGCTGAATTTATTTGTGCGCAGCAAATCTGCAGCTACAGTACCACAATATACAGGAAATGTCAATCATACAGCGCCACAATATATTTGAAACATTCTTTTAAAAACTGTGGTTAATAGATGTTTAAAATGAAATAATACCATGTAGAGAAGCTGCAATAAGACCCGTGGTAATGAAATTACAAATCTGATATGACATCTGCACTAATACATTGTTCCATCCCCACATATTATAATTTTTTTTAAATAAAAAAAAAACTTTTATCTACACCCCACCCTTTTAGTGCAATACATATCAAATTTTGTTTGATAATGCTCTTGTGAAGCACCTTGGGATGTTTTACTAAAGGTGCTATATAAAAGCAAGTTGTTGTTGTTGTAATATGCATACCAAATTATGTGAACTATTTGCATAGTTTTACAAATTAACCATGTTGAGATTCTGAAGGACCTATGACCAAAGGGAAACTAATTGAAGCATACCCATTCAAACTAGCAAAGCCTTACCAAGCTGCGTGACTGCATTTTTGGAAGGCGAAACTATACAGGTTTTCCCAATATTCTTTGGCCTCTTCTGGTTCAACCTAAGATATATAAGGAAAATAAATAAATAAAATATTAAATGAAAAATTGCAACACTGCTCAAAAGAATATAAGGAAAACTAAAAAAAAATTAATTTTTCACTTGCCTTTAATTTGGTTTTGTAGAAATAGCAGTAATTTGTGCCAATAAATCATACAAAATAATCAAAATTAATAAGTCAAAAATGTAAATAGAAAGTAAAGCTCTCCTAAGTGAAAGTTTAGATCTTTTTGCTAATCTGCAAATGAGAGTTAACCATAAATATTTAGTGATATATCTAAATGACTAAATTTTCCCTGCACAGATTTATTTAAAATATGTTTAAAGCATTTTTCCAAAAAACTACAATTTCCACGATACCCACTTAAGTTTCACTACAGTATATTTTTTCAGTACTACATCTAACTTTGTGAAAACTAAAATAGTGGTTTGAACTTATGTTAAACTACATTATATCTAATAAATGTTTAAATATTGACTCAATATTAAATAAGATTTGAGGGATTTCATTATTAACATTTAATGGAGACTGGAAACACAGGGCTGGTTGCTCCCAATGGATGCGATAGCGATGTCTAATATATAACATCCAATTGAAGCCTCGATTATTGTGTGATACAAAAAATACTTCAAATATCATTCTATCAGATAAAAAACTGACAATCTACCAACTTAAACTTTAGACTGGGATCCATGCAAGGTAGCTTGCAACTAAGGTAAATGTATGAATCTAAATAATGATGTTAGCATTACTCATCAACCCCTTTTTAACTTGCAGTTTCCATTGTTCAACACACCTCACATAAATGATAGCTATTTGTTCTGCTTTTTTAATGCAGAAACTTAATTCCCACATGCAATTAAATTACAATTCCTTAAATATGTCTGTCATGTTCCATATTTTGCCAGATAATTACAATTGTCTACCCCTCTACCCTATTCCACCATAATCAGATATTTAAATTGGTGCTGTAGATGGCCACTCCTATTCTACCTTTCCATTCAACCCAAAAATCCGTTACTGCAACTGTCTTTATCTTGCTTCAGATTTAACCTTCAGAGCACTAGAAATGTACTTAAAAATTATTTTTACTTACATGCCCTGTTCCCATGCCTTCCAGACAAGCACTTTTTTATGGTTTCAATTTACATTGTATAACGGTGAAAAAAACCTGATATTATAGTAACAAGGACACTCAAATTTCAGCAGTAACTTTATTATTGTAAACTAAACATGTGAAAAATAATTTTTAAACTACTCCCGATAACCCTGCCTTCCTTTCCCCCATGCTCACTTCTTCCCTCTTCACTCCTTTTTATTTTTATTATTTCAATGTATTTTTAATTTATTTTTAACTTACATGCACTAGTTTCATTATGTTATAACTTTTTTTTGAAAAGTCACTTTTAAATACTTTTATTTGCTTTCCTATGTCTCGTAGGTTCTACTGTCTAGATTGAAAACCAGTTGCAAAACCTGTTTTGTTCAATCAGCTAAGGATCAGAAGTACATTACTGACAGGTGCATTAAAATCAACTTTAGGTACATTTTAAAGTTTCAAACTAGGCAGTGCTATAGCTCAGTGAGTTATCTTGTTCCCAACGCAGGTAGCCCAATCATACCCCAATAAGATAAACTTGGCGGTGGCATTCTAAGGGTTATAGTTGTGTCACTCTATTCCTTCCCTAAAAATGTTCCAAACTATTATTTTCTGTTACATCCCACGTGCTAAGTGCAATTTTATTCCACAATATATATCAACTAGTCAGTGTCAGATATTTGGGTAGAAGCCTCTGCAAGCTTTTACATTTTCTAAATTTTCATGGACTTCCTCCTGTTCTTTGCTTTTGGACTTTCCCTCTCTCAGACCACACTGCAACTGCACAGTAGGAGGTGCACAAAAGTGGCACTGATCAACAACTTATCATTTCATATTTCCTCTTTTCCTATGAGGAAGTACATTGTATTTGTTCAGTGCTTCCTCCTAACAATCTAGGTGAGATTAGGAATTCATCATGAGGGAAAATACAGGTAAATATTCATGTCTTCCCCCTTTGTGGCAACATGTGTTTGTAGAGCAGCACATTGCTCTTAATGGAACACAGCCGTGATGACAGATTAACTGAATACCCGTGCTAGCTAATGGTTACTTTAGTCTCTTCACAACTTTGTTTATTCTGAATAGAATATCTTGAGTTCTTGCAACCAATATTCCTAGAACAAAGGTTAATAGGACAACAGGAATCAGCACAGAAAATTGGATGTTGTGCTCCAAATATAGCCTTAATGCTTTGCAGAGAATCATTATTTCCATAAGGCTTTATTTTTTTGATTAGTTGTATTACATGGTGGAGAAAATATTGGTAGCTGATCAACTGTCACTTCCAATATTTTTCATGCAAGGTTTTTAAAGACTCAGAGCCTTTTATAAATAAAAAAAATTGGCAAGCTGGTTCTACGTTTGTCCAACACTTGGATGCAATGACGCAATTTGTATCAAACTATTGCAAAAATATCAACTTATCACTTGTTCGTGACGCCTTTGTTCTTAACAAAAATGACATTTAGCTCTTATTCCCTAGGTATAAAGACAGTGCTTCTTTAATACTGCCAGATCCAAAATGTACAGTTGAATGTTTTTTTGGACTAGTGGGAGCTGGAAAAATTAGTTGTTGGCTGGGGTTTGTTTTATCAGAGTTAAATGCATTACCGTGCAATTATCAGTACTGAAAGCCATTTGCTAATCATCACCCTAAGCACATATAACCTAATGGCGCCAACGATTACAATTCATGCTTTTTTCATCAACTTTTTTGGGGAGAGGGGATTTGTCATTGACTGAACCGTGCATATAACTGAAACAACAGAACCAATCCTGTCATTACAATACTCACTCTTTTGTATTTCTTCCGCAAGTTATCAAAACTTTCTGGTTGTATTTGTTTTCCAATATTTGGTTTATACAACACATAATTCTTCACAGTAATTTGCTCAGCCAAAAGTGCAAAAGGCTCGTTCCCTCTAAGCTGTAAGAAAAACAATCAATAAGAATGTGTGAAGATCCAAGGCTCTGCTTATGCTCGAGTGACCAAAAATGTAGCATTTGAGAGCAATTTTTTGGTATAGAAGCATTGTATTTTTGTGTAACATAAAGCAATCCTGTAAAATAACTTTTCTGGCATATATGAGAGTATGCAAAGCTTCAAACTATCAGACAAATATTCAAATATAATTGACATTCAATATCTGGTATTACTCAGCTTCATTTAATGCAGAGTTTCTACTAAATCTCAAATTTATTCAAATAGATCTGTTAATATGCATTTTCCTTTGTTTTGACACAATAGGCGAGAACAGGGTGGTGGTGACCCTAGCTTCAGACTGCTGCACTTACCAACCGTTGTGATCCTGCCCGCTGCCATTTTGCCCATGGCCTTTACAAGGGCGGCCCAGGCACCTGCCTGAATCAGGCAGCAGCCTCATTAAATTACGCAAATTGGGTTCCTATGACGTTCATAAGACCCCAATTGCAACTTTGAGGTACAAAAGGGCGAAGTTTGCACCGTGCATTGAAGTTTTTAAAAAAATGCTGAAATGTTATTTTTTTTTGGTGCAGTTTATTTGTTAAAACGGAGAGTATTTAGAATAAAAAGTACTCCCCTGGACTTCTCTTCCGTTTATTATAATGAATTTATACTTATTTGCATTTCAGAAGAAACTGCACCCCAGCTCCTATAATTCACTTTGCTAGAATATATATCTTAATTACATGGCACAAAGCAAGGAACAGACAACAAAATGTGATACTAACCCTGTGTGAAAGGTAGAAACCATCATTAGATCCTGTCAAGGTGAGTGATTTCTGATAAGCTTCGTCCCAGGGCATACCCCTATCCACACTTATCTGCAGGAAATAAAAATAAATTAACAGCAACTTACTACCATATTTATATTGCTCTCCATTTTCCTCTTTTAAATGCACCCTTTACTGCCATCTAACACCGTGTATCCTATTTCAATCAATAGTGAGGGCTACAGACTGCTTACCAGCTAGTGTCAGTACTGTCTATAATTAACAGGAGGCCATCTTCTGTCAGGATCAATTACTTGTTATCTTTCTGGAAACAGTGGGCTAGAAATTGGGCCGTCTAGCGCCTGTTGTTTCGGTGCTACGTGGCCTCCCAAACATCCAAGATGGCGTCTTGGATGCGCACGTCACGCTAGAACACCATCTTGGTAAAAGGTTTAGCGCATGCGCAAATAACGAACGTCGGCAGCATGTAAAGTAAGGAGAAAATGCGTTTGATCAGTGCACAACGCTGATTTAAAGAGATAGACACCATATTGGGACTCAACACTGTCTTAACCACGACCACCTGAACATATCTTAGCGTGCCTGGAGGACCTCCCACCAGCGCTATTGAAAGGGCCTATGCAAGATTTACAGGTTAGTTCTAGATTATTGCTTCTGGCTGCTGATGCATTTGTAACTGTTTTTGGAGGTCTCCCATACTTGAATACTAGGATGAGGGGACATGGTCTAACATTTAGAGCCAGGACGTGCAGGAGTGAAATTAGGAAATGCTTCTACATGCAAAGGGCGGGAGAAGTTTGGAACGCTCTTCTGTAGGCGGCAGTTGATGCTACTCAATTGCGAATTTTAAATCTGAGATTGATAGATTTCTGTGAACCAAGGGTATTAAGGGATAGGGGCTAAGGCAGGTATATGGAGTTAGATCACAGATCAACCATGATCTCACTGAATGGCAGAACAGGCTCGAGGGGCTGAATGCCACTGCCACTTGCTACCCCCTGTTATGTGCCACCTTCTCCTGCAAGAAAGCGGGATGTATGTCTGGGTGATGTGTCTGTCATAGATGAATAGCTGCCAGGGTGTGTGGCCTGTGAATTGTGGGTGTGCGGCTTGCAAGGAGGGAGGGAGGGAGGGAGGGAGGGAAAGAGAATGAGAACAAACAATACAAAAGCATGATTCTCAAACTAATCAAAACCATTTATAAAACCTGCATAACAATAATTTACCTTATAGAGAACTACTTGTCCGTCCTGTGGGTGTCCTGGTGTAAGGAAAACCTCTTGACGTTCCTCATATATCTCTTCTACTCCTGGAGCTAGATCTGATGAAGTAGAAGTGTCACAATCAATAAAAGTAAACCTGTGTGTTCAGTGCCCCAAGTCTAAGAACCAAATCAAAGCAATGTAAGATCAACTAATGCTATCTCAATCTCTAACTTTCCTATGCAAATACTTAATTTCTGACTGGAGCTGAATAGTAAAGGCAAAGAGAACAAAAAGGCTCAAAAATTGGACTTGCGCCCAAAGTCGGCAAAGTGATTGCTTTGTGTGCTGGTCCCTGCCGGCTTGAGGCCCGGCTGAAATTCGGCATTGGGCCTCATATAAATTAAACAGGTGAGCTGTGGATGGCAATTGGGCATCCCGATGCAGCTTGCCAATCAGTGCCTGACGAATTGCAGCTGGCTCCGACACTGAGCCAGCCCACAGGTAGGTCCTGGGAGAGCGGGGGAGAGGTGAAGTGGAAGGGAGCGAGCCCAGGCTGGCAGAATTTTTGTGGAGCAATTCTGCTCTGCCTGGCGCCGCAAAAATGTAACTTTTAAAAGGATTTCTTGCCATTCCTTGAAAGGCCTCCAGCGGTCCCTTTAAAGACCGTTGCAGGCCAATCTACCCATTTGTACATCAATTTCAATCATTGTCCTACAACCGGCATTAGGAGCCTGATTTGCTTAATCAAAGCACCTAACATCTATTTCAGGTAGGCGCTCTGGGCACCTAAAAATCACCGGCTTTTAATTTGGTGGCTGGCACAATTCCAGGGAAGATCGCAACCTGAAATTCGTCCCCTTATCCTTCACTTTACAACCAAAAAATCAGGCAAAATGGTGTTGAATTTCTCCCCCACATAGTGGGGGTCGGGGGGTATCTTTATCTGGGAGCAGGATTTGGGCAGGAGGTGGGCGGGGTGAGTGTCAACCCCCCCCACCAATTGGAGGCCCGGTCTATTTTAACTCTCACCCGAAACAGGTGTAAAAAGCCAGCCAGCCAACTGTCGGCAGGTGAAGATCCAGTAGCCGCCTGCTGGCACTCATTCACTACAACCTCCATTTAAAGGAGGTACTGCTGTGGCAGCAGAATAATACATTACACAGTACAATGCAAACAGTGTATCATCTATTTTGCCATGTGAGATCCACTAGTACTATATATAAACACATTAGGCAAACGTGAATATGGGAAGAATCAATGATCTAATCAGCGTTTTGTTGTTTGCAGTTGATTACTTTCTGTATACCACTGTTGTCTGCCGAGTATTCTGTTTATATTGTGAAAGCCCACTTTCCTATTCATTTCAAAAACTGTAATAGGGCCAGTGAGTCATTGTTGCTTTAGATTGCGGGTTCCAATCACCTATGACTCACACACATGCCATTACTTTCACAACATAACTGCGATTTAAACAAGCAGCATCAAATTAGGCATGTGCAACATTTATGTGTGGAATACATCTACTGCATTTTTTCTAACTAGTCATAATATTATATAGACATAAGATATGAGAAAAGGTAGAAAATCTCAGGTGACACAGACATTCTGATGTTAATAAACTGCTTGGTCATACCTAGAATTCCCATGTCATATTTTCCATCTTTTTTGTCCTTCTCAATGAGATAATCAAATGTGTCTGTAAAATACTGAAAAAGTGCATTTTGTTTGTGAACCTCAAGTCCAAGAATCCGATTCAGGAATTTTGTGATGCTGCAGTCTAAAACAGAAAAAAACAAAAGTAACATTAAATCACTTCTGTTTTAGATTACTTAACACCTCTTTTTTTTTAAACAAACTTTTTAAACTTTTTTTTTAGTATTGAACAAGCCTGTTTAATGAACTGGTCCATGATAGGGTTGCCAAGTCTCCCGGAATTGAGGATCGTTCTCACAGGCACTGCTACAAGCAACCTGGGAGAAAATAGGGAAGTAGCGCTGGGCAGCGCCAGTGAGGAGGCGGAGTTTTGACGGGCGAGCGTGGAGTCCAATGCTCGGTAGCGCGACAGTGGCAGTTATCCAACGAAATTGAAGCTTAATGTAGCCAAGTGGCACGAGCAGAATGTCACCTGGTGCTGGAGGAGGAGGAGACTTATCGACTGTGGAAGATCTGTGAAACTATCATGCAAGGTGATTAACGGTGTCAGTGCTTCGGCCTGGATTGAAATACGGCAGTATGGCTCGTATACACGGGAAGAGTGTCATTTTTCATTGGAGTGTGAAACGGCATTTAAATTCCCACCCTTCAGCTTCCAGGGCTTATGTGTATGGCAGGGTTGCCAACCCTCCTGGATTACAGGTACTGCCTGACATGCTGAGTGTTTCCAGCATTTTCTGCTTTTGTTTGAGATTATAAAGAATTAACCAACTTTGACACCTCGGAGGTGGTGGGAGATGGCTCACTTATCAGGGATGGCAAGGAACCATTCCTGGGGTCACTTGCGAAATTTCCCAATACCGAATCCGCTCCTGCCAGTTAGTAAAAACATTTTTGATAGGCTTACAGGGAGAAAAGACATTCAACTACAGGGGACCCAACCTTTATAGGGTAAATGCAATAACAGTTGTAAACTGCATTCGATTGTCACGTGATCAAACCTCCACGAATACATCCAACCAGAGCTGGCAACCCTATTCCATCTTGATCTGATTTGTTCAGTTTGACCATCGTCCGTTTAGGGAATTGATTGTCAAACGACTTCTGATTCCAAATCTTAAAGCACCCATGTAGGCGCTCATAGTTTTTAATCAGTAAGCTGAATAACCTCTGATGTATATATTTAGTCATAAACAGAGTGGGCCAACAGGAGATTATTGGCTATAAAGACCACAAACTCTGGAACAACCACCATGTACCATTTCATTAGCATCAAAGACAGCAAAATTATTTCAGATGCAGTCAAATCTTGGCTAATTTATCTGAATTTCTTGCAACTAATGAACGTTTAAGTTAAAATAAAAAGTCCCAACCAATCGATATTCCATTCAGTACAACCAACAAGAACAAGCATTACTTTTAATGCACTTTGGTTGGGAACACTTAGTTTTGTTCAATTTATGTGATTGTCCAGATGAACCATGTCCATTATAAGTGGAAGAATCAGTATCAGTATTGTTGGTGCTTTCTCATTGAATTCCATGACCAAACTAGTTTATATCAAATCATATTCAAAACTATTACAGATATTTGAGATGATGCTAATAAAGGCTGGAACATAATAGGGCTGATTTTAACCAGACAGAAATACGTGCAGATGGCGGGCGGAGCTGGTCTGCAGCTGCCCGTTAGAGCCGACATGAGGCCTGCTCCTCCTGGCCCCACCAAATATTTTTTAAAATATTGCCTGGGCTGTTTTCTGATCAATTTCCACTGCTCCTTTTAAGGGTGCATGCTCAGCCCATTACTGCCTCAAAATTGCAATCGGGGTTCGATGTACACCATAGGACCTCGACTTGCATATTACAAGTGGCCTCATATTACACACTACTCATCTCAGGATCCTACTGAAGATGGCAGTCAGAGCGCCTGTGGAAACGGGGCTGTAAGTACCCCAACGTCATTTTCCGGCTACCCCATTTACACCAGGTACAGTGAGTTAAAATCAGCCCTAATATTTTTATAATGTATTGCTTTACTTTTCATGTGTTAGCTCCAGTACCTGTCTCCCAACAATTGACAGCGTGGAATAAGGAGCTGTACTATGAATCAGCTAATTACGGCTTAATATTTAATTCCCTAAGATAATGCATAATACAGCAGTAAATTATTCCAACACCTTCGTTCGCATCACTTAACGCACTTTGCATCAACTCCAGAAGAGGTCAGAAAGATCTTTATGCAGATACAATACCTAATTTGTTTTCATTTAAGTTATATCTTATGCTATTGCAGATTTGAAAATCAAATTGACAATCGGGTAAAGAAAACATTAAATTCTCACCTTTTTCCACATTTATATATCCGTAACGGTTTTCTTTGCAGAATATTCCAACAGCCATCAGTCCCAGCCTCATGTCTGCAATACAGATGCTTCTTGTTAGATTTCTTGACTGAATATTTTATTCTACAGAACACAGGCTGCTATGTACATGCAAAGATCATTTGCCTTCATTATTTTACTATAAGAAATTATTCCAGATGTTACTTAGTGACTATAGTTCACTTAATTTACAAATACTGATGTATTAATAGAGATGTTTCAAAATAATGCATTTAAGAACAAAACAAATCACTTACAATGGATTTTTAAATATGTTAATGTCCTCTGCAAGTTACATGCAAATTATGTACCGGGTATGAACTAATTTCTTACCATCGATAAAAGCTCCAACGTAATCTTTTGGTGGTTGTACTTTATTTTCAACCTGACCTAAGATGGTTTTAATAATTTTATCCAGTGCTCTGGTTCCATACTGTGAGAAAAGAAGAATATAATCAGTGAAAAAAAGATTCAAACATAATTTTTTCTCAAATACTAGGTAGTTAGCTAAGCATTTTAACATCATACATTCTACCAAACATTATAATATATTTGACATTTGGATAATATAAATTAAAACAAAAAAGCTACCTCCCCCTTTCCCCCTCTTAAATCCTCCTGTACCAAATCTCAATGATTGTCTGAGCACAAAGATAACCCAGTCTGAAGCCTCTATAAATGCTGTTTCAAATCTAGACACTAGGAGGTGCATGAGAGTAGCGTGAGTAGACTATCTCTGGTCTTCCCTCCTTGCCAGTACAAAAGTGCTCAGGCTTTGGTAAATGCCTCTCCCTATGGCCTGACCAAAATGGAGACTATTGCTGTGAACAGAAAATTGTAAGCACAAACCTACATTTCACAGCTCTGTGGCACAGCAGTTTATTATATCATATTATTAACAGAAACAATTTTACATTTATTTTGAGTTTTAAATGTTGACATGGAAAACAATAAAATCCCAAATTAATATTGCTTTGAAATTTTGAGTACATATACTCAGAAATTATAAACAGCAAACCAAGAAACATTCTCCTCAATTTGAAGATACATATACATGCACACATATAGAAACATAAATAAAAATAAGCATTTTACCCCTATTTTTCCCTGCAAATTACATCCCTATAAACTTCATATTAACACTTCATGGTATATAGGTTATTTTCAGATATTTGCACCTCCAAGGTCAGGTGGCCATTGTCTTCTGATATCCTACATCAGACAATCATTATTCTTTGCTGCTCGCCTCAGTTAACAGTCAGTCTTTTGCCTCAATACTTGTCAGCTATTTTCACGGATGAAAAGAAGGAAGATACTCCAGGGCTGACAATCCACAGGCTGACAACTCAGTTGTTATGTCGAGATCGCGCTAGCTGGTGCCTTCCAGCACTAACCTTGCCACAGTTTGTGAGGTCAGTGGGTGGGCACCTCATTTGTATGGAATAGCACAGTGCAAACGCCCTTCTGGTGCATCGCTGTCCCCTGTCTGCCCACAGCAGCTCGAAACTCCTGAATCCTGCCCACCCTGGAAGGGACGTAATAGTGGAAGGAGGAGTTTTCAAGGGAACCCCAGCCCTGGTTTCCATGATATAAAAGAGCTAATCTTTAAAAATGTATTTTTTAAAAAATCCTTTTCTTCTGGGGTCCAAGCTACTTTCCTGGATATGCTGGGTCCCAAATGTGCCAAAGGAACTGGAACTCCTGGCGTAAGCAGTCCTCACCACTGGCTATTATTTGCCTCCATCCCTCTCCCTGGCTACTGTCTGAGGCTGAACCAGACTGTTCGCAAACCCTGACCCTGAGATGAGCTTCCACCTATATCCTCTTCATCATTAAGACCACCTACTTTCACGTCCATAACATCGTCCGTCTCCACCCCTGCCTCAGCTCATCTGCTGCTGAAACCCTTATCCATGCCTTTGTTACCTCTAGACTCGACTATTCCAATGCTCTCCTGACCGGCCTCCCAACTTGCACCCTCCCTAAACTTGAGATCAACCAAAACTCTGCTGCCCTTGATCCTAACTTGCACTAAGTCCCGTTCACCCATTACCCCTATACTTGCTGACCTACATTGGTTCCAGGTCCAGCAATATCCCGATTTTAAAATTATCATCCTAGTTTTCAAATCCCTCCAGTGCCTCACCTCTCCCTATCTCTATAACCTCCTTCAGCCCTACAACCCTCTGATATCTCTAGGCTCCTCCAATTCTGGCCTCTTGCGCAACCTCAATTTTAATCGCTCCACCATTGGCGGCCGTGCCTTCAGCTGCCTAGGCCCTAAGCTCTGAAATTCCCTCCCTAAACCTTTCCGCCTCTCTCTCCTCCTTTAAAATCTAACTCTTTGACCAAGCTTTTGGTCACCTGTCCTAATATCTCCTTATGTGTCTCAGTGTCAAATTTTGTTTGAAAATAGCTCCTATGAAGCACCTTGGGACGTTTTACTACAGTAAAGGTGCTATATAAATGCAAGTTGTTGCTGATGTAAGGGGTGAACGCAGGTTACGCCCCTTACAAGACAAATGGGAAACTCCACTGTTCTCCGGGGATTCTGTCCAGAGTTATGGTGAGAGGTTGTGGAACTCTCATGGGATTTCAGCCTCATCCTGTCTACGCTATACAATAACAAGACAGCCAGGTACGAACTACAGATGTGCCTGAAGTTCTTCCTTGATTTTTAATTTGTGTGTATTTGTGCTTGTGGCATCTCACTTTTGCACACAGTGCTCCGAACCAACTCTGGAGCACACTCTGAATATACCTTTCATTTTTGATCACCCCATATGCTATATCTACAGATGCCTGGGGTAAGAAAGTCAATTATAACAGAGAAATGTTAGATACTACCTTGTTATCAAAGTTGTATTTGCTAAGGTCTCTGGATTCTGTTGCCCTTCGATCACCATGAGTCAAAGCACCCTATGGAAAGAACAGATTTTTAATTCTAAAAAGTTAACTAATAAACTTACATTCCAAGCGATTTTAATGTTATATTACTTATTGACATTTATATCTCTTCACTGCCTGCTGTCTGATCGATTTTACAGACATTACTCATTTCTGTCCAGAACAATTGTTCTGAAAGTTCTAAAACATAGATCAAAACAGCTTTTGTTATTTTTGTAACCAAGGCAAGAACACTGTCTTGAGTTGGGTAATTGCATTGTGTGATGTGGTGCTGAGTCATTTGGATCAAAGGAGATCCAAGGATTGATGTCTGGTCTGTGCTGATCTCATCCAGGTCACTACAATTAGCCAGTGTCCACAGATTGGGAAAGAAAAGAATCAGCAAGGGTCCCAGTGACTTCTGCTGGAAAGCAAATGCATAAGGGAGTCTGATGAGGACAGAATGATGCTTGGTTATGATGCTGCCCACAACTGAATAGACTGCTGATACTCATAGTCACGTACATGGGCAAGGAGTGGAGTTTATATTCAGCAGGAGTCACCATTGTCAGAAGAGAAAATTTTGAGTGGGCGGGGGGGAAGAAAAAGAATGCATCCAATAAACAGTCTCAAGTGATTCTCAAGAATCTTTAAGTTTTATGTTAAAATACATCAGGGTTGCAAAGGTTGTAGATTTCCTAGTTAATATTATTAATAGTGAATAAAAGAAAGGCAGGGATGTTAAACATAGTCAATCCGGAATACTGATACTATGATTTGAAAAGTGCAGGACTACTATACCATGAAACAAGAATAAAAAGATTATAGGGGAACCAAACACCAGTCGGAATTCATTACTTTCATTAAATCATCCACACTTTGCAGATAATATCAGCGAACAGTTGTCTGCTGTTTTTATTTCTGCTTCGAGTACTCTGTGGTCACTTATGTTGCTGCTTAGATTGTCATAGAATCCTTCTTGTAAGAACTGTATGTAAATAAGGTGCCAATGCAGATTCCCAGTTAATTGTCTTGAACAGGATTGCTGAATTTACCCTTTACAGTAATTAAAAGGAGAAGCGTGAATAATGAAGTTAAAAGAATAACTGTCACTGAAGTTTAGATCCCACTTCATTTCAGCTGGAGTTAAAGCTTAAAAAAACTTTACTTATAACCATCTGAATCAAAGTACAGTAGTAACAATTACACGTTACATCTTAGTAAGAATAATGAGATTACCAGACTCTCCAAACGCTTAGCAACAATAGAGGCAAATCGCCTTTCGCCTGCAAGCTCAGAGATGAGGAATATATATTCTGGAGCTGACACTTGATTTGACCTATGAGTACGACCTGAAAAAAGAACAAAAATGAAGTCACAGAAGAATTGCAATTTAAATCACATTCTAATCTCGGGCTAAAATACTAATCACAAAATTGCCTAAAAGGCCATCATATGATAGAAAATAATTTTCACTTATACCTGCTAGCTGATGCCCACAGGTTATAGTTTTCTGTGAGTAATGTCAGCAGGCAACAGAGCAAAGAGGATTGAAGAAATTATGCAGAGATCAAAAAGCAGAGGCTATTTATTGTTTGACATCAGAAAATAAAGACAAATATTCTCCTTGAGCGTCTACCAAAATGGATCAAAACTTTTCTATGTCTTTACTTAATTAAGACCAAAGAATACAAAATAAAACAAATGCTGAATACAATTTTGGGGCTATAACTGGTAAACTACTACCCCTAGAACCAGAAGTAACCTTGAGTGTATAACAGCCTTTTACTGTGGACATTTTATCAATTTATATGACTACCTTCCATAACCCCTGGAGCTATTTAGCTGTAGTCAATAAGGCAAATCAACATCTATACATAATAATCCCTTTTTCAGATATAAAATGGCACTGTTTTCAACATTACACAAGAAAAATAACTTTCAATTACTCTGTGCTTCTTATCGTTAATAATAGTTGAGTTTTTGCAGGGACGTACCAAATTGTTGAATAGCACGGTCTGCACTCCATGGTAATTCTAGGGTCATATGCACTCTTCTTCGTTGGTTCTTTATTCTTTTATCAGCCTGCAGTGAAATTCCTGAACTGGCTGCTTCAGAGATAATGGCTACAAACTTGACAAATCAGAAAGAGTTCATTTTAATTTTAGAAGAGGTATCGACTGGAAAAGAAGTATAGAAGTACCTGCTCCATAAAAGTGAATATTACCAGAACAACATATTGAAGTTCCAACACACTGCATCACAGAGTGGTGAGATATAGGATCACACCTGAGATCCCCTACATGATGAGCGAGCGGTGCAAGATGCAAAGCATAGGCCAGATGCTTCCCCACAGTGAGATGGGGAAACAGTAGGAAGAGATATCCTGGCTGGTCTTGTCTATCTCCTAGAAGCCAGTTTCCTATGTTATAGGCAGAGAACTGTCAAACTGTCAGAGATGGTGTGTAGCAAAGGATGACTGTACAGATTGGAATGGAACAAAAAAATAACTGCCTTAAAAACACAAAACGTTGCTTAACAAAAGTAATAAATATATATGGTGCCCATGGGGAAGAGAAAAAAATGTGTCTGAGTAAGTAATGTGCTTGTCAAGAAGTTATTTTATCTTTTCACTAATGTCCTGAATGTATTATTGAATAGCAGCAATCCTTCATAGTGGTATTACACTGCTGTTTACACAAGTCTACTCTCACTAAAATTTGCAGAGGAAAATACAGCTTTCCTGCAATGTCGAGGTTGGGAGCAGGAACTGCTTCAACATGTTGCCCTATGTTTATTCTCTATTTATTTCAAAGAGAAATAGGGCCTAACATACATAATTGTACATAATAAAAAATAAAGCTACCTTGTCCCCATTCATGAACCGCTCCTTTTCCTTTAAATTCACATGGTCAATGGACAAATTTTGTTCTGCTCTGGACTCATAACAAACCGAACCATCTGGTTTGCGAACAACACGTCCCTTTCTTCCAGTCATCTATTAAAATTAATAATTTAAGTACACAAAACAACTTGTAGTACGATGTTACATACACCAACAAGTTTTAAAAAAAACTTTGACAATATTGCGCTCATCAGGATGAGACACATCTATTGCAATCAAAATGTTTTCCACACTTTGCACCTAGTATCAGCATCAAGCACTCACAGGGCAGATGTAGGGAAAAGCTCCCTCTTCTCTGCTCTAGCAAGGTACTTAACCCTAATTTGTGAAGAGCACCCCCTACTGCACTTATGAGACATTTCTATTTGCTACATCAATTATTCTTAAGGCTACTCTGAGTGAGACTGACAATTTGGTCTGAATTACAGACAGTTTGTGTTTTGGACTCATTCCGCCTAGGAACTGGGTTGAGACGATCAATAATTATTTCACTTAGTATCCTTACAGCCAAGAAAAAGAAGAGTCCTTTATCTCATCAGCTGAGGATAAATTCAAATCCAAGTCCTACTAGTAAAAGTGTATTAATCCCCTACACCACAAATCTTTGTGTGATTGGAACCTTTTGTAAATGTCTTATCCAGAATAAAAGAACTGTTGAACTCTTTTATTAGAAAACTCACATTCATGGCCAAATAGTATGAGATAGTGTAAAATTTACTGATACTTATCCGAAGAAAAGTTTGTTGATTAAAATTTAGCTGCCATTATATATTATTGAAGTTATACTCATCTACTGTAAACAATGAAAATAACACATTTTTTTGCTTTTTTATGAATACACAATTGTGTGAGTATAGTGTCACAAGTTGCTTTTTGGTTGGTCTGTGCTGACCATGTGGTATTATCTGTTAAACAACTAGCAGGGCCAGTCAGAACCTAGAATTCAACCCGGAACTGAATTTATGAGAAAACCCAATCAGAGGTGTCAGCCACTGAGGCCTGCTTAAGTTGACTGTTTTTCAAATTGTGAGTGTTTACGTGCAACACCAATGAAGATCAATTAGTAAGTACAATTTGTAATTACATTTTATCCAACTTCTTTCTTTCAATTCAATTAATTGAGCCATAAGAAGGTGTATCAGATTACTTCATAGGTTTGACATTTGCATCACAAGATTGTCCCTTGTAAACGTTTCACTTACATTGACATTAACAATTCAACACCATATTGAATGGATTTCTAAAAAGCTAATTTATTTTTGCAGAAAGTACCCACCTAATTTTTGAAAACCGGACATAGGGAAGTCCCTAGCATGTTGACTTTCAAGAGGAATTCAGAGTACAATAACAAGGAGTTATACACATTTTATTATTTTACTTAGCTAGAAAGTCAGTTTTTATGGGTGCTTACAATGACAAAGGTATATGTGATTGACAGCATGTCCATTTGTAAAGAAAGTAATTTATTTACTTTAGTTAAGCTCCCCCAGTGGCTCAGCTGGTTAAGGCAGTGAGTAGCTGAGCCATATAATTGGGGCAGTAGGCCTCAGTGTCCCTGGGTTAGGACTGGCAAAATCAGCTAGGATTCCCATGCCTGAATGCTATTCAGTGACCCCTGCTGTATGTGTGTCAACGCACGGCGAGGACAAGATTCTTGGTCAAATAACTGACTGTCTAATCTCAAGCAGGACAGCAGAAGAGAAAACTGATGCAAAAAATAGGAAGGAAAAAAAACAGTGGTTAAATCTGCCTCCAATTTTCTACCTTCTCTCCTGAAAGCATTGATTCATTGGAGGATTCAGTACCACAGGAGCCAGTGGCCATTTTCATGTGAGCCCAGATAGTGAACAATGGCAGGCTATTTTACCATGAAGGACATCACAGCCAAACCTAATGCTGTCCTCATCCGACACCTACATACATGCAGTTTCTAATAGGAGTTACTTGACAGTAATCAGGAGCAGAAACTTGAAATGATTTCCCTTCCCTAGCCTAAAATCAATTGTAGTGCTCCACTGATGTTCTAGTTGATGACAGCTAACTCAGACTCCTGGATTGTGTGGTTCAATACCATACCAGGTAGTGCCTTTACTCATAAAGCCATCGGGAGAGCTAGTAAAGCAATTCGAGACATGTAAATTCTTAGAAAATTACCTCAGCCACATGCTCAGGACCACCGAACAAGTCGATCAGTTCATCCAGTGTGTTCAGAGGTAGTTCTTTTCCTAGTAATTCAACCTTTGCCAGCAGATCCCCTTTCATTTTTTCTACAAAATCTAGTGTTGCTGCAAGGGGAAAATAATGCGTCAATCAATCAGAATCGTTCAAGGTCGCTAATGGTTTTGCTTAAAGATACCTACATGACACTCAAGTGTTCTCATTTGCATCATTCCCGCTCAAAGGCCAGCATTCAGAAAATTGCTTTATATTTAATAGGTAAATAACTGAAAAATATAATTATATTTGCAAAAATAACCAGGATTCCCATTTTGGTGAAAATTAATATCGTAGGAGCACAGGGGGAGAAAATAGACCTCATTGTGCCTATCTTCCAAGTGGAAAATTGGAGAAAGAAGGACCAATTTCACGGGGCTATGTCCCACATCGCAAGAACGCCTGAAATATGTCAACCCCATATTGGGTCGGGTGTTTTCTCAGGTGTCCCCGTTACGTGCCTTGCATATGTTAATGAGTGGCTTAATGTCTATTTTAGGACCCATTAAGGAAATTTGTCTGCCTCGAGCAGAGGAGCACTAGGCCTTCTTTGCTCAGGATTACTTGGTCTAAATGCGTCCCAACCAGCCATCCTTAAAGAGACTGCTAGAGGACGCAACCAGAAATGTATGTTTCTTTCTCAGACGTACTTTAATGTGGAGCCAGAGTCCTCCTTCCAGCAACTTAGCACCACTGCCGGCCGCTGCTGGCCCAACTCTGGGTGGGGGAACCTCAACGTCCATCACTGAGTGGCTCGGTAGCACCACCACTGACCGAGCTGGCCAAGTCCTGAAGGACATAGCTGCCAGACTGGACCTGCGGCAGGTGGTGAGTGAACCAACACGAGGGAAAAACCTACTTGACCTCGTCCTCACCAATCTACCTGTCGCAGATGCATCTGTCCATAACAGTACTGGTAGGAGTGACCACCGCACAGTCCTCGTGGAGATGAAGTCCCGTCATCGCACTGAGGACACCATCCAACGTGTTGTGTGGCACTACCACCGTGCTAAATAGGATAGATTCAGAACAGATCTAGCAGCTCAAAACTGGGCATCCATGAGGCGCTGTGGGCCATCAGCAGCAGCAGAATTGTATTCCAGCACAATCTAATCTCATGGCCCGGCATATTCCTCACTCTACCATTACCAACAAGCCAGGGGATCAACCCTGGTTCAATGAGGAGTGTAGAAGAGCATGTCAGGAGCAGCATCAGGCGTACCTAAAAATGAGGTGCCAACCTGGTGAAGCTACAACTCAGGTCTACATGCATGCTAAACAGCGGAAGCAACATGCTACAGACAGAGCTAAGTGATTCCACAACCAATGGATCAGATCAAAGCTCTGCAGTCCTGCCACATCCAGTCGTGAATGGTGGTGGACAATTAAACAACTAACGGGAGGAGGAGGCTCTGTAAACATCCCCATCCTCAATGATGGCGGAGTCCAGCACGTGAGTGCAAAAGACAAGGTTGAAGCGTTTGCAACCATCTTCAGCCAGAAGTGCCGAGTGGATGATCCATCTCGGCCCCCTCCCGATATCCCCACCATCACAGAAGCCAGTCTTCAGCCAATTCGATTCACTCCACGTGATAGCAAGAAACGGCTGAGTGCACTGGATACAGCAAAGGCGATGGGCCCCGACAACATCCCGGCTGTAGTGCTGAAGACATGTGCTCCAGAATTAGCCGCACCTCTAGCCAAAACTGTTCCAGTACAGCTACAGCACTGGCATCTACCTGACAATGTGGAAAATTGCCCAGTTATGTCCTGTCCACAAAAAGCAGGACAAATACAATCTGGCCAATTACCGCCCCATGAGCCTACACTCAATCAGCCAAGTGATGGAAGGTGTCGTTGACAGTGCTATCAAGCGGCACTTACTCACCAATAACCTGCTCACCGATGCTCAGTTTGGGTTCCGCTAGGACCACTCGGCTCCAAACCTCATTACAGCCTTGGTCCAAACATGGACAAAAGAGCTGAATTCCAGAGGTGAGGTGAGAGTGACTGCCCTTGACATCAAGGCAGCATTTGACCGAGTGTGGCACCAAGAAGCCCTAGTAAAATTGAAGCCAATGGGAATCAGGGGGAAAACTCTCCAGTGGCTGGAGTCATACCTAGCACAAAGGAAGGTGGTAGTGGTTGTTGGAGGCCAATCATCTCTGTCCCAGGACATTGCTGCAGGAGTTCCTCAGGGAAGTGTCCTAGGTCCAACCATCTTCAGCTGCTTCATCAATGACCTTCCCTCCATCATAAGGTCAGAAATGGGGATGTTCGCTGATGATTGCAAAGTGTTCAGTTCCATTCGCAACCCCTCAGATAATGAAGCAGTCCGTGCCAACATGCAGCAAGACCTGGACAACATCCAGGCTTGGGCTGATAAGTGGCAAGTAATACTTTAGGGAAAGAAGCCTGCCGCCCTTACCTGGTCTGGCCTATATGTGACTCCAGACCCACAGCAATGTGGCTGATTCTTAATTGCCCTCTGAAATGGCCTAGCAAGCCACTCAGTTGTAAAATCTCGCTACGAAAAGTCATAATAAGAATAAAACCGGACGGACCACCCGGCATCAGACCACTAGGCACCGGACACGACAACGGCAAAACACCAAGCCCAGTCGACCCTGCAAGGTCCTCCTTACTAACATCTGGGGACTTGTGCCAAAATTGGGAGAGCTGTCCCACAGACTAGTCAAGCAACAGCCTGACATAGCCATACTCACAGAATCATATCTTTCAGCCAACGTCCCAGACTCTTCCATCACCATCCCTGGGTATGTCCTGTCCCACCGGCAGGACAGACCGACCAGAGGTGGCGGTACAGTGATATACAGTCAGGAGGGAGTGGCCCTGGGAGTCCTCAACATTGACTCTGGACCCCATGAAACCTCATGGCATCAGGTCAAACATGGGCAAGGAAACCTCCTGCTGATTACCACCTACCGTCCTCCCTCAGCTGATGAATCAGTCCTCCTCCATGTTGAACACCACTTGGAGGAAGCACTGAGGGTAGCAAGGGCACAAAATGTACTCTGGGTGGGGGACTTCAATGTCCATCACCAAGAGTGGCTCGGTAGCACCACTACTGACCGAGCTGGCCGAGTCCTGAAGGACATAGCTGCTAGACTGGGCCTGCGGCAGGTGGTGAGCGAACCAACACGAGGGAAAAACTTACTTGACCTCGTCCTCACCAATCTACCTGTCGCAAATGCATCTGTCCATGACAGTATTGGTAGGAGTGACCACCGCACAGTCCTCGTGGAGATGAAATCCCGTCTTCGCACTGAGGACACCATCCAACGTGTTGTGTGGCACTACCACCGTGCTAAATGGGATAGATTCAGAACAGATCTAGCAGCTCAAAACTGGGCATCCATGAGGCGCTGTGGGCCATCAGCAGCAGCAGAATTGTATTCCACCACAATCTGTAACCTCATGGCCCGGCATATTCCTCACTCTACCATTACCAACAAGCCAGGGGATCAACCCTGGTTCCATGAGGAGTGTAGAAGAGCATGCCAGGAGCAGCACCAGGCGTACCGAAAAATGAGGTGCCAACCTGGTGAAGCTACAACTCAGGTCTACATGCATGCTAAACAGCGGAAGCAACATGCTATAGACAGAGCTAAGCGATTCCACAACCAACGGATCAGATCAAAGCTCTGCAGTCCTGCCACATCCAGTCGTGAATGGTGGTGGACAATTAAACAACTAACGGGAGGAGGAGGCTCTGCAAACATCCCCATTCTCAATGATGGCGGAGTCCAGCACGTGAGTGCAAAAGACAAGGCTGAAACGTTTGCAACCATCTTCAGCCAGAAGTGCCAAGTGGATAATCCATCTCAGCCTCCTCCCGATATCCCCACCATCACGGAAGCCAGTCTTCGGCCAATTCGATTCACTCCACGTGATATCAAGAAACGGCTGAGTGCACTGGATACAGCAAAGGCTATGGGCCCCGACAACATCCCAGCTGTAGTGCTGAAGATTTGTGCTCCAGAACTAGCTGCGCCTCTAGCCAAGCTGTTCCAGTACAGCTACAACACTGGCATCCACCCGACAATGTGGAAAATTGCCCAGGTATGTCCTGTCCACAAAAAGCAGGACAAATCCAATCCGGCCAATTACCGCCCCATCAGTCTACTCTCAATCATCAGCAAAGTGATGGAAGGTGTCGTCGACAGTGCTATCAAGCGGCACTTACTCACCAATAACCTGCTCACCGATGCGCAGTTTGGGTTCCGCCAGAACCACTCGGCTCCAGACCTCATTACAGCCTTGGTCCAAACATGGACAAAAGAGCTGAATTCCAGAGGTGAGGTGAGAGTGACTGCCCTTGACATCAAGGCAGCATTTGACCGAGTGTGGCACCAAGGAGCCCTAGTAAAATTGAAGTCAATGGGAAGCAGGGGGAAAACTCTCCAGTGGCTGGAGTCATACCTAGCACAAAGGAAGATGGTAGTGGTTGTTGGAGGCCAATCATCTCAGCCCCAGGGCATTGCTGCAGGAGTTCCTCAGGGCAGTGTCCTAGGTCCAACCATCTTCAGCTGCTTCATCAATGACCTTCCCTCCATCATAAGGTCAGAAATGGGGATGTTCGCTGATGACTGCACAGTGTTCAGTTCCATTCGCAACCCCTCAGATAATGAAGCAGTCCGAGCCTGCATGCAGCAAGACCTGGACAACATCCAGGCTTGGGCTCATAAGTGGCAAGTAACATTCGCGCCAGATAAGTGCCAGGCAATGACCAACAAGAGAAAGTCTAACCACCTTCCCTTTACATTCAATGGCATTACCATCGACGAATCCCCCACAATCAACATCCTGGGGGTCATCATTGACCAGAAACTTAACTGGACCAGCCACATAAATACTGTGGCTACAAGAGCAGGTCAGAGGCTGGGTATTCTGTGGCGAGTGACTCACCTTCTGACTCCCCAAAGCCTTTCCACCATCTACGAGGCACAAATCAGGAGTGTGATGGAATACGCTCCACTTTCCTGGATGAGTGCATCTTCAACAACACTCAAGCATCTCGACACCATCCAGGACAAAGCAGCCCGCTTGATTAGAACCCCATCCACCACCCTAAACATTCACTCCCTTCACCACCGGCGCACTGTGGCTGCAGTGTGTACCATCCACAGGATGCACTGCAGCAACTCGCCAAGGCTTCTTCAACAGCACCTCCCAAACCCGCGACTCTACCACCTAGAAGGACAAGGGAAGCAGGCACATGGGAACAACACCACCTGCACGTTCCCCTCCAAGTCACACACCATCCCAACTTGGAAATATATTGCCGTTCCTTCATCGTCGCTGGGTCAAAATCCTGGAACTCCCTTCCTAGCAGCACTGTGGGAGAACCTTCACCACACGGACTGCAGCGGTTCAAGAAGGCGGCTCACCACCACTTTTCAAGAGCAATTAGGGATGGGCAATAAATGCTGGCCTCGCCAGCGAGGCCCACATCCCATGAACGAACAAAAAAAAACTCGGCCTCGACCTCCCCCAGTACTCAACTTAGGGCCACTGCCAAAATTGGAGGACACCAAAGAGGCAAGCTGCCTCTGGAGGAGCGACGGTCAATGGCAGCTCACCTAAATTTCGGATGGTCCTTGGGCCAGACTCTTCTGGTGTGTGCAGTTTATGCCGGAAAACAAACTTACCACCCCATCTCTTTAGCATACTACTTCAAAGATTCTCATCTGTATGGCAAGTGGAATGTAGTCAAATTCCATGACACTCTGACTACACAATTTTCTATCTGTAGTAATTGTGCACAATATCCCAGTCAATCCATTATTTAATCTTCAGACTGACAAAAGCCCCGTAACCTGAGTCAACTGGTATTGTTTTACAAATAATACTAATATTACAGCAATAAGGTGTGTATTGTAATATATTTACCTGGACTATTAAATATAATGCTTTTGTCTTCCTCACTCTTGCTCTTGAATTTAACTTTTTCTAACTATTCTATATTTTTCTTTTTTTATGTTCACAGGGGCCATCAAAATCCAGTCAGTCCGGCAGACTCCTGCGATAAATATAGGGGATCTGCCATAAGACAGTATCCAGGTCCCTGTCTTCACTGGCAGTTTCGACAGGGGCTTGTAAGGAATGGAGCCTCTGCTCACCCCAAACAAATCCAGAGCGTTGGAGGGACTGGTGGTAGGGACTTCCAGGCTAGGAGTTCCTGTGGCCTGGTAGAGCATGGAAGGGCCAGTAC
Organism: Heptranchias perlo; assembly: GCF_035084215.1. Taxonomy (NCBI): domain Eukaryota; kingdom Metazoa; phylum Chordata; class Chondrichthyes; order Hexanchiformes; family Hexanchidae; genus Heptranchias; species Heptranchias perlo. The sequence continues at coordinate 25,649,111 of NC_090353.1, forward strand.
ATCAAGCGGGGACTGGCATACTGGTCCACTGAATGGCAGAAATGGGGCCCATCTGGGGGTCTAGGCCTGATTCGTGGCCTAGAGCCCCAAAGCTGGTGGGTAACTTTTTAAAAAACCTCTCAATCCCCTTACGGAGGGGACATTTCTAGCACGTTCCCAGAGGGTGGGAGTACCAGCATCAAACTCTGCCACGTTTTGTGGCCTCCCAGGGTAGAGAGATGTGTTCACGGAATATTCAATTGGGTGACCTCCCCATGACCCCGGAAACTTTGGTGGGGGTCAGCGCTGGAAGTTATGGGTGGGTGCATTCCCAGCACTTAAACTGAGATGCTGGGGCTATTGATTCTCGATGTCAAAATTTTTAGAGTCTTCGCCAGCCTCTTCATTCTCACTGATCATCCTGGAAGTGGGAGTTTTTTTTGTTTAAAAGAAAGGTTTTTCATTTTATTGAAAAGCCTAGATTCTGTTGATTGACCTGGCTGCATAATACATGTGACCAGATCAATCCACAGTGTTTCTAAGGTTATTACTTCTCTAAAACCACTGGATTCAGAGGGCTCTATGAATCATAATTTTTTAAAGTTACTCTATATTTTTTTCTCCTTAGTTCTTACCATGTTGCTCATTATAACTCAGTCAAAGAGGCAGGATGGTGAACTACCAGTGCTGCTTAACTGTGATAAAATATTCAGTAGTGGCCTGGCATAACTCTTCCTTCCTCCTTCCCAGTGGTGAAGTGCCTGCCCTTTACCCTTTGACAAACACACAATGCAATGTATGGAAAAGCAAGGGCATAAACTCGTGTTCTACCAATGAGTTCCAACAAGCTGTGCCGTTCAAATCATTATATTAGATGGTACCTTTTTCCGTGGATTGAAAACCATTTATGGGAGGATCCAAAGCAATGACATCAGCCTCTTCAGATAGCTCCATGGCAGATGCAGGTGATGAGTTCAGATCACTGTCAGTATCAAGGTCAGAATCACAGCTGCTGTCGTCACTGCTTTTCAACAAACATACGTACTCTGGAACACTTTTTAAATGTTTCAAGGGCCGACCCCGTTGCTTTCCTGTGGGAAAGTATTTAAAAAGGAAACAGGTCAAAAATACTAATGGCACACAAATGTTATTTTAAGTAATATAAAAATAGTACTTAAAAATAACAGAAAAACATTTAATTTAATGTACTGAAGGTAACCTCCACTGATCTATCTGCCTTCACACATGCATGTAATCCTCTCCACTCTACAAAGAACTCTGAAGCATGATATATCTGTAAAATTTCTGGCTGAAGAAATGGTATTTTCACCATTATAGGTTAAGGTATGAATGTTGGAAAGTCTGTAATGATGTGCAAAACTAAGAATGAACAAGGAACAAGATAAACTGGGAATGAACAAGGAACAAGCAACGCTGGCCCCAGGCCCATAGTGAGTCCGGGAAGCGGTGGGTGGGGTGGGGGGGGGTGGTGGAGGAGATCGGGAGGGAGAAGTCGGTGAGCAGTGGCTGGCAGTTTCAATGTAGAGCCAGGAGAAGCACTCCTGATCTTCTTGGCTCCACATTCAGGTAAGTACATTTTAAAAAATTTAATCATTTTGTGGCAGCCTCCAGCGGTCCCTTTAAGGACTGTGTGGTCAGTCGTGATCAAATATGGGAAAGGGGCCTGAAACCGGCAGTAGACCCTGGATTTGTATAGGAAATGGGCCTAATGCTGGTCTCAGGCATGCACCCTAACCAATTTGGCATTCGGCACTTTCCCTGCTTGGGTTGTGGGTGTAAAAATGGGTGCTGTGAGATCCAATTTCTAGGCCCTAATGTCAGGCAATAAAAGTACCCTTACATTACATGTAAAAATACTTTTGAAGCATTACTTAGGGTCTGATATATTAGGAGTGGTTAAGCAAGCATACCTGCAGAAGTTACCACTTTTATTTCAAAGCAATTTTTAAAAAGTGATTATATCAGTGCTACATAGAAATTAAAGGGAACACAGCTCAACTTACACAAAAAAAAAATCTGCATTTACAGTATTCAATCTTTATTCTTCGTAATGTGAAGGATCACAATGATGGAAAATGGGACAGTTATCTATACGTTGCTAGTGATAGTATGAATTGTCGTCAGCTAACAGATTTGTAAATTGTCCTCACTTCTGCCAGTGTTTTTGAGCAATTACAAATATTTATGATTATACTGTATGAATGCTGCCTCTGAAAATCCTTTCTCCACCATATTAGAGGAGGTGTTTTACCTAGTTATCTTAAATGGTTTAATGCCTCAGGTAAATTAGCGAAAAGAAGGATTTTAAATGAATGCATTTAGTGTTTGTACGCCAGTATCTCAAAGTAATTTCGGGGCCTTAATCTTTGCTGTAATGTCCACTTTTGTTACGGAAAAAAATTACCCACTATTTTCTACTGCTGCACAATCAACATATCAGCCTGCCCACCTCCACAGTGAACTCACACACATAACCACATCACAGTACAGAAACTGCATCACAAAGCACGCATTAGTACGCCTCTCAATCTTTAAAAGAAAGAAAACTAGCAAGATGAGTCACGTCATATGTATTCATAATTAGACTCCGCGGTTTACAAAAAAACAAACTGAGGTGATAGTATTCTGTACGTTAGAGCTAGCGCACATGCTTACTGCACATTAATGTTTATTAATCTGGTATGTTAACATTAATGCGGCATTAAGGCATTTGTGCTCACATTTCCAAAACTGCTGTCAAGATCGAACAGAATTAATGTCCCGTCCTTGTGATAATGGTTTTTCGGTTGTTAAGCACTGATTTCCCACTTTCTAAATTAACCACTCAGTTGTGCATTTTGTTAGTACACCCTCACACATCTAAGCTTCCAGAAAGTTCACAGAGCAAAGTTGGCACTCCTGTGAGTGCACTGGGCAAAACTTTCAATTCTCATTTAATGCTCTGCTTAAGCGGTAAGAGTAATTTCATCTCCAGATCAGTCAGGCCTGTGAAACTCATGTTTGTGAGTTTTGTAGCTAATATCATTCAGTGGTTTCTTATTTAGTAAGCTTTCAAGTCCTGCTGTGTATCCTCTAAAGATCATCTACCTGTTTGTTTTTAATTTAATCATTCATTTCAAATTATGATCATGCTATATAACTCTACCATTATAAAAATGAAAGTCGCGAAATTCTTGGGGATGCTACTTTGCCAGTGTAAATGTGGCAGAGCAGAACACTGCCCGCCCTAGCCCCATCCAAAGACTTTTGTCTCAAATCCTGGGACGGGTTTGTTTGCATGGCCAGTGTGGGTTGCTGGCGCCTGCAAGGGTGCACCAACAGTGCTTGCCTCAACTTGATCCTCCCCTGTAAGGTAGACTCGCCCACAGCCACCCCAGCCTGAGGCCACCCAAGGCCCACAGGCCGAAGAAAAACATCTTGTTTATGCAGTCTTCAGCTCAAGGAACCATACTGCTTCCAGACAAGGTGATTGATTTCCTTATTCTACTAAATGTTCGGGGCTTCAGAGAGCTTTCTGCTGGCGTGAGTTTTGCTGAGGCCTTTCATAGCAGCAAAGGGGAGACTTTCCTGGGGTAGTATTGGAATTCCAATGATACAACCCTTTGACATAAGGGGTGTAGGCAGAATATCCGGTCACATTTCCCCCTACTGGAACTTAAAAGGCCAGAACAAACAGGGTGCAATCCTGGCATAATTGCCCTAAAACCAGGCCCCCTGCTGTGGCAAAAATCAGCCTTTCCGTTCTCTCCAGTCTCAATAACTTAGGGGCCAAACTCCCTGTCCATGTTTTATTGGAAAGTAGGTTGTTACTGAATAGATAATGTGCAAAGAACCATTGAAATGTCACAAAATTGCTTGATCAATACTTTTATTTATTCAAAAGTAATCTTTATCTGCAATGTCATCTTACGTTTCCTTTTTGTCCCAGTTCCTTTTTCTTTCTTTCTCTTTGTTGAAGGAAAGTGCTTCTGAATTAGTGACTTAAGGACACCTCTGTAAGTAAAATGCAAAATTTAATCCACCTACTCAGACTTTTAAACGTTTAAAGTATTATATTCCTTCTTAAAATTAATTTATAAAATGTTGTTGTTATTACAAAAGCATATAATGTGCCATGTTATTTTCAAAATACAGAAAATAAGGTCATGGTGAAATGTGCGAACTGTCACACAGTTATTGCATTTTAAATAAAATTTAAAAGTTCCCTCACTTGTTCCTTTCAAGTTCCTTAGTCAAGCAGGAACAATCTATGAAGTGCACTCACATATAACCTGCCAATAGGAGGAATGCTAACAGTACCCGCTTTCCTTCACCTGAACTATGTAACAGAATCCGTCAGCCGCTCAACACCAAACGATGAAACTCACTCCTGAGATGATTTGAGTACTGATCATAAGAACATAAGAAATAGGAGCAGGAGTAGGCCATACGGCCCCTTGAGCCTGCTCCGCCATCTTTGGCCTCAACTCCACTTTCCCACCCAATCCCCATATCATTTGATTCCCCTAGAGTCCAAAAATCTATCGATCTCAGCCTTGAATATACTCAATGACTCAGCATCCACAACCCTCTGGGGTAGAGAATTCCAAAGATTCACAACCCTCTGAGTGAAGAAATTCCCTCTCATCATCCATGAGACTCAAACCTGCAACCTTCTATTTAGTAGGCAGATATTTGCCAACTGTGCCACTGGGTAGGTTCAAAAGTACAATTTCTGGCATAGTTTTCTTCCAATGTAAAGCAACTTTTATGCTGCAGTGATACTTATCTCGTGGCATCAGCTTTGCATCTTGGGGGTGATATTATTTAATATGCTCAATTGCAGCAGATAGATTATACTGGCTAGGCACATCACATGCTGCAGCTTCCTCTCAGACTTAAGCATTATCTCATATGTGCATGCGCAGACACATGTACTTACTGTACAACACGCTGTCTGCACATAAGCTGTGAGGATTTGCATGTCAGAAGATCGCTGAGGGGTCAGTGTGTGCTGTATGTATAACTTGGAAAGCACACATTATACTTACCTACCGGCAGGTAGTCTGTTGATCCAAAGAGTCAGACTTGTGATGGTAGGTAAAATACAAACAACAGCCATTGTGACAAAAAATTATTTTTTTCTGGCTCTAGTTTTGGCTTGATGACTGCCTCTCAAATGACCCAGGTAAGACTAGAAACTCAGGTCTGCAATTTCCACAGGAGTTCTTCAGATCTCCTGCCATAACCTTAGTGGAAGATCGGCAGACGTCTCAGAGAAAAGGTGTGAACATTTGTTTACGCCATTTCACCAGGGTTTTAGTCAATCTTACCCTTTAGTATGTGGAGAATCAATTATTGAGTATTTTAAATTTTTCATCCCAATTTTCTTGGCTGCTATCCTGAAGAGAGAGACTCTTGATTTGATACAGTTCCCTGGGTACCAGCAGATATCCAGTATCACGACTAGGTGGCCATTTTTCATGGGTGAGCTTAGAGAGTGATGGTGGAAGGCTATCTGGCTGTGGGGGACATCACAGTTGACTCTGATCCTGTTCTTTGCTCACATCCACTTTTAAGCAGGAGGTGACTGGATAGTGATCAGAAATGGAAATCCTGGCTGAATTTTCACCTCTGCAGCTCAGTATTCTGAAGTCAATTATAGTGACCCACTGCTGATCTGCATAATATCAGCAAATTCAATACAGACCAGGAATCAAATTTAGGACCTTCCTGGTCTTTATAACACAGTACCACACCAGGTGGTAAATTCAGGGCAATCAGATTGCAGTCTAAGCATATAACTTTACATTTTTGTAACTACATGCAACTACCAAATTCTCAATACTCTGATCTTAAAGGATTAATGCAAAGGTCACGGCTATTTATATTCATGTAAACTTAAAAGTTCAAAGCTATTTATGTAAATGGTAATGCAAAGGTCAGAGCTATTTACATGTTAATATGTATAACTGCATGTTACACAAGAGACTCATCATGGCTAAATTTAGTACTTTAACCTAAACCAATGTTTCAACATTAAGCAGATTTTAGATGACAAAAATAACATTGATTACCTTATGTAGAAAATAACAGGAAAAGATTTGGTAATTTTCAAAATTCTATGGCAACAAGTCAATGTAATAAAATACACTAGTTTGCTGTTTCTTTAAAAAATGTATTTGGCAAACCGCTTTTTTATTTTTTGCAAACACAATATAACACACAAATTATATTCAAAGGTCTCATAGTTATCACTAAATGTGACAAAATTGGAATAAAAATGATGCACAGCTCTTCTTTGATAAACAAAAAAGAGCCAGTCAAGCAATTTTGATGAAGAGAGTGGGCATGCAGCCAATTCTGGTGAACCCCTGCTGTAACTTCAGCAGGAGGCTGCTGAAACAGCCGGAAACTATTCCGGAACCCAGTTATGCCAGGCCCTGGCCTTGCGCCCAAGTTTCCTCAATGGTCTTGTGGGGCACGGAGCTTCAACCCACCCCTTATAAGGTCATCAATGTTGCGGAGGGGGATGGGGGATGAAGACCATGAATGTCAAGCTCCTGCCCTGACGGCGATTGTTTCTGGTATGCCTGATAAGACCAGGCGTACCGGCTGACCAACCAATGGCAGTGGACCCCACCAAGGGGTCCTGGCCAGGATTGTTGCCCGGACCCTTGAAGATTTTTCTTAAATGAGCAGCCCCCTTTGCAGATGGGGCCAGTGTCCTTTAATAAACAGGTATAGTTATGAAAATGTTATACATTTCTCACGGCCAAAATTGTTGAAATTAGATTTTTAAATGCTTTAAAGTGGAAATATCTGGATTTTTTAATAAAAGCATAATATTCTTTTACAATTTTAACTTCTTGAAACTATGTCAAAGATGTAACTGCATAGTTACAACAATTCACAGACTTAAGCCATTTAATTTTACTATTCAACAGTCGTTTGGTTGAAGCTTTTGAAATGGCAATGACATCTTTACTTACACTGCAGCAGATACAAATTGGTTAAGGTGGCCGTCATTCTCATCAAGTACTTCTCGTGTCCGAGCCTCACCTGTGGACTGCAGTCCGATGACAATACACTGGAATGAACAGACAGTAAAGTGCTATTGAGTAAATGTGTAGTCGTTGCCTCTTCCCTATTATAGCCACTTCTTTTTGTCCCATCCTCCCAGAGTCAGTACTTTAGGCAAGGGGACTAGTCATTCCAATTTCATACATTTATTCTTCAGGTACCTAATTACAATGGTGGTGGAGGTTGCAGGGAAGCCAAAGGGCCGGTGAGGGCAGAACAATGAAGAGTAGTGGAAAATTGGAACTCGCTCCCCCAAAAGGCTGTGGGCGCTGAGTCAATTTGAATTTTCAAGATTGAGATCAATACATTTTTGTTAGGCAAGGGTATCAAAGGATATGGAGCAAAGGCAGGTAAATTGAGTTGAGGTACAGATCAGCCATGATCTAATTAAATGGCAGAACAGATTTGATGGAGTAAATGGCCTACTCTTGCTCCTATAAAAATAGAGAGAGAAGAAAACATAAGATTGTATCTGTGATTTGACTAGGAGGAGTCATGCTTTACTTCCTTGCATTATTCAGCTTCCAGTGACTATTGATAAAATTCAAAACAAAAATTAAGATTATTCGGAAATGTTGTGGTAAGAAAGCTATTTACAAAATACAGCCGATGAAAGTGACACTATCATATTTTTTGACATGAAAATCACATCTATTTGTATACTTGTTTGACATTGCAGAATTACAATACCGTAAACCCATTGGTGTTAGTGAGATTTCCTGTAATATGCATATATCAATGTGTCAATATATATCGATAACATGACAAACTTAAGTTGAGTTGATTTGAAGTGAATTGATTTAATGGCATCATTATATGGTCCAGAACTATACATTCCGATCATTTGTTTTGATTCTTTTCTGTCTTTCCAGAGATGGTGCTATGCAAAAAAAAAGCCCATAGTAGGACATGAAGCAAGTTTATGGAAATTGATGTGGGTCACTGAGATAGAGCTGAATTAAATTTAAAGAAATTCCAACCGTGTACCAAAAATAAATGTCAAACACTGTCAAAGTGCCTGATCATACTATGTCATATATATCTGTGTCATAATTATATTTGGTCAATAGTAATATACTATTTCCATTAAACAATAAAAGGTTGTCTTCTACAAAGTTTGAAAGTAGAAAGTGACCTCTCACCTTGCCTTTCTGCTGCTCTTGCCTGCCTATTTCTACCAAACGTCTAACTTTGGCAGCAATACACAGATACTTGAAAAAGCGTTGATGTGCAGACCAAAACTGCCCCCAAAGAGATTTCCTGGACTCCAAACCAATTAAGTCTGCTCCATGTTGGAAAATATTCATTGCTTCAGCCCACTGAAAAAGAAAACACTTTTTCAGGCACATCTGAGTAAACCAAACATATACAAATAGTGACAAAAAGTTTCTATAGCATTTATATCTCAGAAATGTTGTAAGGCAGAAGCTGTAACATGAACTTCTTTTCTACCTCATTTAACAAATAAATAAAACTCTTTCACTCAATATCTATAAAAAAAACGATTTCTGCTTGCTCATAAGAAATTATGAGAATTTGAGAAAGAATGTAATAAAGTTTTTCTTAATTCACGCTATTCTTAAAATAAACAAATTATAGTCCTTGTATGTTTTTTTAAAGTTGAAAGGCTAGTGGGCACCTTGAAGCGTCAGGCAAACATCCGTTCTTAAATGTAACCTAAAGGAAATTAAAATATTAAGCATAACGCCTACAGATTTCTGGAAAAATAATCTGTATGTTTCTATATGTTAGATTTGGCTGCTTCCTCCACTGAGGAGGATGATGAGATAAACCTGTTGCAATTAAAATGTTTCTCACAGTCATAATAAAACAGGAACTGTTCATTTAGTATTTCCCCTTTTTGTATTACAGTTTTACATGTCCTGACTTTTTATCTGTAACTTCTCTCATTTGAGGACAACCAACCAGAGCACCGCTGCATACTTTAGCGTGAATTAGACTTCTGTGGACTCCAGGAATTTGGGCTCTAAAGGAATTACTGAATTTATTTTAGGTAATAAAAGTATGAGGCTTGAATCTCCGCACTGGTTATGCTGGTAAACAGCTACAGCCTGAGCAGGGTGTTGAAAAAGGTTGGTTGGATTTTCCAGCAGAAGTGACATCGGATATATAATAACCCGGCCCAAATATACCCTGGTGTATTAAATGAGGCAAATAACAGAATGTCGCCATACTACATATTTTCTGTCAGTTGTGCTCTAGCTACACTGGGCGCATGGGACACCTACGCATCCCTTACATTCAGCATTGCTACGGGCCAAAGGGGAATGTAGGGTTAAATTTAATTTATCAGTTTACATTGTGCAATCAATCACAGAAAATTTTAAAATTTTTCAATTGTTTTTGATCTTCTGCCGGCAGCACATGCCAACCTATATCACAGTGAGGCAGTACAGCAATTCCCCCCTCACTTGAGACGGGCACTGTGACGAAGCTGTTAATGGCCCTGGCACCAGCCCCCAACAAGTCAGTGACCCTGAGCCCAGAAAATGGACCAGGGTCAGAAGTGCATACGACAGGCAATCAGAAGTCCTGTCCCGTGGAAAAACTAGGCCATTATGTCTAGAAAAATGCTCCCTTTCAGTTCAGAATTGAAGCCCATTTTCTGCCTCTGTCAGTTTTGCCCTGTTCCTTAGAAGTGAAGCCAGCAGTGATGAATGTAATGGCTGACAAATTAAATAATCAACTGAAAACAGCACTGATCAACTAATCAATCATTAACTGCAATGGGTGCAGTGGAAAGACAACCCACCCATAAGAAAAATGAAACCACAATGGTGGTTGGCTCTGAAATGCCAAATAATTAATTTTGGAACCAAAGTACTATTTGCTAGACTTCAGCCATAGTCTTAATTGGCAACCAGAGCTACAGGAGTTCAATGTGTTTTTTAATCCATGACTGATAAGTAGGATGACTGGACTGATTATTTTATTCCCTCCACTTAATGACCAAGCTTGGAAATTCTGACTGTTATCTTATGTTCTAGTCACACAGATAGGGGGTCATTTTCACTTTCACTGCTTGGGCAGTAAACTGGTGGAGCGGATCACTTGTTATGGAACCCGCCCGGTTTACATTGCAAATTAAATTTGGGCTGGTTCTGTTCCACTTGTTTACCACCCATGCAGTGAAGGTGAAAATGATCTCCATTGTGGTTTAAAGTTTGGTAATCGCATTTCAAGAAAGCACATTACACATGCAGGTTACATGTAAAAATGTCTTCTAAGGTGCTTAGTTTGTAAAATCAAAAGTAAAGTGGAATATTGGTGAAATAAGTTGATCTCCTTACCAGCACAGCTGCTTTGTTGTATACAAGTTTGAAATTTTCATCAAGGGGTATTTCTTCTATTCTGAATGTCACTCCAGCAAAGCTTAGTTGCCTAGCAATATACATACCGCTAACTTTCATATCCATAGCAACAATTTCCATAGCACCCACGCCACTAAAAAAAAACAGATCCAAATTGTAAGATGTCAGTTAAAAATCAGTGTCATTTTGTATCTAAGATCCAATCATTTTATTTGGTACAGCTGGGCTGAATGGCAAATGGTTTTGCAATGTCATTAAAATACTACATACAGAACTGCAGTGCAATTCTGATAGGTGCACAATTTGGAGTGGAACCTGGATCCACTGGGTTTCCGTCAACTGTAACCTCCCTTGCAAACTGTGTTCTGGTGGGGTGGGGGGGGAGGGGAGGAGAGCAGGCACGTCTTAGGATCACTCCTGTTACGTCAAGGGTCAACCATGGACATGTATGGGGCTGTTCTCGGGCTATCTCTTAAATAAAGGGATTGATTACCATTGAAGAGATACCCAGCAGATCACCTGCAACATTGAAATATTTTTAAAATTGCTTTTATCTTCAGCTCAATTTAGTTCTCAGGTGGCTCCCCTTCCAGAGCGGCAGTGTGCCACTCCAACCTCCACTTCCGCAGTGGTGGGACGCCTCTATTTGGGACAGGATTAGCTGTGAGGCACAGAGGCAGACAGAATTCCTGCCCTACCACATTTCCACCACTTTGCAAGGGCTGTGAAACTTTTAGGCTTATATGTTTATTAGTAATTGACATAACCGGTGGTAATTACTTCTTCAAAGCTGTAAGAAAGTTTCAGTGTTTCTTTCCTACAAAATAATATAACTCGTTGACTAAGTTCATTTTCAAAACCAAGATGCATTTTGTCAAAATGACTTTTCAGCAAGATAAAACTAATCCTACTTCAAAATTAGACAAATGTACAGACAGCTGACAGGTTAGGCCAACTCTTGTTTCTAGCTGCAAGAAAGTGCATCACCCTACTGTGGCGGCTCATAAACTTTCCCTCAATGAAAATGTGGCTGAAACACCCATGTGACATATCAGTTATGGCTCAGTGGTAGCACTCGCGCCTCTGAGTCAGAAGGTTCTGCGTTCACTTCCCACTTCAGAGACTTAATTACATAATCTAGGCTGACACTTCAGTGCAGTACTGAGGGGGCACTGTACTGTCGGAGGTGTCATCTTTTGGATGAGACATTAAACTGAGGCCTTCCCTCTCAGGTGGACGTAAAAGATCCCATGGGCACTATTCGAAGAATGACCTGGCCAATATTTATGCCTCAATCAAATCACTCAAACAGATTATCTGGTTATTATCTCATTGCTGTTTGTAGGACCTTGCTGTGTGGAAATTGGCGGCCACATTTCCTACATTACAACAGTGACTATACTTCAAAAAGTACTTAATTGGCTGTAAAGTGCTTTGGGACGTCCTGCGGTTGTGAAAGGTGCGATATAAATGCCAGTTCTTTCTATTTTTTTACAACATAATCAGAACAAGTGATATTTGGCTTCTACGTGGGGTTGTCTGGAGCCCATTCATAGAATCATAGAATATAAACAGCATGGAAAAATGCCATTCAGCCCTTTGTTTCTTTGCAGATAAGGAACATAACCTAATCCCACTCTCCTGCTCGCTCCACATATCCTTTCGTATTCCTCTTTTCAAGCAATTCTCTAATTCTCTTTTAAATAAATTTATGAGGGTAAATTTTCTGAGACCTCTGTGCTTATCAAGTAACTATGAACAGCGTGTCAGTGATTTTCCAATATGCACTGCCGATTTGCAACGATCGGAAAACCTACTTTATAGACTCTACTTCAACAATAAAATTCCACATTCTAACAACCAACTGTGTACAACAGTGGCTATACTTCAAAAGTAATTCATTAGCTGTAAAGTGCTTTGGGATGTCCAGAGGTTGTGAAAGGTGCTATATAAATACATGTCTTTATTTTTTTCTTAAAGCCATTTTTTCTAACTTCCCCATTAATTCTTTTTGTGATGAACTTAAATTTATGCTCTCTTGTTACTGTCTCGCCAACCAATAGACACAATTTATCACTATTCACCTTATCATAAACCTTCATAATCTTGAAGACTTCTATCAGGTCACCACTCAACCTCTTCAACTCTAGTAAAACAAAAGCTGTAACTTCTCAAGTATCTATCATAACTGCAACTCCTCATTCCTGGTAACATCCTCGTGTATCTACGCTGAACCTTTTCTGGTACTTTTATATCCTTCCTACAATGGGATGCCTCAAACTGTACACAATACTTTAACTGTGGCCTAAAGTCTTGTACAAATTCACCATTACCTCCTCACTTTTGTATTCTACGTCTCTAATACAAAACCAAGGATTTGTGTATCTTTTTTATGGCCTAACCTGCATGCGTTGCCACCTTTCATAACCTATGTATCTGCGCACTAAGGGCCCTCTGCTTCTCTACTCCATTTAAAATCTAACCATTTAATGTGTATTTCCTTTTCCTACTTCCAAAATATATTACTTCACATTATTCTACATTAAGCTGCATCTGCCCATCCTACTGGCCTTTCTATGTCATCCTGCAGCCTTTCTTAATACAATTTGCAATACCCGCAATTTGATGTCATCAGCAAATTTTGATGTTCCCTCAATTGCTAAATCCAGATCATTTATCTATTTAGAAAATAAGAGCAGGAAACACAGACCCCTGTAGAACACTACTCATCACACTTTTCCATTCTGAAAAATACCCCCTTAACCTTTGCTTTCTGCTGTCTGATCATCGCTCTATCCATATGGCTGCATTACCTTTAATTCCCATTATTTTTTTGTACATCTCTTATCAAGTTCCTGTAGGCACAAGCTTCCTCCTCCATGCTGCCAACCCAAGTCACGTCCCAGGAGGGAAAGCAGACCAGCAATGACCTGCCCCAAATCAGGTAAGGGCAGCTACCACATTCAACAGCACCAGGTAGAATAACCATAATTTCTCCTGTAATTAATTGCCCTAAACCCTCAAAAATGCAATGCTGCCAGCACAATCACAGCCACAATAAGGTACCTAATGTTTCAGTGTACTCCTCATGCAAGTACCTTGCAATCAAAATGAACAATGATTTCACTAAATATGAATAGTATTTGCAATTAAATACTTGAAAATTCAATTTAAAAACATGGAATAGAATTGATTGTAGATTGCTAGAATAAGGACTGTGCAATTTCAAACTGTCACTTCCAACTGTCAACTGTCCAAATGCCAATTGTTTTCTTGCCCATGATTCACATTAAACTTAGGCAAAGTACAAGATAATGCATTGTATGACTTCATTCATAACACAACCAAACTCCTCCATGAGTACCAATGTACTTCTTTATCACCTAGCACAATGTGCTTGTTGCATCTTTACAACCACAATTTTATTTTTAGGAAACACTTTCCTCTAGTCTCCTCTATCATGAGAGCCACAATACCCAAGAGATTAGTAGAGGGTTCTCCCCACTGAATGTCACAGCTAAATGAGTAAAACAGAATGTGAGAAATACAGGATGCCAATCTGCATCTGATCACTCTGGTGCAGTGTATTGGAAATCAGTCCTACTGCACCAGCATGCTGTCTCCCACATCAAACAGAATTCATATTCAGAAATGAACATTTAAACACTATGATGTTCTGCTGAAAGGTCATCGACCTGAAACGTTAACTCTGTTTCTCTCTCCACAGATACCGCCTGATCTGCTAAGCATTTTCTGTTTTTATTTATGATGTTTTGTCAATTTAAAAAAAAATTCCAACTTTCAATCGACGTTGAAATCTGGAATACGGTGGTGCTGGACGGTGGGGAGTTTGAATTTCCCTAAAAAGTTTTGGAGCAGGACAATTATGATTTCAATTCCGATTGCAGATCAGGATGTGGACGAGGTCCTGAAAATTCAAACTGCTGAATCACAAAGTATGCAGTAAATGTGATGTGGAGATGCCGGTGGTGGACTGGGGTGGACAAATGTAAGGAATCTTACAACACCAGGTTATAGTTGGACTTTTTATGCAGTAAATGACAGCACTGTATAGCTAGCAGCATGGTCAAATTAATTTCTGGTAAACGTAAAATCACAAGGGAGAATTTTATTTGATTTGTGCTCGGGATGTGGATGATGCGGCCAAAGAAACAGTTATTGCCTGTCCTTAGATTTCCTTAGGTGGTGGTGGCCCCTCCCCTTGAACTGCTGCAAAAGTTCTTGTGCTGCTCCCATGATGGTGTTAAGTAGGGAAATCCAGGATATTGACTCAGCGATGATGAAGGAATGGTGATATATGTCTATGTTAAGATGGGACTTGGAGGTGATGGTGCTCCCATAACATTGCTGCTTTTGTCCTTCTCGGTGGTAGAGGAAAGAGGTGCTGTTGAAATAAACTGGGTGATTGCAATGCAATCTGCAGATAGTATGTACTGTAGCCACAATGCACTAGAGATATAGGGGGTGGATACTGAGTGCAATAGCACTCAAAATGATCAAGCAAATTGCTCTGTCCCGGATTGTGTTAAGCCTCTTGAGTGTTCTTGCAGCTGTATCCATTCAGGTGAATGAAGAATGTTCCACTATACTCCTCACTTGTAGAAGATCAGTATTTTCAAGTATGAAATTGGTCTTCGGCGATAGTGCAAAATGAGGAATAGTGAATCGGCAGCCCATTATACACTTCGCCCGATTTTCCTTTCCCCGAAAAGAAAATGGGGTAGGGTGTAAAACAGGCTGCTGATTCTCTATTGTCTGTCTTGTGCTATTGCCAAAGACCGATTTCACCCCCTCTGTGTTTTAATCAGCAGTAGTTTAATTTAGTACTTCTTCCAAACTGTTCTCAGAACGCTGAATGAAATTTGGTGTGAAAATTACCTGATCTATCATAAGTAGAATTAAGTACAATTAAGTATTTCAGCCTTGAAACTGCTGTGGTGGTTATTAGGGGACAAATATTTAACCCATTTATATGACATTCCTATGTTCATTATTCTGATCCAGGTATTACCTAATTTATTTTAAATGGATTAACACCTCTTTAAGCAATCAACTGTTAGCTTTACCAACAGTAGTTTCTAAGCTTTAGTATTTAATGCTGTGCTTTAAGGTTTAAATCTAGACTCACCGTTTCTCAATAGCATGAAGAAAATCCTCAAACTGGCGAAAGGGTGTGCCTTCTCCCCAAATACCTAAACGGCACATGTAGGCCATGTTCTTTGGTTCTGAGGCACCTATATAAATTTAAAATAAAAAGTATTTGAAGCAATGTTGTTAGAAACATTTCACTATCAAATAATTCCAGACACATGAAGTGAAAGGTTGCCATCTTTCTCTAATCTGTAGTGCATAACAACATATAAAGCCAAAAATATTTTAAAACTTAATGTGAAGGAGTGGAGAATAATTTGATAATCAATATTCAAACATTTTCAAAAAGTGTAATTCTGGCAATAGTGAATAAAAGACTTAATTCCTAAAAGTACCAGCTATGTCTTGTTGCTGATAATTTTGTGTCTAAGGTGAATGCAATTTTATCATGAGATGTTGAAGTAGAGAACAAAAAATTTGTATTAACACATTCATACAAAAATTCCTCAGGTAATTTCAAACTATAAATGCCTCATTTACAGTGCCCTAGAAAATACTGGTGACTTGAGAGCAGTTTCTTTCATTCATTTATCAAGTTTACATTTATATCACAACAACAGTGGGATACTGCTCAACCAGATATTTTTTTAATCGTTCATGGGATGTGGGCGTCGCTGGCGAGACCGGCATTTATTGTCCATCCCTAATTGCCCTTCAGAAGGTGGTGGTGAGCCGCCTTCTTGAACCGCAGCAGTCCGTGTGGTGAAGGTTCTCCCACAGTGCTGTTAGGAAGGGAGTTCCAGGATTTTGACCCAGTGACGATGAAGGAACGGCGATATATTTCCAAGTCGGGATGGTGTGTGACTTGGAGGGGAACGTGCAGGTGGTGTTGTTCCCATGTGTCTGCCGCTCTTGTCCTTCGAGGTGGTAGAGGTCGTGGGTTTGGGAGGTGCTGTCGAAGAAGCCTTGGCGAGTTGCTGCAGTGCATCCTGTGGATGGTACACACTGCAGCCACTGTGCGCCGGTGGTGAAGGCAGTGAATGTTTAAGGTGGTGGACGGGGTGCCAATCAAGCAGGCTGCTTTGTCCTGGATGGTGTCGAGCTTCTTGAGTGTTGTTGGAGATGCACTCATCCAGGAAAGTGGAGCGTATTCCATCACACTCCTGACTTGTGCCTTGTAGATGGTGGAAAGGCTTTGAGTCAGGAGGTGGGTCGCTTGTGGCAGAATACCCAGACTCTGACCTGCTCTTGTAGCCACAGTATTTATATGGCTGGTCCAGTTAAATTTCTGGTCAATGGCGACCCCCAGGATGTTGATGGTGGGGGATTCGGCGATGGTAATGCCGTTGAATGTCAAGGGGAGGTAATTAGACTCTCTCTTGTTGGAGATGGTCATTGCCTGGCACTTGTCTGGCGCGAATGTTACTTGCCACTTATCAGCCCTAGCCTGGATGTTGTCCAGGTCTTGCTGCATGCGGCACGGACTGCTTCATTATCTGAGGGGTTGCGAATGGAACTGAACACTGTGCAATCATCAGCGAACATCCCCACTTCTGACCTTATGATGGAGGGAAGGTTATTGATAAAGCAGCTGAAGATGGTTGGGCCTAGGACACTGCCCTAAGGAACTCCTGCAGCGATATCCTGGGGCTAAGATGAATGGCCGCCAACAACCATCTTCCTTTGTGCTAGGTATGACTCCAGCCACCGAAGAGTTTACGCCCTGATTCCCATTGACTTCAATTTTACTTGGGCTCCTTGATGCCACACTTGGTCAAATGCTGCCTTGATGTCAAGGGCAGTCACTCTCACCTCACCTCTGGAATTCAGCTCTTTTGTCCATGTTTGGACCAAGGCTGCAATGAGGTCTGGAGCCGAGTGGTCCTGGCAGAACCCAAACTGAGCATCGGTGAGCAGGTTATTGGTGAGTGAGTTCCGCTTGCTAGCACTGTCGACAAACACCTTTCATCACTTTACTGATGATTGAAAGTAGATTGATGGGGCGGTAATTAGCTGGATTGGATTTGTCCTGCTTTTTGTGGACAGGACATACCTGGGCAATTTTCCACTTTGTCGGGTAGATGCCAGTGTTGTAGCTGTACTGGAACAGTTTGGCTAGAAGCGCGGCTAGTTTTGGAGCACAAGTCTTCAGCACTACAGCCGGGATGTTGTCAGGGCCCATAGCCTTTGCTGTATCCAGTGCACTCAGCCGTTTCTTGATATCACGTGGAGTGAATCGAATTGGCTGAAGACTGGCTTCTGTGATGGTGGGGATATCGGGAGGAGGTCGTGATGGATCATCCGGGATGTGGCAGGACTGCAGCGCTTTGATCTGATCCGTTGGTTGTGGGATCGCTTAGCTCTGTCTATGGCATGCTGCTTCCGCTGCTTAGCATGCATGTAGTCCTGTGTTGTAGCTTCATCAATTGGCACCTCATTTTTAGGTATGATTAGTGATTCTCTGCTTTTCACTTTTTTGGGGGTGAAATACGTTTGAAGCTCACTTTTGGAAAGTATTCCACAATAGTTTACAGGTTGCCAACAGTAGAATCACATTATAATCAGTTCTACTGTTAATAATTCCTGTAAAGAAATCCTGTCCATTTAATTATTTAAATAGTAACAGGAACATAAAATCCATGGATTACATAACGGTCATAATCTGCTGGAATAAATTAATTTAATAACTCCATTTTAATTGATTTGGGGTGTAAATTTGCATACACAAACAGAATTAACATTCCCAATGTATTATTATGTTTCGGTGCTGTAAAATGCTGTACAATGTTGGTATATAATTCTGAACAATGAATAGCCCAGTCGCGATGGGATTATTACCTTGTTAGATCCATTTAAGATCATTGAGCAAATGTCAACCCATAGGTAAAATAATTCTTTTAGGAAGGAGGAATAGTCCTATTAAAGATGATACCAAAAATTCTTTATGTGCTAATAACATAACTTATTTCCACCAATACATTGCATTCAGTGTCTAACACACTCAAAAAGAAACAACTGGTTTGTAAGGAATATATTCATACCTGTGGCACTGGCATAGACAACTCGTGCATATGGTAGTCTATTTTGCAGCTCTAGGACAGCCAGGCCTGTTTTGGTGGATTTGGTACTGCCATTCACGCAGACATTTTTTGCTTTGTGACATTCATCAAATACAATCTAAGAGGCAAAAACAGTCAAGGAAAATCCAAAAAATCCTAAAGGATTATTGTTTTCATGATCAGAAAGACAGAAGGAAGAGAGGATTTGCATTTATTTAGAACCTTGTCATATATCTTAGAAAAGCCTCAAAAAACTTCAGTGAAATAATCTGAAGTGCAGTGATTATGTTATCTAGGTAGGTAAACAGGCAGTCGTTCTGCACAAGACCCCACAAATAGAATGAGATGAATGACCAGTTTATCTTTTTTTTGGTACAGCATTGACTGAAGCTCATGTTTGCCTTGACATCAATGTAACCAAAAGAACTGATGAAACTCAGAGGCAGCTGTTTAAAGCAATTTACCCATAACGCCCAGCTCTTGGCTACAGAACTGTCTGTCAAATTGGACTTCAAAGTTCAGTGTCCTTCCCACTCAGAAACCAGTCGCAAGCCTTCCATCTACTTCCAAGACAAAGCCAAGCTGTAAGAACCTTGCTTGAAGAACCTCTTCCACAACAAAGTGACAAATAATCATAACCGATCAGTTTTGTCGCCTGCATCCAGGTAAACAATACTAAGTTATTCTATCATATCTGTGGACTAGCCAAATAATCCATGCCAAGTTGTCTTTGAAGGAGGCAGGACAAATTGATAAGGCTGTTAAAAAAAAAGTATATGGAATTCGTGGCTTTATAAACAGAGACATAGGGTACAAAAATAAGGAAGTTATGGTAAACCTTTATAAATCACTGGTTAGGTCTCAGCTGGAGTATTGGGTTCAATTCTGGGCACCACAATTTAGGAAGGATGTCAAGGCCCGGGAGAGGATGCAGAGGAGATTGACCAGAATGGTATCAGGGATGAGGGACTTCAGTTATGTGGAGAGACTAGAGAAGCTGGGGTTGTTCTCCTTAGAGCAGAGAATGTTAAGGGGAGATTTTAAAAGTTAAAAGGGGAGATTTAATAGATGTTCAAAATAATGAAGGGTTTTGGTAGAGTAAATAAGGAGAAACTGTTTCCACTGGCAGGAGGATTAGCAACCAGAGGACACAGATTTAAAATAATTGGCAAAAGAGCCAGAGGCAACATGAGGAAAACATTTTTTATGCAGCAAGTTGTTATGATAAGGAATGCACTGCCTGAAAGGGTGGTGGAAGCAGATTCAATAACAACTTTTAAAAGGGAATTGGATAAATACTTGAAGGGGAAAAATTTGCAGGGCTATGGGGAAAGAGCAGGAGAGTGGGACTAATTAGATAACTCTTTCAAAGAGCCGGCACAGGCATGATGGACAGAATGGCCTCCTTCTGTGTTGTATCATTCTATGGTCTGTGGTCTACCTCAAGGTTCATCTGCCTTTTAAAAATGATAGATCTCCCATCTGTCACCATCAGTTCCAATCTTCTTGAATTATATGCAATCTATTGCAACACTCTAGAAAACAAATAATGATAAAAATGCACCTTTACTTTTATTTGTGGCACATGGAACATACTATTTCAATTTGATCATTGATAAATTTTTTAGAATGAACTTTCCTAGTACTTCAAATCATATTGAAAGTTTATTTATTTAATTTCAATATGTATTGCTTTAATATAATTTAATTAATCACTCAGAAGTTTAAATATTAAAGGATACAACGCCATCAAAGAACTCTCCGCACCAATCCAGAATCTGCTTTAGCCTTGTTCTGTGTTGACCACCAGCTTGACTTTCACCAATCAGTGCAGAGTAGGTTGCGAACAAAACACCTTCAGAAGTAGCTGTATCACCATACTTTATCTGGTACCAATTAAACAAACACATTGTGATGTATGTTACCAATTAAAAAGCACTGTGATGAACATGGCTATCACAATATAATCTACTTTACAATAATAAGAATCTTCCGTTTAATTAGGTGCATCCCACAGAGAGAGAAGGAAAATCAGAGGTCAAGTCATCCTGGCTGATCTTCTGCACCTCTTGGTGGCCAGGTCAAGCACTGCAGGGAACAGGCTGTCTTCCTGCCCTTTCAGCCAGGATATATATAGGGGGTAATTTTAATCTAACCTGCCCGGTGGGAAGCTGACAGGATCGGTTCAGGCACCTATTTTACACTCTGCCTGATTTTACTTTCCATTGAATTCAAGGGATAGTAACGTCAGGTAAGGTGTGAAACAGGTGCCCCATCCAATCTTGTCATTTTCCTGCTGGGTGGGTTAGGTTAAAATTACTCCCATAGTGTATGGAGTCTTACAACACCAGGTTATAGTCCAACAGCTTTATTTGAAATCACAAGCTTTCGGAGGCTTCCTCCTTCGTCACACCTGACGAAGGAGGAAGCCTCCGAAAGCTTGTGATTTCAAATAAAGCTGTTGGACTATAACCTGGTGTTGTAAGACTCCTTACATTTGTCCACCCCAGTCCATCACCGGCATCTCCACATCATCCCATAGTGTATGTCATTGATAAACTAAGGGGAGAAAGACTTTGCATTCACAACGAAAGAAAAGACGACACTATTTCCAATGTCATATATCGTCCTCAATATTCTGCACTGATATTTCAAAACAGACATGGAACTTTAATTTAGTTTTACTTTAGATTCTACATAAATGCACTATGTTAGATGGCTCTTCATACCTTGTTGAGAGCATGCACTGGAATATTTGCAGCATCAATATCTCTAAGGTCCCGTTCAGCATCATATTTCAGGTCATTGGAGACGCTAAACCTATAACATGATAATATTGAATCTGATTAACACACTGTTTGCCTTGCATTTCAACAGTGCATTTTAATTAGTATAATTAAATGATATCCAGCATTTTATTATTTTATTTCCCATGCATGTATAGGTATCATTGACAACATTTCCAGGCACTGGATACAAACGTAACATTTCTAAGCATACTTTGTGTCACCAGCTACAAACTGCATAATACCTCTGTGATTATAATATTCTCTCAGCGAAATGTTAAGGTGAAGAATGGAGCATTCAATGAATCACATGCCATAAAACAGATTTATTTTTGCAAAATGAACCCCTTTCAGACTGGAGATCTACAGAGTTGTGGTAATACATAGTGTATAAACCACACTTTTGTTCATTTTTGTATGTTATGTAAGAACACGGGAGTGATAACACATTGGTTTAACTTTCAGAGCTTAAACCAAAATAACTACAATAAGGGAGTGATTCTTAGGTACTTTAAAATAAGTTCCCTGAATTCAATCTACTTTTTTTTCAAAAATGTAACAGGCCACTTTTGCACACATGCTGCAATGACTTTATACTTACCACAATGATTTCTTTCTGCCCTTTATGTAATTTTCACAAATGATGCCAGCCACAGTTCTTCCCTTTCCAACCCCAGCTCCATCGCCAATAAGAAACCCTGCACGATGGTTATTTTCCAACAGGATTTCATGTTGCTAAAAAGATATCAAAGAAATAGAATTTTTCCTTCACGCAATAACATAAGAACATAAGAAATAGGAGCAGGAGTAGGCCATACAGCCCCCTGAGCCTGCTTCACCATTCAATAAGATCATGACTGATCTTTGACCTCAACTTCACTTTCCTGCCCAATCCCCATATCCCTTGATTCCCCTCGAGTCCAAACATCTATCTACCTCAACCTTGAACATATTCAACGACTCAGCATCCACAGTCCTCTGGGGAGAATTCCAAACATTCACAACCCTCTGTGTGAAGAAATTCCTCCTCATCTCAGTTTTATCCTGAGACTATGCCCCCTAGTTCTAAACTCTCCAGCCATGGGAAACAACCTCTCAGCATCTACCCTGTCAAGCTCCCTCAGAATCTTGTATGTTTCAATGAGATCACCTCTCATTCTTCTAAACTCCAGAAAGTATAGGCCCATTCTACTCAACCTCTCCTCATAGGACAACCGTCTCATCCCAGGAATCACCTAGTGAATCTTCGTCGCACCGCCTCTAGGCCAAGTATATCCTTCCTTAGATAAGGAGACCAAAACTGTACACAGTGCTCCAGGTGAGGTCTCACCAAAGCCCTGTACAACTGTAGTAAGACTTCCTTACTCTTGTACTCCAAACCTCTTGCAATAAAGGCCATCATGCCATTTGCCTTCCTTATTGCTTGCTGTACCTGCATGCTAACTTTTTGTGTTTCTTATATGAGGGCACCCAAATCCCTCTGAACACCTACATTTAATAGTTTCTCACCATTTAAAAAATATTCTGTTTTTCTATTCTTCCTACCAAAGTGAAAAACCTCACATTTCCCCACATTATACTCCATCTGCCAGCTTCTTGCCCACTCACCTAATCTGTCTATATTCCTTTGCAGACTCTTTATGTCCTCCTCACAGCTTGCTTTCCCACCTAGCTTTGTATCGTCAGCAAACTTGAATACATTACACTCAGTCCCTTCATTTAAGTCATTAATATAGATTGTAAATAGCTGAGGCCCAAGCACTGTTCATTGCAGCACCTCACTAGTTACAGCCTGCCAACCTGAAAATGACCTGTTTATCCATACTTTGTTTTCTGTCCTTTAACCAATCCTCTATCCATGCTAATATATTACCTCCAACCCCATGAGCCCTTATCTTGCATAACAACCTTTTATGTGGCATCTTATCAAATGCCTTTTGAAAATCCAAATATACTACATCCACTGGTTCACCTTTATCTACCATGATAGTTACATCCTCAAAAAACTCTAATTAAGTTAAATAAAACTGTGTTGACTCTGCTTAATCATATTATCATTTTCTAAGTGCTCGGCTACCACTTCCTTAATAATGGATTCCAGCATTTTCCCGACGACTGATATCAGGCTAACTGGTCTGTAGTTTCCTGTTTTATCTCTCCCTCTTTTCTTGAATAGCGGGGTTACATTTGCTACCTTCCAATCTTCTGGGACCGTTCTAGAATCTAGGGAATTGTAGAAGATCATAACCAATACATCCACTACCTCTGCAGCCACCTCTTTTAGAATCCTAGGATGTAGGCCATCGGGTCCAGGGGATTTATCGGCTTTTAGTCCCATTAGTTTCTCCAGTACTTTTTCTCTACTGCTATTAATTACTTTAAGTTCCTCACTCTCATTAGCCCCTTGGTTCCCCACTATTTCTGGATTCCTTTTTGAGTCTTCTACTGTGAAGACAGATATAAAATATTTGTTTAACGTCTCTGCCATTTCCTTTCTCCCCATTATAATTTCTCTTGTCTCAGTCTCTAAGGGACCAACGTTTACTTTTGCTACTCTCTTCCTTTTTAAATACTTGTAGAAGCTCTTACAATCCGTTTCTATATGTTTTGCTAGTTTACTTTCATATTCTATTTTCTCCCTTTTTATCAATTTTTTGGTCATCCTTTGCTGGTTTCTAAAACTCGCTCAATCCTCAGGCTTACTACTCTTCTTTGCAACATTGAAGGCCTCTTCTTTTAATCTAACACTCTCCCTAACTTCTTTAGTTAGCCATGGATGAATCACTTTTCCCGTGGAGTTTTTATTTCTCAATGGAATGTATATTCGTTGAGAATATTGAAATATTTCTTTAAATATTTGTCATTACTTATCTACTGTCATACCTTTTAATCTAATTTCCCAATCTACCTTAGCCAACTTGCCCCTCGTACCTATGTAATCGGCTTTGTTTAAGTTTAAGACTCTAGTTTCGGTCTTAAGTACGTCACTCTCAAACTCAATATGAAATTCTATTGTATTATGATCACTCTTCCCCAGAGGATTCTTTACTGTGAGATTACTAACTAACCCAGATAGATACATACACCAGCATTGAAATGAATAACATAATTAGACTAAGCCGTCCCGATGGCTAAATGAATAAATGCACTACCAGGTCTGGTACAGTCATAGAGATAACTAGGCCCATAGATTTTTTTCCCCTGGTGAATATGAATTAACTGATTTTAGTCAGGATAGCAGTCAAGGTATTGCAATGGTAACTGAATCCCTAAACTGGGAGAAGAGATTCAGCCAGCATTTCCACCCCAATTGCTATCCAGTGAGTTTTGCTAGAAATCATGCATGGGTAGATGTTGAGTGAGTGACAGGATCAGGCTTGGCTATGATATCCCTGTAGGTAAATTGCCTGGCAAGACTCACAGTCAAGGTGCACACATGAGGATTGCCTACTTGGCCCAGGTACCAGTGGGCTCCTGGCACTTGTTGAACCATACCCCAACATGAGTTAGTGCCTTCAGGAGAAAAATGGAAAAAAAATTAAAGTAACTTTTCACAGCAACCAATGCGTAATTGTTGCATTTTAAGAAGTAAGCCATCGAAATCGTTTTAAAATTAAAATTAGGTTTAAACAATTATTAACTTTAATATTTTTTCCATTGAGTTTTTTGGTTTCAGTGAAAGCTAATGACATCAGCGGGGCTGCTGGTTTGGAGGATTTACCATGTCTGTTAGTGTGAGTAGGATAAATTAACACAAAGCTGTACTCACAATATCAGTGAAGTACCCAAAGTTAGTGACTAAATTTACTGAAGTTAAATTAACTCTATTGCACAGTTAAATTCTGTATCTCCTCTCAGTCAGTTCCACTAACAATGTCATCATGCTTGCAGTTTAAACAAATAAGGACTGAAAAAACACTGGGGGTAGATTTTCAACTTGCCACCCTGTAAAATTGGTGTTGCGGAACGGCTACCCTTTATAGAAACTGCCTGATTTTCATGTCCATTTATTTCAAGGTGCATTCCAGTTTTATGCTCGAATGGCAAGTTAAAAAACTACCGCTAGACGTCTTTTAAATTCCAATATCTTTAAATGGAGGTCCTGGAGCAGAGCCCCTTTAACCAATTTTCATTTTTTTTTCTTCCTAGTTGTCAGTAGCACAATTAGTTTTTTCAGAAAAGAGCAATATCACAGTTTTAGTAACTTTTCCCAAACTGGACATTGAAACCAAATCGTCCTATACAGAACCACAGAATCTTACAGCAAAGAAGGAGATTATTCAGCCCACCACTCCTGTGCTGACTCTCTGAAAGAGCTATCCACTTAGTCCATTCTGTCCTTTCCCAAAACCTTTTTAACTTTTTCTTTTTCATATATTTATCTATTTCCCTATTAAAAGCTATTCTGGTTCTGGTAGGGCATGCCATGTTTTAACAATGTCTGCAAAAACTTTCTCCGAACCTCTTCTTCCCGTCTAAATTTATGCCCTCTATTTTCCAACTAGAATGAATCTTTTCAAACACAAGACATTGTCCTAATGCTGTTAGGTTAATAATTTACATGGTCTGTTTTAAATAGGATCTCTGAAAAGAAATTAGCTATTGAGGTAAATGGCCTTTGCACTGTCAGCACCTGTTTAAGTTCTGTATCCACAAGCACGTGCAGAACTCTTGGCAAGAAACTCATTTTAAGTCATACCACAAAAAAACTTGCTTTATTGTTGACTATTTTGCATGCCTTTTGTATGAAATGTCATTAAGAACTGCAAAAAACCCAAATTCTAAACGTGCAAGAAATTTAGAGCCAGTAGGGTGTTTGTCCAAACATGTTTAATTGCATTCAAGATTTTTATTTACAATTGCAGGATACTATATGACCCACTATATAGAGGTTACAGTAGTGTAGTATTTATGGTCCTAGACTGGCAACCCAGAGGTTATGAGTTCAAGTCCCAACATGACAAGCTGTAAAATAGAATTCAATAAATTAGCTAATGTGAGGACTGGCAGCAGAAAAAATGACCATGAAAGCTGCTAGATTGTTACAAAAATCCAACTTGTTCACCAGTGTCCTTCAGGGAAGGGAACTAGCCACTCCTACACATGACTTTAGCCCCACACTATATGATTGATTCTTAATTCAGTTGTTTAATAAAAAATTCAGATGCTACAAAGCAAGGAGAAGGCCCACCATCTTCTTAATTCAACTAGCGATGGGTAGTAAGTGTGGCCTTGCCAGGGTCACCCACATATTGAGAACAAATATATAAAAACAATTATGTTTGAACCATTTTTTATTTTGAGAATTTAATATCTTATTATCAATATAAAGCCATAACACATCCACCATATTCTTTTAGGTAATTCAAAGAAATGCAGTAAGTACACCATACCTGACATGCATAAATGATTGCTTCTAGTTGTAGTGCAGACAATGAACCATTTGAAATTGTCTTTTGAGGAAGGCAGAGGGTGTATCTGATGTCTGGAGGTGGCACACTTGACAAAGTACTTGTTTCAACCACTCTGTCTGGGTGGCTAATTCCAATTTTAGCTGCATATGAAAATATATTTTTTATTATCATAGATATTTCCATTTTATACATAGAGTAAACAGCCCTTCTAAAACAATCATCAAACAGCAGTCATATTATTTCCAATAATATATCTATTTAATAGCAGGATTATTTTAGGTAAGCTTTCTGAGACTATTTTATAACAGCAATTTACATTTGTACATTTAGTAAGCTTTTGTAAGTGGAAAGGGCGGTTATAAGGTACAAGTGTTAAGGGAGTGAGTTCTAGAAGACAGGAAAATAGTGGCTAAAAGAATGGTCACTGATGATGGTGCACGGAACAAGGAGTAAACCAGTGTTGGAGGGATGGAGCATATATGTAGCAATGCTTGGGTGGAGGTTATTGTTCAGGCAGTGTGTGGTGTAACCATGGAAGGATCTGAAAGTAAAGACAATAATTTTAAAGATGATTCCTTAGGGCAAGTTAGCATGGTTCAAGAAGGACAGTTATGATGGGGGTGCGAGTGGCATTCTGGATGACTTACAGTTTATGAAGGGTGGAAGTAAGGAAGCTATTGGTGAAATCAAACCTCAAGGAAATAAGGGCATGGATGGGGTTTCGGCATCAGAAGGGGAGGTAGGGGTGAAAACTGGTGGTTCAGAGGAAGAAGAAAGTGGTCTTGGTAATGGATTGGACACAGGTCAGCTGAGCAGTATATAAGGGATTCACACCTTTGAGTATTATGATTTAGTGGCAGCAGGGAAGTTGATGGAGCTGAGGGCACGGGTGCCTAATGATAGCGTTGGGGTTGATGGAGGAGAAAGGGAGGTAGAGCTAAGTGTTGTCGTGTAGATGTGGTAGAAGCTGTCCCAATGCTTCTGGATGATATCGCCGAAGGGAATCGTATCAATAAAAAAGAGGGGATCAAGGATACAGCCAGCGGCTACAACAGAGGTGGATGGGGAACACAGGAGTAGAGGCTGTTGGAGGCAATATAACATCTACGATGTTTCAGGAATCGTGGACCAGTGCCACTGAAGTACAATATGAGAGATGTTCGAGGAGGGTGCAGTAGTTGACATTTTAAACGATCAAATATCATACAAAATTGTCACTAAATTATTACACTTCAGAACTTTTGGTCTGGATTGCTTCATTTTATTCTTATAAAAGAAATCTGATCGTCTCATTTGGGCGGGGCAAGGTGGTTGGTAACCAAACATAATACTACAAATACTTCAAAAATCCATTACAAGAAACTACCCCACAGCAATTTGTCACCACGTACATTTGGAAGGTACATAATCTGCATATGTTTCTGCATGTCCCAATTCTTCTGGTTCCTCATCATCAGCGTCTTCTTCCTCTTCTGGTTGTAATGGGGTCTGTAAGAGCATCAGAAGCGTCACCATCACTCAAATGTGAAAATTCTACTGTGATACTGTGAATTTTCTTTTATTTGCTTTCATAACAAGATGTCACACTTTGAACACTTTCACTGCCAGTTTTAAAACATGAGGAACTCATGTCAAATATAACATCAGTATCATTTCAACTTATATCACTAAGTAATATGGCATTTTAGAATTACAAAAAATTCATGTCCAGGACAGGCAGGTAAAATTGTTCAAAAAGAGTCAGCCATTATGTGGCTCCGTGTAAGTCTTAGTATACTGCCAGGAAACAGTCGAAGCGGGCACTGATTTACAATGTGGCCCAGAGTTTGTGACCGATATCTGCAGGCACATTGTATGTTGTCTCTCATCATCCAGGTGTAAGAAATGACCGCATCTGTCTTCCGATGTTCTGAAATGGATCCACATGGACCATTATTTCCGGGGTAGCTTGAAGCCTGGGAGTTCTTTTGTGGGGAACAGGACAAAGTGCTCCTGTTATGTGTTATTAATTAACACAATAAATGTTGTCAAATGGTTACTGGACATCAAGTTGTCAATCACCTGGTACGTTGAGTAATGTGAAATTTATTAAGACATCATATCTGAAACAACATCGAGGTTCCAGCTCTATGTGTGTGGAACGTCTGTCACATGCTAAATGTGACTATCTTTCAAGGGTTTTCAAGGACAATAACATCCAAGCCACTTATCAACTAACAAATATATTTTTACAGCTTTATTTTCAGTTTCTTACATTGAGAATACTGTCTGACACACAATATTAAGTCTTAGCAATTAAGTCTCCCTCCCCGCCACTTTGTACTTTTGCCCCCTTCAAAGGGTCTATGAATTTCAGGGCCCATGGACTTTGTTTGTGTCACATCAACTTTATTTTGGCTTCAAGTGCACATCAGGGGCTCGAATTTAGCAGGCCTGCGGGTTCCCAGCGGGTGCTCCTCCGGGAGCGTGGTCAACACGCTCGGCGAAATTAGTGGGTTGCCCACGCGATCGTAGCAGGCAATCCACTAATAGGAATCAATTACCTGCTCCTCCAGGGTCCACGCTGCTGGTCTGCGCGTCGGGCGGGCTGCGCATGCGCAGTACGATCTGTCAGCTGGAGGCTCTCTAGTTAAAGGGGCAGTCCTCCACTGACAGATGCTGCAACCAATGGAACAAATTGCAGCATGGAGCAGCCCAGGGGGAAGGCTGCTCCCAGTTTAATGATGCCTCACCCCAGGTATCATCAGATGGGGTGAGGAGGAGGGCGAAGACAGAGATCTTCCACCCGGCGGGCGGGAGGAAGCGGCCTGCCTCTGCCACCAAGAAGGCCTGGCTCGAGGAGGCAGAGGGGGTCACCTGCGCCACCAACATATCGCCCACCTGCATACAGTGCAGGAGGCGCTGCAATGACCGCAGTAGGTCAGCCACAGTGAGAACACGAAGTCTTTCCCCTACACTCCGTCTGCCACAACACTGCCCCCACCCCACATCTCCTTCGGCACCGCCAACACTACTCTGTCACATCACCCTTCATACCCACTCAAACCCCATCCTCATCTTACCTCCACCTACTCACCTCGCCAGTACTCATCCTGCCACTAACACGCAACCCTATCCTCATACAATCTCATTGCTCCATCCCATACTCACCCTCTCGTGCATCTCCCTCACGGCCAGCCTCACTCAACCTGCCACCACCTGTGCTGCAGCCACAGGGCATGCATCACATATGTGCGGTAGGCAGCGTAAGGCAAACGTGTCGTGAGCATGAAGGGGGTGCACAAGGGTGTCTGAGGGTTTGTCATGGGTGTTACCCATATTGAATTTCAGAGCAACAAACAGCACACATTATATTGACACCACCACTGCCATGTCTCCGCGAATCCTGTCCGTTGTGTCCAATAATGCCCGCTCCTGGGTATCACTATGAGGACCCACCACTGATGCCACCCATCGTGTTACTGCAGAGTAGGTGCAGGTGTATTTGCAGGGCTCTTCTGCGCAGACGACTGAGAGACATCGGTGGTGTAGCCGGCTGCACCCTGGAAGGATGCGGAGGCGAAGTTGTGGAGGGCAGTGGTGACTTTGACAGCGACAGGTAAGCAGTTGGTGCTGGGGCCAGCCAGGAGCAGCTCGGCATGAAAGAGGCTGCAGATCTCCACGACTACATGTCGAGCGAATCTGCGCCTCCCTGTGCACTGCTGCTCGGAGAGGTCCGGGGAGCTGCGCCTCGGTCTGTGGACCCTGTGGCGAGGGTAGTGCCCTCTGCGATGCGTCTCTCCCTGCGGTAGCCCTCCCTCCTGCTGTGCAGGTGGGCGTGCAACAACACCGTGTTGGGGGGCTCCACGTCTCTGCGGCGGACGGCGTGGACTGTGAGGCTGCTGGGGCTGGTCATGCTGTTCGTCCTCCGAGGGTGTCCACGCACCACCCATCTGGCAGGTGTTGGTCTGAGGGGTTGTGCAGGGTAGGTGGGTGGTTCCTCGGACTGGGGCTGCGGTTTCGTGTCGGTCTGTCCTCTGGCTTGGCGGGGGGTGGTGGAGGGCAGGGGTTGCCCTATGTGACGCGGTGGCCTCCTGCGTGGGTGAGGGCTCTCCCCCGTGGAGTGCACCTTGGCACCTGCCACAGGCTGCTGGCTGCAACACGCCTGGTTGGAGAGAGACTGTTTCCCCCAGTGTGTGAAACTCACTGCCTTGAACCTAAAATCCCACACTTCCTCTTTTGACAGCTGCTTCAGCTCATTAACTGACCTCAACAAGCAAGGTAAGTACTCTCAAGTGGAACCCCGCTGGCTTTAATTGCCTGCGGGATTCCCACCAGCGGGGCTTGCGCGCGCAGCCCCGCACGTCAGCGTGGTACCCGGAAGTGGCCGGGATTTCGGCGTGATCCGGTCACGTGACCGGATATCGGGATTTTCAGGGCCCCCCCGCTGGAAACCCGCAGGTAACCCGACGCGAAAATCGAGCCCAAGGTGTCAAGAAATTCCAGAATTAATTAATATTCTGAGATCTGTTTTCAAATGTTGATGTATCTTTTGTCATAAAATTACTCAACAAAATGTAGACATATGTAAATAGGGCTGAATATCGGCAATGAAATCAACCTGATTACCTCCAAGTAAATAAAACATGGCCTCAATGTTCTGTAACATTCAGTACTTTGTTGCTAAAAATATTTTTAGGGTAAAATGTTTATGATTTCTTAAACTTCTCAAAAGGTTAACAGGACAAGCATATTGTACTTTTGGAATACAGGTGTAAACTACTGGCAGCAAAAATACCTGAAAAGAGTGAGTTGGACCATTGTTGATTTGCAGGTGATTTGAAAATGGTGAAGGTACTGAAAATCGATGGGTAAGCTGTAAAATACAAACGGGGGGAATCATTTTTTGCAATAGCACACCAAAACAGTAACTCAAATAAACTGCAAAGCTATTTCATATATGAAGTCCCTTCAAAAAGTACAGAAACATGCAATAAGCAAGGTTTCCTATGTCATTCCTGCTGTTAAAGGGGTCCGTGTGGACATCAAATGAAAACTGGAAAGGTCTTAGCTGTGATACTCTCCATGATTGTGTATTCTCCCGACACTCACTGCCTGGGCTCATACAAGATAAGTTCCCAAAATCACCTATTACCAGAGCAGAGAAGGATTGATGCTTCTCCACAAAGAGAGAATGAAAAATTGGAGAGGGAGTGACTGCAGGTTTCTCTTCTCACCAGGGACAGTGTGTAAACATTAGGAGAGCAAGCAATGGGAAGGAGAAAAAATATATAAATACTTATAAAATAAAAATATTTTCACACACATTACTCTCAACTGATTCAAAGTGATATAATGATCATAACACTTGCCACTTTATTTTTTAAAGTGTCTCACATTACGCATCATTCCCCTATTGAGAGTAATGCCAGGTAACCGGCCCTAAGGCCTCTATCAATTCTGACCATTAACCGCCTGGCTACCAATTTTTTCCCCTTGTCCTCTGCCGAATGGTATAGCTGAGATTGGGAACTCACTTTGTGAAATGACAACTTTCACTCTATGGCACACCTCGTCAGTACAGCAATATGTCCCACCATACTAAAGATGATAGCAGCTAAATTTTTCACCCTCTTGGTAATATACTATCATTATGATCTTGATAAATTAACAGAAAGCCAACTTAAGAAGGCCAACAAAAAGGCCTTTGTACGTGGACAAAAACCTGAGTAATAGAATTTATTTCAATTTTAAAAGATACAGTAAAATATTTTACAATTGACTACATTAATATAATCAGACAAGAAACACATGAGTTGACCTAATGTACTGTTATTTCTACAGACGGTGAATGGAAAAAGAAGATCACTATTAAGATTATTTCCTTTCCCTGCAAGCTTTTTAAAGGAGATAGACAGTACTTGTAGGCGAAAGTACTTTCAGTATATAGTATTTTCCCCCTTATATTTCCTATAGATTGTTATTAATTAACTCCTACATGTAAGAAAGGCTGACCTGCAACTCTGAGATGCCTGAGATTTTGCAAGGACAGGGACATTTTCCTTTAAATAAAATATCTTATCGATATTTGTAGAAGACTCTGAGATGAGCAATATAATTTATTCACAGTATGATTTTCTTTAAGGGGCACATTATTCTGTAATTCTTCTCTCCTTTTCTAGCACAGCTGAGTCACCTACCTCCTGCAGCAAAATGCAAGATGGGAAATTTTCTTTTATGCCTCTTTAGTTGGCCTGATATATCTCTTTAAGACATGATAGTTTCCACCCCAGAGTATTAAAAGAAATAGGTAAGAAATTTGCAGAGCTTCACAATTCTCTAGATTTAGTAATTGTGCCTTTGGATTGGAAAATTGCAAATGTCACTCCATCATTTAAGAAAGGAGGAAGGGAGAAACCAAGGGCTCGATTTTGCCAGGCCTGCGGGTTTCAGGCGGGTTGGGTTTCGGGAGCGTGGTCAACACGCTCGGCGAAATTAGTGGGTTGCCTGCGCGATCGTAGCAGGCAACACACTAATAGGAATCAATTACCTGCTCCTCCGGGGTCCGCGGCGCTGGCCTGCGCGTCGGGCGGGCTGCGCATGCGCAGTACGATCTGTCAGCTGGAGGCTCTCTAGTTAAAGGGGCAGTCCTCCACTGACAGATGCTGCAACCAATGGAACAAATTGCAGCATGGAGCAGCCCAGGGGGAAGGCTGCTCCCAGTTTAATGATGCCTCACCCCAGGTATCATCAGATGGGGTGAGGAGGAGGGCGAAGACACAGATCTTCCCCCCGGCGGGCGGGAGGAAGCGGCCTGCCTCTGCCACCAAGAAGGCCTGGCTCGAGGTGGCAGAGGGGGTCACCTGCGCCACCAACATATCGCCCACCTACATACAGTGCAGGAGGCGCTGCAATGACCGCAGTAGGTCAGCCACAGTGAGAACACGAAGTCTTTCCCCTACACTCCGTCTGCCACAACACTGCCCCCACCCCACATCTCCTTCGGCACCGCCAACACTACTCTGTCACATCACCCTTCATACCCACTCAAACCCCATCCTCATCTTACCTCCACCTACTCACCTCGCCAGTACTCATCCTGCCACTAACACGCAACCCAATCCTCATACAATCTCATTGCTCCATCCCATACTCACCCTCTCGTGCATCTCCCTCACGGCCAGCCTCACTCAACCTGCCACCACCTGTGCTGCAGCCACAGGGCATGCATCACATATGTGCGGTAGGCAGCGTAAGGCAAACGTGTCGTGAGCATGAAGGGGGTGCACAAGGGTGTCTGAGGGTTTGTCATGGGTGTTACCTATATTGAATTTCAGAGCAACAAACAGCACACATTATATTGACACCACCACTGCCATGTCTCCGCGAATCCTGTCCGTTGTGTCCAATAATGCCCGCTCCTGGGTATCACTATGAGGACCCACCACTGATGCCACCCATCGTGTTACTGCAGAGTAGGTGCAGGTGTATTTGCAGGGCTCTTCCGCGCAGACGACTGAGAGACATCGGCGGTGTAGCCGGCTGCACCCTGGAAGGATACGGAGGAGAAGTTGTGGAGGGCAGTGGTGACTTTGACAGCGACAGGTAAGCAGATGGTGCTGGGGCCAGCCAGGAGCAGCTCGGCATGAAAGAGCCTGCAGATCTCCACGACTACACGTCGAGCGAATCTGCGCCTCCCTGTGCACTGCTGCTCGGAGAGGTCCGGGGAGCTGCGCCTCGGTCTGTGGACCCTGTGGCGAGGGTAGTGCCCTCTGCGATGCGTCTCTCTCTGCGGTAGCCCTCCCTCCTGCTGTGCAGGTGGGCGTGCAACAACACCGTGTTGGGGGGCTCCACGTCTCTGCGGCGGACGGCATGGACTGCGAGGCTGCTGGGGCTGGTCATGCTGTTCGTCCTCCGAGGGTGTCCACGCACCACCCATCTGGCAGGTGTTGGTCTGAGGGGTTGTGCAGGGTAGGTGGGTGGTTCCTCGGACTGGGGCTGCGGTTTCGTGTCGGTCTGTCCTCTGGCTTGGCGGGGGGTGGTGGGGGGCAGGGGTTGCCCTATGTGACGCGGTGGCCTCCTGCGTGGGTGAGGGCTCTCCCCCGTGGAGTGCACCTTGGCACCTGCCACAGGCTGCTGGCTGCAACACGCCTGGTTGGAGAGAGACTGTTTCCCCCAGTGTGTGAAACACTCTGCGATGCAGGTAAAATCCCACACTTCCTCTTTTGACAGCTGATTCAGCTCATTAACTGACCTCAACAAGCAAGGTAAGTACTCTCAAGTGGAACCCCGCTGGCTTTAATAGCCTGTGGGATTCCCACCAGTGGGGGCCACGCACGCAGCCCCGCACGTCATCGGGGAACCCGGAAGTGGTCGGGATCGCAGTGCGATCCGGTCACGTGACCACATATTGGGATTTTCGGGGCCCCCCCGCTGGAAACCCGCAGGAAACCCGACCCTAAAATCGAGCCCCAAGTAACGACAGACCCATCAGTTGTGGGGAAGTTACTACAATCTATCATCAGAGACAGACTGGCTGAGAACTTGGGCAAGTATGAGCTTATCAATGAGAGCCAGCATGGATTTGTGAAGGGTAGGTCATATCTGACTAATGTAGTTGAATTTTTTGAGGAGGTCACTACCATGGCGGACAGGGGCGTGTCTATGGATGTTATTTATAAGGACTTCCAGAAGGCATTTGATAAGGTTCCGCACAAGAAACTATTAGCGAAACTAAAAGCGCATGGAATTGGAGGTCACCTCGTGACATGGATTGGTAATTGGTTGAGAGTTAGGAGACAGAGAGTAGGGATAAAGGGAACATTCTCGGATTGGCTGAATGTGATAAGTGGTATTCTCCAGGGATC
This sequence comes from Heptranchias perlo, assembly GCF_035084215.1. NCBI lineage: Eukaryota > Metazoa > Chordata > Chondrichthyes > Hexanchiformes > Hexanchidae > Heptranchias > Heptranchias perlo. The sequence continues at coordinate 25,684,722 of NC_090353.1, forward strand.
TATTCTGGGGCCTCAGATTTTCACCATAATATTTAAATGACTTGGATGAAGGAATAGACAATTGTATATCCAAGTTTGCAGATGACATTAATTTAGGAGAAACAGTAAGATGTTTAGATGGGAACAGGAAGATACAAAGGGACACAGACAGACTAAATGAGTGGGCAAAACTATAGCAGATGGAGTTTAACGTGGGGAAGTGTGAGATCATAAACTTTGGATCTGAGAAAGACAAGTCAAAATATTTTATTAATGGTTAGAGACTAAGAGCTATGGATGAGCAATGGAATTTGGGTGTTCATGTGAACAGGTCACTAAATACTAGTGCATGGGTACTAAATGTAATCAAGAAGGCTAATGTTATATTGGCCTTTATCTCAAGTGGGTTGGAATACAAAAATGACGAACTGATGCTTCAGTTGTACAGTGCCTTGATCAGACCCTGTCTGGGTTACTATATTCAGTTTTGGGCACCGAACCTCAGGAAAGGTATCCTGGCCTTGGTGGGGGGACGGGACGGATACAGTGCACCAGAATTATAACAGGGCTTAAAGGGTTAAATTATAAGGACAGGTTGCCTAAACTTGGTTTGTATTCCCTTGAGTTTAGAAGGTTGAGAAGTGACCTAATCAAGGTCTTTAAAATGATAGAGGGATTTGGTAAGGTAGATATAGAGAAACTATTCCCTCTGATAGGGAATCCAGAACAAGGAGGGATAAGCTTAAAATTAGAGCTAGGCAATTAGGAATGAAGTCAGGAAGCACTTTTTCCACACAAAGGGTAGTGGAAATTTGAAACTCTCTCCCCCAAAAGGCTGTGGATGCTGGGTCAATTAACATTTTCAAGACTGAGATCGATAGAATTTTGTTAGGTAAGGGTATCCTAGGATAAGGAGCAAAGGGGGATAAATGGAGGTAAGGCACTGATCAGCCATAATCTAATTGAATGGTGGAACAGGTTCGAGGGGCTGAATGGCCTCCTCCTGTTCTTGTGTTCTTATGGTCACTAGAAAGTGCGTGAGTTAGGAGATGATTCTTCCTCTGAATTGCTCTCCCTCTCTATGGGAATTGTAAACAATTTTACAATACCAAGTTATAGACCAACGATTTTATTTGAAATTTACAAGCTTTCGGAGGCTTCCTCCTTCCTCAGGTAAATTTACCTGAGGAAGGAGGAAGCCTCCGAAAGCTTGTAAATTTCAAATAAAATCGTTGGACTATAACTTGGTGTTGTAAAATTGTTTACAATTGTTAACCCCAGTCCATCACCGGCATCTCCACATCATCTCTATGGGAAGATACCTAGCTGAAAATAGGAACTGAGTGGAGTGGGGGATCAAAGCTGGATTGAACCACCTTATTACAAGGTGGCATGAAGTGAACAGATACATATATGAAATGCATAAATAATCATTATAGCAAGAAGGCAGAGAAAAGTTGAGGGAACTGGGTGGCACACATGGGTTAGACACTCTGGGAACTGAGTTCGAATCAGATTGATGGAATGACAGTCTCCTCTGGCTATTGGCTGTAAGAATGCTGTGTCAAATGAGTTTGAGCAGTCCGAGTGAACATGGTATGTGGCAAAAAAACTGTCCCTATTTTCCACTAATTGCCAATCTCATTCTGAGGACTCAAAGGATGTCTGGTGTAGTGCAATAGGGGTGGTGCATGAGGGGGAGCCCATCTGAGGCTGGGGCTCATTCATGGGGTCAGGAGAGAGGGAGCATCACTTTGCATCTGGTTGTTACGCTGACCTGGGAATGCTTGCTGCTAATACTGGGTGCCTGAAATGATAAGAGTTCCATTCCTTAGCACTAACGTCCCCACCTTAATGAGAAAAGAAACAGAAGTCTGCTTTTAATCAGGCCTGCTGAATTTCCACCATGTCCACCTTAAAACTCAACCCTTAGTGTTCCTCGAAGTGGGAAGTCAGTATAACCTCTAGGCATCTAATTTCTATTTAACAAAGTCAAATAGAATGATTTTGACAAATCAATGAGGTGTGTGGGCCTTATCACAGACCCCAGAAACCTAGCCAAAAGTAAAGAAAGAAGCGTGTTCAGTGAGAAGGATACTCAAAAAGGAAGAACAAAAATGAAAATTAAGAAAACATAAGAAACAAATGAGGAAAAAAGACCAGGCTCTCAGTTAATTTAAAGTATTATCATGGATTTTCATTCTGCAATAATCACCCACAAACACTTCAAAAATGTTAAAAAGATGTTTGTCTACTTAAAAAAGGAGATATTCATAACCAGGTCAACTGGAAAATTGCAGGTGTGCTTTGCTCGTAGAATCATACAAATAACACTATCCTGCAAAAAATCATCCTGCTTTGCTCCCTGACTCTCCCCTCACGACTGCTCCTACCTGATGCTGCTACTGCTCTGGGATGGTGAACACTGCAGTACACTGAAAGTAGGAATTTCTGATCTTACCGTAGCCTTAGATCATCAGGAATCCCCACCCACTGCATACAACAGAGATTGATACCCCCCTGAGAGACAGCACTATCAGGTAGGAGCTGGGAACGGTGGTGAGGTCTTGTCAGGAAAGACAGCATCAATGAACTGGAGAATGGGGGAGAATAGTGCTAGTGTGAACTGGAGGTAGAATGAAGAGTGCCACATGAAGGGGGAGAAAAGTGCCTATGTGAACTGGGGAGAGGGGAGGGAAAAGACTGCGAGTATGAGTTGGGGGCAGGAGAAGAGGAGTTCTAACATAAATGAGGGAGGGGGAAAAGTGCCAGTGTGAACATAGAGAAGGCTGGGAAGATAAGTGTCAGATGAACTGAGGGCAGAGAGAGGAGTATTCATGTGAACAGGGGGTGAGGGTAAAAGACTGCAGTGTAAACTGGGAACAGGGAAGGTAGAAGATTGGCAGTGGAAACTGGGGGAATGGGGGAGAAGAGTGCCAGTGTGAACTGCAATACATTACATTGAGTTGCATTGAGTCTACAGCACAGAAACACGCCATTTGGTCCAACTGGTGCTGGTGTTTATGCTCCACGTGAGCCTCCTCCCTCCCCACTTCATCTATCCTTATCAGCATACTCTTCTATTTCTTTCTCCTTCGTGTGCTTATCTAGCTTCCCCCTAAATGTATCTGTGCTATTTGCCTCAACTACTCCTTGTGGTAGCGCGTTCCACATTCTTACCATTCTTTGGGTAAAGAAATTTCTCCTGAATTCCCTACTGGATTTATTAGTGACTATCTTATATTGGACGCCCCCACAAGTGGGAACATTTTCTCTACGTCTACCCTATCAAACCCTGTCATTATCTTAAAGACCTCCATCAGGTCACCCCTCAGCCTTCTCTTTTCAAGAGAAAAGAGACCCAGCCTGTCTTCCTGTCTTTCCTGATAAGTAAGGGGGACGAAGAGTGGCTTCATGAACTAGGAATGGAAGGGAGATTAAATTAACAATTTAACAATCAGATTTAGCAACAGAGTGTACCCATACACAGCCACAGTTTCTCTGTAGGAAATGAGAGGGAAATTGGTGCAATTTTCCAGTGGCTCTATTCATTAACTTTTGAGTCCACTAGCAATTTTATTGAGACTAGCCATGGAAATTTTCTCAAGTTGGAATTGCGACTGAACTTGTGCTCCAGCACTGGGGGAAAGATTTCCTCTGTCTATTATGTGTAATAAAATCCTAATCACATTCTTTATAAAGAGCTCCATAAAGCATTTCCCCCAGAGCAGTATCCAAGAGGAGGGACTGTGCTGGTGACACATCTAACCGTTTCATCTCTGCCAGTTATGCAATCCGAGCAGATCCATTTTAACTATGAGATCAGACACAGACCTCTCCACGGGGCTATCTATGGACATGACTCTCCTCACTGATCTTTTAAAATTCTTTTTGGTTGAGTATTTTAGACTGAAAAATATAATTATTCCCTAATGGTCATTAACTATTTAGAGCATCATATAATTATAAACAAATTATCAAAATGATCAAGAGTTTGTTCAGTTTTGAATTTTCAATGTTAAAAGCATGTCACTACTATAAAAACAAACTGAAATATATACAGTCATATCTTTTCAGCACTGACCTCTATGCTGGGTTCTATTCTGCCTGTTTCCCAAAGACTTGGATTAAGAACATCCAGGTTAAAATCCTCAGTATCGGCAATATCAGGCAGTGATGGATCAGGCGAGGAGAACAGAGAACTATCATCCATATAATTGAAATCCTGCAAAACACACAAAAAAAATGAAAATAATGTGGATGATGTAACACTTCCTGCTGAATGCTTGAACAAGACTTTTTAAAAGGAGGCTGATTTAGGTGATACAACTTTCAACTTCTTTATAAGGTAACACAATTGTACCTATAGGATATTACCTATAGAACCTAGCTCCATTGGCCAGGTTCAACACATAAAATTATTTTGTATACTATTGCTTGTAAAAAAGTTTAAAGTCATGTATTTTACTTTTAATATCTAAAGTTCTTTCCACGGGTTCAGGATTCTAATATTTTCCTTCTTAGTGGAATAATAAAATTGCAACACTCCAGAAGCTAACGCCTGCGTCCCAGGGAAGGAAGGAGATTGACTCAACCACATCGCTCATGGGGACAAGGTCGCACAAGCTTTGAACATTGTTAATCACACATAGATTTGAACTATTTAATAGACTGGCTATTCAAAGCTGTTAACTTGTCAACTATATAAGGAATTATTCAAAGTAATCTCACCAATTTATAAACTCAGACTCTGATTGCTGCTGTAGTTAATGCTCAGCATCTGCTCGTGCTGATTTACCGTGATACACTGAATTGCCCGTGCAACCATTGCTACACGTTTTATTAAGAAACCGTCCATTAATGGTTTGCTACTCAACTGCTAGATAACTCTGCTTACACATACGTATGGCTATTAAGCGTTCGTGTACCCAAATTTAACTATAAGTTGTGATTTGTAACCAATGAACAGTGTTTAGTGCATGATTTGTGGTCTGTCATTTTCCTTGATGACAGATCACTCATCAGCTTGAGGGTAACCTAATTGAGGGTTAGTAAACTAAATTCATTTTGATCCAGGTTTAAATGTAAGATAGTTTGGTGAGTTAGGCATCCATAGACCTATGCTGGCATAGTACAGTTCAATCAGCTGACTCCACTGTAGAAGCTTGATGTCCATTATGACACCCACAGCCAGGTAAAATACAAACTTTCCAAGAACAAAATAAAACCACCAGCTCCAATAATATACATTACTTAGATAAACACGGGCTAGATTTTTTTGTAATCTCCAGTTTGATCACATTAGCAACCTGTACAATAAATGTTTAATTATATCCAACCATTCACATACTTTACATTTTAACAGCAAAACTGAAATATTCAAAGCTACACCTGAAGTTGCATAATACTTCCAACAGTGAATTAATATATGATATATTGATGCTGAAATAAAATATTCCATCAATTATGTTAGAGGTGAAAAAGATATTATTTCTGGACAAAGTATTTGTTTTATTGCTGCACTCCTTGTGCTTTGTATAGAGAAGCACTCCTAGGATTCAAAAATATATTATTATTTTCCTAGACAGCAAAATTTCCTGACTCTAAATGTTTCTACTTGGACCCTTGAGTATTCCTTTTGTTGAAAATGCACCTATATGAATGGAAGGGTATTTTGTGACAAGAAAAAGATTTATAGATAAAATTCAACTAAAGCAGCCACAGAAATTTTAACAAGAAAAGCTCTCTTACAGCAACAGAGGGTCAAGAACTGGGACTGCACCCTTGCCTTCCTCTGCCAAGGAGAGAGAAAACTGGATAGACCACCCTGTCCCACAAAAGTCCACCTTCTTATGCAGAATGTGCGGATCAACTGCATGCCAAGTTTCCTCTCCTGCCTCAAGCAGAAGCATGGCAGAGGCAGGAGGTCTCACAAAGGAAAAATACACACACAAAAAAATACAACTTTATTTGAGTGACAAGACTCATCTTAGTTAACCCTTTAAGCTTTCAAAATGTGCATGCAACCCATCATGTGAAATTCACAAAGGTGAAAAATACATTTAATACTGAAAATGACAGTAGAGAAGAAACAGTAACTGTTTGTGTGCTAGTTAGATATTTTTCTTTCTTTCTCCCTATTTCCTCTCCAAAAGCATAATACAATCCCAGTGTAATGGTTGCTACCATGCCTCTGCCAATGTTCCACTACACTAAACTAGTAAGTAGTGTGCAGAGCATACTGAGATGAATCTAGCTCTGACTTTCACTCCCCAGGAAGGCGCATCTGGCCATTGTCCTGGTTCTCCCTCCACAAAGATACGAATGAGACCAAGAAATTACTATGTAGAGATTCACAACATGCACTGGAGTCATTGCTGCCCTATTGTGCTGCACTAAAGTTTTATCAATTGATTTTTATTGAACATTTTCAGCACATTTACCTAAACTACAAATTATGATAGAATAAATAAGTAATTAAAAAAAATTCCTTATAAAGGTGGATGTTATAAAGAAAGGCTACCACTTTAAATGCAGGTCCAGTATACATTAAATCAGTTCAGAGCAGCACATTTATCCTGCTTTTAAATTGACTCCAATGAATCAGTGCAGGCATTAAAACTTGGCTCAACGTCACTACGGCTTTATGAAATCTGAATGTTTACAACAGATTACTGAGGCAGTACTCAATATTACTCTTAATTTCCTTCTTATCTCAGCAACGAGCACAGAATGTAGTTCACCATTTACTGCAACTAGAATTATCTTTAAACAAAATCAGTCCATTTTTATTTTTCATTTCTGCTAAGTTCCAATTGTCACAATTGTCTATTTATCACATTTCACAGAATGTTTTGCCCGACTGACTGCATTGCTAAAGTAAGCATTGAAACGGTTCTTGGAAATGTTTTGACTACTCTGAGGATTTCAGAGGATATGGCAGCTATTAACCAATCAACTGCAAACAAATGCATGGACAATATTTAGATCTCTTCCTGTCTCTTATGTTTGGCAAGTACAGCAACGAGGTGAATTTTTCTATCAAGAAACTTCCACATGCAGCAGAAAGCCCACATCCAACAAAGAAATGTTAGTATCAAAACATATTAAGTCTTTACATATTTAATAACTGAAGCTCTCCAGACAAAAATCATTCTGCTTTTGTTCTATGTTTTCTCTATTTCATTCCATGTTTTACAGAAGTAATGTTTTTTTTAAAAATAAATTAAGTTAGCGTATGTATTGAGAAATGGCCATTGAACAAATGTAGCTCATTAATCCATATAATAATCCATCTTGTTTACTCCTAATACCAGTCAGTACTTTATGTCTCATTCTGAATTTGTTTTACTCTATCAAATTGTGGGTTTCAAACATTCCCATTGTTAACAAATTTGGGCTACTCTGCTTAAAAGCACATTTGTCAGGAGAAAGTTCCATTTAGATAGAAAGGTCTGCAATCGAAACGGTAACTTGTCACAGATGCTGACTGACTTGCTGTGTGTTTTCAGTATTTTCCATTTTTGTTTCAGATTTCCAACATCTTTTCTCTTCACTTCTATATTACTAAATTCATAATAAGATGCAGGATGTTGCACTTATTAACATCCTTTTCCTCCAGCTACAAAGTACTGTCAATGATGTAATGTGGCTTATGCTCTTCTATTCTTTACTATATAAATGAGTCATAGTCAGTCTGACAAGACGATTGTTTAATTGATGAGTTGGTGAGGATTTTGCTTGTAGTGGATGAACGTACATGCTGGGAAAACCTGTGACATCGACTAGTTACAGAAAGTCTTGTATAAAGCATACATTATCAAGTTCATCTCGAAACATGAGAGACTCTTTCTAGAAATGATTTCTATGTCTAAAAAGCATAAATCCTTTTTGAAAAAGGATTATTATCTTAACATTTGAGCTGGGTGGAAGGCTTTTGCTACAATGTCTGTTATTACTTTTGTCTGCATCCAAGTATTTCTAGGCAGCCATTCAATACTGTTGTGCAAGATCTAACAGTATGTTTAATACAAATATAAATATTTGAAATACCAATTTAAAATAATTTAGGGAGGAACTGATAGAAAAACATAAAATAATAAATGCGTTTTGTACCTTTAACAGTACAACAATTGCCTATTTAAATGATTTTTTAGTATTTCAGTATACTCCTTGGTATATAACCCAAATGTACTTGTGCAAGCATGATACAATGTTAAAGCTGTAAAGAGAAAATAATGTGGTGCAATTTTACAAATGAAACTAGCTGATTTTAAAAATGAGCTAATGTCGCACAATGAAATTTCATCCCAATTGTGCCAATAATCACAAATGAATTATGACTGACTCTGCATTATCTTATATTTTAAAAAAATTGAGTAACAATTAAAATTATATAATACCAGGAAAATCATACTGCAAACATTTTTACTGCAGTAGGCATATAATCTGGAATAGTATGAATTACTCTTCACCACCATCTGACAGTTATTGTGAGAAGCTGTTTCTAGCTTTTTTTTAGGAATTGATGCTGACAAAAATCATCAATACAATGGCTCTGCCTATTCTTAAACAAGTTTTATATCAGAAAACTTAACTTGCTCCTAAAATAAAACAATTATGCTTGTCCATTTCATTTTGTAATATATCAATTTTTAATGTGAGACAGTTTATTCAGACTTCTCTACTTACAAAAATATTTTATTTTTTAACCGTTTTGAGTATTAAAGTGCAACTTAATTACTGTTCAGACAATCAAGTGAAGTATTATAATATGAGTTTCTCTGTATTTCAGTAATTGTTTCATAATATGTAGAATCAGAACTGTGTAGGAAATAATATTGTCAATAATATGGAAAACAGTGAATTTAAGGATGATATAGAGGTTTCTGTAGAGCTTACCATAATAGTGACACATTTTTATCACATTAATCACTAGTGATACTTCATTTTTGATAGATGTTAAAAATGTTATTTATAGTTAATGTAGAGGGATAGAACAAAAAGTTCCAGGGTGGAGAGAAGTGAGTGTTTGGAGTAGGGATTATCCATGCTGCCATGTGGGCTTCAGCCTGCTGGAAGTCATGAAAGAAAGCTGAAATGAGGAATTTAGACAGATGTTTTTAGAGTTTTGTTATGTTCTGATGCCCATCCCCAGAGTACAATTCCAAGCAGCCACCATGTGGCCAGGTGTCCAACACATGTGCAAAGAAATAGGCTTCGTCATCTCAAAACAGCAGTGCAACCACAGGTCAGGATGGTCAGAACTTTGAAGAACAATATTTTCAATTCTTGAATGTGCCCATTATCTTTTATTTGTGTTTGCTCTGAAACCATGTTTTAAATATTATTTTTTTGGCTTAATATCATTTTAAAATATGTAAATATTTTACATATGTACATAAATCCATGTACATTATCTTAGAATCTTGATACCTGTAGCAACAAAATATTTTGTTCTACCTTAATTTCCATCCCACCATCTGCGTGATAAAAATACTGACGATAAAACTGAGCTTTGCAATATCGAACACCTCGGGGTCAATTTTCCGATGGCCAAGCAGATGCATTCGTGGCGGGGGGGCTCCTAAAATTGGGGATTCCCGTAGAGGGTCCGGAGCCCGGCTCCAACACGCCCACTTCCGGGTTCCCCAATGACGCGAATCGGTGTGCACGCAGCCCCCGCATGCGGGACTCCCACCGGCAATCAAAGCCGGCGGGATCCCACTTAAGATCATTATCTGGGTACTTGAGGTCGTTTACAGACCTCATTAGTTGGAGATTTTAGGAGCATTCGGATTTTGGACTACCCGGAGCGTGTTTCCCATGCTGGGTGAAACACTCCCTGTTTAAACAGGTATGTTGCAGCCAGCAGCCAGTGGCAGCTGCAAAGGTCCAATTAACAGGTGCGAGGTAAACCGTCATTCATTGCAGCAGGGCACTCTGTCACCTCAGACAAAGTTTTGCCTGCCACACCGTTGTCTCCACACTCCAAATTATTAAATCATACCCTAAACTCTGCTGTCCAGACACATTGGGCTCGATATTACCAGGGCTGTGGGTTCGTGGCGGGGGGGGGGGCGGCGAAATCAGTCTGCCCCGCGCACGATCACAGCCTAATTTGATCCATTTACCTGGTCTTCCTGGTTCCCCGCTGCTGAGCTGCGCGTTGAGCGGACTGCGCATGCGCAGTAAGGTCTGTCAGCTGGAGGAGCTCTATTTAAAGGGGCAGTCCTCCACTGACTGATGCTGCAACAAATAGGAAAAATTACAGATGGAGCAGCCCAGGGGGAAGGCTGCTCCCAGGTTTAATGATGCCTCACTCCAGGTATCATTGGATGGGGTGAGGAGGAGGAGGGGGTGGACAGACATCGTCCCCCCGGCGGGCGGGAGGAAGCGGCCTGCCTCTGCCACCAAGAAGGCCTGGCTCGAGGTGGCAGAGGAGGTCACCTGCACCAACAACATATCGCGCACCTGCATACAGTGCAGGAGGTGCTCCAATGACCTAAGTAGGTCAGCCAAAGTGAGTACACTTATTCATTCCCCTACACTCCGTCTGCCATATCACCGCCCCCACCCCACATCTCCTTCTGCACTGCCAACACTACTCTGTCACATCATCACTCACACCCACTCAAACCTCATCCTCATCTTACCTGCACTTACTCACCTCGCCAGTACTCATCCCACCACTACCACTCAGCCCAATCTTCATACAATCTCATGGCTCTATCTCATACTCACCCTCTCATGCATCTCTTTCACGGTCAGCCTCACTCAACCTGCCACTACCTGTGCTGCAGCCACAGGGCATGCATCACATATGTGCAGTAGGAAGCGTAAGGCAAACGTGTCGTGAGCATGAAGGGGATGCACAAGGGTGTTTGAGGGTTTGTCATGGTTTTTACTTATATTTAATTTCCGATCAACTCACATCACATATTACATTGGCACCACTACTGCCACGTCTTTGCGAATCTTGTCTGGTTGGTGCAATAATGCCCTCTCCTGAGGATCACAATGAAGACCCACACCTGATGCCACCCATTGTGTCACTGCAGGGTGGGTGTAGGTGAATTGCAGGGCTCTTTTGTGCAGACGACTGAGAGACGTCGGCGATGTTCCCGGTGGCACCCTGGAAGGATGCGGAGGAGAGGTTGTTGAGGGCAGTGGTGACTTTGACAGCGACAGGTAAGAAGATGGTGCTTGGGCCAGCCGGGAGCAGCTCGGCATGAAGGAGGCTGCAGATGTCCACGACTACATGTCGAGTGACTCTGAGCCTCCGTGTGCACTGCTGCTCAGAGAGGTCCAGGAAGCTGAGCCTCGGTCTGTGGACCGTGTGGCAAGGGTAGTGCCCTCTGCGACGCATCTCTCTCTGCCGTTGCCCTCCCTCCTGTTGTGCAGGTGGATGTGTCACAGCACTGTGTTGTGGAGCTCCACATGTCAGAGGTAGACAGCGTGGCCGGCGAGGCTGGTGATGCTGTTCCCCCTCCGAGGAGGTCATGACTGCAGCTACGGAGGCCCCCATCCGGAAGATGAACATCTGAGGGGGTCCGCAAGGTAGGTACATGTGTCTGGACCCCGGGGTAAGTGTGCAAGTTTGTGAATTTTATTGTTAGGAGGAGGGTGGTGGAGGCCAAACTTTGTCCAAAGTGACAGAGTGGCCTCCTGCAATGAGTGTCTCTCCCCCCTCCACCTGTCAAATGGACCTTTGCAGCTGCCACAGGCTGATAGCTGCAACATGTCCATTTCAACTGGGAGTGTTTCCCCCAGTATGGAAAACTGTCCCAGTTGTTTCTAAAATCCCACCCCTCCTGAAATATTCCCTTAATCAGGTCTGTTAACGACCTGAAATAGCAAGATAAATACTGTCAAGTGGCACCCCGCCGGCTTTAATTGTCTGCGGGAGTCCCACATGCTGGGGCTGCGCGCGCGCGTCGGCGCTTCTGAGGGGAACCTGGAAGTGGGCGGGTTGGAGCCAGGCTCCCCACCCGCTCCGGGATTCCCCGATTTTCGGAGCCCTCCTGCCAGGAACGCACCCGATAGCGGGCGCTAAAATAGAGCCCATTTACTTTGTGGACCCCCTCACACTCACACTGTCAGGATTGGTCGGTGGGGGGGGGTTCCATTGCTGCATTCATCATTCCATTGGAGGATGAGCAACATCACCAATCTCGCCAGGCATGCTGTCCATCTCCGCCACGTGGAGCTACACAACACAGTGCTGCGCAACAGGCACCTGCACAAAGTAGTCGTGCAACTACACATACACCCACTGTAGGGTGACCCAATGGGTGGCATCAAGGGTGTTCATGGAGAACCTCATGAAAGGGCATTATTGCACAAGCCAGTCAAGAATGGCCAAGACGTGGCAGTAGTGGTGACAATATAATATGTAATGTGAGTTGATCAGAAATCAAATATAAGTAAAAACCATGACAAACCCTCAAACACGCTTGTGCATCCCCTTCATGCTCATGACACGTTTGCCGTACGCTTCCTACTACACATATGTGATGCATGCCCTGTGGCTGCAGCACAGGTAATGGCAGCTTGGGTGAGGCTGACCGTGATAGAGATGCACCAGAGGGTGAGTATGAGATAGAGCCATGAGATTGTATGAGGATTGGGTTGAGTAGTAGTGGTGGGATGAGTACTGGGGAGGTGAGGAAGTGCAGGTAAGATGAGGATGAGCTTTGAGTGGGTGTGAGGAGTGATGTGATAGAGTGGTGTTGGCAGTGCAAAAGGAGATGTGAGGTGGGGGCGGTGATTTGGCAGACAGAGTGTAGGGGAATGAGTAAGTGTACTCACTTCGGCTGACCTACTTAGGTCACTAAAACACCTCCTGCACTGTATGCAGGTGCGTGATATGTTGGTGATGCTAGTGACCTCCTCTGCCACCTCGAGCCAGGCTTTCGTGGTGGCAGAGGCAGACCACTTCCTCCCGTCCGCCGGGTGGAAGATCTCCCTCCTACTCAGCCCATCCAGTAAGACCTGGAGTGAGGCACCATTAAACGTGGGAGCAGCCTTCCCCCTTGGCTGCTCCATGCTGTAATTTTGCCTATTTTCTGCATCGGTCAGTGGAGGACTGCCCCTTTAAATAGGGCTCCTCCAGCTGACAGCCTATGATGCGGGTGCGCAGTCAGCCCGCTGCGCACCTTTCCAGTGCAAAACCCGGAAGCCATGTTAAGTGGCTTCAATTTACTTACAATCGCGTGCCAAACCCACTGATTTCACTGGGCGCGTTACCCACGCGCCCAGTCGACCCCCCACTGCCAACCCGCCTCCCTCCTAATATCGGGCCCCTCTTGTCTGAATTTGTGGATGCAATGATGACAGAGGAGGAGCAAAGCAGCCAGATAGCAGAAGACGGGAAGAGAGAAGGAGAGAAACTCAGTTGCAGAAGCATCCCAGTCTCTGCTGCAAGAAGGAAGGGCTTCTGAGTGGGCTCATGTTATAAAACAGTGTACCTTCTGACTCAGTATGAATAACACAATGGGGGGAAATCAAGTAGTTAAAATAATGCTCAGTTATCTATCTTAGAAATATTCAGCTGACAATCAAGAATATGCCCATATTAAGACTATGGTTTTCAATCTCAAATTTCTCAATTTTACTCAATTTTTTCAAATTAGAACATTCAAAAAGAAACATCACAAGTAAAATTATGAAAGCTATTTTGTAATGATTTACTGGCATGAGGCAATGATTTACAATAAAAAGGTACAAGCATTTTCCATTCAGGTACAATAATCCCCCTCCCTAATTCCTGAAGAAAACCTCAAATATCCTCTTTAGTTGCATTTTGACTAGTCAAATACAATATGTTTGCTTTGCATAGTTTGCAAGATGTCTTAATGTCCTAATTACAAATAATAATGATTGATACAATAAATATTATAAATTGCAACATTATCCACAATCAATCAGAAGCAGCAACTGCTATGACAGAGACCTGTACCTAAATAAGTAGCCTCAGTGCTAGCAGCTCACGTCTCCTTGCTTGGCAGCCTGCAGACTTTACATTGAGTCCACAGCACAAAAACAGGCCATTTGGCCCAACTGGTCTATGCTGGTGTTTATGCTCCACATGAGCCTCCTTCCACCCTACTTCATCTACCCCTATCCGCATACCCTTCTATTCCTTTCTCCTTCGTGCTTATCTAGCTTCCCCTTAAATGCATCTATGCTATTTGCCTCAACTACTCCTTGTGGGAGCATTTTCTACATTTTTACCACTCTTTGAGTAAAGAAGTTTCTCCTAAGTTCCCTATTGGATTTATTAGTGACTATCTTCCATTGATGACCTCTAGATTTGGATTCCCCCACAAGTGAAAACATTTTCTCTACGTCTATCCTATCAAACCCTTTCATTATCTTAAAGACCTCTATCAGGTCACCCCTCAGCCTTCTCTTTTCTAGAGAAAAGTGCCCCAGCCTGTTTAGTCTTCCCTGATAAGTATATCCTCTCAGTTCTGGTATCATCTCTGTGAGGGTTAGTCAAGAAAATGTATTTTCTTAGTGGATGATGTCTGATAATCCAGAACGTCGTTCAAAATAATATGTATTTAAGTACACTGAACTCCAACAAGTTTGTTTTTTTCTTTTCTGGCTGCTGATCTCATATTATTTTGGGACCACAAAAATGTCAAATGATAGGACAAGAAGTACACAATAAAACACAAATGCATTTAGAGCAAACATCAGCTAAATTTAGCAATCATGAAATCTTTGGATTCACAGTAGTTACAGATCCCTAAAGGCTCATAAATTACAGAGGAAAAAATGAAATGTTGCACTTTTCAAGCTCTGTATGGTTTACAAGAATCATTTTATAGCACCTTTTTATAATGCTTTTCACTGCTTGCTCTCTGTCCTTCTTCCACCAGGAAGTTGTTTCTCTTTTGCTTCTCTTCTTGTTTGCCTCCTTCATGTGTTTCTCTCACTCTCTTTCACTTCTGTTTTTCTTTCTCTCCTCTTTCATTTCTGTTTTCTTTCTCTCCTTCAACTTTGTTTCTTTCTTTCCTCTTTCATTTCTGTTTTCTCGATTGTCTAGCTTTTGTTTGTCTCATTAAACTGAGGTCCCATTTGCCTTCTCAGGTGGACATAAAAGGTCCCATGGCACTATTTGAAGAACAAAGGATTGCCCCCGGTATCCTGGCCAACATTTATCCCTCAATGAACATCACTAAATCCATTTAATTGGTCATTTACCTCATTGTTGTTTGTGGGACCTTGCTGTGCACAAATTGGTTGCTGCATTTCCCTACTTTACATGAGTGACTACGGCCTAAATTTTAATGCCACAAGCGGGTGGGAAAGTAAAAATTGTAAAAAAAAACTAAAACCCGGCCCCAATCCGCCCACTTCCGGTTTTAATGGAGGCGGGCGACCACCCCGCTCTTAGAAGGCGGGTTGGTCAGTGAAAGCTTTCAAGGAGGCTGCGGGTCTCCATTTTTACAACTTTTTTATTTTTAACTCCTGGGGGCCTTCTGCTTCAAGCCACATGAGAGGAGGTGAGAAGGCCTGAAACAGCAGGTAAGTGCCTTTATCACACTGTTTGTGGGCCCAGAGGAGCAGGAGTGCTTCTCCCAGGCCCAACAAGCCTACCTGCAGCCACCTCCCTCCCCACGATCTCAGACACCCCCACGCTCTCCAACCCCACGATCTCTGACCCCAGATGACTCCTGACTCCCCGATGACCCCTCCCTCCCTCCCCACCATCTAAGACTTAGCTGCTTGCATCCGCTTCATGGCTCTTCTCCCGTCCGCCTGACAGCCAGCCTGTCAATCAAGCTGGCCTGTCAAGCAGGAAACCGACAAAAAAAGTAAAAGACGTCCTTCCATCAAAATCGTATGGATGTCAGGGAAACCCGTACTTCAGGGTTTCCCGTCAGGAGTCCCCCCCGCTGGCTCTCTTTCCGGCTCCGTTAAAATTTAGGCCTACATTTCAAATGTACTTCATTAGTTCTTTATTTCTTCCTTTCTTAACCCTCCTTCTTTGTTTTCATCCCTTTCTCATCTACTTTTGTTTGCCTCAGTCCTCACTTTTTGACTTACTTTTCAAATTCTCTTTTTCCCTTCTTTCTTACCTCTTTCTCCATTTTGCCTTTACAAACAGATTTCTTTCCTCTCCATTTCCTCTAGCACAGGAATGGGGAGACTTCAGGGAATACCACAGGAAGATAGGGGAGCTGGACAAGTCCCAAAGTGGGACAAGCCCAGGGATGAACCGGCAGTAAAATTTTAAAAAGAGCTGGATAGCAGGACTTCAAAAGGAACCAGGGAGTGGGGCTGTTGAATTAAAAACTGATAAGCCAGCTCACGCTAGATGTTAGTTGGGACTTTCCTGACCATCCCAAGTTGTGCTAGTGCTTCCAGCTGTGTAAAGAATTACCTGAAGAAGTGTTTCTTTCCTTCTCTGAAGTTGGAACCAAAGGCAGGGCACTGCTCAGAACGAACATTAACAGCTACTGCCAATGGCAATAAGCACCCCAGATTGCCACTTTTCTGGCTGTGGACATATTTTTCATATTTTTAAGCTGTACAGACCTTCTCCAGCAGTTAGGAAAGTTTTATGCCAGAAATTGAAAGCTTAAACAGAAAACAGTTGTTTTTGCATTGCTAGTCTTGAATCTACCCTAAATTGGACAGATTGCAGAGGACTGGAAGCCAAATCAAACAGATATATCTATACAATATCACTTAGATACAAATTTCTTACTACAAATAGAATGTAAAACTGAAGTATACAGTATTTCTGGGCCTAGTTCTTTCATCAGCAGTTTTCATATCTGGAAAGAAAAAAAGGTTAAATATGGTACTTGTTTTTTTTCATATTTATCCTGATTGGCTGGAGCACCTATGTGCAAAATGATAGAATGCAAAACCAGAAATGTTTTCAGCTTACTGCACAATATGACACTTATATTCATATTGTATAACATGCTCTCAAAAGATCACATTAAAATAAATTCCTGATTACAACATGGCTGTGGTGGCAAACGCTTCCGTCACAGTCAAGGAACAGTGTGTGCTATTGGGGTCCAACAGAACCAGGAGAGGATAATCCTACAAAATATGGAAAATGACTGCTTCTCATGAGTTAGCTTTGTAAATGGTCAACCTTCTCTATTCATTAGAAAGAGCACTCTGGACTTGGGCTATTTTTCAGCTGTTCCATTTAAAATATAAATATAAAAAATTAAAAAGAGCTAATGCCACTTTAAATACACTGCAAAATTAACTGAATTATTCCTGGAGTACTGGTAAGTGTATATATGTATAAAAATAAAACGAACAAATCTGAACCCTTATCTTGCAAACTCTGTCTCACTGAATTAACCAAATGTACGCATATGATTGCCAGTAAGTATTTCCCAATATGTAGGCAGGACAAGTGTATTTCGCAACATTTTTTTTTGTGTAGCTGTGAGTGTATCGTGTACCGTAACTCTTCAAATATAAGCCTCACTTGAATTTGAAACCACACATCCTGTTAATTTATGAAAAATGAGCACATTCCAGATACACATATAACCCCTGTTTGAATATCATTTACTCCAGCTATGCTACTTGCCAATTCACGGCTTTTATGGTATAGATAAAAATGGTTCTGTACATACAGCTGTTAAAATCACCCTGTTTAGAATGCAGGGAGGGAAAAAGAGGCATCAAAAAACATAGCTGTCACCAGTACAAGTAACTCACTTCTTGCCGCACAGATAATCACGTGATTTCAATATCATTTGCCTTAATGCAGCTTCCTTGCAATTGGGGAAGCTATTGGAGAAAAAATAAATGTGTTGTTTGACAAAGAATAGCCAATTGTTTTGGAAAAGATTTTGAAATATGTTTTTGATTCCAAAAGCTTCCCCAATCACTGGGAAAATTCCATGCAGGTGGGTAGTGCTGAAAGTGCTTCAATCGCTGTGCGGTAAGGAGCCAGAGGGCTTTAGTCACTTGCGCTGATAGTAGTCATGTTTCTTTAACCACTGTTACTTTTGCTTTTACCATCACTAGTATTTATAATAGTCCAGAGATGAGGGCAGGACTCAGGTGTACTTCCCCCACCTCAAAGTTGACAATAGCCCGTATCTTCCTTTGCTTTAAATCCCAGTAGCAAAGCGTTTTAAGGTCTTTAGATGTATTCAAGAAGGAGATAGATATATTTCTTAATGCTAAAGGGATCAAGGGAAAAAGCAGGAACAGGGTACTGAGTTAGACGATCAGCCATGATCATTTTGAATGGCGGAGCAGGCCCAAAGGGCCGAATGGCCTATTCTTGCTCCTATTTTCTATGTTTCTAACAACTCTCTGCATAAAGAAATTTCTCTCCTCAATCTCTTAGTGACAATTTTAAATTAATGACTCGTTGTCACTGACCCCCAAACCAGAGGAAATAGTCTTTCCCTGTTTACACTATCAAAACCCTTCATAATTTTAAAAACCACTATCAAATTTTCTCATGGCATTCTATGTTCCAGTGGCAAAGGTATCTCAAGTTTCCCCTTATTACCATAATTTCTCTTCCCTTTTATCATCCTGATGAATCTACACTGTATGCTCTTGGTGGCTTTCATGTCCTGGCAAGTATGTACTCAAAACGTAACTGCTGCCATTCAATGTGTCTGCTAACTTCATGTGCAAAGAGGCTTGCAAATTAAAGCTACAAGTACCAACATTTTTTGTTTTAAAGTTTAGAATGGAAAAATATTTGGAGATGTTGATGTTCATTGTGTAGTGCAATCATAAAGTCCTGATTTAGCAATTATATTTGTCTAGGCTGAATTTTCCAAATGAAGCCATGACCAGCATGGCAGGACTTCTGTCTGCCACGGAGAAATCCCGTGTCCGTGGTTGAATTTCCGGCCCAAGACAATAAGAATATGGGAGGCGGGCTCCTTGGGCTGTCCTGGGGAGTTGCACCAGACTGGGAGTGGAGGCTTGCCTTGGAGACCTGCCACAACAGGAGGGAAAGTCAGCCATGGAGCTGCTGACAAACAGGCCATATATTTTAAAAGAAATTTTAGAGGCTACTCCTGGGGCCTGTGCACTGCATCACTTTAGAGTCCCCTCTTCCAAAGACCCTCAAGATCTTGTCTGCAAGGCAAACAATCAAGACCGTGACCTTTAGATAATACAATTAAGTATTTCAATTATGTTCGAAATTATGGCGCACTGCAGCAATAACACGAGGGGGCAAGATTTCCTCATTGTACTTGGTTTGGCAGAATCTCAAACTGTTTTTTATAAGCCCATTTTCAATGTCACTACACCTTCCTGTTAGGGAATGAAAATTGGTTAAAGCTCTGTAACCAGGTTAGATATGTAACCTGTGTCATGTTGAGAATTTAAACATTGTAAGTCCCCTCCCCCTCTATGTCACCAATAGCTGGGAAGTACATACGAGCCATCCTCCCAGTTGGGAAGGGAACTTCCACTCCTTGCTGCTCCTAAAACCCAGCAGAATCAGTAGCATATCGGACACACCAACGATTACTATATGTAGCATAATTAAGTTGGAAGGGATGCTGCAGATTTTCTAATAACGAAGAACTGAGTACTTAGTTAAATGTCAAGTTCAGCAGTGTCATTTCTTTCCAGAGTGTAGAAGGTAAACACCTTTTCAAAACCAGTGTCAAAAAGGATTCCGGCAGCTTTCAGTATTATGTCAAAATATTTCAAGGTGAGAATTTCTCCATTTATTCAAACAGTACCAAAATCTTCAGAATTTAATAACATTCCACATAATAATTATATGTCACGTAGACTTTGAACTTTGCTGCTGAAAGATACTTTGTAGGAGCTGTAAGTTCAGCATGCAAAGAAAGATTTTAGTTTGCACTAGGTAGCAGATATTGTACATTTTCAACTGGAACTTTAAAACAATTACTATTGTTACAAAATGCACTTAGTACAAGTATTCTCTTGCTAACCACTTCGAACAACATAGGCTTGGTTTTAAAAAAAACACTTTATCTACAAATGCTTTAGTTGAAAATGCTGTATAAACAGCACCGGAAAGAGACTGTGTTCCAGCAAAACAAAACCCAAAGCAACAACTGTATAGTTAGAAAGTGAATGTTACCTTGTTGAAAAGCCTCCAGGCAGATTCTATTTTATTATACAAATGCATTTTAGGCACGAGATCCATTCCAAGCAGCGCTCAGAAATCTTTAGACCCACGACAGTGCTAAAAGGTACTACCCTTGAAAAGAAACTTCTTCATATTAACAAAAAAGGAGAAAGAATAAGCATGCTGAGAGGCTCCTCCTTCCTTTTAGTGTTACCATTATTTGCATATCTGACCTAAGGTTAGTCATCAGTTTGGCTTAAAACTTCCTTTGAGGAAGAGAGTATTTACAGGAAATGATGCTCATCTGGTAAGCAAAATTACCGTCAGTCATCTGCAAGTTACTGTAAACTGCCCAGTTTAACCACCGCAACACTGTAAACAAATTGGTATGGGCAATTACAAACGTAAGCTTTTGCATGGGAAATTTTAAAATGCTCTAAAATGTTAAAAAAAGTTTGAATATATATTTGAAAACATTCTAATTTCCCTTCTATCCTTAAATAACTGAAAAACTGTTCCTTGTCATTTTGCCAATATATGACACAATAACTAATCCGGTGTAAAGATTGATACAGCAGTATATTCTTGCTCGTTATCATTCAAAGCATTTCATGCTCAAAAAATATTAAAATTATCCAGTCATTTGAATTAAGTAATTTTAATAAAATTGCACAGGAGGTATTTTTTTCCACAATGTCAATTCAAATCAAGAGATAATTCAAATTTAGCAACTTCGAGTTAACAGTAAACCATAAATATTGAAGCAGACTGAATAAATTCATGCCTGAAACATAATTTCAATTTACTTTTGTCATTTGTTTATTGCAGTATATAAAATCCCTAACATACCATAATATTTCCTAGCAATTTATTTATCAAGATTTAGCTAGATTAATAATCTCATTGTTTGAATTTTTAATTTTCATGTTAAAATATCCCCAGTGTAAAACTGGGTATTACAGTAATAAATATGGTGAGAGAATCCCCCAACACTCAATGGACAAACATGCTTCTATCTGAAACTGAGCCCAGGAAGATCCCAGGTTCAATCCTGTGTTGAGTTAGCTGTTATCAGCCAAGCAGTGGGACCACAAGCATCCTCAGTATGCCTGAATTGGAAGGGGGCAAAAACAGCCATGGTTTCTGATTATAACCTACTGGTCCCTACTGGAAAGTATGTGGATATCTTATCATAAAGCAGGTGAAAAACCTGCTGAATTTACTGTTTAAACTCAGAACCAACGAAAGGCTACTTTGGCATGATAGTTGGGCTGCTGATGCTCATAGAATCGTACTCCAGCAAAATTCACCAAGGGTAATTTTAACTCTTGGTGATAGTGTAAAACTGGCAATATTGGATTGGCCGCCGGTTTTACACCTCTCTTGATTTTAATTTCCATTGACCTCAATGGGGAAGAACATTGTAAAGAACAAACAATACATGTGGGAAGCTGCATCATTTATTAACATATGCCATACTCTAATGCAGAAACGTGGAATCATAATTAATATTATAAGACTGGTAGGCTGGCTGGCCAATTGCTTCAGCTGCAGGCCACTCGCTCACATGACACAATTTCCAGTGGGAATCTGGCAAGTACTTAAAGCCTGAATGCATCTCTTAAAGGGAGGCTGCATTCACTGAAGGCAAATACCAGGGAAAGTTGCTACAGGGGAGCTGCAAAAGTTTCAGAATGGCTGGCATGAGAGGAAAAGTGAACCCAGGTTCTCTGATGCCTCAAAAGCAAAATACTGCAGATGCTGGAAATCTGAAATAAAAACAGAAAATGCTGGTGAAGCTCAGCAAGTCAGGCAGCATCTGTGGAGAAAGAAACAGAGTTAACGTTTCAGGTCAATGATGAAAGGTCTTCGACCTGAAATGTTAACTCTGTTTCTTTCTCCACAGATGCTGCCTGACTTGATGAGCTTCTCCAGCATTTTCTGTTTTTCTTTGATGCCTCCCTGGAAGTGCTGCTGCCAGCCTAAGGGCAGGAGGGATGTCCTATTCTGCAGAAGTGGGAAGAAGCCCAACACTCTCACCCAGAAAGCATGGCTGCAGCAGATGCAAGAAGTGAGCTGCAGGAGCATCACCCAAAGGACATGGATCCAGAGCCAGAAAAGATTCAATGATCTCACTAGGTCAGGAAAGGTGAGTTTAGTTCCTCCATTACCCATCTCTTGCAGTGTACCTACTCACAGTCTCTTTCCTCCCGCCTCCACCATTCCTGCATCACCAACCCTGCATCACTTCCCTCACCACCAATCTCAAGGGCACACTGTACCACCTCTCATCCTCACTCCTAATATATATTTATCTCCTGCTTCTTTCCTTCATTGCTGTCACTCATGCCATCCGCTTCTCATCTGCTCTCAATTGCTCAACCTAAACCTCTTCTCATAATTCCTTCTCATTTCACACTCAAGCTATTTACTGCACACTCATGACCTCCCCACTCTCATACCATCTTCCTTCTTTCCCCTCTCAACTTATTCACTACATCCAGAAGCACATTTTCACTCATAACTCTCTCCTTCCCCTTTGCCAGGAGAATGCACAATAATAGGGACAGGACCATTGGAGGACCACGCCAGTTTGTGACCCTTACCCAGGCAGAGCAAGAAGTACTAGAGATTAGTGGGGCATGCAACGCTGCCAGCATTGGAGATGGGGAGGTTGGAGGCTTCTCTGAGCAGGGTGACTGTTTCTCACTTGTAACTCTTCATCTACCAAGATCTATCACTCTGCAAGTGCACCTTCAACCAACTTCAATACCTCAATCACTATGAGCTCCTATCTACACACAAAGGGTGGTAGAAGTTTGGAACTCTCTTCCGCAAACGGCAATTGATACTAGCTCAATTGCTAAATTTAAATGTGAGATAGATAGCTTTTTGGCAACCAAAGGTATTAAGGGATATGGGCCAAAGGCAGGTATATGGAGCTAGATCACAGATCAGCCATGATCTTATCAAATGGCGCAGCAGGCACGAGGGGCTGAATGGCCTACTCCTGTTCCTATGTTCCTATCTAGCTTCTCATTGGCATCCTAACTCTTCTCCCTTTCTTCTTCCCTCTAGGTTCTTCTTATCACCAAGAACAACTGCTACCTCTTGCGGAAGAAGGAACCTCGGAGGAAGACATCCCTTCTGAGGATCAATTGTCATGTGCTACATCCCTCCTAGGCACCCATGCAGAGACTGGCACTCCACATGGAGTTGATAGCAAGGTAGAAGAGCCTGCACCTGGTGAGTCACACAGTACAAGTCAGCGGTAGTGGAATGGTGATAGGGACAGCCCAGGACATGCCAAAGTGTGTCATCGTCTCCTAGCTCTGCTCAGCAGGACAGAGATGTGGAACTCTGGGGCCCAGCCTTGAAAAAGAATATGCTTGAGGAATACCAGCAAATGAGGTTTTGGCAGGCCTGTCAAACACTTTGACTACTCTAGCAGGAAGGATGGAAGAGTCCACTTCTAGCTTCTGTGGGGTGCTGTCGCAGGGCATTTCCACTCTGCAACCTACCCTGAACCATGTGGCCACCAGGCCCTCACAGGAGGAGTCTGCGTCACCATCCTTTGGAGCTTTGATGCAAGCTCAGAAGGCTGTGATACAGACATTGGACTCCAATGTCTGCTCCACCTTGGAGAAACTGGTGGACCAAATCAAAGTATTCTTCATCTCCTGCAGTCTGCTCTCCCACAGAGCAGTAGGAGCGATGAGCCACAGATTCATGGGAGGGAGGTTGTCACAATGGATACAGTAGGTGTTCCCCTCTCTCAGGATGTCAGCACAGCTGCTCCTTCGCCACTCCCTCAACTAATACCCAACATTGTGCCTGAAAGCCGGTTGCACCAGACTGCCCCAGCAGAAGCTGAGGAGCAGCAGCAGTCTGTAACCGGGCCCACACTGGCTTGAGCACTCAGAGGGTGTTGGCCACGAGCATCTCAAGAGTCCCAACATGATCCACAGCAGCCAACCACCAGCTCTGCTCAAGCCACTTGGGTTGCACTTAATAGAAGCAGTCAAGTCATCAAACCTGATAAAAAGAGCTCTGTGGGTTGACACTTGGGTGTTTCATTGATTGATGGTAAAATTTATTTTGGCATACACATTAAAACCTTCTTTACTTTTGGCATTTTGATCTGCATTGTGTTTGCAGAGTAGCTTATGAGTCTGCTTTGTCAGTATGCTCTTGAAGTGAAAGTTTGATGAATGATTTTAAGGTTATAAAATGCATGATTAAGGAATTAGTGACTGAGGGTGGCAGGACCGTTAGCGCAAGGGGCTTTGGTCTCAGTGAAATTGGGAGAAGAAAGGTGTGTTTAGGTGAAGTGCTGAGCTATCAGTGCATCCCTTGCATCTCAGGCCACTAGGTGCTCTTCAGGCCCTTCTTCATGTCCTTTAGCGTGGTCTTCCCCCTCCTCTTCCTCATCTCAGGCCACTAGGTGCTCTTCAGGCCCTTCTTCATGTCCTTTAGCGTGGTCTTCCCCCTCCTGTTGCTTTTATTCCTTCTGCAGCTTCATGTTATGAAAGACGCTGTATGCCACAATGATTTGCGAAACTTTGGCTGGGGAATATTGCAGAGAGCCCTCGGACTTGTCAAGGGTCCTAAATCTGAATTTGAGGATCCAGATGGTCTGCTCAATTATGCACCTTGGGGTGGCATAGCTGTTGTTTTATCTGTTCTGCTTAGAAGTAGTGGGGTTTCGAAGGGGCGTCATCAGCCACAGTAGAAAATGGTAGCCCTTGTCCCCAAGCAACCATCCTCTAAGATTGGAACAGTGGGGGGATATTGGAGTGCCTTAAAATGAAAGCATTATGGCTGCTTCCTGCGTAGCGGGCGCAGACTTGCATGAACCTCTTCTTATGATCACATACAAGCTGCACATTTATTGAATGAAGCCCGTTACAGTTAATAAAGGCTCCTGGCTGGTCTTGGGGTTCCCTGATGGCATACCATCAAAGCCATCAATCTCTCATTCTGACTGTTTTCATCTCTCCTGAAAGATATGCATCGGCTGGCTCTGGAAAATAGTGCATCTGTGATCTGCCTGATGCACTTGTGGGTGGCTGACTGAGATGTCCCCCATGGTGGCCTGGAAGGATCTAGAGGCAAAAAGTTGAGGGCAGTGGTTACTTTTACTGCCTCTGGCATGGCATGGCATGGCCCCCCATGGTACAGCAGGCAGCAGGTCTTCTTCAAGGAGGTTGCAGAGGTCAGAGCCTACCTGCCTGGACAATGTCAGCCTCCTGAGGTATTGCTCCTCAGACAGATCCAGGAAGGTGATCCTTGGCCTGCATACCCTTACCTGCTGTCTTCTCTGAGGCCCTACTGCAGCTCCTGCTTCTACATGAGTCCTCTGCTGCTGCTGCACTTGATGCTGTCATCTTCTTCGTCCTCCTTCCAGTACAGGGTAGCTAAAGCAGCACCCATGCTTAGTTTTTCTAGCTGCAATTGGGTGGAGATGCAGAAAAATGCATAGAAATCCAACAAAATACACAGTAACAACAAGCTCACAGCCCAAAATGACCAGTAACAGCATCTACAACTAAGCTGAGTTTGACAGCTTCTGCAAAGTGGCAGCACAGGCATGACGGGCCAAATGGCCACCTTCTGTACTGTAAGATTCTATGATTCTATGTCCCAGAGCACTTCACAACCAATGAATTAATTTTGAAGTGTAATCATTTATTTTGTAGGCAACAGCCAATTTATGCACCGCAAGATCCCACATCCAGGGAAGTGTCCTAGGCCCAACCATCTTCAGCTGCTTCATCAATGACCTTCCCTCCATCATAAGGACAGAAATGGGGATGTTCGCTGATGATTGCACAGTGTTCAGTTCCATTCGCAACCCCTCAAATAATGAAGCAGTCCGAGCCCGCATGTAGCAAGACCTGGGCTCATAAGTAGCAAGTAACATTCGCGCCAGATAAGTGCCAGGCAATGACCATCTCCAACAAGAGAGAGTCTAACCACCTCCCCTTGACATTCAACGGCATTTCCATTGTCGAATCCCCCACCATCAACATCCTGGGGGTCACCATTGACCAGAAACTTAACTGGACCAGCCATATAAATACTGTGGCTACGAGAGCAGGTCAGAGGCTGGGTATTCTGCGGCGAGTGACTCACCTCCTGACTCCCCAAAGCCTTTCCACCATCTACAAGGCACAAGTCAGGAGAGTGATGGAATACTTTCCACTTGCTTGGATGAGTGCAGCTCCAACAACACTCAAGAAGCTCGACACCATCCAAGATAAAGCAGCCCGCTTGATTGGCACCCCATCCACCACCCTAAACATTCACTCCCTTCACCACCGGCGCACAGTGGCTGCAGTGTGTACCATCCACAGGATGGTGTACCATCCCGACTTGGAAATATATCGCCGTTCCTTCATCGTCGCTGGGTCAAAATCCTGGAACTCCCTTCCTAACAGCACTGTGGGAGAACCGTCACCACACGGACTGCAGCGGTTCAAGAAGGCGGCTCACCACCACCTTCTCAAGGGCAATTAGGGATGGGCAATAAATGCCGGCCTCACCAGCGACGCCCATATCCCATGAACGAATAAATAAAAAAAAGAATAAATAATCCATCAATCTGTTTGTTTGGTGATGTTGATTCAGGGTGACTGTTGGTTAGGACACGAGGAAAACTCCCTGCTTTTCACAACTATTTCAACAAAGCCTCATTACTCTTATTTACTGTATTTTCAACTTGTGTATAAAGGTGCATGTAGTTTTTCTTTCATCCTCTCCTAGAAACTTTGAGTCATTCTGAGTTATACTTCCATGGATGCCAGCAGCCAAGTGGCCATTTTTCATATGTCAGTGTGGTATTCAACCACACTGCTGAGCCAGATCCTGACCACTCACATATCCAAGAGTCATTGGCTAGGGATCAGGGGCATGATTTTAACAGTGAAAAACGGGTGGGTTGGGGGCAGGGGGGACATTCAAAATTTCAACCATTTCAGACCTGCCCCCAACCCGCCTATTTTTGGTTTTCACCGGGGCGGGATGAGGGGCAGGTGACCAACCCGCTTCCAGAAGGCGGTTTGGGCCTTAAAACCTTTCAAAGAGGCGCCAGGCCTCCATTTTCCCACAGTTTCCGATTTCAACCCCAGGGGGCCGGGATTCCCGCGCCTTCTCTTTTACGCCTCGTGAAAGGAGGCGAGAAGGCTGGAGACCAACAAGTAGGTACCTTTCTGGCACAGCTTGTGGGCTGGGAGAAGCAGGAGTGCTTCCCCCAGGCCCAACAAACCTACCCGGATAAGTTACGAGGAGAGATTACTCAAATTGGGGTTGTATTCTCTAGAGTTCAGAAGGTTAAGGGGTGATCTGATCAAAGTTTATAAGATATTAAGGGGAACAGATAGGGTGGATAGAGAGAAACTATTTCCACTGGTTGGGGATTCTAGGACTAGGGGGCACAGTCTAAAAATTAGAGCCAGGCCTTTCAGGAGTGAGATCAGAAAACACTTCTACACACAGAGGGTGCTAGAAGTTTTGAACTCTCTTCCGCAAACGGCAAGTGATGCGAGCTCAATTGCTAATTTTAAATCTGAGATAGATAGCTTGCCAACCAAAGGTATTAAGGGAGATGGGCCAAAGGCAGGAATATGGAGTTAGATCACAGATCAGCCATGAGTTTATCAAATGGCGGAGTGGGCTCGAGGGGCTGAATGACCTACTCCTGTTCCTATGTACCTGCAGCGCCCCCCCCCCCCACCCCCTCCCCACCGATCGCAGACCCCGGACGCCTATCGCCGATCGCGGAACCCAACCCTGATCCTCTCCCCAACAATCGCGGACCCCAACCCCGATCCCCCCCAACGATCGCGAACCTCTGATCCCGACCCCCCACCCCTGACTGACCCCCAATCCCTCCCCCCATGACTGATGACCCCCATGCCAACCTATGCCCCGTGCCAACCTATGCCCCTGTGCCCTCGATGCCCACCCGTGCTCCCCCCCCCCCCATCCATACAAACAAAGACTTACCTGAAGACGTCCTCTCCCTGACTGGTCTCCCGTCCGACTGAGGCCAGCCTGTCAATCAGGCCGGGCAGTTGCACGGCAAACCGACAAAAAAAAAAGATATCCTCACGTCAAAATCGTAAGGACGTCCGGGAAACCCATACTTCCGGGTTTTCCATCCGCAATTTGACTCCCCCCCCACCCCCTTCCCAGCTCGGGGTCAAATCATGCCCCAGGAGTGGAAACCCTGGCTTATTTTCCCCTTCTGCAATGTAAGGCCAGTTGCAGTATTCCACTCCTTCCCTAGCTAAGATCAACGAACTGAGCACAAAACATAGGGTGAACTCAGGACCCACCTGCTCCATATGGCGTAATGTAAACTGGTTAGTGCATTTTCCCACTGAGCCTCTGGGTGAAATTAATAAAATTATACAAGTTCTAATGTCTTTGTTGCTACAATTGAAATCAAAAATTGGAAACACTGGTGCTGAGCTGAGACATAGCAAAATTATTCTGTTATATTTTATTAATTTGATCATGAAAACTTTAGGAACTTGCATTTCAGTTCTATCCCAATGGCACATTAGTGAGCTGACATATTTCATGATAGCAGACGACAAGGGATCGCTCTACCAGAATTCCCAACGTTAGTTAGGCCACCCAAGAGGGTGATGCACTTCTGTAGAAGGTTAGAAACCTGGATCATAAAACAATCGGCAATCACCTCACATATCTTTAAAGGCGTACCCTTGCTATAGTTTGGATTGACAAAGGGTATTGGGGAATGAGGAGAAAACAAAATCTATAAAAAAAGCATATTATTTTACTTGCTGCTTGAAGTCGAAATGATCTGCATTTCAAAACACTTTCACACAAATGTTTTTACATCAAATGAATAACTAGGTCATAGTGACCAGTCAGAAGTAGATATGCTATATAAGTACTTAATTAGAGGATTATGCCTTGCGCTTTCACCCTAATAATCAAACATGGTGCACATATTCAACATTTGGGTTTTCCAGTATCCAAATTCTAGTTTTCGTTTCACAAATTTAACAAAAAAATATTGTACTAAATTGTTCATAATTTCCTCTAAATGTAAGATATGAATGATAATGCTAAGTCCTTTGATTTTTTTCCAGCATAACACTTTAGCATTCAAGAATCACGGTCATTGTTAGTATCTATTTGCCGACTGTCACAGCAATTTAACCACAGTCAAAATATATACCACCTTTGCAGACTTGATTAACACTTTCAGAAATCAAATGTCACACACAGCACTTTCAGATTCAAGGCATTTCATCTTTAACAGAACTGATCATGTTAACAATTTGCATAATCAAGTCTCTGAAAATAGATGAATCACAAAAATAATGCTTCTGAAATTGCAATCAGTGCACTGTATTTTAGTGAGGATTTGATGTTGATTAATGCAGAATTAGTTGATATAGAAGGCTGAATGACAAAAAGCAGCGAATAGGAGTAAAATGATGTTTGTTGGATTGGCAAGATACCGATTGTGCTGTGCCTCAAGGATTGGTTTTGGACCCTCGCCTCTTCTTTTATATATATATATATCCCTACACGCATAAATATAAAATGATTTTGTAATGGGTACAAAAGGAATGACATCAAAACATGCTCAGTATAACAAATTAGGGGGTGTAGCAAACTGTGAGAGAAACTATAGATTGACAAAAAAAAGTTAGGACACTGGGCAGAAATGTGGGAAATGGAATCTAAATCTAGGTAAATGTGAGATGGTATGTTTTGGGAAAAAGAACAGGAAATGGTAAAATTCTCGATGAAGTGGAGGAACAGAGCTATCTCGAGGTTCAGACACACAGATCTTTAAAAGTTGAGCTGCAGGTGGAAATAGCCAGAAGAAAGCAAATAGGATTCTGGGTTTTATATATGGGGCATTGAATGTAAAAGAAAGAAGGTGATGATGAATCTGTATGAAAAATTGCTTAGTTGAGAATACTGTACCCCATTTTGGATACACCATTACAGGAAGCCCTGAAAAAGGAGCAACATAGATTTCCTAGGGTGATACTCAGAATTTTTGTGGCATATTTAAATAATTCAAAATATTGAACTGCAAAAGTGCAACTTTTGACAAATGTCCACCATCCTCTGAGTCCATTTGAGACAAATACAGTGGAAAGGATCACAGACCTGGAATTGTTCGCCATTTCTATGCTGGAACATAGTCAAATTTAGTGGCTCCAAACTTGGTACCTCATAGTTTTGACCATTGATGGGTAAAGCATCTGAAAATGGTTCATTTGGTGAACTAAAAAACTGCCTGCAATGAATAAAAACAAAATGAAAAATGTTAAAAACAGAATGCAATGGAATCCTGTAGCTTCTTTTATTTTAAAACTGAAAATAACTATCACGTAATATCACAAATGATGTACAGACAACTACACATGCAGTAAAATGCAAGTTTCAGTGAGTTATCCAGACACATTACAAGTTTAAGTTTCAGATTTTGATACAAGTGTTGAAAAATCGGGCATTTTGTTTCGACTGAGTCCAGCTGCAGCTACTTTACATTACCCTCCTACAGAACAATGATTTTCTCTTAACAAGTAATGGTACTATTAATTGCACTCCTGGTTGACAGAAGATTACAATAGGAAACTACCTCAAATTCATTACACTGGCATTAATGTGGCAACCTCACTCTGAAAGGTCACAAAATATAGCACCATTAATGGAAATGCCAAGTTGGTGGAGGATGTGGTATGCTTCTGAGTTTGAGAAGCATGTAAGGACAAAGCTAACACTTCACGTACGGGCAGCTATGAATTGTAAACAGTTTTAGCAAAGACTTTTTTCACTATACTGCACAGATCTCGTATCTGCTGCTGTATGAACTTTCCACAGGTTTGGGCTTGATCCTAAGGAAAGAGGTAGAACAACAGTAACACCAATAACTTGCATTTATATAATGCCTTTAACATAGAAAAGGCACCTCACAAAGTGTAAGAAAAACAGATGCTAAGCCAAAGGAAGAGCTTTAAGAGGGGTGACAAAAAGCTTGGTCAAATGTGGATGTTAAGGAGGGTCTTAAAGGAGGAGTGGAAAGGGAGAGGCGAAGGGGTTCATGGAGGGAATTCCAGAGAGTGGGAGCCAGGCACTGAAGGCACAGCGGCCAATGGTAGGGCAAGAGGGGGAGAAATAGAAGGATTGCAGTTAGGGGAGTGGAAAAATTGTTAGGGGGTGGGGGAGGAAAATTGTAGGGCTGCAGGAGGTTATAGAGATAGGGAGGGGCAAGCCCATGGAGGGATTTACAGACAGGGACAAAAATATTAAACTTGAGGCTAGGGAAACCAAGAGCCAGTGTAGGTCGGGGAGGACAGGAGTGCTGGGCGGGGGACTTAATGTAAGCAACAGAGCTTTGTATGAGCTGGAGTTTATATAGGATGGGAAGCCAACCACAAAAGTATTGAAGTAATTGAATCTGGCGGCAAAAAAGACATGTATATGGTTTCAGCAACGGATGAGGTGAGGTAGGGTCGGAGGCGGGCAGTGCTACAGAGGTCGAGGTAGACAGTCTTTGAGATGGAGGATATAGGGCCCGATGTTAGCAGCGCTGCGAGTTCTCGGCGGGCGGGCTATCGGGCGCGTGGGTAACGCGCCCGGTGAAATTAGTCAGCTTCCCGCGCGATTGAAGCAGACAATCCACTAATTGGATCCATTTACCTGGTCTTCTGGGTTCCCCACTGCTGATCTGCGCGTCGGGCGGGTAATATCTGTGAGCTGGAGGCGCTCTATTTAAAGGGGCAGTCCTCCACTGACAGATGCTGCAACAAATAGCAAAAATTACAGCATGGAGCAGCCCAGGGGGAGGGCTGCTCCCAGTTTAATGATGCCTCACTCCAGGTATCAATACATGGGGTGAGGAGGAGGGGGAGGACAGAGATCTTCCACCCGGCGGGCGGGAGGAAGCGGCCTGCCTCTGCCACCAGGAAGGCCTGGCTCGAGGTGGCAGAGGAGGTCACCAGCGCAACCAACATATCGCCCACCTGCATACAGTGCAGGAGGCGCTCCAATGACCTCAGTAGGTCAGCCAAAGTGAGTACACTTACTCATTCCCCTACACTCCGTCTGCCACATCACTGCCCCCACCCCACATCTCCTTCATCACTGCCAACACTACTCTGTCACATCACCCCTCATACCCACTCAAACCTCATCCTCATCTTACCTGCACCTACTCACCTCGCCAGTACTCATCCCGCCACTACCACTCAACCCAATCCTCATACAATCTCATGGCTCTATCTCATACTCACCCTCCCGTGCATCTCTTTCACAGCCAGCCTCACTCAACCAGCGACTACCTGTGCTGCAGCCACAAGGCATGCATCACATATGTGCAGTAGGCAGCGCAAGGCAAATGTGTCGTGAGCATGAAGGGGATGCACAAGGGTGTTTGAGGGTTTGTCATGGGTGTTACTTATATTTAATTTCTGACCAACTCACATTACATATTATATTGGCACCACTACTGCCATGTCTTCGCGAATCCTGTCTGGTTTGTGCAGTAATGCCCTTTCCTGAGGATCACTATGAAGACCCACAACTGATGCCACCCATTGTGTCACTGCAGAGTGGGTGTAGGTGTATTTGCAGGGCTCTTCTGCGCAGACGACTGAGAGACATAGGCGATGTCCCCGGTTACACCCTGGAAGGATGCGGAGGAGAAGTTGTTGAGGGCAGTGGTGACTTTGACAGCGACAGGTAAGAAGATGGTGCTCGGGCCAGCCAGGAGCAGCTCGGCATGAAAGAGGCTGCAGATGTCCACGACTACATGTCAAGTGACTCTGAGCCTCCGTGTGCACTGCTGCTCAGAGAGGTCCAGGAGGCTGAGCCTCGGTCTGTGGACCCTGTGGCGAGGGTAGTGCCCTCTGCGACGCATCTCTCTCTGCGGTAGCACTCCCTCCTGCTGTACAGGTGGATGTGTCACAGCATTCTGTTGTGAAGCTCCACGTGTCAGAGGTGGACGGCATGGATGGCGAGGCTGGTGATGCTGTTCGCCCTCCGAGGAGGTCATGACTGCAGCTACGGCGGCCCCCATCCGCAAGATGTACATCTGAGGGGGTCCGCAAGCTAGGTACATGTCTCCGGACCCCGGGGTAAGTGTGCAGGTTGGTGACTTTGACTGTCAGGAGGAGGGTGGTGGAGGCCAAACTTTGTCCCAAGTGACAGAGTGGCCTCCTGCAATGGGTGAGGGTCTCCCCCGCCACCTGTCAAATGGACCTTTGCAGCTGCCACAGGCTGACAGCTGCAACACGTCCATTTGACCTGGGAGTGTTTCCCCCAGTGTGGGAAACAGTCCCAGTTTGTTCTAAAATCCCACCCCTCCTCACATAATCCCTTAATCAGGTCAGTTAATGACCTGAAATACCTAAATAAATACTTTCTAGTGGCATCCCGCTGGCTTTAATTGCCTGCAGGATTCCCACCAGCAGGGGCTGCGCGCGCACGCCGGCGCGTCAGCGGGGAACCCGGAAGTGCACGGGGTCGGGGCAGGCTCCGGTCCAGGTCCGGGATTCTCCAATTTTCGGAGCCCCCCCCGCCAGGAACGCACCCGATAGCGGGTGCTAAAATGACGCCCATAGAGTTGGAAATTCAGTTCTGGATTGAACAGGACAACGAATTTGTGTATAGTCTGGTTCAACCTTATACAGTGATCTAGAAAGAGGTGGTTAGTGGCGAGGGAATGGAGTTTGTGGCGGGAGCCGAAGATGATGGCTTTAATCTTCACAATGTTTCGCTGGAGGAAGTTAAGAAAAATTGGATGTCCGACAACCAGTCTGTCAGCACAGAGGCAGTGGAAGGATATGACTCCTATACATGGGCCTAAATGACGGGATGAGCCAACTCAGTTAAAAGGCCTTTTTATGTTTCTACCTTCTCAGGTTCAATATGTTCCATTTCGTTAAGCTTTATCACAGGAACTAATCCTGCTTACAAAAACTCCCTTAGCAACAATAAACAAATATTTAATTCAACACCTCACCTTCATAAGCTGAAATATATCCATCACTGCCTAATAAAATCAGTAGTTATCGTCTGTTATTATGATAAATGAAAACTGTTCACTACTTATCTACACAGTATAATCAACGATTGTACTGATGCCAACAAGATACAATGACGAAGTTTATTCTGTTCTGATGGGCTCATTTAAGTTGAAATTATATTTAATATGCTTTTTAAAAATGGCTGCAGGAGGCCATCTGGGTAATAATATACTGATATGAATTATTTCAAATACAGCATGTACAATCAATAATTATTGTCCAAAGTAAGTAAATTACAGTACTGCCATATTTGCTTCTACTGTCTCACTTACATAAGATGTTGGTATTTCATTTTTATTTCTCTACCGGAAAAATCACTTCAAAATGCCATCAGTCTGGTCACATTGTACTGTTACAGATTATCATGACAGTGTAAAATCAATCATGACCAAGAGTTCTTCTCAGAAATGGATGTGTAATTACTGTATTCATGAATCTATATAAAACTACTGAGCTTTAAGGAAAAAACATTATTCCAGCCAAAATGACAGCTGCTGGGAATACTGTGACATTCATCTACTGTCCTACAGCAAAAAGTGTTCTAGAAATGTACAGCATGTGTTGATTAGCAAACGTGGCTTTGATTTTATCTGCAAGGCAATATTGAATCAAAACAGCAGAGTAAAATTCCATTAGTCTTTATTCGTGAAAAATGAGAATAAGACTGTCAATGTATGAAGTTGCTAAATGTTCTATAGCTGGAATTAGACATAAGAAAATCCATACACATTCTTTGCTTTACAGTCATTTTGCTACGTTCTCACCAGACTACCAGCCACAAGATACAAGTTTTTGGCAGAACAGACAAGGCCACAGGCTCCAGGACTGTCAATGCTATCCATTGTTAGTAGGAAGTGGTGTAAAATGATAATGCAAAAAGACAAATTGGACAATATCACTTCTTTCTTCAACTGAAATTGAGCACATTGTTTCTGTCTGGCACTTTATCTAATGACCCGAATGAGAATCAATAAAATCATATAGCCTGGTGATGCAGCACTCAGATCAGTTGCACCTCTGAATCCCCAGCTATGTTA
This sequence comes from Heptranchias perlo, assembly GCF_035084215.1. Taxonomy (NCBI): domain Eukaryota; kingdom Metazoa; phylum Chordata; class Chondrichthyes; order Hexanchiformes; family Hexanchidae; genus Heptranchias; species Heptranchias perlo. Next base: position 25,719,902 of record NC_090353.1, read on the forward strand.
TCTGGGACAGAACCCAACTTCTGCAGGATATGTCATCATAGGAATAGATGGAGAATCAGAGAACAAATCAACCCCTTCTGCACCTTCTAGTAACCAGCTCAGAAATTACGGCCAGGAAATTCCTTAGATCTGCTCCCACTCTGCCGGAAGCCCTGTTTCCACCACACTTCCAGCGAAGTGACGCCAATGAAGTGGGAGCATCTCTGAGGGATTCCCTGGTCTATGTGGTCAGAGGGCTTGAAATAAATCATTTCTCCTTCTCTCAGTCCAAGAAAATTGTATGATGAGGAGAAACCGAAAGGTGAGAGAGAGGAATAACTGAAAAGGGGGAGAAAAAATTAAAAGTAATAAAGAACCAATGAAACGCAACCAAGTTAATTGAGTTTATGTGGCAGGCAGCTCGGGAATTCAAAAACATACATTTCTGGTTGAGTGATAAGCATTCAACCACTTAAGCTGTATGGCTGGAATTTCCTGTGAATTTGTACCCAAACAGAAGTGTAATTAAGGCACAATAAGGACCAGCTGATCTCCTGTGGCATTGCAGACGAGTGGTTTGGGTTCTGGAGCACATTTGTAATGTTTGCATGTTAACCTGGACGGTCCCTTTAAGTTACCGATCAGGCACTCCCTGTGGGGAAGTGGTCTTAAACAGGCACACCCTGAGGCAAATTGTCAGCTAATTACTGTTGCTGTTGGATGTTTTTCTCGATTGGCAACTGCTTGGCTCCTCTTCTTGTGGAGAGGCCTAATTTTCCCAAGGTCATAAAAAACAGCAAGAAATGATTGGCTTTCTTTCTCTTTCAGGATATGTTTAAAGAATGTTCAGGTGTGACAGATGTGTCTTAAAGCATACACATATATATTTCTGCTCGATTAGTTCCCATGCTATGATGCAGAACTTGAAATTTGAATAGCTGAACAATATAATATATTGCAGGTATTTGATCCTCATTTTATTTTTCCTTGTAAATTATTACACAAATGGCCTACAACAAAATATTACTGAATAGAAAAGAAGGTTTCGTCATAGAAAGTAACTGTCCTTGCTTGAATAGCACATAACTTAGGTTAACTTCAAAATACATAGTTTCACAGTAGCTCAGAGCCCTTGGAAATATTAAAAGTTGTGAGATATAGGGCCCGATTTTAGCAGGGATGCGGGTTCTCGGCGGATGGGCAAGCCGGCAATTAGTGGGTTTCTCGCGCGATCGTAGCAGGCAACCCACTAATTGGATTCACTTACCTGCTCCTCCGGGTTCCCCGCTGCTGATCTGCGCGTCGGGCGGGCTGCGCATGCGCAGTAAGATCTGTCAGCTGGAGGCACTCTATTTAAAGGGGCAGTCCTCCACTGACAGATGCTGCAACCAATAGCAAAGATGACTGCATGGAGCAGCCCAGGAGGAAGGCTGCTCCCAGTTTAATGATGCCTCACCCCAGGTATCAATACATGGGGTGAGGAGGAGGGGGAGGACAGAGATCTTCCACCCGGCAGGCGGGAGGAAGCGGCCTGCCTCCGCCACCAGGAAGGCCTGGCTCGAGGTGGCAGAGGGGGTCACCTGCGCCACCAACATATCGCCCACCTGCACACAGTGCAGGAGGCGGTCCAATGACCTCAGTAGGTCAGCCAAAGTGAGTACACGTAGTCTTTCCCCTACACTCCGTCTGCCACATCACTGCCCCCACCCCACATCTCCTTCGGCACTGCCAACACTACTCTGTTACATCACCCCTCATACCCACTCAAACCCCATCCTCATCTTACCTGCACCTACTCACCTCGCCAGTACTCACCCCGCCACTACCACGCAACCCAATCCTCATACAATCTCATGGCTCTATCCCATACTCACCCTCTCGTGCATCTCTCTCACGGCCAGCCTCACTCAACCTGCCACCACCTGTGCTGCAGCCACAGGGCATGCATCACATATGTGCAGTAGGCAGCGTAAGGCAAACGTGTCGTGAGCATGAAGGGGATGCACAAGGGTGTTTGAGGGTTCGTCATGGTTGTTACTTATATTGCATTTCAGAACAACTCACATCACACATTATATTGGCACCACTACTGCCATGTCTTCGCGAATCCTGTCCGGTTTGTGCAATAATGCCCGCTCCTGGGTATCACTATGAGGACCCACCACTGATGCCACCCATTGTGTCACTGCAGAGTGGGTGTAGGTGTATTTGCAGGGCTCTTCTGCGCAGACGACTGAGAGACATCGGCGATGTCCCCGGTTGCACCCTGGAAGGCTGTGGAGGAGAAGTTCGGGAGGGCAGTGGTGACTTTGACAGCGACAGGTGGGAAGATGGTGCACGGGCCAGCCAGGAGCAGCTCGGCATGAAAGAGGCTGCAGATGTCCACGGCTACATGTCGAGTGACTCTGAGCCTCCGTGTGCACTGCTGCTCAGAGAGGTCCAGGAGGCTGAGCCTCGGTCTGTGGACCCTGTGGCGAGGGTAGTGCCCACTGCGATGCATCTCTCTCTGCGGTAGCCCTCCCTCCTGCTGTACAGGTGGATGTGTCACAGCACTCTGTTGTGGAGCTCCACGTGTCAGAGGTGGACGGCGTGGATGGCGAGGCTGGTGATACTGTTCGCCCTCCGAGGAGGTCATGACTGCAGCTACGGCGGCCCCCATCCGCAAGATGTACATCTGAGGGGGTCCGCAAGCTAGGTACATGTCTCCGGACCCCGGGGTAAGTGTGCAGGTTGGTGACTTTGACTGTCAGGAGGAGGGTGGTGGAGGCCAAACTTTGTCCCAAGTGACAGAGTGGCCTCCTGCAATGGGTGAGGGTCTCCCCCCCCAACCTGTCAAATGGACCTTTGCAGCTGCCACAGGCTGACAGCTGCAACACGTCCATTCGAGCTGGGAGTGTTTCCCCCAGTGTGGGAAACAGTCCCATGTTGATCAAAAATCGCACACAGTCCCTTAATCAGGTCAGTTAATGACCTGAAATACCAAACTAAATATTGTCAAGTGGCATCTCGCTGGCTTTGATTGCCTGCGGGATTCCTACCAGTGGGGGCTGCGCGCGCACGCCGGCGCGTCAGCGGGGAACCCGGAAGTGGGCGGGATCGAGGCGCGATCCGGTCCCGCTCCTGGATTTCGCGATTTTCGGGGCCCCCCCGCCGAGAACGCAACGGATAGCGGGTGCTAAAATCGAGCCCATAATTTTCAAAACAATCATCTATTTAATATTTTAATTAAAACAGTACCACATTATATTTAGCCTTCTGTGTTTTGATCTGTATTTTCTGTAATATTGATTAACACTAACAATCTGGATTCCAACACTCCACTATCTCTTCAGATTAAAAGTTTGTTTCTAAAAATTCTGAAAGTAAATCAGTGGGATTCACTGCTGCACTCATTTTATGTAAATTAACTGCAATTTAACAAAGATGCTTACATTTCAATGCTTGGCATTAACATTGTGCAAATACCTATTAACTTACTACTAAATATGCTGGGTTACATGTCATCGTTATAATAATTATCATCATCAACTGAGAGCAGTGCTAGCACTAAATATCAACGTATTAACTGGTGCAATACATAGGAAAGCTTCACCAAGTGGATATCAAAATCATAAAATTATACAGCATAAAAGAAGGCCACTTGGCCCATCATGACAGTGCTGGCTCTCTAAAAGAGCTATCCATTTAGTTCTATTCCCTTATCCTTTTCCCATAGACTTTAATAAATTTTTTTAAAAATTATTTCCATCTTAAAAGCTATTATGGATTCTGCTGCCATCATTGTTTCTGATAGGGCATTCCACGTCCAAATGACCATTTATATACATTTCTCCTAACCACTCATGCACACCTAGGGGAGTCATGCCTTTGCACCAACACCAACAGATTTACAACGAAAGGCTTTTGAGCAATGCTTTCACATCATTGCACATTTTATTGCATATAGCATTATAAGTTCTTTCTGTGGGAACCAGTAAGGGCATCTACCATTGAAGATATGAGACTGTGCTCTATCAGCCATCACCTTTCAATAACCAGGCTATCATCCAGAACATCTATGGGTTCTGATGTAGTATTTTAAGCTTCAATTGTGAGAGCAAATTCCCCCTGTGAAGCAGTGGTCTTTGTCAGGATGTCCAGGAGCCAGTTTTTGGGTTCAATAAGGGGTTGCTTGGATAACTTCTTCCTTCTGCTCATATCTTTTAAATTATTTTGGGGATCAGGGGAAAGGAGGGAATGCATAGAGAGATCTTTGCATCCAGCCTCATTCCACTTCCCACTCCATGCCACAGAGATAAAAAAATCTAAAATGACAAAAAGACCAATTCTGAATCCCTGCCCCAGAAAGTAATTGTAATTTTTTTAATTCTGTAAACTAGCCCCAAGATATCAGTATAGCAGAACTTGTCTAGGCTCTTTTGTGAGTGCTTTCCCTGCAGCATTAATGTTGATATATCTGTCCCTGCCCCATCCATAGTAAAAGTCCATTACTGCGACTAATGGGGAGAGGAGAACTGAAATATGGACAACAGTTTGCATGCTGCTAAGCAATGTTAACAATGGCTCATGACTGTTTTGTAGAATAAAATTTAGTTTGAGGTCATTCCTACTGTAGGAATCACTATCACAATCATGCAGACAACTTGCAAGCTGTAACATGTGATATCACAGTGTGCAACGACTCAATTTAAAAGTTATTTAAAAGCAATATAAATTGATTGTAGAGATAGTGCCACTTAACATTAAAATTTAAGATGCTATTTAAATGTTTTTTTTCTCCTTAAAATAGCTAGAAGGTGCAATCCTTCAATTTTGCCAGGTTGATATTTTCACTCGAGAGGGTCAGGGACAATTCTGCTGCAATCTGATTAGAACCTGACCTAGTGTACATACCTGGAATCCCATTCAAAGTACTCAAACACAAATGCACTGAAATCTAATTCTGATCAACAGGCAAGTCTTGGCAACTCTTAGCCAGTTTACAGGATGGAGCACTTCATGTTTGTATTTTAAAATAAATATAACCTGACACTATTAACCTTAATATAAAAAAACTGGTATCTATATAGCACTTCATCATATTCTCAAGATGTCCCAAATCATGTTACACACAAGGCATTACTTTTGAGGTGTAGTCACTGCTGTTGTGAAGGCAAATGTGGCAGCCACAAACAACAGATGATATCATTAAGCACTTGTTATGGGGGGAATTCTAACCTCCCTCCCAACCCAGTCCCGAAAACTGTGCGAGGCGGCAGTGAAATAAATTGTTTTTATTGGTTGGGGATGGTAACAAGAGGGAACAAATTTAAGACAATCATAAAAGGAATTAAAGGGGAACTCAGAAAAAAACTGCCCCAAAATTCCACGTGGCAAGTTGTGCCAAATTTGCTCGGCAGAGCTGAATCCTCCAAAATTTGTGGGGTCAGCTCATTTAAATATCCATTGGTAGCTTTTTAGTGTAAATCCTGTGCAAAATAGAGGGTGCTTAGAAATTAAGAGTGCAGCCTTTAAAGGTAAGTTGGGCTGCAGATTAGAGCCATGGGTTGGAGGAGATGCAGATAAGTATGAAAGTGTTTAGCTCACTGAGTTCACTGTCTGGTAGCTGCACTGGAAGGCTCATGTAAGATTTTTCTTCCACTGGAGGATCTGGCACAAATAGCCGAAGAAGGCACAAGGCCATTGCCAAGAGGAACAAAAAAAACCTCACAATTTCATTGAGACCAACCTCCAAACCCTCCTCAATGAGGCTGTGCAGGGAAGAGAGAAAAAGGACTGGGTGTCCATGGGACAAAGCTGTAAAAAAAAATCTCTTGTGCCATGTGGAGGGAGGTGGCATTGGCACAGAGTGCCAACTCTCTAACCCCAAGAACTGTACACCAGTGCTGCAAGACGTTCAATGACCCGACTAATGCAGGGAGGGTAACACACCAGCTACCCTCCCTTTTCTTCCCTGGGCACCAGCACACTCTTCACCTCTTAAAATTAAGAGCTGTACAATTAACCTTTTACAGTGAACTCTGGTTAAGGGGGATACGAACGGGATCTCACACTATGCATTGCCATCTCCTCTACCAACATTTATTAGCATGTTCAACCTTAAGCCTCATTCGTCCACTTTAACAGGGTAATACCACCTGGGAAGGCATCCTTCAACTGCTAGCTTTCACCTAATTCACTTATTCTAGTTGCAGAAGAAACTTGCGCACAATGTCTGTGAGATGTAGGAGATCGGAGTGGTATCCCTGACAAAGTGCGGGTCATGGAGTTGCTGGAGGGGCAGTCTGCTCTAGCCATGGAAGATGGCAATGTCAGGAGCGCAGTGCTGGTGAAAGCGTAGTGAATATGCACCTACACAGTCACTGTGGCATCCCTGTGACACAGAAGCTTCCACACCCTTCTCTGACTCGTTAATGCCAAGAGGGAGTATGCTCACCAATTCTTAGCTTGTAACATCCTATCCTGTTGATCCACCATAGCAAAGTGAGGACAGAAGAGGAAGAAGGAGGAACATGAGAAACTGAATTTCTTCCTTGTGTATTATGAGGATAACAATGTCAAGGAGGAGGATGATGATGAAGAGGGAGAGGAGGTGAGGGTTACGGCTACCCATGAATCCCTGTAACAAGATCCTACCCCATATTCCTCTGCCACAACCCCCTCAATCTCACCTCTTGCATCACTTTTCTACTCCACTGTACCAACTCAGACACTTTCACCCAGGGGGAATTAGATAGTATTAGTGACAACGCAGTACTGAGTGAGTCACAGAGCACAAGGGAGCTGGAGGAGTGTGCAGTGGGTGAGCATGTGCTCCCATCCTAATGGAGATGAGAAGTAGACTGCCTACGGCTTCCGAGGTGTTGGACCCAAAACTCATGGGTGCTCACCTGAAAAGGATGTACACCTACAAGCAGGCTCTGAGGTCAGTCTCTGAGGCTGTGTGCCACCGACAGCTGTGCCTCTATAGCCTTCATTTGTGGCAACATCAGGAAAATGTTTTCTTTGTTGCAGGCATCAATGGAGCATGTGGCAGCTTCACCGAAATTTGCGGCAACCCACCACCAAAGAAGTGGCCCTCATCCAAGGAATCGCAAGCAGTAGTATAGGAGAGATTTGACAGCATCCTGCATACCAACTTCCAAACCCAAGGGGTCAGGATTCAGGTCACTATCTGGAACAGGCTACCGGCTCATGCAGTGGACGCTGATTCACTGAATTCCTTCAAGCGAGAGCTGGACCTGTTTCTGGTTGGAGTGGAGGTCACCTTGTACAAAAAGTAGGTACTGTATGGCATTATCAGGACCAGAGTGATTGCCTGGACTAGTTTTGATCGCCTAAGGGGGTAGGAGGGAAATTTCCCAGCTTCTCCCCCCTCAAATTGGCCTCGGTTTTTATCTCTTTTTTCGCCTCTCCTGGGAGATTACATGGTTTCGGGAGGGGTGCGAGGTCTAGATGGGCTTGGGGGTCTTTTCCTGTTCATATCGCTCTGATCTATCAGGATCTGATAGCTGCCATTAGACCAGCCATCCTGCTGACCAGTGGGGACAGATCCAGGGCCCAACGGAATGGCGACTGTTGGAAGTAACCTGCCTGAGGCTGCTGTATTTCCGGCCTCTCCCTCAGAGCACCACACCAGTGGCACATAGGAGGCAACGTCAGGCAGTCCAGGGACAAGCTTCAGAGATACAACGAACAGTGTCAGGAAAGAATAGGTTGGCGATTGGAGATTGTTGTATTAATGAAGAATGCACTTATGTCGTACTTTGTTATTCATGGAGATTAGTGTCATAAAAGAAAAAGTGCACTTATTTCATGATGACTTAATCAGGTGATTATTATTGGCATGGTCACTTGGGGGCAAGGAGGTCTGATGTGTTGTGGTGTTCTAGGAAAGGAACTGGATTGTAGGATTAGTTCTTTATTTGAAGACGGGGAAGAAGGAGTTACGGCAGTGGTGGCAAAGATAGACTGTATTAAATAGAAAAGAAGACTTCAATCATCAGCTGCACTCTGATGTCCCTTACAACGGTCACTTAGGGGTCCCTGAGTGGCAGTCATCCTGATGCGCTCCTCCATGTACTTCGGCCTCGAATGCAGGTAGGGCAATCTCCCATGGACTGTCCATGTCCAGGCCTTTTTGAATGGCAAAGTTGTGCAGGGCACAACAGGCAACAACTATACGGGACACATGAGATCAACATACTGCAGAGCCCTTCCTGATCTGTAAAGACAGTGAAAATGTCCCTTGAAGACCCTGGTGGTCATCTCAATAACAAGTGTGGTAGAGACATGCGCCTTGAAGTGCTCCTCTGCTGTTGTCTGTGGAACTCTTGTGGGGGGGAATCATTGGTCCCGATATTAGGAGGGCGGCGGGTTCGCAGCGGGGGTCGACTGGGCGCGTGGGTAACACGCCTGGTGAAATTGGGGTGCTCCGCACGCAATCGCAGGCTAATTGAAGCCACTTACCTTTGCTTCCGGGTTTTGCGCTTGAAAGCTGCGCAGCAGGCGGACTGCGCAAGCGTAGCGTAGGCTGTCAGCTGGAGGAGCCCTATTTAAAGGGGCAGTCCTCCACTGACTGATGCTGCAGAAAATAGGAAAGATTACAGCATGGAGTAGCCCAGGGGGAAGGCTGCTCCCAGGTTTAATGATGCCTCACTCCAGGTATCATTGGATGGGGTGAGGAGGAGGGGGAGGACAGAGATCTTCCCCCCGGCGGGCGGGAGGAAGTGGCCTGCCTCTGCCGCCAAGAAGGCCTGGCTCGAGGTGGCAGAGGAGGTCATCTGCACCACCAACATATCACGCACCTGCATACAGTACAAGTGGCGCTTCAATGACCTAAGTAGGTCAGCCGAGGTGAGTACACTTACTCATTCCACTACACTCCGTCTGCCACATCACCGCCTCACCCCACATCTCCTTCTGCACTGCCAACATTACTCTATCACATCACTCCTCACACCCACTCAAAGCTCATCCTCATCTTACCTGCACTTACTCACCTCCCCAGTACTCATCCCACCACTACCACTCAACCCAATCCTCATACAATCTCATGGCTCTGTCTCATACGCACCCTCTCATGCATCTCTTTCACGGTCAGCCTCACTCAACCTGCCACTACCTGTGCTGCATCCACAGGGCATGCATCACATATGTGCAGTAGGAAGCGTAAGGCAAACGTGTCGTGAGCATGAAGGGGATGTACAAGGGTGTTGAGAGTTTGTCATGGTTTTTACTTATATTTAATTTCTGATCAACTCACATAAAATATTATATTGTCACCACTACTGCCACGTCTTTGCGAATCTTGTCTGGTTTGTGCAATAATGCCCTTTCCTGAGGATCTCTATGAAGACCCACAACTGATGCCACCCATTGTGTCACTGCAGAGTGGGTGTAGGTGTATTTGCAGGGCTCTTTTATGCAGACGACTGAGAGACGTCGGCGATGTCCCCGGTGGCACCCTGGAAGGATGTGGAGAAGTTGTTGATGGCAGTGGTGACTTTGACAGCGACAGGTAAGAAGATGGTGCACGGCATGAAGGAGGCTACAGATGTCCACGACTACATGTTGAGTGACTCTGAGCCTCCGTGTGCACTGCTGCTCAGAGAGGTCCTGGAAGCTGAGCCTCGGTCTGTGGACCCTGTGGCGAGGGTAGTGCCCTCTGCGATGCATCTCTCTCTGCCGTTGCCCTCCCTCCTGCTGTGCAGGTGGATGTGTCACAGCACAGTGTTGTGGAGCTCCACGTGTCAGAGGTAGATGTCGTGGCCGGCGAGGCTGGTGATGCTGTTTGCCCTCCGAGGAGGTCATGACTACAGCTACGGCGGCCCCCATCCAGAAGATGTACATCTGAGGGGGTCCGCAAGGTAGGTAAATGTGTCTGGACACCGGGGTAAGTGTGCAAGTTGGTGAATTTTGTTGTTAGGAGGAGGGTGGTAGAGGCCAAACTTTGTCCAAAGTGACAGAGTGGCCTCCTGCAATGAGTGAGGGTCTCCCCCCCCACCACCTGTCAAATGGACCTTTGCAGCTGCCACAGGCTGATGGCTGCAACACGTCCATTTGAACTGGGAGTGCTTCCCCCAGTACGGGAAACAGTCCCAGTTGTTTGTAAAATCCCAACCCTCCTAAAATATCACGTTAATCAGGTCTGTAAACGACCTGAAATACCAAAATAAATACCTTAAGTGGCGCCCCGCCGGCTTTAATTGCCGGCGGGAGTCCCACATGCGGGGGCTGCGCGTGCATGTCAGCGCGTCAGTGGGGAACCCGGAAATGGGGCGGGTTGGAGCCGGGCTCCCGACCCGCCCCGGGAATCCCCGATTTTCATAGCCCCCCCGACCAGGAACGCACCCGATCGCGGGTGCTAAAATACAGCCCATTGTCACACACAATCTGTGCATTCAGAGAATGGAAGCCCTTTCTGTTGAGAAGGTTGAGGAAGTTAACTGTAGGAACTTGCAAAGCAATGCGGGTGCCATTTATTGCAACCTGGATACATGGAAACGCCAGCAGGTCCATAAAACTAGATGGTCCTATCTTGCTGCTGCCTTGCAGTGATGCCTAACTTGATGAATTCCCCAGCTCTTCTTGACAATCACTTGACAAATACATGCCCAAATGGTACCCTGGCTGATATTATATAGATCCAGTGGACTGGAAACAGCTACCTGAAGGTAAATCAATGTCAGAGCAGTGGGAGGCATTCAAGGTGAAGATTCAAGGGGGGAAAAGTAAACATGTTAACAAAAAGAAAAAGGGTGGGGCTGCCAAATCTAGAGCCCCCTGGATGTCAAGGAGCATACAGGGTAAGATAAGGCAGAAAAGGAAAGCTTATGTCAGGCACAGAGAACTCAATACTACAGGAAGCCTAGAGGAGTATAAAAAGTGCAAGGGTGAAATGAAAAAGGAAATTAGGAAAGCAAAGAGAGGGCATGAAAAAATATTGGCAAGTAAAATCAAGGAAAACCCAAAATGTTTTAGGGAAGAGTAGGGCCTATTAGAGACCAAAAAGGTAACCTATGTGTGGAGGCGGAAGGTGTTGGCATGGTTCTTAATGAATATGTTGGGGTCAATTTTCGGATGGTCGAGCGGGTGCGTTCGTGGCGGCGGGGTGGTGGCTCCTAAAATTGGGGATTCCCGGAGCGGGTCCGGAGCCCGGCTCCAACCCGCCCATTTCCAGGTTCCCCAATGACGCGAATCGGTGCGCATGTGAGACTCCCACCGGCAATCAAAGCCGGCGGGATCCCACTTAAGATCATTATCTGGGTACTTGAGGTCGTTTACAGACCTCATTAGTTGGAGATTTTTGGAGGATTCGGATGTTGGACTACCCAGAGCGTGTTTCCCATGACGGGGGAAACACTCCCTGTTTAAACAGACGTGTTGCAGCCAGCGGCAACTGCAAAGGTCCATTTGGCAGGTGCCGGGTAAACCCTCATTCATTGTAGCAGGACACTCTGTCACCTCAGACAAAGTTTTACCTGCCACGCCGTTGTGTCCACACTCCAAATTATTAAATCATACCCTAAACTCTGCTGTCCAAACACATTTACCTACTTTGTGGACCCCCTCATGCTCACACTGTCAGGATTGGTGGGGGGGGTCCATTGCTGCATTCATCGAGGACGAGCAACATCACCAGCCTCGCCAGGCATGCCGTCCACCTCCACCACATGGAGTTACACAACACAGTGCTGCGCAACAGGCACTTGCACAAAGCAGTCATGCAACTGCACATACACCCACTGTAGGGTGACCCAATGGGTGGCATCAAGGGTGTTCATGAAAGGGCATTATTGCAGTCCATTCAAGTTTGGCCAAGACGTGGCAGTAGTGGTGACAATATAATATGTAATGTGAGTTGATCAGAAATCAAATATAAGTAAAAACCATGACAAACCCTCAAACACCCTTGTGCATCCCCTTCATTTTCATGACACGTTTGCCTTATGCTTCCTACTACACATTCGTGATGCATGCCCTGTGGCTGCAGCACAGGTAGTGGTGGGTTGGGTGAGGCTGACCGTGAAAGAGATGCATCAGAGGGTGAGTATGAGATCAAGCCATGAGATTGTATGAGGATTGGGTTGAGTGGTAGTGGTGGGATGAGTACTGGGGAGGTGAGGAAGTGCAGGTAAGATGAGGATGAGCTTTGAGTGAGTATGAGGAGTGATGTGATAGAGTGGTGTTGGCAGTGCAGAAGGAGATGTGAGGTGGGGGCGGTGATTTGGCAGACAGAGTGTAGGGGAATGAGTAAGTGTACTCACTTCGGCTGACCTACTTAGGTCATTGAAGCGCCTCCTGCACTGTATGCAGGTGCGTGATATGTTGGTGGTGCTGGTGACCTCCTCTGCCACCTCGAGCCAGGCCTTTGTGATGGCAGAGGCAGGCCACTTCCTCCTGTCTGCCGGGGAGGAGATCTCTGTCCTCCTCCTCCTCCTCACCCCATCCAGTAGGACCTGGAGTGAGGCACCATTAAACGTGGGAGCAGCATTCCCCTTGGCTGCTCCATGCTGTAATTTTGCCTATTTCCTTCAGCAACAGTCAGTGGAGGACTGCCCCTTTAAATTTGGCTCCTCCACTTGACAGCCTATCATGCAGGTGCGCAGTCCACCCGCTGTGCAGCTTTCCAGTGCGAAACCGGAATCCAAGGTAAGTGGCTTCAATTTACTTATGATCGCGTGGGGAACCCACCGATTTTACTGGGTGGGTTACCCACGCGCCCAGTCGACCCCCGCTGGCAACCCACCTCCCTCCTAATATCGGGCCCTTTGTGTCTGCCTTCACAAAAGAGAGGGTGGATGCAGTCATTGTAGATAAGGAGGAGGAGTGTGAAGTATTGGATGGGATAAACTTAGTGAGAGAGGAAGTATTAAGGGGATTAGCATCTTTGAAAGTAGATAAATCACCAGGGCCGGATGAAATGTATCGCAGGTTATTAAAAGAAGCAATGAAGGAAATAGCGGAGGCACTGACCATTATCTTCCAATCTTCACTGGATACAGGCGTGGTGCCAGAAGATTGGAGGACTGCTAATGCTGTACCATTGTTTAAAAAGGGAGTGAAGGATAGACCGAGTAATTACAGTCCAGTCAGTCTAACCTCGGTGGTGGGTAAATTATTGGAATCAATTCTAAGGGACAAGATAAACCATCACTTAGAAAGGCACAGATTAATCAAGGACAGTCAGCATGGATTTGTTAACAGAAGGTCGTTTCTGATTAATGTGATTGAATTTTTTGAGGAGGTAACAAAGAGGGTTGATGAGGGGAGTGCATTTGATGTAGTCTACATGAATTTTAGCAAGGCTTTTGACAAGGTCCCATATGGCAGACTGGTCAAAAAAGTACAAGCCCATGGGATCCAAGAGAGAGTGGCGCTGGATCCAAATTTGGATCAGTGGCAGGGAGAAAAGGGTAATGGTCGACGGGTGTTTTTGTGTCTGGAAGGCTGTTTCCAGCGGGGTTCCGCAGGGCTCAGTATTGGTCCCTTGCTTTTTGTGATATATATTAATGATTTGGACTTAAATGTAGGGGGCATGATTAAGAAGTTTGCAGATGATACAAAAATTGGCCATGTGGTTCATAGTGAGGAGGAAAACTGTAGACTGCAGGAAGATATCAATGGACTGGTCAGGTGGGCAGAAAAGTGGCAAATGGAATTCAATCCAGAGAAGTGTGAGGTAATACATTTGGGAAGGGCAAACAAGGCAAGGGAGTACACAATAAATGGGAGGATACTGAAAGGTGTCGAGGAAGTGAGGGACCTTGGAGTGCATATCCACAGATCCCTGAAGGTAGCAGGACAGGTAGATTAGGTGGTTAAGAAGGCTCATGGAATACTTTCCTTTATTAGCCGAGGCATAGAATATAAGAGCAGGGAGGTTATGCTGGAACTGTATAAAACACTGGTTAGGCCATAGCTTGAATACTGTGTACAGTTCTGGTCACCACATTACGGGAAGGATGTAATTGCACTAGAGAGGGTACAGAGGAGATCAACGAGGATGTTGCCAAGACTGGAGAATTTTAGCTATGAGGAAAGGTTGGATAGGCTGGGGTTGTTTTCTTTGGAACAGAGGAGGCTGAGGGGTGATTTAATTGAGATGTACAAAATTATAAGGGGCCTAGATAGAGTGGACAGGAAGGACCTATTTCCCTTAGCAGTGAGGTCAATAACCAGGGGGCATAGATTTAAAGTGATTGGTAGAAGGATTAGAGGGGAGCTAAGGAAAATATTTTTCACCTAGAGGGTGGTAAGGGTCTGGAACTCACTGCCTGAAAGGGTGGTAGAGGCAGAAACCCTCAACTCATTTAAAAAGTACCAGAATGTGCACCCGAAGAGCTGTGACCTACAAGACTACAGACAAAGTGCTGGAAAGTGGGATTAGGCTGGGTGGCTCATTTTCGGCCGGCGCGGACACGATGGGCTGAATGGCCTCTTTCTGTGCCGTAAATTTTCTATGATTCTATGATCCACCATGGCTGTCTGAAATGACCAATTGCTTGCATCACCTTCATAGCTACAGAAAGAGCAGTATGATCATGGCTGCAGGTCCTCATGCAGTAGCTGATACAGCTATCCCGTTGCCTCTTCGATGAAGTGTCTAAATGCGCGATCTTCTTGGATATCCTTTCCACTGTGAGCCGGCAGTTTGTGGTGTCGATGGTAGTCATGATGTGGAGATGCCGGTGATGGACTGGGGTTGACAATTGTAAACAATTTTACAACACCAAGTTATAGTCCAGCAATTTTATTTTAAATTCACAAGCTTTCGGAGGCTACCTCCTTCCTCATCGTTCACCTGAGGAAGGAGGTAGCCTCCGAAAGCTTGTGAATTTAAAATAAAATTGCTGGACTATAACTTGGTGTTGTAAAATTGTTTACAATTGTCAACCCCAGTCCATCACCGGCATCTCCACATCTTCGATGAAGCACATTCTTCTAATTCATATGTCCTCACCAAGGTCTTCATACGACCTATATTGTCTGTATATTCTTTGAGGGAAGGGAATCTTCTGGAGTGCATCATCCTTAAATGCTGTCTCATTCTCCTTTTCTGCATCCTCTCCTGCTGCTCCTCCATGGTAATGGCATACAAAGGTATGCCCATACAGAATGATATACCTGTTACTCAGAAGTTATCATTGTAGGGGAGAGGTAAAAGTATCCTGGTAGTCTCATATTCTCATAGGCAGTCAGAAGCAAGTCAAAAGTTGTCTATGCTTAATACAAAAAAAATTGCTCCTAAAGGTTCATCTGAACATTAATTATGTGCAAACTCTTTCTCTTCATGAAGGTCATGGGATTGATATGAGGAATCCACATGAGTACCTTATGTGATTCTTTGCACTTGAGAGAACCCTGCCACCCAGTGAACGTTTTCCATCCTGTCCAGCTGATGCCTCCTTTTTATAGCAAAAGTGATGAAGATGTTGCCCCCTGCAAACATAGTGGCTGTCATTTCGCTGATACATGTAAGCATTGCAAACTGCCTGATGAGGCATGTGCAAACATTAAATTTCAATATATAATTAGGATTTGCAATATTTCAAACAAATTCATGTTTCTATTGCTACCAGAAGTTGTTCCCAAAATGGTTTAATTTCACCATTTTGTGGATAATCTCCCCAACAGTACAGTAACACTAATTTATCTCACTGGAAATACTCTTCATGCAGTTGGAATTAGTAACTTAACAAGCTTCAGAAATAATTCAAGCATGTAAATAAATGTAATGTTTTACTGGAGAACATATCATTAAAAGTGAATAATTACCGGGTATCAGTTAGAGTTGCTGAACTGGTATATGTAAAATGGTTCCATAGATCAAAGTTAGAATGCAGCAGTTGATTCTGAAAGAAAAATACAGAATGAAAATAACTACCAGAAAAGTATACCACATTTATGATAAGTCACACAAATAATAAAGCGAATATAGGAATGAGCCCAAATATTTGAGATTTTACTGTGAGATATCACAACAGATTGTTTGTCTGCTTGGTTCAGCTGGTAGTATTCTGGCTTCTGGGTTTAATTCCCACACCTGGGCTTATGTACATAATCTAGGTTGACACTTCAGGGCAATACTGAGGGAGAGCTGCATTGTCAGAGGTGCTAAAGTTTGGGTGAGACGAACCAAACATTGGCTTGTTCAGATGGATGAAAAGATAAAGATCCCTTGGCATTGCTTGAAAAAGAGCAGAGAGTCGTCTTGATGCTTTGGCCAACATTCCTCCCTCAACCAACACCACCAAAACAACAGATTACTTGATCATCTCATTGATGTATGTGGAACAGACTATTACAGAATAGCTGTTGCATTTGCTTACACGACAACAGCCACCTCACATGCATTGTGTGAAATATTTTTCAGTGACACAATAAGACTATTTCAATGCAAATATTTTTTTAAAAATCATATTGATAACATGTGCTTGCCAATCATGAACCATTATTATGATAATAATCGATCATTGAGAAATACTTTAAAACAAATGTCCTTTTGCTGAAAAAACTAAATTTCCACCAAAAATCCCATAATTAAAAGTCTTTTACAATTTTTATTGTCAATGTACAGTATTGTTTTTGTTCAGGTAAATACTGTGATACTCCGAATAGGTTTAATGTCACTAGCACTCCCGGAGTGCACTCACTTGATAAGTGATTCAGATGTAATTTGATGCAAGCTGGGTGTTAACTTCTGACTTTTGGGAACTAAATTGCCAAATCATTAGTATTAATCTTTTAATGAAACCTCATGCATAGTTTGAATTTCACAATTTATCTATTGTAAAAAAAATTAATCTATAAATGTATAAAACCTAAACTGTGAAATCAATTCAAACCTACAGGATGAAGATTGGCTGCTGTTATCAAAGTTTGTTCAACTCTTTAATACCAACAGCATATTCCATAGTCAATATTCAAAACAAAATACATATGCATAGAATAAAGAGTAGATTGGAATCCCTTATAATTGATTTATATTCTCAATTGATTTTTGGCACATGTATCTCCAAGTGCACCCACTTGACAACACCCAACACTGACGAACGCAGTAACAGTATAAAATTGTTATATTTCCTTCTAACTGTTTTGAAGAAACAGAACAGCCTTTCAGCAATTCCAGAACAGTGGATCAGTCACCTCTTGAGTGCAAGATGGTCATGAGATCTTAAGAGTAATTTTACAACTTTGCAGTCCAGGCAACAACAACTTGCATTTATAAGCGCCTTTAACGTAGTAAAATGTCCCAAGGCGCTTCACAGGAACGCTTTCAAACAAAATTTGACACCGAGCCACATAAAGTGATATTAGGACAGGTGACCAAAGGCTTGGTCAAAGAGGTAGGTTTTAACAACAACAACAACTACTTGCATTTATACAGCGCCTTTAAAGTAGTAAAATGTCCCAAGGTGTTTCACAGGAGTGTTATGAATCAAAATTTGGCACCAAGCCACATAAGGAGATATTAGCACAGTTGACCAAAAGCTTGATCAAAGAGGTAGGTTTTAAGGAACGTCTTAAAGGAGGAGGTAGAGGCGGAGAGGTTATGGGAGGGAATTCCAGAACTTAGGGCCTAGGCAGCTGAAGGCGTGGCCGCCAATAGTGGGGTGATGGATATCAAGGATGCGCAAGTGACCAGAGTTGGAGGAATGCAGAGATCTCGGAGGGTTATTGGGCTGAAGGAGGTTATAGAGATAGGGAAGGACGAGCCCATGGAGGAATTTGAAAACAAGGATGAGAATATTAAATGTGAGACATTGCCGGACCGGCAGCCATTTTAGTTCAGCGAGCACAGGGGTGATGTATGAACAGGATTGTTGCGAGTTAGGATATGGGCAACAGAGTTTTGGATGAGCTGAAGTTTATGGAGGGTGGAAGATGGAAGGCCAGCCAAGAGAGCATTTGAATAGTCGAGTCTAGAGGTAACAAAGGCATGGATGAGGCTTTCAGCAGCCGATGGGCTGAGGCGGGGCAGAGACGGGTGATATTATGAACGTGGAAGTAGGGGGTCTTGGTGATGAAGAGGGTGTGGGGTCGGAAGCTGAGCTCAGGGTCAAATAGGATGCCAAGGTTGCCAACAGTCTGGTTCAACCTCTAACAGTGGCCAGGAAGGGGGATGGAATTGGTGGCAGGAAGCTTCGCTTGTGGAGAGTGCATATTGAAAATGTGGGTCCATGCTGTGCACAATTTTCCAACTAATATTTTGAAAGGCCGGAAAATGATAGGCACAGTGCACCTCAATTTCTGTTACGCACAGTCAGCGGAGGAGGTTCCCCATTGGGAGCACAAATTTGGAAAATTACCCCTTTGTTCAAGCCAACAAAAATGAGCTGGACGAAGTTTGTAAGTGGGCCTTACTGTGCCAGATAAAATTAAATGTAGATAAGTATAAGGTATTGCACGTTGAAAAAGAATGCCCGACACTGTACTCCATGAACAGTGTTAAAATAGCTCAGGGTGAAGTTGAAAACGGTCTCGGGGTGTTAGTAGACTCTGTACTAAATCGAATCACTGAGTGAGTAGAATACAAGTCAGAGAATGCCATGCTAAAACTGTAGCATGCTCTGATCAGACTGCACTCTAAATATTGTGTCTAATTTTGGCCAGAGACAGAAGAGAGACATTCAAACTTGGAGGTGATATAGAGAAGAGCCATGGGATGATCCCTAGCATCAGAGGGCTAACTTATAACAAAAGACCAAAGAAACTTGCGCTTTTCAAAAAGATGCAACTGAAAGGGGACCTCATAGAGATATACGATAGTTACAGTATAGAAAATCCAGAACACTACTTCAAATGAAATCATGACAGTAAAACGTGGGGAACAGGGTCAAAGTGATGGGAAAAAAAATTATAACTAATGTCAGGAAATTCTTGGTAGGTTTTGCTGGATCGGTGCCCTAAAGTTGGGAATGGCATAAAAATTCCCTTCTCTCGATTGAGGAATTACAGAACATCTAGACTAACATCTATAATGAGGAAAATGTTCAAGTGCATCTTAGGCTGTCAATGTTCACCTGAATGAGTACATGGCATAACGAATCCTCAAAGTGCCATGCTTCAATGATCTGCTGAATTTTGGGGGGAAATCATTAAATTAGTGGAAAGGAATGATCTAACAGATATAATTTGCTTGATTTTTCATAAAGGCATTTGATAAAGTTTTACTTACAAGGCTTTTAAACATTAGTTAAACACCCATTAGTGCCTCACAGTAACTGACCGCTGATCAAGAGTCTACACCCAAAACCCTAACCTATCCTTCCTCTTTTCAGATGCTGACACACCTGCTCTGCATTGCCAACATTTTCTGATTTTATTTCAGATCTGCAGTTTTGCTTTTTATTTCCAACTTGCACCTGGCAGGGAGGTTCCTGCTCAGCAGCCACTGACTGTAATACTGATTTGGCCATCTTACGCTGCAGCATTTGCCACTCACTCCAAAAAGTGTCCTTAGGTAGATATATTAAAATGGCCGAGTACTGCTGACAGTAAATTAAAATATTGAAATGAATATCTACTGTCTGATTTGCCCACACAGAAATGGATTCCCACAACTAAACAGGGAATCCTATTGGGAAACGCATTGTCCCAGTACTGGGAAACACCAAAACAATGGCAGTGCTAGAATGTTTGGTACAAAGCTCCTGACCAGCTAGGTGGAAACAAGAAAGAAACAAAATAAAAGCAAGAAAAAAGGCTCAACAATAGCTTCACAATGCTGCTACAAATCCTACTATAGTGCTCTTTAAATAGACTTTTGTAAAATGTAAACTCTGGCAGCCCTGGACATCCATTTTATACAGGTGGATAGATGGCTAAACGCTATACCCCTGTAAATAACAACAACATTGCATGGACATCTAAATTACATTTAATTAAAATTAGCGCCAACAATGTTAAGTGACCAGCAGTTCTGCCACCTGTGCTGAACGCAACTGGAAAATTAGATGGAGTGCTAAATGGGCAGAAATCTGGCATAATGATCTCCGCCCTTTTTTTGGATCTGTTATCCATTTTAACATCCATTAATTGTGTGTAAAAAAAAAATCTGAATTCTACCCTCTGTGAAATACCATCAAGACAAAACAAGCTGCTCTTCTTGGCATTTCAGAAATATTACTTTGTGCAAAGTGCTGTACTTTTAATCACTTCCTGTACCATGAAAATGGGCCTATAAAACCAATCACTGAAAATGATGACATGAGGCAACTTGGGATCTTGCAACAAGTATAAAAACAATGTGTTTTCATATTTCTTGGCAATGGCCCACAATGTTCCACCTCGACGCAACTGCCCCATAGAAAAAGTCCCCAAAAGTTGAAATAAATTGTACAAAGCTTTCAAGAACAAGTTCTAAACACTTTAAAAGCTCAGGGTAAATTTAAATAGCTCATTAGACCTCCCTGGCCACCAAGAGTTCTTTGCTGAACGTTTCAAACTGAACACTGCAGGATACAGAAACATCAATTTCTGAACTCACCTGGATAACTCATAGGAGCAACTTGTCTACTTATGGGTTATGCGGTCAAATCAACTGTGAATTAACTTTCATATCTCCCGGTTCATTGTTGTATCTTTAAAACAAGTATATTTAGATTGTTTGCAGTCTAGATTTATTTTACTAGAAACGGCACATCTGTCATTACACAAGTGTCATTCTCTTTGATATCTCACACAGATACAGTGCACCAAATGAGAATTTAAAGCTGCATTTCAATTTTAAATTACTTCCCCCAAATCATCCTCCTTTTCCTTTTAATTCTTGAGATACTATCCTATTTGTTGCATATATTTATCTTCACCACTGTGAATTCAACCATATGGGTCTGTGTCTTCAGTCTGTCCTAGTCATAACCACATGGCTGTATGATATTCCATTCCCATACAGTACTTTTTTTATACAAAAGCTTTAACATTACTTGCATTTTTATTATAAGGGTCTTCAAAAATTTTCTATATCATATCAACTGAACTGCCTCAACTCTCATCAAAGAAATTGTGCATTATGTGTACCAGAGGCTGATTTTTTTCAAGTTAGGGTTATTTTGTAAAGTATTTTAGCATCTAATAAAAATTGTGCAGTCATGCAGCCATGAACTGGAAAGCAATGGAAAATGGACTGGCATTGATTTTTGTGGGAAGCTGCTGCCCCTTTTGCCTCTATAACAACCGATGAATTCCAAAAAACAATCTTTGTTTGAAATGCTTTGAGACATTTTGACAAATAACTGCAAGTTTTTTTTAAACTGCAGATCAGAAACTAGATAAAGTTTTCTTTAATTGTAAGTGTACGACTTGATTCTGTAAAAAATGCATGACGGCATTTCAGCTTCTCACAGGTTATAAAAATAAAGGTTTAACTGTTCACAGAAATGTTAAGGTCCCTGTGTGCTGGGCATGAACTTGGTGTGCAGGATGAAAAAGATAATGAGACAGGTCGACAACTGGTACATCATATCAAAAATGATCAGACTGGAAGTTGCAAATGAGAAAGATTGAATCAGACAGTAGTTTTTCATAGGTACAGATGACAAACACATTACACTCAGTCATCTATAAAACAAAAATTCTGTAAGCAAAGTACTGATAACAATTCTGCAACCTAAAATACACAGCACAAAACATGTGTGCATTCATTGGATATATTCTCCTTACAGAAAAAGACAACGGGCTCGATTTTCGCACCCCCGATCGGGTGCGTTCGTGGCGGGGGGGCTCCGAAAATCAGGGATTCCCAGGGCGGGTCTGGAGCCCGGCTCCAACCTGCCCACTTCTGGGTTCCCCAGTGACGCACTGACATGTGCGCGCAGCCCCCGCATGTGGGACCCCCGCCGGCAGTTAAAGCCTGCGGGGTGCCACTTAAAGTACTTAAACAGGTACTTCAGGTCGTTTACAGGCCTGATTAACCTGATATTTTAGGAGGGCTGGGATTTTGAAATGAACTGAGACTGTACTGGGGGAGACACTCCCAGTTCAAATGAACGTGTTGCAGCCATCAGCCTGTGGCAGCTGCAAAGGTCCATTTGACAGGTGTGGGGGGAAGACCCTCACTCATTGTAGGAGGCCACTCTGTCACTTTGGACAAAGTTTGGCCTCCACCACCCTCCTCCTAGCAATAAAATGCACAAACTTGCACACTTACCCCGGTATCCAGACACATGTACCTACCTTGCGGACCCCCTCAGATGTACATCTGACGGATGGGGGCCGCCGTAGCTGCAGTCATGACCTCCTCGGAGGACGAACAGCATCACCAGTCTCGCCGGCCATGCCGTCCACCTCTGACACGTGGAGCTCCACAACACAGTGCTGTGACACATCCACCTGCACAGCAGGAGGGAGGGCAACCGCAGAGAGAGATGTGTCGCAGAAAGCACTACCCTCGCCACAGGGTCTACAGACCGTGGCTCAGCTTCCTGGACTTCTCTGAGCAGCAGTGCACACGGAGGCTCAGAGTCATTCAACATATTCAACATGCAGTCGTGGACATCTGCAGCCTCCTTCATGCCGAGCTGCTCCCGGCTGGCCCGAGCACCACCTCCTTACCTGTCATTGTCAAAGTCACCACTGCCCTCAACAACTTCTCCTCCGCATCCTTCCAGGGTGCCACCGGGGACATCGCCGACGTCTCTCAGTCGTCTGCACAAAAGAGCCCTGCAAATACACCTACACCCACTCTGCAGTGACACAATGGGTGGCATCAGTTGTGGGTCTTCATAGTGATCCTCAGGAAAGGGCATTATTGCACAAACCAGACAAGATTCGCAAAGACGTGGCAGTAGTGGTGACAATATAATATGTAATGTGAGTTGATCAGAAATTAAATATAAGTAAACACCATGACAAACCCTCAAACACCCTTCATGCTAACGACACGTTTGCCTTACGCTGCCTACTGCACATATGTGATGCATGCTCTGTGACTGCAGCACAGGTAGTGGCAGGTTGAGTGAGGCTGACCGTGAAAGAGATGCATGAGAGGGTGCGTATGAGATAGAGCCATGAGATTGTATGAGGATTGGGTTGAGTGGTAGTGGTGGGATGAGTACTGCTGAGGTGAGTAAGTGCAGGTAAGTTGAGGATGAGCTTTGAGTGGGTGTGAGGAGTAGTGTGATAGAGGAGATGTGGGGTGGGGGCGGTGATGTGGCAGACAGAGTGTAGGGGAATGAGTAAGTGTACTCACTTCGGCTGACCTACTTAGGTGATTGAAGCGCCTCCTGCACTGTATGCAGGTGCGCGATGTGTTGGTGGTGCTGGTGACCTCCTCTGCCACCTCGAGCCAGGCCTTCTTGGTGGCAGAGGCAGGCCGCTTCCTCCCGCCCGCCGGGGGGAAGATCTCTGTCCTCCCCCTCCTCCTCACCCCATCCAATGATACCTGGAGTGAGGCATCATTAAACCTGGGAGCAGTCTTCCCCCTGAACTGCTCCATGCTGTAATTTTTCCTATTTTCTGCAGCATCAGTCAGTGGAGGACTGCCCCTTTAAATAGGGCTCCTCCAGCTGACAGACCTTGCTGCGCATGCGCAGTCCGCCCGCCGCGCAGCTTACCAGCGGGAAACCCGGAAGCACGGGTAAGTGGCTCCAATTAGCCTGCGATTCCGTGCAGAGCACACTGATTTCACCGGGCGCGTTACCCACACGCCCAGTCGATTCCCTGCTGAGAACCAGCCGCCCTGCTAATATCGAGCCCAACATCTCACAGAAGGGACCAAGCACTGATGGGTAGACTCAGCCAGCCAAATTCCTAACCACTTCTGAAGCGATAATAATGAATGTCACTGAGTTGCACCAAGTTACTGAATCAGTATAAGGTATTCAACCAAACACGTTGGATATTTGTAGTTTACTCTGATTAATATCTACGTCTTCAGAAATAAATGGCAGCCTGTGCTTTATTTTGGTCTTCCTTATTTCAAATCAGACACCTTCTTGCAGATATCCCTGCAACCTATTTGGCAGAACATACAGTAGTTGAAGTACAAGCTAGGGGGAAGGAACATGCTCCTTGTATATACAATTCATCAAATGCCTTATCTGTACAACTATTTTTAGGAGATGTGAAGCAATGAATGTGATGTCCCATGATATGTGCTGTGCAAAAACATACCTAACTACACACACATACTTAATAAATATCCTATTTTCTTCTTGTTACAGGTGTGGCAAAACCACAGTAACTTCAAGCCTTACCACAGCACTTAGAGCCATCACTACTTCCAACAGGCACAAGGCCAGATAAAAAAGTCTTGAGAGTTTCACTTATTCGGTAGAAGCAGCACAGGATAGTGCTTAACAAAGGAGTGAAAGGGACAGAAATTGTGGTTGAAAAGGGATGGTTGTTGCTGAGTGGAGGCCTGACATCACCACAGTTCCTGTTGAATAGTTTTAGGATCAATTCTCCAGGATAACATAAAAACATAAGAAATAGGAGCAGGAGTAGGCCTTACAGCCCCTCAAGCCTGCTGTATTCAATAAGATCATGGCTGATCTTCTACCTCAACTCTACTTTCTCGCCCTATTCCCATATCCCTTGATTCCCTTAGTGTCCAAAAATCTATCGATCTCAGTCTTGAATGTTCTCAATGACTAAGCATCCACAACCCTCTGGGGTAGAGAATTCCAAAGATTCACAACCCTCTGAGTGAAAAAATGTTTCCTCATCTCGGTCCTAAATGGCCAACCCCTTATCTTGAGACTATGACCCCTAGTTCTAGACTCTCCAGCCAGGGGAAAAAGCCTCTCAGCATCTACCCTGTCAAGCCCTCTAAGAATTTTATACGTTTCAATGAGATCACCTCTCATTCTTCTAAACGCCAGAGAATATCTACTCAATCTTTCCTCATAAGACAACCCTCTCATCCCAGGAATCAATCTAGTGAACCTTTGTTGCACTCCCTCCAAGGCAAGTATATCCTTCCTTAGGTAAGGAGACCAAAACTGTACACAGTACTCCAGGTGTGGTCTCACTGGAGCCTTATATAATTGCAGCAAGACCTCCTTACTCTTATACTCCAACCCCTTTGCAATAAAGGCTAACATACCATTTGCCTTCCTAATTGCTTGCTGTACCTGCATGTTAACTTTCTGTGATTCGCGTACAAGGACACCCAAATTCCTCTGACTACCAACATTTCATAGTCTCTCACCTTTTAAAAAATATTCTGCTTTTCTATTCTTCCTACCAAAGTGGATAATTTCACTTAAATTATCAGCTATGAAATGGAGATATTCAGGAGTACAAACAGGTACGAGTCATTTTCCTCTTTGCAGAGCATGGGGCAGAGGTGGTACACAATTGGGCGATGTCGTGCTGCAAGCATTCTTTGTTCTGAAGACAGCCATTGAGAAGCATACACTATCAGTGGCATCTGCAGGAAGACCCCAGGGAGCAAGCAGAGTTAGAACATCTCTCAGGAACATCAGGTTTATGCCATGCATCATTAACATGATATGGGCTGAAAGCATGGACGAGTACATTTGCACATTCACCTTTAATTGATGCTTGAGGTGGCAAACCATTAACCAATACAGATAGTGGCTTGTTTGTTAGGACGACTTTCAGGAGCAGAGGAAAAAATTTGTGAATGATCTATTAATCTCAGCATATCAAAGGGGCAATTTCGAGATCCAGTGCACCAATCGGCAAGCACTGCCTGCAAGAAGCACATCATGGGAGATCTCAGGCATGCAGATCATGATTTCAAAATCGCAGGCTACGTGCCTGTGATTTCTTAAGATGCTCTCCCTGCGAGCACAGCTCCCCTAGGAGCATCAGATCATACAGACAGTCAATTTCTCATTGATGCACACTTTAACATATGTCAGGTCTAACACGGAGGAATGTTACCTCCATTGTGTGCTGTCTGCATGTTTGTTCTTTCAATGCTCTGAGTGACTGTGCATTTGGACAAATATAAGATGATCAGAGAGAGCCAGAATGGATTTGTAAAGGGTAAATCATGTCTAATGAACCTAGTTGAATTTTTTGAGGTAATGAACGTGGTAGATAAGGGAGTGTCTATGGATGTTATTTATATGGACTTCCAGAAGGCATACGACAAGGTTCCACATAAGAGATTTTGAACAAAAATGAGAGTGCATGGAATTGGAGGCAACCTATTGGCTTCGATAGGGAATTGGTTAGGAGGTAGGATAATTGTTATGTACTCAAATTGGCAGGAAGTGACTAGTGGTGTCCCCTAGGGATCAGTACTGGGGCCGCAGCTTTTCACTATATTTATAAACGACAAGGTTGAAGGAATAGAGAGCTGTATATCTAAGTTTATTGACGACAATAAGTTAGGTGGCACCGTAAATAGTGTAGATGGGAGCAGAAAGTTGGAAAGGGACATTGATAGTTTTGCCCACTCACTTAATCTGTGGCAGATGGAGTTTAAAGTGGGGAAATGTGAGGTCATCTGCTTTGGACTGAAGAAAGATAGATCAGAGTATTTTCTAAATGGCAAAAAGCCAGGAACTGAAGATGAGCAGAGAGATTTAGGGGTCCAAGTACAGAAATCACTAAAACCTAGTGGACAGGTACAAAAAATATTTTGAAAGCCTAATGGAATGTTGGCCTCTATCTCAAGAGGGCTGAAATACAAAGCGGTGTAAGTTATATTACAGCTGTACAGAGTTCTGGTGAGACCCCATCTGGAGTGCTGCATTCAGTTCTGGGCATTGCACCTCAGGAAGGATATATAGGCCTTGAATGGCAGAACAGGCTCAAGAGGCTGAATGGCCTACTCCTGTTCCTAAGTTCCTGGTGCAGTGGTAGAGGATATGTGCCTGAGACCTTGATCTGACAGGAGGATTCCTGCAAATGAAAGTAATGCTAAAAGCTATTGAAAACCAGTAAGACACCATGGTCACCGATGACATTATCTTACTGTCGAGTTATCTTCCCCTTTAAAGCTCATGCCTAGCTTCAGCCCTTTTAAAACATTACATAACATCAATGGCTGTCTTCTAAAGAATGATACCGGAACTGTCAAATCTTGATTCCAGAAATGTTGATGATGTGATACGTTTATAGAACAATGTGGCAGAACAATGTTGATGAGTTGCACTTCTAGTTTTCTCCCAGAGAAATTAGGTAGGTCACCTTTTTAAAACTTTGACACATTTTGGCTGAAATTGTTTTCTCCACTGAAATGATACAGAATGTTAGTCACCAAGCAGTTTTTGGCAGGAATTATATTTCCCTTTTTTGTTGATATGAAACGGTTTCCTCATTAAAGTAGGAGTGAAACCCTTGGCAATTGGGGGATTCAAACCCATTTTCTAGTTTGCAGATGGCAGTATAATTATCTCCTGGATGATCATTCAAGACTGCAATTTATCAAAGTATGTTGATAATGCTGTCTTTTTTTTGTACCCATAGCTTCAAATGTTCAACAAAAGTTTATTTCTTAAGTTTTCACTTTCACTGCTTTCTTTTGGAATGACATGTGCAGGTGTTACCACATTAGTGTCCTTAGCATGTGCTTGTCCTGGAGCCTGGCACCCACTTTGGAATCACTTATAAAAATCAGCAATATCCCAGTTTATGCAACCGATGTAGACTCAAGCACAAACCAGATCGGTACATGCAATATAAATGCAGCCTTGGCTGCTCTCTATGAGCATCACAATGCTTCACACATTCTGAAACATTATTCCATTGTGTAAATAAATAATGAATAAGCAATTCACCTTCACCACGCCAATTATCCTGAAATTTCAGTGACAAGATGATAATCCATGGCTTTAATCACAAGATCTTCTCCCCAACCTCATAATTCTAAATACTGTCAAATCCATTAATTGTGGCCTGTATTTTTATTCTGGCCAGGGATAGCAGGTTTCTACTGGTGGTAGCAGAAGGCACCCTGTTGCTGTCAAATTTCTTAATTTGCCTCTGCTATCAATATCTGCTGAACCACCATACTAAAGTATTCATCCAAGCATTGTGGCAGCCATTCAAGCCTTCAACTAAAAAAACATTGTTTAACTGATTACTATGAGAAGACTAGCCTGTAGTTCTGCCCTACTGACAAAAGGACTCCAGTTTTCTCTGTCAAGAGATAGCCTCAAAAATAAAACAATATATTACAGTTGTGATGAGATCAGCAGGGAGCTGATTCAGCTGTGGCCAATATCAGGGCAATTTCATGCAATAGGTCAGTAATTATGCTGCTTATTCCCTTTTAGACTGGCCACTTTGCTTTCCTAAGCATTGGCAGCAGGTTTCCAATAATGATGCTGATGGCAGAAGAGGGGAAATTTGCTACTTAGTCACTTTAAATTTATTGCTATCTCAAGATCAAATATCAGAGATTAACTCATGACAGACCCTCTTCTAATTGCCTTCTATATGTAAATCTGGACCAATATGTTCCACCTCTGGACATAATCACGGATAAACTAAGGTCACTGTAACAGCCACAGCTGATGGGGTCAATTTTTAACCCTACTCGCCTAGCAGAAGCTAGGCAAGTGGGCAGTTAGTAACAAGAGGTTATTTACCAGCTATTTCCATTTTAACCTGCAGAATTTTGCAGACTAAAGCAGGGAGGTGGCTCATAGATTTATGCAAATCAGGGTCCTCTTCTGTCAAAAGCACCCCAATGCAGTTTTAACCAGGGCCTGAGCAGGTAAGCCCCTAAGGCAGAAGCAGGTCTGCAGACAGAAGAGGCCCTTCAGGTAAGTCTGAAACTTTCCTTTGTGGCACTAGGAGGAACACTCTTAAGGTACCAGGCATTTAATGAGGGGGAACTGCTTATGTGTATTGCAGTAATGTTGGTGAAATCAATCTTATATTTCACTGGAAATCTTATGAAAAGTTTAACAACAGTGAAAACTATTATAGCATTCAAAGCTTCCTTCAGGATTTTGAAATGCAGAGTACTAGATCATCTCCAATGGTGGCAAGTATAAGATGTCAAATGTTAAGTAAATGATTTTAAATTTGAATCAAATGGAAAGACCTGATCATAGCACTTAATTTAAAGGACCATGCCACTCCAAAAAGTTGATAGGCAAAATAAATTGAACAACATTGTTGTTGATTTTGTTTTAATAATCAACTTGCATCTTTTGAGCATTACAAAAGGGCAGCCTTTATTGTTTTCTCATCAAACCCTTGAGACAACACTTATAGAAATCTACAGAACCACCTAAATATATTGATACAAAGATCACAAGGGTCATTATACAGGTAAAAACAGATACACCCAAGTCAAAGATCCTTTTAATGGTAACAAGTTAGAAATTTGAACCTCCATTGAGACATAAATAAATCCCTAAAAATTTTGTGGTGAAAATAACAAAAAGGTAAGTGGCTATGTTGGAAATGCCTTACATGGATTTTTAAAAATGGCCTGTTCCATACAAACTACAATATACATTTATAATTCTATTTTTCAGCAGTGATATGAATATACTTGATTTGTTAGCAGACCAGTAGAATGTGGGTTTGCAGCCACAATTCCCTATATAACAAGCTTCCAATCATATCACGGCTGTCCCAGGGAGGGTCCAAGGGTAAAAGAAAAATACCCGAGTGTAAATCACCATGGTTGATTTTGCACACCTCTTCGCATCTCACTGTGGAACTCTAGTAGAGATCAGATGGCAACTCATCGCCGCACCTTTGGTTAGGAAATGGTGCATGTTGCAATAGGACTCAAGGATGGAGAAAATAACCAAACAATGATTTGAGAACACTTAGATTCATGGTATAGCTTTACATCACTCAGAAAGGTTTACTTTTAAATCAAATGCTACATCTATGCTCTCCATGATACACTTAACATAGAGCACTCAAACATACTTTAATAATGATTAACACACTTTTTTAATTTGCTCCTTCTCTTCCACCCTTTAAATCTTTGCCACAGTGAGTGGTAAAATCCAGAAGCAAATATCCATTGTCAAGAAGCTTATCTTACAATGATCCATTTTAAAATCTCAAAAATAAATAGGAAGTGAAATTCCTGTCTGGTAATTTTAGCAAGAAATCATAGAATCATAGAATGGTTACAGCACAGAAGGAGGCCATTAAGCCCATCGAGTTTGTGCCGTTACATGTTAAAAAAAATGGGTCATTTTGTACTCAATCTACTTTTTTGCTAAAACTAATATAGGATTTTCACTCCCAGAACTCTACATGCATCTGCCAGCAATGTCACAGAAATAGAGCATCATATTTTCACCCACCCCCAGCTGACGGCCTATGATGCGGGTGTGCAGTCCGCCCGCTGCGCAGCTTTCCAGCGCGGAAGCCAAGGTAAGTGGCTTCAATTTACTTACGATCGCATGAGGAGCCCACCGATTTTACTGGGCGGGTTACCCACGCGTCCAGTCGAACACCACCCCCCCCCCCCCCCACTTGCTGGCAACCCGCCTCCCTCCTAATATCGGGCCCTTTGTGTTTCTCTTCTCATGAAGTCCTACCATTTGCTGATGGCCACACATCAAAAGAAAAAACTTACACGACCTTAGGACATCCCAGCAACATCAGGAAATGTTTTTTTTAATACAGCTTGTTGTAATGATCTGGAATACACTGTCTGAAAAGGTGGTGGAAGCAGATTCAATAATAACTTTCAGAGGGGAATTGGATAGATATTTGAAGGGAAATAATTTACAGGGCTATGGGGAAAGAGCAGGGGAATAGGACTAATTGGATAGCTCTTTTGGCACAGGCACAATGGGCTGAATGGCTGCCTCCTTTGCTGTACCTACTATGATACTTCTTTTGAAGTTTAGTCACTGTTGTAATGTAGGGAAATATGACAGCCAATTTGCACACAGCAAAATCCCACAAACAGCTGTTGTTGGTTGAGGACTGCGTGCTGGCCAGGACACCAGAACTCCCTTGGTGGTCTTCGAATAGTGCCATGGGATCTTTTATGCCCTCCTGAGGGGGCAGGCAGGGCCTCAATTTAATGTCTCATGCAAAAGACAGCACCTCTGACTGTGCAGCCCTCTCTCAGTACTCCACTGATGTATCAGCCTATATATTGTGTTCAAGGAGTATGCCTTGAACCTTCTGACTCAGAGGTAAGAATGCTACCATCGAGCAAAGTCTGACACCATGGCTCCAAGGTAGCACTCTAGCCAGACATCAAGCTGGGGAAAGTCAGCACCCACTAGAACATAATAGCTACAGTACCTACTTGGAAGCGTAGTGCGTGCTGAAACTACTTCACAGTTCACTTTATATTGAAACTACTCCCCCACTTTATTTTTAGATTTTATTTCTCAGCATTTTTAAAATTTTTATTTCTATTCATTTCTTTGGCAAGATTTTCCACTATGAGAGTGTTATGGTGGGTGATAGTAATTTGGGCAGTAACTAAACTGTTACTAGTTTTCCCTTATTTGTGATACTAGTTGATCTCCAGTGGTGTTGTTCACAGTGAATCAGGGTTAAGTTTGTGAAAGATGTAGTGAAAGATAGTGAATCAGGTGGATAGTGGGAAAGTATTTTGTTTGTTCCTAGGAAATTTGAACCAATCAGAACTGTGTGACAGATTTTTACTATGGAAACATTTAAACTGCAAATGGTACAAGAAAGACTGTTAATATATTACTAGCAAATCTACCATGGCAGTGCTCACTAAGTCAGGGGATAAGGAAAAGGGTATTGTACCATGTGATTCACATTGTATTATTCTGATATAAATAACTTGATGTGTTCCTTTAAGGTTACATATCTAGTGTCTCTGCTTTCCTTGGGTCAACTAGAGGCCAATTGCTTCACTTTCTCATCCAGAGGTCAGAAGAAACCAGTAGGAAATAAGTGGCTTTTTTTCTCTTTTTAGACACTTTTTTTATAAAATGCACGCACACTCACTTGTACAAGATCTGCAAGTCAGATAATGTACAGTTTTGAGAGGATGGGGTCATTATACCAAGTAGCACATAATGTATTATTCCACTGCCAAAGTGTAGATGTGTGTCCCTTTAAGGATACACTGTGTAATTGGTCTCCATTCTTGAAATCAATACTCAAGTCAGTTAGTTAGAACTGGCTTTCTCTCTTTGTATATGTAAGGGCTCGAAGTCTTGTTTGTTAAGTAAACAAATATTTAGGTGAATCGGAGTTTAATTGTCAATTTGATTTGATTTTACAAATCCGGAAGTATTTCTCAGTTTCTGATGCAAATTAGGAGCAGGCAGCACCAAGTCACTGGCTTTTTTTTCCCTTTAGAATATTGTTTTGCAATTTAAGAAAGTGTGACATGTGGAGTATGACATTTGCATACATTGATGTACTAAATTTAATATATTAACAGGTATAGATTGATGGCAATAGTAACCCAATGCATGATGTGGGTCAGGCATCAACACTACATATTTTCCCATATGGTGGCATTTTACAGACATTTTCCACATAATTAATTTACATCAATAGTTGCACAACATGCTCAGAAAAAGTTATGCTCATATTGCAAAGTTCCTTTCTGTTGTCCTCAAGAAGCATCTTAATTCAAAATTGTAACTGAAGAGGAATTTTTAATGCACTACAGTAAACAGGCTTTAAAACAAAATCATACAGGCATTTTTAAAACTCAAACTATTATGATTTTTCACAGTGCAGATCTTGTCTGATTTTTTGGAACCAGATTATGTTGAAACAAAACTCAGTATCCGACGAGAGGTGTAAATCTAGTGGCAAGTTCATTAGAATGCTATCTTTTCACATCAAACCTGGGTTTGAATGCAGATCAGATTGACAGGACCCACATACCCTCTGTCTACTAGCTAGCTGAGAACTAATGGACAAATGTCACAGGATAATAATTCAGCACAAATTGACATTAAATTGACAATCTCGCTCAGAGATCATGGTGACAGCAGAGGGTGAAAGTGAAGATTCACACTGAAGAGACAGAGTGCACATGTGAAACCAAAGGCTAAGGTGCATTGTTTCTACCATGTTGGGAGCTTTACTTAGCAATTTGGCCATTCTACACATGACCTAGGTGTGCTCGATAGCAACATTGGGTGCAAAAGTGAAAAAATGTTCATAAGAACATAAGATTCCGGGATAAGAGAAGGCCATTAAGTCTATTGACGCTCATCTCTTTTATACTCTAATTCTCCAAACGAGAAAGCCCACTATTTTTGCTTTACTACACTGCCTGGCAGACCACTCCGAAATGTTATCATTCTTTCAGCAAAGAAGCTCTTCCTCCTATTTGTTTAAAGTTTACATTTTTCTTAATTTTCACGAATGCTCTCTGGTCTTGCATTCCTGGCTTACTTTAAAATAATAAGAGGTATATTTTATCTATATAATTTAGGGGAAGAATTCCTCTGTGCACTGTGTATAGCGCAATCATAAATTATTCTTTATACACATCTTATGATTTTGCTACACATACACAGAAGAAACTTCCCCCTTAATATTTTCTGCATTGAAAGATAAACGTACTGTTTAAATCATCAGCACTGAGATCCTTCACCTTAATGAACACAAATATTCAAAAAATTTATAAATGTCACAAGTAATGACAGGGAACTCATTTGAGGTTTGGCTAAAATCAAAACATTTTTAACACTGATACTACTAATGTTTATGCTTGAAACAGTAAAATGGGGATTTTTACAATGCAGCAGAAACTTTGTGAAATACACAGCTACAGACTTTATTAAAATGTCTCCCGTGTCAGATATAGGTACTATAATCTAGCAAGGAGCAAACGAGTAGACACTGACCTATTATTGAACACTACAGTCAGGGTCAAAAGGTTGAAAATATAAGTTCTGTGGGAGCCAGAAAGGGGAAAATGGAGGATATTAAAAATAAAATACAACTGTCAATTTCTTCTCACGTAAACTTTTATTTAATCAATAACAAACAAAAACTACCATTCAAATGTTAGCCTTTATTCAATCAGGTTGATTTCTAAAGTGTGAAGTAAAGCAACCTCCTGTTATAGCTCAAAGAAGAATGGCAATCCTCATAAGGAGATGCATTTTGGAAGGAAGTATAAATAAATGGGCAATATAAATTAAATGGTACAATTTAATGGGGATGCAGGAACAGAGGTACCTGGGGGTACACATACACAAATCTTTGAAGGTGGTAGAACACATTGATAAGGCTGTTTTAAAAAAAAAAATACAGGATCCTTGGCTTTATAAATAGAAGTGTAGAGTACAAAACCAAGGAAGTTATGCTAAACCTTTATAAATCAATGGTTAGGCCTCAGCTGGAGTATTGTGTTCAATCTGGGCACCAATGCCTTGGAGAGGGTGCAGAGGAGATTTACTGGAATGTTACCAGGGATGAGGGATATCAGTTAAGTGGTGAGACTAGAGAAGCTGGGGTTGTTTTTCTTAGAGAAGAGAAGGATAAGGGGAGAGTTACTAGAAGTGTTCAAAATTATGAAGGGTTTTGATAGTGTTTATGGAGAAACTGTTTTTCACTGCAGAAGGGTCGATAATCAGAAATCACAGATTTAAGATAATTGGCAAAAGAACCAGGGAGGAGATGAGAATTTTTTTATGCAGCAAGTTGTTAGTGTGGAATGCACTATCTGAAAGGGTGGTGGAAGCAGATTCATTAGTAACTTTCAAAAGGAAATTGCTTATATACTTGAAAAGGAAAAAACTGCATGGCTATAGGGAAAGAGCAGAGGTGTGGGACTAATGGGATAACTCTTTCAAAGGGTCGGCACAGGCACAATGGGCCAAATATCATCCTTCTGTGCTGTAAGATTCTATGATTCTAAGTACACAGTCTGAAAGCTACCAGCAGCTTTCCTCAGTAATGTTTCAGCTTATCTACAGTTATAAGAGTAGAGTCATTCTTTAAATATCAATTTTCTTTCTCCACTGTTGAAATCTAGCTAATGCCATTGATGGTGTAAATGTTATGGGCATTCACGATTGCCAGCTTTCTCCTTTTTCAAAACATGATTATATCATAGCTCAAATAAAGAGGGGTTCATTCTTCTGCTCCATCGTAAAATCTTTAATTCCAGTTGCTATTCTTCAAAGAAACTAATTTTCACTCGCTCTTCAATGCCTGGCTTGGCAAATACTAGAATTTGATGACATACCAAGCTGGCTTGAATCCTTCCAATCCAGTTAAACATTGAAATACTGCATTACATTTCATTGTATCATTTACATGTATGCCAAAATTTCATTCTAGTACAAGGGCAGAGTGGCAGATCACCACGAAAGAGGGAGAAGAACCACCAGGGCTTCGCCCCATCTGAAGTATAGACAAAATTCTGAACAGGGGAGTTGCCAAGTCTTTCGCCCACCCACGTACTTCAAAAGACAGCTTTGCGAATGTATATGATAGCATTCCCAGGCTACCTTGAGAAATCCACCTATTACACTCTCCTAAGACCTAGCGGAAGCAGTGCCAGCCGAAAACTGCCATGAGTTTCGCAATGGGTTGTCCGAAGACCTCAAAAGGTTCCCCAAAATAGCGTGTCAATTACTATGAGATTAATTGGCTCTTTTCCCTTTCGGGAACTGTATGTGTGTGTGTGTGTATATATATATATATATATATATATATCAGGCTCTGCCAATCAAAGCAGCAGTGTGCCACTTTAACTTTCTAGCCAGCTTTCAGGGCTGGCACCTCTGTTGCGCCCGTACAAGCATGTGCCACCCACTCTGACTGGACATGACTCATTCCCCGTGATTTGGGACAGGGTCCATGTCTATGGCTGCAAGCAGCCCTGCTCCGCTGCACTGATGTCAGTGGAGCAGAACCCCAGAATTTCAGGTTCATGAAGTATAAATCCAGTTTCACTAATGGTATCATGCATTTACTTCCACCACAGATCACTTAGCCAGTGCTTTTAGTGAAAGGAACTCGGGCAATTTTGAAACCAGTAAATCAGGGGGAAATTCAAACCTCCATCATGTATTATATCTTCATGATTAAAACAATAATAAAACAGAAATTTCCAGGGAATTAAAAAGCATGATCACAAACTTGAAACTCAAGGTTATTTGTACAATATCATCGAGTTTGGTCCTATGTTAATGTGAATAGCTTGCTTGCCATTTTCTTCTTGCCCATTACTGAACAGCACGATGGTGGCATATACAGCTCATTTCACATGATGGCATATATCTTCAGGTACTGCCACTGAAGGTAAGGGCTGGCAGTGCTGAGAAGAGAACCTCTTCTCCCCATGCCACCACTTCTTGCACCCAGTATCAGTGTTGACTGGTTCATTCACGGACTGGATACAGAATAAAGTTCCTTCTATCTCGCCCTAATTACATGCTTTAATCCTAACTTGTGAAAAATATCCCCTACTACTATAAACACCCTAGTGTGACATTTGCATTTCCTTTACCCACCATTCTCTGAGTGAAACTGATAAAGTATAGGTAGTTTTTATGTTGTGGATTTTTGCCACCTAGAAGCCAGGTTGAGAATGTCTGCCCATCCTACCTACCCACCCTAACCCCCAAACCCCCACTGTCACCCTCTGACAGCACCTCCCCAAAACAAACATTTATTAAGGCACACTTACCTCTGTTCCATGAGAGCAGAACTGGGCTTGGATATTTGGCAGACCATACATTGCAGTGTCAGTTTGATGGATCTGCTGGTAATTCTGCCCGTCCATGACACAATGTACTTTAAGCATTAGGCACCGTCCAGCTGCATTCTGCACAAGTTCAAAGTGTGTATAGTACCAGAGGCAAAGAATAAAGGGTACAACAGATCTTATCTGCAATAGTCTTGGCACACAATGTCCTAAAAGAGAGAGGGAGATAAAAATAGACATAATTTTTCTTAAACTGAGAAGGTTGATTTTGGTAACACAATTTCTGCTTGCAAAGAAAGCTCTTACTTCACAATAAGATTTGTAAACCGCTTTGGATTACTTTCACTCATCTCAACACATCAGCCGGGAATTTTGTTACTCCTGTAATTTTCCAACTGTTTCCATATTGGTTTTTTTTATTAACCAATCTAAATGGAGTCCTGCAACTTTGTTTCACTGACAAATTTAGTTACCAGAAAGCAGCAGTAATTCTGAAAAATCTGAATACAGTACTGCTCCACATATTAAATGTTCATTTGCATAAATACTAAATTTCTGCATGTAATAATGTACATTACAATTTTTGTGAAAAACTGTTTTAATTTTCACTCCTTTTGAAAGTTCAATGTTTCTTATAAAAGCAATGGTTAAAAACAAAATGCCTTCCAAAAGTTATACAAATATAAATAGTGTATGATTTTCTTAATTTACTAGTCACTTGGAATGAAGATGTGGGTGTGTCCTATCCAAAAAACTACGGGGCAGAGTTTCCGCTTTGGGCGCATTGGGAAATTGCGCTGGTTAGGTTACAGTTAAAGTTTCTGATAAAATTAATTTGCATAATCACCAACGCAACCAATCATCTCGAACCAGTGCAATCGGGCAACATAGCAGAACGTAATCGTTTCTTGCCATTAAAAATCATTCCTTGATGTATTTAGGAGTGGTAACCTGGTGTCATTTTATTAATTCAGCTGAAAATGGGGTTTATCACCAAAAATAAGCATTTTTAATAAGTGTCCTGTAAATAACAATTTAAAATCACTGAAAATTACTTTAAAAAAACTATACTGAACCATTTAATAGTTTAATTGGTGTACACTAGTCAGTTTCTTAGTAAATTAAATATTTTTTTATATGAAAAAAAACTTGTAAAATGTGCCTACGCGTCTAAGAAAATGGGCGCAATTTGAAGAGCCTTCCCGAACCAGCGCAAATTGGCGGAATCTCACGATGTCAATCTGGGGACGTGGCCAGTTTTGTGGGCGGGGCCTGATCTGGGCGAACTGAATTTTAAACCAGCGTAAAAGATCACGGAAAACACGAACAGAAATAGTTTTGGGCGTAACTCACTTTTATGTTTAAAATTCCTCGATTATCTGCGCTGGTTCAGCTGATTCCACCCAGATTGCGCTGATATTACTGGCATAAACGAGCGGAGACTCTACCCCTTATTTTCTATTGTCATAAACTACAAGCAAAGGTCTAGTATCAATATTTCGTATTCAGTTTTTCTATATCAACTTTCACTGTCAGTTTGTCAATGAACTGATTGAATCACTCAAAATGCTTCAAAAAAAATTTATCTGCCAATTTTTTTCTCCGTAACTGAAATGTATAATTCCCAAAATGAGGTTTTAAACAATAAAAAGGAAATATTTCACAATAACACGATTACATTTATCCATTGAATGTGTCTCTTTTAAATATACATTAAAAGTTTTTACCGCCTGTTTCAAAAGCCAGGACTTTGACCAGATATTGGATATATACTTGAAAAGGAAAGATTTGCAGGGCTATGGGGAAACAGCAAGGGAGTGGGATTAATTGCTAGCTCTTTCAAAGAGCCAGCACAGGCACAATGGTCCGAATGGCCTCCTCCTGCGTTGTATGATTTTTATGGTAGTTTTATTTCTCAACAGTTGAGACACTTTTTTAAAATCACATCTGTGCATTCTGAACATGCACAGTTTGCACAAGTTCCCAGCATTCAATTTGTGCATCAATAGGATTTGAAGGGCGTGTCCCCTCATGCTGTGACAAATTTCAAAGAAACTAGACATTGAATTCTCAAAGCTTTTATTTTAGGCAAGTGATTAATTTCTATAAATGAATTAACAATTGTGCTTTTTGCTTATGAACTACTCAAAGAGCAACTGCGAGCAGCAGCACGTGTGAACAGCAAAAGCTGTGATTTTGATTTCTTTGTTAATGGTAAAGACAAACAGAATGACTTAAAAAAAAATCCAATCACCTCTTTTTGTTGCATGTATTTAGTTAAAACATATCTGTTTTGAATTATTTTTGAGGCTTAAGTAATTTTTAGTGCAACTTGGAAACTACATAAACAATGAACTTTTGAGCATTTTTGTTTATGGAAAGTTTGTTTATTAAAAACGACATTAGTTGGCAAATTCACAAACAGTACACTGAATTTTCTGCTTCTGACACGTCAGAATCAGGAAACTGGGCACCCGCAGCAAACAATTTTCCATCCGTTCATTGCAAGAAGCAGAAAATTTATGCTTAAATGCTTTAAAGACAGAAACTAGCTGATGATAGGAAAAGTGGTGGTGGGGTACCTGAGGGCGCAAAGAAGGCAGTGAACAGATCTGCGGAGAAGGCTGGCGCACAGGGGTGTTGGGGCACAATGGTTCAGCAGTTTGGGTCCCATTCTCCTGGGCCCCCCTTCTCCCACAAGGCTGTTTGACCCTGCTCCTCAATACTTCCAAATGTCAGCAATCCCCAATACTGCCAGACTCTGAGTTCCCCCCCCCCCCCTCCACCAGGGCTCCAAAGTCCCCATGCCAGTCCTGCCCAGGAACTCCCACCCCACCCTCCCAGATCCCTGGACTCCCCTCTCAGTGCTCACAAACCCCATGATTGCATTTCCAGCCCTCCCTAATCCCAAAACTGCCTAATACTCTTCTACAATGAGACTCCTCCTCAACGCCCTGAATCACAAGGCCCGCTGCTAAAATCTCCCTTTCTGTTGTTCTTGAAACCTGAGCACCAATCTCGCAAGGAGCCCCACTCAAAATACTGCTAGACTTTGAGAACCCATCCCAGTACTGGCAGGCCCTGGATCCCCTCCATGACCCCTGAGCTGCCCACAATGCTGTTAAGTCCAGCAATACTACTTAGCAAATTTAGGGTGGTTATGACTTCTGAAAAAATTGGGAAATAAACAGACACTAAGTGCGACTCATAAGAAGAAAAGATTTAAAACTGGCAGGTATGAATGCTACTGTAAACGTCACAATCTGATTGATGACTTTTAGGGGCATGGAATAAGTCTGCAATTAAAAATGAACACGAGAAATAGAGCCACTGAAACTTTTTAATGCCTGAACAGACAATGTCAAACAGAATACGGTGGCAGGAAGTAGCAAAAGGAGAGCATGTTGCCGTAAGAAAATTAAGCGCTTGTTTCTTTGTTCATGTGTTTCCCTCTCAAAAACTAGACCAAAATATATCACATTGTTTTTTGGAAGAGTATTAAACCATTGCCTGTCTGCCACAGGATTATTCAAAGAAGAGCAGGGAGTTGTCCCGGTGTCCTAACAATTTCTCCCTCAAACATCATTATTCCAAAATGGATTATATGGTCATTCATCTAATTTTCTGTTTGTGGAATCTTGCTGTGTGCAAACTGGCTGCTGCATTTACGCACATAACAGTGTCTACACTTTTAAAAATGCTTTGGGACATCCTGAAATGTGATACGGTACTATGTAAATGCAAGTTCTTTTGTCAGGTAATAGATAATGTGCTTCTTGTATGGGACATCTTTAATTTTATCATTACATCCTCATTTACATTTAACAGTACAGCATTTAGTCAAACAGGATGTTATAACGTACTCAGATTTGATTAAATTACAGTGTACCCCAGGAGATGGAAAATGTGAAGAATCAGTATTCCACTTGCTTTGTTATTTAAACTAGAACAAGTATTCGCTGTGCTCAATTAAATGTAAAATTTTAAAACTGCACACACCCATAACTTATGCTGCTAAGTCTATCAAACATTAAAAGTTACTAACCAAAATTACCACTCATATTCCAAAGAATTGACAAACATTTTAAAGAGATCATTGGCACTATTATTTTACTCCACATTGCAATTCATCTTATGCCTACCTTTTCTCAGCCCACAGATGACATTTTGAATGACTTTAAAATAAAGTCATTGGGCTAGATTTTGCTGTCAAAATAACAGAGGGGCCAATGATGCTCACCGTTACTTATGTGCAAATCACACAGCAACTTAATGCGAGAACAGGTTAAATGCAAAAATCCTAAAGTTGCTGTCTGAAATGCGCCGCTCCGCCGTTAGCTTTGTGAGAAGGGATCTCGCTGACTGCCTCATCATTCAAATACACTGAACGGTGTGAAGTTCCTGTAGTTGCATGGTAGATACATACTAAACTCGCCACTTAAGTCGTCATTTCAAAGAAGTACGCTTTTAATGTGATGTGGTAATTAATGCCAGTCAACCTCTCCTGGCACTGAAAATTAGCTATTACAAGTGTGGAGTCTCAATCCTTCAGGTTTTAAAAAATATTTTTTTTTACTTTTTTTTTTCTCTCGTTTAATCCATTTACCTTTGTCAAAACAGCATCTCCCATGATTTATGAAGTTGCTGCATTTGCACATTAATTGCCCATTAAACTCGCCACAGAAAGTTAAGTCTAGTAATTATCAGCATATGTACCCTTTTAATG
The DNA here is from genome assembly GCF_035084215.1 of Heptranchias perlo. NCBI lineage: Eukaryota > Metazoa > Chordata > Chondrichthyes > Hexanchiformes > Hexanchidae > Heptranchias > Heptranchias perlo. The sequence goes on from NC_090353.1 coordinate 25,761,145, forward strand.
ATGTGATAATTGTTACTGACTGCCAGTCAACCTCTCTTGCCCAGAAAAGTAAACAATTATAAGCGTGGAGTCTCATTCCTTCAGGTTATGAATTGTTTTAGGAGATTTTAAAGATGTAATTTTACATTTACATTTTTTTCTTACTTTTCCTTTGTTTCTTTTTTCTCTCTCTTAATCCAATCTCTTTCCCTCCTTATTTCTCTTTCTGTACCTGATTTGATATTTAATTCACCCACTCTAATTCACCCCTCCCCCTTCTCAGTCCTTCCTCTGTTTATTTCTCAATCCTTTAATTTAATTGGTTAAGGAGATACAATGACTGTCCTGTTGTTCCAGATGCCCTGTTGCCCTCATCAACTGTTATCAGCTCGCACTTCCGGCAACTTTGTGGGCAGACAATTGCACGTTTAGGTTTTTAAATTTGAAGTCTAACTAATGGGGCACATTGCAAGATGCCCCGCTCCAGCAAAATCTGACCCCTAGAGTTTAATCCATGGACATGCAGTGCTTGAATTTATGTGATACCTTATCACATTGTTGAAACATCTGAGTTCTTTACACAATGGAATCCATTGTTTTGAAAGATTTTGTGTGTATATATGTATGTAACATGTATGTGTGTTTAGTTCTGTGATTGAGGTTCCCACAATGGCAGTATGCAAAGGTACAGTGTGAAGCATCAATGAACCATACACATCAGAAAGGTCCCAGATTGGATCTCTGGAATGAGACAATCTCAGCTAGAATGGCAATGACTGTATTACAACTGGCCTCTGTAGCAGGGAGGGGGGAAATCAGCCAGGAATCCCACTCCTAATCACTATCAAGTCTTCCAAAAAGGTACAGAAGTGCGGCTGTTGGAGGAGGACAAGATCTGACTTGACTATGATGCCTCCATATTAAAGTTGCCTATCAAAATTCATGAATAGCCATTTGGGTGAGGTACCGGTGTCCAAGGAAACCATACTCCAGACTTCCAAACAGGAAGGTAGAACGTTGGAAAATAAATCAATTTCAACTCAGTTCAGCAAACTTTCTATTTATTATGCTAAGTGAATTTTGTGCACTTTTGGTACGGTCCAATTAATATCAGCAACAAAACTTCTTACTAAGCTACACTAACTTTTTTCATGGGGTGTTAATTTTGTGCTCATCAAAGTGACAGATGTCAGTGCCACAAAATGAAATACTTTTCCAATTTTGTCATCCAGCGTCAGTTAATCAGGCCAAGGTCACCACTGGTAGTTGCAAAGTAAAGCTTTCTTTACTTTGTCCAAACTGTCACCCAGCCCCAATATCAGTATAAAACACTTTATTGACCATTTCACAGACCAGCTATCCCCCTCTACAAGTGAGATTACTAATTGGTACTGAATTTGGGGCACTTCTGCATTGTGGATTCATGAACTATAGAATATGGGATTCTGAAGGCATTGCCCATAGTGTGAATTATATGCCCGGCCCCAGACGGGCACACATTTAATGGCCTTGTAAACTTCCTGAGGATCTCTTGCTGGCTCCCTAGGTTTGCAGACCCCAGTTTGAAAACTTAGCATAACAATATTTCTTACTTGAGAAATAAATGTCAGTGAAAATAAATAAATCTGTAATTTGAATATGGAAATGAGAATACTCCGAAGTATACTCTCTAAGCCTGAAATTAAGGCACCAGAACAGACAGACAGTAGTACAAGCAGCTTATAAAAAGTCACTTATCAAGTTAAAAACACTTGTCCACCAAGCATAACAGAAATTAAACATGTAATGTGCCTCATGCACGCAGACATTTGTTGAATGTAGTTTATAAAGAAGCTTCCTGCATTTGGAAGCATTGTCATAATCTTTTGCTGATGTATACATGAAAACATCTCAATCCATTTGATCTGAATTATTCTTTAGTCTTGTATTCCCAATCATGAAACTCAATATGTTAATACTTCTAAGTTAGAATCTACCTAGCTTTGAAGTGTTGGGAATTTTTAAAATCATAAAACCATTAACAATACAGTTATTGCACAACAAATTTTAGCAAAAGGTTTGCAGTTTACTGTACTTGATTATTAGAATATCATAAGTAAACTCGTTCAGCTTAAATTGCTTTCTGGTATAAATGGCATATTTATACCAAAAGCAATTCCCTTCCCCAACCTATTAAGTATTTAGTTAAGCTGCAAAAAGTACTACACACAAAAAAATGCTATTGTTAATGTATAAAGGAACACAGTCAACCTGGTAAAACGACTGCCATGTCACTTTACCACCTCTGTCTAATGTTGCAATAATGTCATCAACTGTATATAAGCTAAAAAGATATGGTGCAGTGGTTATTTAATATACAGATAAATATTTTTATAGTTAGATATTATATAAAACACTAAACATTCCCTGTGAAAATTCAATTGTAATAGTTCACACTATACCAAATACTGCAATGTCTGCAGTACAAACTTTCTGGTCAGCCAACATGGTAGCTCTGGAAACTGAAATTCGGATCAGGTGAAAACTACTTGAATGCATGGCAATTTTCATTGTAACACAAAAGGTGAGAACCCATGGTCTGCAGTTCAGGTATCAATAAGGTTGAAGAGCAATGAGAAGATGGGCAAAAGAAAAATCAAGAAGCGATTACACGATGCCAGGCTTAGGTTTTAAAGGCCTGAAGATTATAGGAGGAAGGGAAGACTAAGGGAGGCAAGAAATTTTGAGGTACTGAGAATGAGTTAGAATAGGAGGAGATCAGGGTGGTGATTCTTAACTGCCGGCCGCCCATTTCTCGCCAGAGAAACGGGCGGTCGACAGTTGAAAATTTGGTGGGGGGGGGGGGGGGAACCTCGCCGCCCCATTGATGCCTGAGGCTCACCTGATACAATTTTCTGGGGGGCCTGTAAATGGGCAAGCAGTATGCCTGCCTATTTCCGACAGGAGGCTACTTAAATATGTAAACTGAGATCCTACGCCACTTGTCCAATCTGGTTTGCAATATTCAGGTACAAATGGCTGGAGCATGCGCCGTGCAGTTGTAACAGGTGTTGAGTGGCCGAAGCAGCGGTCCTTAAAGAGACTATTGGTGGCTACTCAAAAAAAAACCAAATGTTTCTCCCTCCCCCTCTTCTCTTCCCCCCCCCCCCCCCCCCACTTCTGGCTTCACAAAAATACTGTGGGCCACTGCCAGCCCATGCTCAATTCTCTATTAAAAATCTCATCCAATTTGTAGCCACCTTAGAAGGTGGTGGTGGGGGAGGGGGGTAGTTTGTTCTGCTCTCTTACTGCCAAGCTCCAGAGATGCAGACTTCCATTTCACATGCTCTACAGAGCTATGATATATGGTTTTCACACTCTGTAAATAAAGTACACTTCTGGACCAATGGCGTGCAATCAACTGTTCAGGTCTCTCAGCAGTAGTTCCAGTACAAGTTCTATATTTGTAATGATTCTTCACTACTCAGAATTAACATCAAGTCATTCAGACCTTCATGCATTTAATTATAAAGACCAAATTAGGTGTCAAATTATGGGATGTTATTGGGATTGCAGATGTTGCTCAAATTGTTGCATAGATAATGATTAGTATTTTCACTTTTAATAACACATTAATGTTTTAACCATTTTATTTGTTGGGTACTAAAAATCAATGAAACACATCAAAATGACCATTTCCTTTTTATACTTAGGGAAGTGATGGGGAGCATCTGTATTATGTACAGATTTTTAAAATACACAATGTTGGAAGTCTGAAATAAAAACAGAAAATAGTGGAACTATGAATCAGGTCAGAAAACACCATGTGGAAAAAAAAGTTAATAACTTAGGTAGCTAACTCAACAGTCCTGATTGAGTTCCGCCCAAAATATTAACCTATATTTCTCCTATAGATGCTGTCCAACTGCTGTTGTATTTCCAGCAATTTTTCTTTTCATCTATTGCTGTATATAAATCCTTTGGAGCATATATCCAAGTGAAGTGACTTAGAAGACAAATGGACTGTAAGAATTAGGATATCGGTGTTAAAAATCTTATGTTTCTACGCACTATCAACTTACTCTTCAAGATGCTAACCAACGAGGATAAATAAAATCATTTCATCAAAATAGTTTTTTTTTTAATACAAGAATGAAAGTTCCACAGAACAGTTTTCATTTACTTTAAAATCTAGTGTAAGGTCATACCCCAATTTACATTTTACAAACACATTCAAAGAAAAGAAAAACATGCAGAAGGGGCAATCTATACACCAGGCCCTATAATATATTCCTAACTTCTATGCTGTCCGTCACCATGTCACATAATCTCACTTTGTTTTGAAGACTGGGAGTGTCCTATTTCAAAAGGATCAATTGTAAACAATTTTACAACACCAAGTTATAGTCCAGCAATTTTATTTTAAATTGCTGGACTATAACTTGGTGTTGTAAAATTGTTTACAATTGTCAACCCCAGTTCAACACCGGCATCTCCACAAAAGGATCAACAACAACAACTTTAACGTAGTAAAAAGTCCTAAGGTGCTGCACAGGAGCGTTAACAAAATTTCACACTGAGCCACATGAGGTATTAGGACAGATGACCAAAAGCTTGGTCAGAGAGAGGTTTTAAAGAGCGTCTTAAAGGGGAGAGGTTTAGGGAGAGAATTCCAGAGCTTAGGGCCTAGACAGCTAAAGGCATAGTCACCAATGGTGGAGCAATTAGAATCGGGGATGTGCAAGAGGCAAGAATTGGAGGAGCGTAGAGATCTCGGAGGGTTGTAGGGCTGGGGAGGTTACGGAGATAGGGAGGGGTGAGGCCATGGAGGAATTTTAAAACAAGGATGAGAATTTTAAAATCGAGGTGTTCCTGGACCAGGAGCCAATGTAGGTCAGCGAGCACAGGGGTGATGGGAGAACGGGACTTGTTGCGAGTTAGGATACGGACAGCAGGGTTTTGGATGAGCTCAAGTTTATGAAGGGTGGAAGATGGGAGGCCAGCCAGAAGAACATTGGAATAGCCGAGTCTGGAAGACTATAACGAGTTTGTAGTATTGGGCCTATGATCCATGAAAATCATTACTTCGACAAACTTCAGTAATCAGTTTCTCTACCGTCTTCCCACTAAGATTGGTTTAAAATTAATTTTTAAAAATAGAAGAATTGATCGGAATGAACCTTTCATTATCCAGTGTTAAAAATTATTTGATCATGCAATAATATGAAACCACCAACATATGATATGTGATTGCAGAGTCAATATTACATCATTTGCAAACTGAGTCAGACTTTCCAGATCCGTTTCTCCAGCAGTCATAACAGAAACAAAGGAACAGGAGTAGGCCATTCAATTAGATTCGACTCCATTTACCAGCCTCTGCTCCATTTCCATTGATCCCCTTATCTAACAAAAAAAATTCTCAGTCTGGTAAGTTTCAACTGACCCAGTATTCAGTTTTTCAGGGGAGCCAGTTCCAGATTTTCACTACCCTTTTGTGTGTAAAATGGTTCCTGATTTCACTCCTAAATGGCCTAACTCTAATTTTAAGATTATGCCCATTTGTTCTGGAGACCACCACCAGAGGAAATAGTTTCTCCACATCGACCTTATCGAATCCTCTAATTATTTTAAATACCTTGACTAGATCACCCCTCAATCTTCCAAACTTAAGGGAATACAGATCAAGTTTATGCAAACTGTCCTCATAATTTAACTCTTTAAGCCCTGGTATCATTCTGGTGAATCTACACTGTATCCCTTCCAAGATCAATACATCTTTCCAATGGTTTGGTGCCCTAAACTGAATACAGTTCTCCAGAGATAAATGGTTACCTGGTTCATTGACTGTGTATCTATTTCTGTGAAGTTTCTTTTGAACTTTTGCTCTTACCGCCCCCGGCTCAATTTTCTCCCTTCTTCTCCATAAAATACCGACTCATGACACTGGACAATTCCACATTTACCAGCAGCCACCCAGTACCTCGCCCAAAAACACAAACTGAGAATAGAACCTGAAATCTTCTGATCTGTTTGACTGAGTGCTACGTCAGGCAGTGCCTTTACAGTCAAGGAAGTGATTTTCTCCATTTCTTTAGACAAAAAGCATGAAATTATACTATCCAGGTGTATAGATTAAAATGGGACCTCACTTACGTATCATATGTCTTGCTTTAAGCAATTATTCTGACTATTGGATACCGAATCACAGTAGCTGGCAAATTATAGCTTAATCCTCCTGCTGGCCAACATTCCATCTTTAACGATGAAATTCCTGCAGAAAACACCACTAAAGAACTGTGAACAAAAAAACCCCCACTGCAATAGCAACCTGTAAAATCAAATGTCCAAGACAGGCAAACAGTTAATCAAGCTAACATTCTTCAATCTGGTCAGTGGGTGTGTTGTCCATAACACTTAAATACACATCAACTTGGCTACAAATTTGCCACAAAATATTTTATTTCTATTATGAATAAAATGTAGTTACAAATTAATTTGGAAATTATGCTCATAAAAGTTAAAGATCACAAAGTGCCATCATCAATGCCACAATTTAAAAATCAACCAGTTAAACCATTCAGATCACCCTCGACAGCCCAGTGGGTAACAGTGTGGCATCAAGCCGAAGGACGGTTCCAAGTTGGATCTCTGTTGCTTGGAGTTAACTAACCTTAGCTGGGTGGCAACTGGATGTTACAACTGGTCTCCATGTCCCCAATGTTTTTTAAAAAAACCATGGTTCCTGCTTCTGACCACTGTCTGGTGACATGCATGTGTGGTTGCCAAATGAGGACAGGATCAAGCTCAGCTGGAAGGTTCCCCATGGTTGAACAACCTGCTAACACTCACTGTACAGGCACCTATGTAAAGAATAACCAATTGGACAAGGTACTGGAAGCCAGATACTGCCACTGGGACTGTTTGCCAACATAAGCCATTCCCTTCAAGACAGAACAAGAATTCTTAATAAGAAGTAACATCTTTTCGTTTTAAAAAAAAATTCTGATGTGTTTTAGAATGTCTTTGCTGAAATTGTATCATTGAGAAAAACCAGCATCAAGAAGTTACTGAGATGGGTCTGGCAGAACAACCATCCAAGTTAACATCTATACAGTTATAATGTGCTTCGGCTTCAATTGCAAATGTTAATACAGTTCTCACATTATCGGGTTTAATAATTCTTCCAAGATGGTTCCTCCAAGTATGTCATTAGCACTTGCCAATTGTACCAAAAAAAATTCGAAGAAAATCAACAGGAATACATAAATGAATTGCAGGATGTTCAATTTGATTGTAACTATAATCGCTTCATTTTTAAAAAACTGACAGTAGATTCGAGATGCTTTGTGCTTTCAGTTCTAAGCAGAACTAGCGTTGGACAATCACATTTAGACAATATAACACTGCAATGTTACTGCATCTAGTTAATGTGGAAATACTATAATCAGCAACTATGAAAAGATTGTGATGTTACGGTATTACTGATATTGACCTCATAGATTCACTATATTGCAAACTTCCCATCACCCTTCTTAAAATCATCAGGAGGACACATTTCCCATCAGTAAAATAGAAGTCATGTTAGGGCATTTTCTCTTGGTTAGCAGGCATTTGCTAAGTTGAATTTATTTTGTATATTTTAACATCCAATTAGGTCATTCTAGTAATTTATATGATTCTGCTCATTGTCTGCCCATCTTTAATTTACAGCTTTCTTTGTTTGACTTCATAAACTTCAATTCATAAACTCCTGCTTTAAACCAAGTTCAATTAGCAGGGTTCAAAACAATACTAAAATCTCTGCCTCAGGATTGCCTCCTTTCACCTCCTGAGGCCTGGATTTAAATTTAAGGAAAAAAGTCAGAATTAAAGGTTTGTCTTGAGTGGCTGTTAGAAATAGAGCATAAAGTCAAATGACCAGTCACGATCCAATTGCCAATGGGCATGTCTGTAGCACAAAAATGCAGTTGACACTCTTACTTAGAGACCTCAGAAGGACACTGATATGTGGAAGAGTCAAGTTGGTTTTGTAGTGGACAGTTTTCTAAAACTTTTGTTTAGATTTAAGCCTTGATTTTGTGCTTTTGAAAGTTTTCAGTGTGTGCACACCAATAGTATAAGTGCACTTACAGGGCAAGGAACAGACTAGTTTATTTTGCAATAATAGGCACAGGAGCAGTTTGCCCAGAAAGCTTGGCCTGCAGTACACTTGGCTAGGAAGCCGCTCTTGCTCGTTGTAAAATGGGAAGCTGTGGTGGTGATAGAAAAGTTGATCAATTGTTCACAATGGCACCATGGAGATATGTAAGCAACACAGTCTCCTTTGATACTCAAGTTGATGATCCTGCGGCAGGAGGTGCACCAAAGGAGGTGAACCCAATTGGGGCTGAAGGTCACCATCTGGTAAAAGCACAGGTGCAAACTGCATGGAGTGAGGTCATCGACCAAGTCACCCACCTTCTTCGTATTTATCTTCAAATGAGAAACAGGTTTGCTGGTATTAGGAAGGTGGCGAAGATAACTGTAGTCCACAATTGTGCTCAAATTTCTTGTAGAACTCATCAAGCATAGCACAAACCTAAGTTAGAACTTCTACAATCTCTGGGATGTGCTACTTCAAGAGAGATATAGCACAACCAGATGCAGCGTAAAGCTCCCATTACTCTGCCTCAACGTATCTCAGTCCCAACTTCAGAACAGCAACCCTATTGCACTAGTGTGATATTTATTCCGTTTCCCACACTAGGCAAGTGTTAGCTTGGCTTAGTAGTAGGTCTTTCGTATGAGTAAGAAGGTTATGTGTTCAAGCCCCACTCCAGGTTCTGGAGCACATAAGCAAGGCTGATGCTACAGTGCAGTTCTAATGGAGTGCCGCATTGTTGGAGGTACCATCTTTCAGATGAAATGTTAAACCACTGCCCTGTCTTCCTGCTTAATCTAGAAGAACAAGATGTCCTAGACAATTTTCTTTGAGAAACATTACACTAATAATTCAAAGACTATGTAATACATAAAAAGGTAATAATTGAGCTGATGTCATGCAAATCAGTTTTTAATCTTGCACAACATAAGTAACTTCAATTGGTCGTTTCTATCTCCCTTATGCTGCTGCTATTTCTACTTTTGCACAAATTTAAGAAGTTTCTACCCATCTTATGACAACTAGACTATTAAAATCCCTACTAGTGCAAATTTGCATGTCCACATATCTATTTATTTAATTATTTAACTAATAGCCTGTTTTTGCTGAGTGCTCATGCTAAAAGTAGACATTTCTAACTGATGCTGATTTGTGGTTTTGACATTTTCTGTTGGATCACATATTTTGCAGAATTTTTTATTCCAAAAACTATAATCCGATAATCTTCCCTGATTTGTTTTAATAAAATACCACCAGTCTAAATCAACTATTTGTGACAGCAGGGTAGGTGTGTGATATTTCATCACCATAATCTACAGATTATGTAGATATAATTGAACATGCAAACAATAAACATATCACCTGTGCTAAAGAGGCAACATGCGAGACAGAGGCATGTGCAAAATTATCAGTAAAACTGGCTTTGAAGGAGGGAGGAAGGGTGGTAACAACCCACAGAGAGCCTCGAAACCGCACATTATTTACAATAAACATATTAAACGGCCTTCAGAACTGCTCAGAGCAGCCAAGGGTCAGAAATTCCAAACTGGATTTGAAATTTGAATTGAAAACTTTGTAAATGAAAAGAAACAGAAAAAAATGTTGATGCAGCATGACCTTGTTAATGAACTGGATGTTGACATTTTCAAATATGCATAAAAATGACAATGTGCTAGATCACGATAAAGAATACAATAATTGATACCATAACTAAAGCAATGATTAAAAGTGTAAAATCATATTCTCCATTATTAAATAGCTTCACGTTACCATATCATGCTCACAATCTTTCCTTACTGTTCAATGTCAAAGGTGCTGGCAAATGGAATATAGCTGTACAATAAACTTAATTTTAAAACAGAAGTTCTTATGTCATCATGGTGATAAGGCTCAGAAGGTTAGTTGTCTTGGGGAGTAGGGTTTACAGTATGTGACATTATTTTTCATGTGCTTCAAGCAGGATTAAGACTTCAGCCTGAACTAAAAAATGCCAGCTGCAATTGGGCAGTGAAAAATTATTGGTTCTGTTGTCTAAATATATTCAGAAAAGTATATTCAAATAGTTTTTTTTAATAAAAGGAATATTTAATCAGAATAGTTTGATAAAAGCAATATCACCATTAAATTCAGTAATGAATTTGTTTTTTCTAATAAGGTCCAAGACACAGAATAACGCAACTTTACAAAATGAAGCTTCTTACTTCTGCTGGGAGATTACTTTTGGAATTATATTAAATATGTGCATCGTTCTTTTCAATTATCAACTTGATTTTACTTAACTACTAAAATCTAATACAGTAGTAAAAATGTAAACTAATCTGAGAGACAAGCTGATTGTAGTTTACATACCCAGATTCAGTTCTCTAACAAATCATATTAGGATTGAACTCTTGATCAAACTACGCAATGCTGCTGTGGGAATACTATTGTTTTGCGCTTTGGGGTACGTGAGCACAGGGGCAAATAAGTCAGGATTCTCCCTGGGGAAAACAAGTCAGTGGGAGGTGAGTGTAATTGCTATTTTCTACTCTTGCACCAACTCAATCCTGGTGCTCATGTTGCTGGGAATTGCATAAATCTTGGTAGAATAAGCGCCTTCACAAGATTTCCCAACTTGGCAAGATGTCGGAATCTACAGCGTAGACCGTGGTGACTTAAAAGGCCTTGTGGTATTTCAATTTCAATGGGAGGTCAGCTGGCACACTGGGCCTGATTTGCTCAAGAACGTTGTATGCCCAAAACAAACAAGACATAGCGTGCCAGATTTGTCCTCATAGGAGGGAGCCTATCAAAATTATCTGGTCACTTTATATCACGTTGCACACTAAGATGTTTCACAGGCAAAAAAAAACCCACTGAAAGTAGCAAAAGTTTATCTTTTATACGTATGATTTCGCAGAATCGGTTCCCTGAAGCACATAACAACTAACTACGTACAACAGTAACAAAAACTTCCCAAATTAAACAGTGTCATTGATACTAGCAACTAATCTCACCAAACATATTAATCCACTGAGTCGATTGGTTATTTCGTAACGAAAACATTTTTCTCATGATAAACAAATTTAGTTTAGTTTTGAAAATTTAGGGGCGAAAAAGACAAAGCCTATCCAACTAGCCATACATCTCAGTCTGGAACACAGACTAGTTTGTAAAAATGTTCCATCGCTTCAAACTGTTCGGATAGAATGACGCCGAGAGGATTTTTTTTGCTCTTTCATGTTAGCCCAGAGTCACTCCCAACATGATGTGGTGCCGATAAGCGGAAATAAAAGTTACAACAAGTTTAAAGAACAATCTAAATCAATGAGGAAGAGTCCATAGTGTATATATCTCGACATTTAACGTTATCACGGTCACCTTCTAATATGTGTCGACGTTTAATACTTGAACTGCCGTTTTCTGTTAAATAAATTGTTGAGAAAGGACCAAACGGACCTTCGTCTTTTGTGGGATTGTATCCACAGATAGAATTCGGCATAAAAAAAACTCGATTAGAGCAGCGCTGTTCGCTTTTTTGAAATATAAAGTGACAGAAAAGAGGAGCTTCCAACTATTTGCTAATATTGAAAGCCAGAGACTGTTTCCGATGAGTGTTTGTAACAATAAAATCCCCAATGTTTGCACAATAGAATCCTTGTCAGTTCATCTCGATGAGATCACTTCCCTCTACTATTAACACAGTTGTTTTAACTTAAATTATTTAGTTGTTTTAAATTCGTTGCTTCCAATATCACATTCCGGGGTGGGGGGGGGGACTTTAAAGAAAAAGTAAAACTTTTTCTTGGTTGAACTGAGTCTAACTTTAGTAAAACGTCAACACGTCTCGAACGTAGTTTCACAACAATTTAACCCAACGCTGTCCCCCTACAAAATATGAAAATATTCCGTTTAATTCTACAGATTATTAACTTGATTTGGCGGAGGGCTGTAGTTATGGATACTGAAAGGCACAGAGAGTCTGAGCAAAACTAATGGGGGAAGAGAAGAGCGAGAGGCCTATGCAGCCTGCCCCTAAATTTACAGGACTTCATCGCCCGGCGCCGCCTCGCTCGCTGAGTCCCTCCGCCTTCGCCGCCGCTTTTTTTTTCCCCCCAAAAAAAAGGGCTTAAGGTACCGACCTGTGTGAGAATGGAGAAGAGTGGATCCCGTGCCTGCGACAGTTTTTTAATCCATAAAGTGCCTGTTGTTGGTCTCGGTGACTCTGCCTCTCTGCTTACTGTACCCCGCACTCACTGTACTTCCTATTTCGCCGCCATTTCTCCTTTCACGCGCTGCTTCCTCTATTTGACGTCATGGCTGGAAAGCCAGCCGGTCTTCATGATGGGGGAGCTTTGGGACAATAAGGTGTGCAAGATGATGAGGAACAGACACGGGCAAGCAGCGTGCATCAAGTTAGCGCGGTCCCGAGTCCTCGTCTCTAACGTGTGCATCAGTGAATGCTGGGGTGCAAAGTTCTGTTTTCCACAGGCGGCATTGCTTCACGCTCAAAAAACCCAAACAGGCTCTTCTTCCAAACACTCAACATCATTGCAATGTTACGAGTAAGACTTAAACGATCAAAAACACAGAGACAGTTACACACCCATTTAAAAATGCGAACTGTATTTAATTTTAGGAGTGAACACACATTAAATAGTTAACATTTTTAAACCAAATTGAGAGGATCTCACTCCAAATGAATGGACCTTGATAGGCCTACATCTTCATCATGCTCTACGTTTTCTTATAAATGCCATTTGCTTGCCTTTATTATCTAGCAATTTAAACGTCAGAGAATATAAATATTGACATTTTATTGCATGCCACATTGTCCATACATTTTCTTATATAATGCATTTATTAAAACTGTATTTAAGTTTAATGCCTGCCAAACGAATATACTTCCGCCGTTGCAGGAAAATGTTACCAACATAACGGGAATCGCCTCAATGCTGCGTTTAGAAATCATTAACCCTTAGTAATACAAACTTAAAATCATATTACTTGCATATTTTTGGTACATTAAGTAAATATCTAATATTTAATAGACCTTTTCATTCTTACCTCATCAATGAAGTTGCATGGTGATGAAGTAATGACAGAGAAGCTAGATATACACTTATATACGCCCCATAATCTCACAATTACAGCAATGTATAGTATTATGCTTACATATACTAAAGGGAGACCAAATAACAATGCAAATTGAATAGAAAACGGTGACTGCTCTCTGTTAGCAAACAGTTACCAATTGTGTTACAAATTAAAGTACCGAGTGGATAGGATTGCCATTCATCAGAATATTGCGCATTGGTTTTTTTCAGTATAAGATACTGCATGGATAATTTTAGAATTCAGTCATCAAATGTCATCAATGAATTACAACTAGGAACAACTAGTCATAAATTATCTCTATATGTTAGTCATACAGTTAGGTACATTATCATTCATATATTATGCATTGATATCAGTATAATGGTACAAGTTATTGTAATGTCATACATTAATAATCTTTTCAAAAAAAGGTTTCAAAGTGATTCCCGTATTGGCAGATGTAAAATAGCAAAATATTGCCGGATGGAAGGTGTTATTTTCCTGCAGGTTTAAATGAAACATTTACCAATATATCATCTAAACTCTGCTCAGATCCTCTCAATATTGCCAAAGAAAATATTTTTAAATGATTTTGAAATTAAAATCAGGTTGTATTAAATAATTGATTAAATCAACACGTTTTTGTTCAGCTATTGCAATCAGAGATAGCCGGTATTGCACTGTACATAAGTACCCGTGCATTTCTCCCACAAAGACAGGGTTTGCACCGTTCCATTACACTATTCTCCCATGGTGGGAACTGGAGTTAGTGCTGCTACCCTTAAAAATGCAGAAACATTACCTATAAATCTATTGTGTTGGGATCAAAAATCTTCATGGACAACAACTTTAAATAAATAGAAAGGGAAGGCACAGGGAGAAAATTAGAAATGTTTTAATGCACTTCAGTTAGTAATATATTCAAAAGAACGTCATGTTTCAATTCTATCGTTTTTCCTCTCGGTAATTTTCTTCAAAGATGCACAGTTTACCCAATTTGCACGATCAATGGAAGAATTGAAGACTTCGTGCAAACAAGAAAATCGATCATTTTTTTATAAATAAAACAAACTGAATTAATAATACTGGAATGATCAATAACCATACGCTGCACCATGTGAAACAGAATTTGACGTTTCCCGGTAAACAAGATGAGTTAGTTTATCTATCAATCTGTAAACATGTAACATCGCTATGCTTTCTATACAAAGGTAAATATAATCACGGTGCAGAATTCCCAACTATAACAGGTCGTCTTATTGTTTGTTTTGTATATTTATAAGTTAGCATACCTTAACAAATAAATCTGCCTTCCCTCTCAGTGCTGATCTATTCATTTATTTCATCATTAGGAAAGCATCCATAAATTGTCACTTTTTGGCACGAGTACAGTATAGTGTTTTGACCATCTTTCTCCCCATTCTTGGATTTTTTTTACTTCTCGAGATAGTTCTTGTTCCTGGAGTTAAATACTGTATAATGCAGAGTAATATTTGGTCCAGTAAGCCAAATAAACTTACAAGAGCTGACAACAGGACTGATCTTTTGAAATTACCATTGAAAATCTTCCAGACTGACTGCTGAGCCACAAAGTTGTCAATTACTCTCACACCTAAGGGCCACCAATAGGGCAGGTATTGTAGCAAAGTATATAGTGTAACATTTGAAAATCTGCGTATAAACAAAAAGCAAAAAAAAATGTAGATGCTGGAAATCTGAAACTAAAATAGAAAATGCTGGAAACACTCAAAAGGTCAGGCAGCATCTCTGGAGAAAACAGAAAAGTTGACGTTTTAGGTGTGGACCCTCCATCCGTAGAGTCCACAACTGAAACGTCAATGTGGCTGTTCTCTCCATAAGAGTGTATCCAGAATTTCCTTTCTTTGTTTCACAATGGTGCACATAGAGGATTAACCCTCTGTCTTAACTCTTTGTAATTGTAGTTGTCCCTTTGCAGCCGTTCGAACATTTATTATTTCTACACAGGCGATTGACGAAGAATTTTCAGATAATGATGACCGCATTTTGCAAATATTTATCAACTATTTGAAATATTTTTTCAAAACCGTAAACAGTAACCGTGACACTGAAAGTTTCAGAAAATTCCTTTCAAATGCTTTAGCTGCGATGAAAATGTTTAAAATACCTAGGGAGTTTTATTAACTCTCTGCCAGCAAAGTTTCGAATTTGAAAAGGTTTCGGATTTTTTTTCCCCAAAACAGTATCTTACTGACGAAGAAGGTTAAACTCGTTTCATAAACGTACACAAATGAACCCAAACTAATGTTGCATATGTATCATGAAAAGGACCCCCTCCCCCAAATCCGCCTGAGGTGGTACTATCAGCATTTTTAGGGGTTCGTTATGATTTTGACCAATTATTGTCTACGCAGGAGGCTCGACACACCATTCGACACATGAAAAGTCAATTTTGTGTTCATATAATTTAGAGTTAATACCCCCTGATCACTTGGAACGGAAAGTGCAGATTTCTAGAATCTGCTTTTCGGTGTGGGCGAGTTCTAGCTATAAACGATGACGCTGTGGGAGTGATTGGAATTCCCCTGCTCAGTTGTTAGATCTTGCTCAAGCTGTCATTATGTCAATTCTTATCACCCCGCAGTGTTAAAAATAGAAACCTGGTGACCTCGCAGGGGGACAATACATCACCGTGTACTGCATAATTCTTCGATTTAAGATCTAACTTTGGCACAGACTATGTACCAATTGGAGGAAGTGGGCAATTCCTCACCTAAGTTAATTGGGCTAGAAATTACTGGGCAAATAATGGTGACTTCATGACGCCTGCCATTATTAACGCGTAAAAGTACAGCAATTTGTGGCGAAGAGCTACGTGAGTTGCCAATCGCCACAAATTGCTGGACGATTTGCGCCGTTCCATCATTAGCCTCGCAAAAACAGGAGCTCGCCATCAACTTCCTCGTGGGTTTCAAGGACTGGATTTGCGCCGTAAATATTAATTAATCTCACTGCAGATATTTAGAGCTGCTTATTTATGTGGTAAGGACGCTGTTAATGGCGTGATTTATGGTCCTGACATGAAACTCAGCCTCTCTGGCCCACAAAGGGAACGTCTCACTCCTGAAGGTAGTAAATTGTTCCTAGAGGTTTTAAAAAAAAATTTCTCCCTTAATCCAATCTTTCTTGCCCCCTATATTTTTCTTTCTGTATCTAATTTGACTCTACTTCACTCTATTTCCTTCTCTATCATTGGCTCTGTTTTATTCTCTATCCTTAAATTTCATTGGTTAAGGAGATAGACCATTGGTCCCATCGTTCATCAAGGTCCCAGATGCCCTGTTGATCTAGCCCTGCCAATATCAACTCATGCTTCCAGCAATTTGCAGCGCAAAAATAATCCAACCTGCAGGATGAGGAAAAAAATCCAATTCACGGCTCTCAACGCGAGATGCCCTGCTCCAGCAATTTTTGGCCAATATCCATAACCGCCAGTTCCCTTCAATGGACCCTTTGAACAGAATCCATATCCCTTTCAGATACACGACTTAAACATCCTTCAACTAGTTGTATATGTTAAATTTTAAAATTTGCATACGCAACATTTAAAAATGTATATGGATTTTTATCATTTGTCTTGCTGGTACAATGTGAATAGTTGGTCCTTAATCTAAATAAACTTACGGGAACAGACAGCGAGAGTGTAATGATCAACCTTGGAAGTGATGTCTGAATCTTCCAGACTGGCTGGTTGTGGGTGCTGAACCACGAAGACTATTTTTATTACTTTTAAAATAACCTTTATTGGTGACACCGTTAACAGCAATTGCAGAACAGTATAAAGTGATCATTATCAGAGCATGATGTGGAGATGCCGGTGATGGACTGGGGTTGACAATTGTAAACAATTTTACAACACCAAGTTATAGTCCAGCAATTTTATTTTAAATTCACAAGCTTTCGGAGGCTTCCTCCTTCGTCAGGTGAACGATGTGAAAATGAAATCCTCGAAATGAAATCGCATTTATAATTCACAGAACAATGCTTGGTGAGTACAGACAGTTTTTTCAACTGCCCGTTGCCAAGGCAATCAGTGTGCAGACAGACAGGTGTTACCTGCCAGGTCTCAGAATATACAAATCACCATTAAAAAAACAACAAACAAAAAAAAAACAGAGATAGAGAGGTAGAAACATAGAAAAGACAGCAACTGACCCGTTATATTAAAAACAGATAACATTTGTTCGCTGGTGGGGTAACGTGTAGCGTGACATGAACCCAAGATCCCGGTTGAGGCCGTCCTCGTGGGTGCGGAACTTGGCTATCAATTTCTGCTCGACGATTTTACGTTGTCGTGTGTCTCGAAGGCCGCCTTGGAGTATGCTTACCCGAAGGTCGGTGGATGAATGTCCATGACTGCTGAAGTGTTCCCCGACTGGGAGGGAACCCTCCTGTTTGGCGATTGTTGCGCGGTGTCTGTTCATCCGTTGTCGCAGCGTCTGCATGGTCTCGCCAATGTACCATGCTCTGGGGCATCCTTTCCTGCAACGTATGAGGTAGACAACGTTGGCCGAGTCACAGGAGTATGAACCATGCACCTGGTGGGTGGTGTCCTCTCGTGTGATGGTGGTATCTGTGTCGATGATCTGGCATGTCTTGCAGAGGTTACCGTGGCAGGGTTGTGTGGTGTCGTGGACGCTGTTCTCTTGAAAGCTAGGTAATTTGCTGCGAACGATGGTCTGTTTGAGGTTGGGTGGCTGTTTAAAGGTGAGTAGTGGAGGTGTGGGGATGGCCATAGCGAGGTGTTTGTCCTCATTGATGACATGTTGAAGACTGCGGAGAACATGGCGTAGTTTCTCCGCTCCGGGGAAGTACTGGACGACAAAGGGCATGCTCAAGCTGTCAGGAAATGCGTCAATGCCAGATTCATCAGCCGCACTCAGAAGACAGTCCAGAATGTCACCCGAGCACAACGCAACGCCATCACCGCTCTCAAGACCAACCGCAACATCGTCATCAAACCAGCGGACAAAGGAGGAGCCATAGTCATACAGAACAGAACGGACTATTGCAAAGAAGCATACCGACAACTGGACAACCAGGAACACTACAGACGGTTACCCGCAGATCCGACCAAAGAACACACCCACCAGCTCAACAAACTGATCAAGACCTTCGATCCAGACCTTCAAAGCATCCTACGCACTCTCATCCCACGTACTCCCCGCGTGGGAGACTTCTACTGCCTCCCAAAGATACACAAAGCCAACACACCCGGACGTCCTATCGTATCAGGCAACGGAACCCTGTGTGAGAACCTCTCTGGATACATCGAGGGCATCCTGAAACCCATCGTACAGGGAACCCCCAGCTTCTGTCGCGACACTACAGACTTCCTACAAAAACTCAGTACCCACGGACCAGTTGAACCAGGAACACTTCTCACCACGATGGACGTCTCGGCACTATACACCAGTATCCCCCACGATGACGGCATCGCTGCGACAGCATCAATAATCAACACCAACAACAGCCAATCTCCGGACGCCATCCTACAACTCATCCGCTTCATCCTGGATCACAATGTCTTCACCTTCGATAACCAGTTCTTTACCAAAACACACGGAACAGCCATGGGGACCAAATTCGCACCCCAATACGCCAACATTTTCATGCACAAGTTCGAGCAGGACTTCTTCACTGCACAAGACCTCCAACCAACACTATACACCAGATACATCGACGACATTTTCTTTCTATGGACCCACGGCAAGGAATCACTAAAGAGACTACACGATAACATCAACAAGTTCCATCCCACCATCAAGCTCACCATGGGCTACTCCTCAGAATCAGTTTCTTTCTTGGACACACGAATCTCCATCAAAGACGGGCACCTCAGCACCTCACTCTACCGCAAGCCCACGGACAACCTCACGATGCTCCACTTTTCCAGCTTCCACCCTAACCACGTCAAAGAGGCCATCCCCTATGGACAGGCCCTGCGAATACACAGGGTCTGCTCAGACGAGGAGGAACGCGATGGACACATACAGACGCTGAAAGACGCCCTAGTAAGAACGGGATATGACGCTCGACTCATCGATCGACAGTTCCGACGGGCCACAGCAAAAAATCGCATAGACCTCCTCAGGAGACTAACACGGGACGCAACCAACAGAGTACCCTTTGTTGTCCAGTACTTCCCCGGAGCGGAGAAACTACGCCATGTTCTCCGCAGTCTTCAACATGTCATCAATGAGGACAAACACCTCGCTATGGCCATCCCCACACCTCCACTACTCGCCTTTAAACAGCCACCCAACCTCAAACAGACCATCGTTCGCAGCAAATTACCTAGCTTTCAAGAGAACAGCGTCCACGACACCACACAACCCTGCCACGGTAACCTCTGCAAGACATGCCAGATCATCGACACAGATACCACCATCACACGAGAGGACACCACCCACCAGGTGCATGGTTCATACTCCTGTGACTCGGCCAACGTTGTCTACCTCATACGTTGCAGGAAAGGATGCCCCAGAGCATGGTACATTGGCGAGACCATGCAGACGCTGCGACAACGGATGAACGGACACCGCGCAACAATCGCCAAACAGGAGGGTTCCCTCCCAGTCGGGGAACACTTCAGCAGTCATGGACATTCATCCACCGACCTTCGGGTAAGCGTACTCCAAGGCGGCCTTCGAGACACACGACAAACCAAAATCGTCGAGCAGAAATTGATAGCCAAGTTCCGCACCCATGAGGACGGCCTCAACCGGGATCTTGGGTTCATGTCACGCTACACGTTACCCCACCAGCGAACAAATGTTATCTGTTTTTAATATAACGGGTCAGTTGCTGTCTTTTCTATGTTTCTACCTCTCTATCTCTTTTTTTTGCTTGTTTTTTTTTTGGTGATTTGTATATTCTGAGACCTGGCAGGTAACACCTGTCTGTCTGCACACTGATTGCCTTGGCAACGGGCAGTTGAAAAAACTGTCTGTACTCACCAAGCATTGTTCTGTGAATTATAAATGCGATTTCATTTCGAGGATTTCATTTTCACATCGTTCACCTGACGAAGGAGGAAGCCTCCGAAAGCTTGTGAGTTTAAAATAAAATTGCTGGACTATAACTTGGTGTTGTAAAATTGTTTACAATTATCAGAGCAGCATGTGATTTCTTATAGAAAATTATGGTGTTAAACCTTTTTATTGACACAATTCATATACAACAACATTTATTTATTATCACAGTACTTAATTTATTCTTCTGCTAATTCCAACAGAATTGTATTTGTACATCTGTATATTTGTACATTAGAAGCAGTTCAAACAATGTGTTTCAGCTATCCAAACTGCAAATAACTTGAATGAGAATTGCCTTTTTCTAATTACAAAAATAAATCCTTACACATGGACTTGTTGATTTTTTTTATTATCAACAGGTAATTTCGAACAGTTATGTTGCCTTGCCTTTTTTCATGCTTTAGAAAGAAGAATGTATTTTAGCCTGATATTTAAAAAGAGAACAGATGCATGGTGGGTTAGGAAACCTATATGTTTACATATGTATTTAACAGGTAGTCATCAAGGTGCACAGCAGAAGTAGAATCATAGAATCATAGAAAGGTTACAGCACGGGAGGAGGTCATTCGGCCCATCGAGTCCGTGCTGGCGCTATGCAAGAGCAATCCAGCTAGTTCCATTCCCCCGCCCTTTCCCCGTAGCCTTGCAAATTTTTTCCTTTCAAGTACTTATCTAGTTCCCTTTTGAAGGCCATGATTGAAACTGCCTCCACCATCCCCTCAGGCACTGTATTCCAGATCCTAACCACTCACTGTGTAAAAAAAAGTTTTTCCTCATATCACCTTTAGTTCTTTTACCAATCACCTTAAATCTATGTCCTCTGGTCCTTGACCCTTCCGCCAATGGGAACAGCTTCTCTCTATCTACTCTGCCTAGACCCTTCATGACTTCGAATACCTCTATCAAATCTCCTCGCAACTGTTTCTGTTCCAAGGAGAACAACCCCAGCTTCTCCAGTCTATCCACGTAACTAAACTCCCTCATCCATGGAATCATTCTAGTAAATCTCTTCTGCACCCTTTCTAAGGCCTTCACATCTTTCCTGAAGTGCGGTGCCCAGAACTGGACACAATACTCCGGTTGCGGCCGAACCCGTGTTTTATAAAGGTTCATCATGGCTTCCATACTTTTGTACTCTATGCCTCTATTTATAAAGCTCAGGCTCCCGTATGCTTTTTTAACCACTTTCTCATCCTACCTTGCCACCTTCAATGATCTCTCTGTTCCTGAATCCCTTTTAGAGTTGTGCCCTCTAGTTTATATTGCCTCTGCTCGTTCTTCCTACCAAAATGTATCACTTCGCATTTTTCTGCATTAAATTTCATCTGCCACGTGTCCGCCCATGCCACCAGCCTGTCTATATCCTCTTGAATTCTATCATTATCCTCCTCACTGTTTACTACCCTTCCTAGTTATGTGTCATCTGCAAATTTTGAAATTGTACCCTGTACACCCAAGTCCAAGTCATTAATATATATCAAGAAAAGCAGTGGTCCCAGCCCTGACCCCTGGGGAGCACCACTGTACACCTCCCTCCAGTCCGAAAAATAACCATTCACCACTGCTCTCTGTTTCCTGTCCCTTAGCCAATTCTGTATCCATGTTGCGAATGCCCCCTTTATTCCATGGGCTGCAATCTTGATGATAAGCCTGCTGTGCGGCACTTTACCAAAAGCCTTTTGAAAGTCCATATACACCACATCGACTACATTGACCTCATCTACCCTCTCTGTTACCTCATCAAAAAACTCTATCAGGTTAGTTAAACATCTTGGGCTTCATTTTAGCACCCGCTATCGGGTGCGTTCCTGGCGGGGGGGCTCCAAAAATCGGGGAATCCCGGAGCGGGTCCGGAGCCCGGCTCCAACCCGCCCACTTCTGGGTTCCCCACAGACGCGCCGGCGTGCGCGCGCAGCCCCCGCAGGTGGGAATCCCGCAGGCAATTAAAGCCAGCGGGGTGCCACACGAGAATATTTATTGTGCTATTTCAGGTCATTAACTGACCTGATTAAAGGATTGTGTGAGGAGGGGTGGGATTTTACAAACAACTGGGACTGTTTCTCATACTGGGGGAAACACTCCCAGTTGAAATGGACGTGTTGCAGCTGTCAGCCTGTGGCAGCTGCAAAAGTCCATTTGACAGGTTGGGGGTGGGGGGAGACCCTCACTCATTGCAGGAGGCCACTCTGTCACTTGGGACAAAGTTTGGTCTCCACCACCCTCCTCCTGACAAGAAAATTCACCAACTTGCGCACTTACCCCGGGGTCCAGAGACATGTACCTACCTTGCGGACCCCCTCAGATGTACATCTTCCGGATGGGAGCCGCCGTAGCTGCAGTCATGACCTCCTCGGAGGGCGAACAGCATCACCAGCCTCACCAGCCTTGCCGGCCATGCTGTCCACCTCTGACAACAGAGTGCTGTGACACATCCACCTGCACAGCAGGAGGGAGGGCAACCGCAAAGAGAGATGCGTCGCAGAGGGCACTACCCTTGCCACAGGGTCCACAGACCGAGGCCCAGCTTCCTGGACCTCTCTGAGCAGCAGTACACACGGAGGCTCAGAGTCACTCGACATGTAGTTGTGGACATCTGCAGCCTCCTTCATGCCGAGCTGCTCCCGGCTGGCCCGAGCACCATCTTCTTACCTGTCGTTGTCAATGTCACCACTGCCCTCAACAACTTCTCCTCCACATCCTTCCAGGATGCCACCGGGGACATCACCGACGTCTCCACAAAAGAGCCCTGCAAATACACCTACACCACTCTGCAGTGACACAATGGGTGTCATCAGTTGTGGGTCTTCATTGTGATCCTCAGGAAAGGGCATTATTGCACAAACCAGACAAGATTCGCAAAGACGTGGCAGTAGTGGTGCCAATATAATATGTAATGTGAGTTGGTCAGAAATTCAATATAAGTAAAAACCACGACAAACCCTCAAACACCCTTGTGCATCCCCTTCATGCTCACGACACGTTTGCCTTGCGCTGCCTACTGCACATATGTGATGCATGCCCTGTGGCTGCAGCACAGGTAGTGGCAGGTTGAGTGAGGCTGACTGTGAAAGAGATGCACGAGAGGGTGAGTATGAGATAGAGCCATGAGATTGTATGAGGATTGGGTTGAGTGGTAGTGGCGGGATGAGTACTGGCGAGGTGAGTAAGTGCAGGTAAGATGAGGATGAGCTTTGAGTGGGTATGAGGGGTGATGTGACAGAGTAGTGTTGGCAGTGCAGAAGGAGATGTGGGGTGCGGGCGGTGATGTGGCAGATGGAGTGTAGGGGAATGAGTAAGTGTACTCACTTTGGCTGACCTGCTTAGGTCATTGGAGCGCCTCCTGCACTGTATGCAGGTGGGTGATATGTTGGTGGTGCAGGTGACCTCCTCTGCCACCTCGAGCCAGGCCTTCCTGGTGGCAGAGGCAGGCCGCTTCCTCCTGCCTGCCGTGGGGAGGATCTCTGTCCTCCCCTTCCTCCTCACCCCATCTAATGACACCTGAAGTGAGGCATCATTAAACTGGGAGCAGCCTTTCCCCTGGGCTGCTCCATGCTGTAATTTTTGCTATTTGTTGCAGCATCTGTCAGTGGAGGACTGCCCCTTTAAATAGAGCTCCTCCAGCTGACAGACGTTACTGCGCATGCGCAGCCCGCCCGACGCGCAGATCAGCAGTGGGGAACCCAGAAGACCAGGTAAGTGGATCCAATTAGGCTGCGATCGCGCGGGGGGCAGACTGATTTCGCCGGGCGCGTTACCCACGCACCCAATAGCCCCCCCACCGCAAACCCGCAGCCCTGGTAACATCGAGCCCCTTTAGTCTTTAACAAATCCATGCTGCTTTCCCTAATCAATCCACCCTCGTCCAAGTGACTGTTAATTCTGTCCCGGATTATCGTTTCTAAAATTTTCCCCACCATTGAGGTTAAACTGACTGGCCTATAGTTGTTGGGTTTATCCTTACACCCTTTTTTGAACAAGGGTGTAACATTTGCAATTCTCCAGTCCTCTGGCACCACCCCTGTTAGCACAATCGAGTTTCACACCAGAGTAATATTGGTATCTTGCCAGCCTTTGTAGTCTTTTTTGTTTATTGAATGGGAATGGGAACTTGCACCATAGTGTACATGTCACAACACCAATTCTGCAACTGACCACATCAGCACATATGTGAGGTCTTTCTGATAAAACCAGTACCCCCTTGTGATACAAAATGTTAATATAAATGTAAATGAGATAGCCCTCACTACAAAGCTCAAATAGTCAATATGAAGGAAGCACTAATGGACCTGTGGGTCATGTTTACTGTGGCCTGATTACCTAAATATTATTTGCTTAGGCTCCTAACAGACAAGAAAAAAGGAAATCCTGATTCTGTCTCAGAGGGAGTTGAATCCTGGTCACGGAGACATAGATTTAAGGCCTTGATTATCCACTCAGCATGTGAAATTGTGTCTGCAAAGTAAATAGTTTTGCCTCTTGTTCAAATAATTATATGCACATCTATCAAAAACAGGCTATTCATCATGGAATAATGATATAATGGGTGTACACTAAAAATACGTGTGTGCAAATTGAAATGCTCAGAAAAGCATAGCTTACTGATAAGGAGTAGAATTTCTGTTGACAAAATCTGCAGTGTTACAAATTTGTGGTACCAAAACTTATTAACACTCATTTGAGACAACAGGCAAAAATATCCTAAAACACCCAAGAATATTTATTGTAGGTGGAGGGCACATTGGTCCAACTCTTTGTATCAAGGCTCAGTTGGGTAGTAATTAAGCTGAACGACACAACTTTAAAAATAACTGCTCCTTTTGGTCCTTCGGAGAATGGCGGTATGTAAATAATGAAAAGAGAGAATAAAAGCTTGTTAGAGGCTCGTTAATTGTTCATGTCTGGAGTGTGCTTGTTCAAGATGATTTGCATCGAAAAGATAGATGCTTTCTTCAATGTAGTAACAATTTGAAGAAGGTGATATTCCTGTTTAGTCAGACATGTCATTAGTTTACAAACAGAAGAGAAGCTGTCCAAATCTCAGCACTACTGCCTGAAGCCAAGTGGCTGCTCTTAGAATATGTAGGTGATCATCCCACTTTCATTTCTGACCCAATCTAGCTATCACATAGTGACCTCACTGCCAGTCATAGACTACGTGTCTTATCATACTTAGCCAATAGAGCTGCAGCTCAAGTATATGGCGTGCTGTTTGGTATTGGCTTTGCAGGCCGAATCTATACTCTTAGCATAGTAAGGCATACATGTGGCAAACATCTGTAAAGAGCACACACATTGCAATTCATCCAAGCATCTAACTAAAGTGCCCTCTTCTGCAATAAATTTTACAAAGGTATTGACTGGCATAAAGTCCTAACAAGCAATGTCATGAAATGACAGATGATCCCTCACCTGTGCACTTATCATTCACTTATTCATTTTGGCCAAGCCTTTACTATCAGAAGAAGTGCATGAACTGTGTTCTGTGCCAAATAGAGCTTTGCAGCCCAAATGATTGGGGAGGGGGTCATTTGAATTTGTACAGCCCAATTGTATGAAACAAATACTCACAGTAAAGTGAATGAAGAGTTAATGTTAGTATTTGATTCATAACATATACCTGTAAAAGTTTTAATGATTATTTTTCCATTAAGGCAGTGTAATATTTTGCACATTACACAGCTTGTGCACTTCCTCTGATTGTAAGGAATAGTATTTAATAGGTCTAGCTAAAGATTTTGCAGATACCATAATCAGGATGCTTATTTCCTGTGTATATTCACCAGCAGCTGAATGTGTATTCAGCCAATTGTGTGCAATTCTGGTTGTGGATGGCCAGATGCAGGAGGCTGCAAAAAGGAAGCATTGAAAGTATAGCAGAGTCACCACTCTGTTTACAAATGTCATGGTTCCAAATTATTTGGCCATTTTTCCTATGAATAGGACCCAGACATGAACTGTTTTAATATGTATTTTTGGACAGAAGGTTGCCTAAATTGGAGCAATTTCCCTAGACAGCCTTCTACTGGGTTGGCAGATGAGAGATGATTTAAATGCAGGATAGGCGGTTGCTTTGCCCAGATCCTAAACAATGACCCATTCGTACCAATATCTGGTCATTCAGGAGACATCTAGCACCTTGGTGTTGACAAAGTTCTTTGATCTCTGCTAGTCTTTGAAGGGAAGCTTTTCAAGAGTCAATAAAGACACCGGAAGAGAGTTAGGCAGCAGCAGGCTGCCAAGTGTGGAATTTCTGTCCTGTTCAGGAAGAATTTGTCCTTTTACTTTAAGTAAAGGACCTGGCAAAGTGGGTTAGTGTATGCATGTTCTTTACTTTTGTAACAGTACATGAAGAGAAGTTGAACTGATTGTGCCAAGTGACTTTCATCATATTTAATGTTCCATATGTTTTACCTACTGTGGAATAAAGCAGCTTAAGAATGGAGACAAACGATGCCTCACCTAGTATTAACTTGGCCCACCTTCCGAAAGATTAGAAAAATACATGTTATTAAGACACAGAGATTCAGTCTAAATCAAAAGGGAGTTTCATTGTCACACACCTGGGTCCCTGCTACCTCGCTAGCAGATACAAGGCAGTGGGAGTCAATTTCTGTAGAAAAGCAGGCAACCAGGGAGCAACTGACTCCACTGAATACGAGTAGATAACCATGGCAGATAGATTCATAACAGCCACCTACACCAGGCTGAAGTACTTAGATGCAAGGCACAGATAACTGGAGCTGACAGGAGCAGTGTTTGATGAGGCTCAGGGCAAAGAAGTGTCACCAACTTGTGCCCCGTGACAATGGCACTCATTTTATCACAGTCAGGGGCCTGGGGTTTCCAAGCATTATGAATAATCATTCCATCAGCATTATGATTTCTCACAGTGCAATTGTATTTAGGATCTTTTTAGAAGGAATGGTGATTAAGCAGCTCAGGGGTGTGAAAATGACCATCAGCACAGATTAGCACTGATGGACTGGTTCCGGAGCTGGATGAGATCATTGAGCATATTTCACACAGAAAGGCACAATGCCGCTGATTTCCCAAAGCCCCATTGGCAGTGTGGGGCCTCGCTGGTGGCATGTATGGGTCAGAAAATCAGGCCTAAAGTGTGTATGACAACTGACACCAAGGACCATAATTTGCTGTGGCAGGGCATCTAACGGGTATCTGCCGTTAGTTAGACTTGCCCTTGATGTTTAGGTTTTTAAATTTTTTGCACAGCAAGTTTGCTGAAAGTGTGAGCTGATAATGTTGCAGTGAGGGAAACCGGGCATCTGGGACCTGAGTATCAGGGTAAGCAACTGGGTATCTCCTTAACCAATCAGATTGAAGGATTGTGAAATTAACAGCGCAAGGACTGAGAAGGAAGTGTAAATTTGAGTGGGTGAATTCAATGTCAAATCAGGTACAGAAAGAGCAATAAAGGGGAAAGAAAGATTGTTTTAAGAGAGACAGAAAATGAGACAGAAAGGAAAAGTAAAAAAAAATTAAATTAAAAATTTTACATTTTTAAAATCTCCAACAACAATTAAGATTAGAAGAATGAGAGGTGATCTTATTGAAAGATATAGGATTCTGAGGGGGCTTGACAGGGTATATGCTGAGAGGTTGTTTCCCCTGGCTGGAGAGTCTAGAACTAGGGGGCATAGACGCAGGATAAGGGGTTGACTATTTAGGACTAATATGAGGAGGAATTTCTTCACTCAGAGGGTTGTGAATCTTTGGAACTCTCTAACCCCGAGGGCTGTGAATGCTGTGTCGTTGAGTATATTCAAGGCTGAGATAGTTAGATTTTTGGACTCTAGGGGAATCAAGGGAAATGGGGATCGGGTGGGAAAGTGGAGTTGAGGTCGAAGATCAGCCATGATCTTATTGAATGGTGGAGCAGGCACGAGGGGTCGTATGGCCTATCCCTGCTCCTATTTCTTATGTTCTTATGTTCTTAATTAAAACCTTGTACACGAAACACAGAAAGGTAACATGTAGGTACAACAAGCAATTAGGAAGGCAAAAGGTATGTTGGCCTTTATTGCAAGGGGGTTGGAATATAAGAGTAAGGAAGTCTTGCTGCAATTGTACAGGGCTTTGGTGAGACCACAACTGGAGTACTGTGTACAGTTTTGGTCTCCTTACCTAAGGAAGGATATACTTACCTCAGAGGTGGCGCAACAAAGGTTCATTAGATTGATTCGTGGGATGTGAGGGTTGTCCTATGAGGAGAGATTCAATAGTATGGGCCTATACTCTCTGGAGTTTAGAAGAATGAGAGGTGATCTCATTGAAACATATAAGATTCCGAGAGGGCTTGACAGGGCAGCTACTGAGAGGCTGTTTCTCCTGGCAGGAGAATCTAGAACTAGGAGGCATAGTCTCATGATAAGGGGTCGGCCATTTAGGACTGAGATGAGGAGAAATTTCTTCACTCAGTGGGTTGTGAATCTTTGGAATTCTCTACTCCAGAGGGCTGTGGATACTTAGTCGTTGAGTATATTCAAGACTGAGATTGATAGATTTTTGGACTCTGAGGGAATCAAGGGATATGCAGATCAGGCGGGAAAGTGGAGTTGAGTTCAAAGATCAGCCATGATCTTATTGAATGGTGGAGCAGGCTTGAGGGGCAGTATGGCCTATTCCTGCTTTTATTTCTTATGTTCTTAAACCTGAAGGAATGGGATTCCACACTTGTAAATAGCTAATTTTCAGCGCCAGAGAGGTTGACTGGCGTTAATAACACTTATCATGTCATTAAAAGGGAACTTAGACTGAAATGGACAACTTAACTTTTTGTGGTGAGTTTAGTTCATATCTACTGTGCAGAGACGGCAACTTCATGCCATTCAATGCATTTCAATGTTGAGCCAGACAGCAACATGCCGTTTTCGCAAAGCTAACGGTGGAGTGGCGCAACTGGAATAGCAACTTTTGGATATTTGAGTTTAACCACACATCCGCTCCTTGCCTGAAGTTGCTGTACCATTTGCGCATAAATAACAGCAAGCGCCATTAGCCTCATTATTATTTGGACAGCAAATTATGGCCCCAAATATTTACTAATCATGGTCACTTATTTTGTAGAGCCGGCTCTCTGCAAGAGTAATCCAGCTAGTCCTACTCCCCCACTCTATCCCCGTTTAACTGCAAATTTTTTCCCTTCGAGTACTTACCCAATTCCCTTTTGAAAGCCACCAGTGAATCTGCCTCCACCATCCCCTCGGGCAGTGCATTCCAGATCACAACCACTCGCTGTGTAAAAAAGATTTTTCTCATGTCACCTTTGGTTCTTTTGCCAATCACCTTAAATCTATGTCCTCTGGTTCTTGACCTCTCTGCCAATGGAAACAGTTTCTCTTTATCTACTCTGTCCAAACCCTTCATGATTTTGAATACCTCGATCAAATCCCTTTGCAACCTTCTCTGCTCTAAGGATAAAAGCCCCAGCTTCTCCAGTCTATGCACTTAATTGAAGTCCCTCATCCCTGGAATTATTCTAGTAAATCTCTTCTGCGCTCTCTCTAAGGCCTTCACATCCTTCCTAAAGTGCAGTGCCCAGAACTGGACACAATACTCCAGTTGTGGCCGAACCAGAGTTTTATAGAGGTTCATCATAATCTCCTTGCCTTTGTATTCTATGCCTCTATTTATAAAGCCCAGGATCCTGTATGCTTTCCTAACTGCTTTCTCAACCTGCCCTGCCACCTTCAACTATTTGTGCACATAAACGCCCAGATCTCTCTGTTCCTGCACCCCATTTAGAATTTACCCTTTAGTTTATATTGCCTCTCCTCGTTTGTCCTACTGAAATGTATCACTTCACACTTTTCTGCGTTGAATTTCATCTGCCACATGTCCGCCCATTCCACCAGCCTGTCTATGTCCTCTTGAAGGCTATCACTATCCTCACTGTTCGCTACCCTGCCAAGTTTTGTCACCTGCAAATTTTGAAATTGTGCCCTGTACACCCAATTCCAAGTCATTAATATATATCAATGGTGCTAGTATCGTCTGCTGGGGAACACCACTGTACACCTCCCTCTAGCCCGAAAAACAACCGTTCACCACTACTCTGTTTCCCATTACTTAGCCAATTTCGTATCCATGCTGCCACTGCCCCCTTTATTCCATGGGCTTCAACTTTGATGACAAGCCTATTATGCCGCACTTTATCAAACTCCTTTTGGAAGTCCACATCTACCACGTCAACCGCATTGCCCTCATCGACCCTCTCTGTTACCTCATCAAAAAGCTCAATCAAGTTGGTTGAACACAATTTGCCTTTAACAAGTCCATGCTGGCTTTCCTTTATTAATCCACACTTGTCCAAGTGACTTCTAATTTTGTCCTGAATTATAGTTTCTAAAAGTTTCCCCACTACTGAGGTTAAACTGACTGGCCTGTAGTTGCTGGGTTTATCCGTACACCCTTTTTTGAACAAGGGTGTAACATTTGTAATTCTCCAGTCCTCTGGCACCACCCCCCGTATCTAAGGATGATTGGAAGATTATGGCCAGTACCACTGCAATTTCCACCCTTGCTTCCCTCTGCAAGATAGGATGCATCCCATCCGGACCGGGTGACTTATCTACTTTAAGTACAAATAGCCTTTTCAGTACCTTCTCTTTATATATTTTGAGCCCATCCAGTATCTCAGCCAGCTCTTCACTTACTGTGATTTTGGCAGGATCTTTTTCCTTGGTAAAGATAGGTGCAAAGTACTCATTTAGTACCTCAGCCATGCCCTTTGCCTCCATACATAGATCTCCTTTATGGTCCCTAATCAGTTCCACCCTTCCGCTTACTACCCATTTACTGTTTACATGCCTGTGGAAGACTTTTGGATTCCCTTTTATGTTAACCGCCAGTCTATTCTCATACTTTCTCTTTGCCCCACTTTTTTGCCTCCCTTCTGAACTTTCTATATTCAGCCTGGTTCTCACATGTATTATCAAACTGACATCTGTCATACACCCCTTTTTTCTGCTTCATCTTACTCTCTACCGCTTTTGTCATCCAGTGATCTCTGGTTTTAGTTGCTCTACCTTTCTCCCTTGTGGGAATGTATCTAGACTGTACCCAAACCATCTCCAATTTAAAGGCCACTCATTGTTCATTTATACTTTTACCTGCCAATCTTTGATTCCAATTTACCCGTTCTCATCCCATTGAAATTGGCCCTCCTCCAATTGAGTATTTTTACTTTAGAGTGGTCCTTGTCCTTTTCCATAACTAATCTCATGATACTATGATCGCTGTTCCCTAAATGTTCCCCACCTGACACTTGCTCCACTTGGCCCACCTCATTTCCCAGAACCAGATCCGGCAATACCTCCTTCTTCATTGCTTCCCTTTTTAACTATTCAACCGTAGCCAGAGCAACTCCAGCAATGACTTCTCTTCCCACCTCTACAGTTACCTCTGGAGTTCCCCAAGGATCTATTCTTGGTCCCCTCCTATTCCTCATTTATGTGCTGCATCTGGGTGATATCATCTGAAGACACGGGGTCAGCTTCTACATGTACACTGATGATATCCAGCTCTACCTCTTCACCACCTCTGTCAACCCCTTTAGTGTCTCCTTATTGACATCCAGTCCCAGATGATGTGGCATTTTCTCCATTTAAACATTAGGAAGACCAAAACCATTGTCTTCAGTCCCTGCCACAAACTCTGTACCATCACCACCGATTCCATCTGCCCACTCAACCGTTGTCTCAGGTTGAACCAGACTGTTCGCAACCTTGGCGTCCTATTTTACTATTCTGACCCCATATCCTCTCTATCACAAATATCGCCTACTTCCATCTCCGTATCAACAACTGCGTTTGCCCCTGCCTCAGCCCATCTGCTGCTAAAACCCTCATCCATGCCTTTGTCTCCTCCAGACTTGACTATTGTAATTATTTTATGGCCTGCCTCCCATCCTCCAGCCTTATTAAACTTCAGCTTATCCAAAACTTTGCTGCCTGTATCCTATCCCATTCCAAGTCCTGCTCACCCATCACCGCTGTGTTGACTGACCTACGTTGGTTCCTGGTCCTCCACTGCCTCAAATTTAAAGGTTTCATATCTGTGCTTAAATCCTTTATGGCTTTGCCCCTTCCCATCTCTCTAACTCCAGCCCTATATCTCTCCAAGAACTCTGAGTTCCTCCAACTCTGGCCTCTTGTGCACCCTCACCATTTCGCCCCCACCATTGGCGGCCATGTCTTTAGCCGTCAAGTCCCTTCATTCTGGAATTTTCTCCCTAAACCTCTCAGCCTCTCCACCTCCCTCTCCTCCTTTAAGAGCATCCTTAAAACCCACCTGTTTGACCAAGCTTGTAGTCACTGCTCGTAATAGCTCCTTCTTTCGATTTTTGTCTGTGTACACTCCTGTGATATACCGTGTGAGTTTTTCTACATTAAAGGTGATATATAAATACAAGTTCTTGTTGTTGTTTAATGCCATATACAAGACTAGATTCATTTGAGTGCACAATATTCAGCAAGCAATTAAAAATAAATACAGATACAAATTTGAATGCATACAAATTCTGCTTTTATCACCAATTTTCTGCATATTGATCCAAACACCGACCCAGGTTCAAAGGTACTTCATGCACGCATTAGTAAGCCTATATAATAGGGAGATCTATATTATTAAACGTCTTGGGTCTGTTTGAATGTATCCACATGTAATATAGTGCTGTAGGATTGTACAGTCCCTTTGATCAATCAGATGGTAAACCGGAGATCACTGTCCCTTCAAAGAAACATCCAATGATCATGTGTTGAGTACTGCCACTAGCAGATCAGCTGTTTATGTCAGTCGGTTTTTCAGAGATGAATGAATAAGCATCATTGATACTTCCCGTACACACTTTGTACACTGTCATACTTTCAAACCAGTGTATTCTTGACTCACCATGAGCAATGCCACAGGAGCACTAGCAAACAAGATAAATTTTAATTTAAATGCAACAGAATGAAAATTGGGACGGTTTCAGCACCAGATTACTGCCCAGGTGGTGAAGATGTAAATCTACTTCTCTTGCCTCTACTATCTTCCTGGGCAGTCTATTCCACACATGTGATGTAGTTAAATCTAAACTGTCTGTCCACCTTTCCTTTTCTGAGTCAGTGCCCCCTGGTTACAGAGTTTGGGATTATGTCAAACAATTTATTATGGTTCAGTCCCTTAAAATCTTGAAAATTTTGATAAGGTCTCTGCTAAGCTTCCTTTCCTCCATTGTGAACATTCTCTAACTCCTTTGTGTCTCCTCTTAGCTCAGGTGCTTAATCCCTGGTATTAGTTTAATTGCCCTTTTCTGTACCCTTTCCAAACATGCCGGAATCCGAAGGTGAAAACATATCCAGAAAAGAGTAATTTTGAACATTTGTTTATTCAGATGAAAATTAATTAATCTGAACCAGTGATCAAAGAGTAGGCAAGGAATATATATGTTGTATGTATAAGTTATTGTACACTCACTCTTTCAAATTCATTTCTTGATAATGCTATTGATTTGACTGATGGCACTGGTGAAGCTGTTGTAATAAATAACTACACAGTGTCATAAAAATGGGCTGTGTGCAATGAAGGGTGTTGCTAAAGATGTTTTTACTGCCCCCCAAATTTCCACATGTCATGATGTTAACATCAATTTTATTGTTACAGCGACTCATTCTATATTTAACCCTGCGAGGACCGATAGGCTTTGTAGCATTTCATCACAACTTATTTCTAAAGTGAAATGGTGACAAAAGGAAATTGTTTAATTGCAGAACACAATAATAACAAAGCATAGCTGCACGGAGTATGTGTTTTTTTGGTATGTTTGAAAAAAAACCCTGCTTATATTCAGGTTACTGGATGACTGCATATATTTTTGAAATGCTCCCCTCAATCTATTACTCTGTGCATAATATTTTGTATTCTTTGTATTTGGTGCTAAGGTTCTATTGCAGTCTTGAAATGTGTTGACTGTTATCACCTTGAATGGACAATATAGTTGACTGATCATACTTGAAGGGACAGGACCAGGATTCTCCTCCCAGAGGCGGTGTCCTGGCGGGTCAGGATTTTCACCCGCCCTTCTGATACTGCTGGATCCCCAACTCAGTTTCCAATCTTCTGCTGGTGCTGAAACGGGACTGCTGCTGGAGCAGCAGAAGAGCTGGGAACGCCATTAAAGGGACAGCAGCAGCCCAAAAATCCGATTTTAACTATCGGGCAGTTGACTGGTAGAGCGCACTAGCTGGTTGCCAGATCCTGTTGGCAGGAGGCCCGCTCCTTTTCGTAGGCCAGTCCTCATTACCATGTAGCCGGCAATCTGCAGGTCCCAATCAGGTGCCCCACGGCAGCTCGCTGGCTCTGAGTTGGCATAATATGGGGCGACCCAAAGGCATGGAATGAGATGGGGCGCGATTGCAGATGGGATGAGCCTGGGGTGGCAGCAACCCACTTTATTCTTGTGGAGTCCGGAGGAGTACTTCTGCTGCTCCTGGCCCCACAAAAATAATTTTAAATTCACCTTTTTTGTGCCTCTTTTGCTGTACCCCTTGATAAAACTGGGCAGAGCATGCACAGCATGTACTCCACCCGGCTGTCCATCAAATTTGCATTCGGGGTCCTACGTACGTCATAGGAGCCTGATTTGCATATTAAAAGGGTCTACCGCCTTGAACAGGCAGGTGCTTCTGCCACCCAGCGAAAGGCCCCTTTGAGAATGGCAGGTGCTTCGCATAGACGGGGCCGTAAGCCATTTTTAGGCTGCTACTGCCTCGTTTAGGCTGAATGAATGACCCAAGTCTAAATCAACTGCCACATTGAAGTCCTCAGCTAAGACTAAGATTTTCAGCAGCTAAGTCCTACGGGTGGAATGGATGGAGAGGAGGCCAATATAAGGCCTGTTCCCCCATGGCTGTTAAGACCACTTCATGGAGCCTACGCACAATGGGTCTGGGAGGTGTCAGTAGTATAGGTGGGTGATAGGAAAATCTGCTGGGGAGCCAAGCCCTTCCATTACTGTGTGGCATGTGGGGAAGGAGATGCCAGTGGTGGTCCTTGAGAGGGTCGGGGAATAGAATGCAGGCCAAGCACTGAGGCGGCAGTAGATCCCACCACCTGAATTTTCTCTTGTTCTCCACTGCCATCCCAGCCAAATTCAAGCAGGATTGCAGAGGTGAATCTAGGCCAGGTAGAGTAATCTTTGGAATGGGATTATTGGGCAGTCAATAACAAAATATTCTTAGCATGCAGATAAATTGTGGACAATCAACTAGTTAAATAGCTGAGTCATTGCATAGATGTTATAATATCCTGACGAATAACATTATTCTTCTATTGAATTGTTTGTACTTTCCTATAGTAGGTGACAGAGCAATAAGATAATATATATTGGCAAAGAGATATAGTAAAGAAAGGCATACATTTTCATATATTAAAAAAAAATCAGTAGATCTCCTTTGGCATTGCTCATGACGAGTCAGAGAACACAACAGGGAGTGAATTTCTTTAGGGCTTCTAATGCTCCGCTGCATGTAAACTGTGGTTCCGCCAAAGTTACAGCAGTGGAGCAGGAAAAGCCCCACGTAAATTCCCAGCGATTGTTTCATTTCAAGTAAGGTACAATATAAATCTCATGGCATCAGGTCAAACATGGGCAAGGAAACCTCCTGCTGATTACCACCTACCGTCCTCCCTCAGCTGATGAATCAGTCCTCCTCCATGTTGAGCACCACTTGGAGGAAGCACTGAGGGTAGCAAGGGCACAAAATGTACTCTGGGTGGGGGACTTCAATGTCCATCACCAAGAGTGGCTCGGTAGCACCACTACTGACCGAGCTGGCTGAGTCCTGAAGGACACAGCTGCCAGACTGGGCCTGCGGCAGGTGGTGAGCGAACCAACATGAGGGAAAAACTTACTTTACTTCGTCCTCACCAATCTATCTGTCGCAAATGCATCTGTCCATGACAGTATTGGTAGGAGTGACCACCGCACAGTCCTCGTGGAGATGAAGTCCCGTCTTCGCACTGAGGACACCATCCAACGTGTTGTGTGGCACTATCATCGTGCTAAATGGGATAGATTCAGAACAGATCTAGCAGCTCAAAACTGGGCATCCATGAGGCGCTGTGGGCCATCAGCAGCAGCAGAATTGTATTCCAGCACAATCTGTAACCTCATGGCCTGGCATATTCCTCACTCTACCATTACCAACAAGCCAGGGGATCAACCCTGGTTCAATGAGGAGTGTAGAAGAGCATGCCAGGAGCAGCACCAGGCGTACCTAAAAATGAGGTGCCAACCTGGTGAAGCTACAACTCAGGACTACATGCATGCCAAACAGCGGAAGCAACATGCTATAGACAGAGCTAAGCAATTCCACAACCAACGGATCAGATCAAAGCTCTGCAGTCCTGCCACATCCAGTCGTGAATGGTGGTGGACAATTAAACAACTAACGGGAGGAGGAGGCTCTGCAAACATCCCCATTCTCAATGATGGCGGAGTCCAGCACGTGAGTGCAAAAGACAAGGCTGAAGTGTTTGCAACCATCTTCAGCCAGAAGTGCCGAGTGGATGATCCATCTCAGCCTCCTCCCGATATCCCCACCATCACGGAAGCCAGTCTTTGGCCAATTCGATTCACTCCACGTGATATCAAGAAACGGCTGAGTGCACTGGATACAGCAAAGGCTATGGGCCCCGACAACATCCCAGCTGTAGTGCTGAAGACTTGTGCTCCAGAACTAGCTGCGCCTCTAGCCAAGCTGTTCCAGTACAGCTACAACACTGGCATCTACCCGACAATGTGGAAAATTGCCCAGGTATGTCCTGTCCACAAAAAGCAGGACAAATCCAATACGGCCAATTACCGCCCCATCAGTCTACTCTCAATCATCAGCAAAGTGATGGAAGGTGTCGTCGACAGTGCTATCAAGCGGCACTTACTCACCAACAACCTGCTCACCGATGCTCAGTTTGGGTTCCGCCAGGACCACTCGGCTCCAGACCTCATTACAGCCTTGGTCCAAACATGGACAAAAGAGCTGAATTCCAGAGGTGAGGTGAGGTGAGAGTGACTGCCCTTGACATCAAGGCAGCATTTGACCGAGTGTGGCACCAAGGAGCCCTAGTAAAATTGAAGTCAATGGGAATCAGGGGGAAAACTCTCCAGTGGCTGGAGTCATACCTAGCACAAAGGAAGATGGTAGTGGTTGTTGGAGGCCAATCATCTCAGCCCCAGGGCATTGCTGCAGGAGTTCCTCAGGGCAGTGTCCTAGGCCCAACCATCTTCAGTTGCTTCATCAGTGACCTTCCCTCCATCATAAGGTCAGAAATGGGGATGTTCGCTGATGACTGCACAGTGTTCAGTTCCATTCGCAACCCCTCAGATAATGAAGCAGTCCGAGCCCGCATGCAGCAAGACCTGGACAACATCCAGGCTTGGGCTCATAAGTGGCAAGTAACATTCGCGCCAGATAAGTGCCAGGCAATGACCATCTCCAACAAGAGAGAGTCTAACCACCTCCCCTTGACATTCAACGGCATTACCATCGCTGAATCCCCCACCATCAACATCCTGGGGGTCACCATTGACCAGAAACTTAACTGGACCAGCCACATAAATACTGTGGCTACGAGAGCAGGTCAGAGGCTGGGTATTCTGCGGCGAGTGACTCACCTCCTGACTCCCCAAAGCCTTTCCACCATCTACAAGGCACAAGTCAGGAGTGTGATGGAATACTCTCCACTTGCCTGGATGAGTGCAGCTCCAACAACACTCAAGAAGCTCGACACCATCCAAGATAAAGCAGCCCGCTTGATTGGCACCCCATCCACCACCCTAAACATTCACTCCCTTCACCACCGGCGCACTGTGGCTGCAGTGTGCACCATCCACAGGATGCACTGCAGCAACTCGCCAAGGCTTCTTCGACAGCACCTCCCAAACCCGCGACCTCTACCACCTAGAAGGACAAGAGCAGCAGGCACATGGGAGCAACACCACCTGCACGTTCCCCTCCAAGTCACACACCATCCCTAACAGGACTGTGGGAGAACCGTCACCACACGGACTGCAGCGGTTCAAGAAGGCGGCTCACCACCACCTTCTCGAGGGCAATTAGGGATGGGCAATAAATGCTGGCCTCGCCAGCGACGCCCACATCCCGTGAACGAATAAAAAAAAATAAAAATAATAGGAGGGTACTGATTTACAGTGACAGGGTGAGTGAAATTAACTTTTTATTACAGAGTATTGTGGAATTGTTATGGGCGATTTCCATCTTCAGGTGTAAGATAGATCT
The DNA here is from genome assembly GCF_035084215.1 of Heptranchias perlo. Lineage (NCBI taxonomy): Eukaryota > Metazoa > Chordata > Chondrichthyes > Hexanchiformes > Hexanchidae > Heptranchias > Heptranchias perlo. The sequence continues at coordinate 25,799,697 of NC_090353.1, forward strand.
AAATGGTTTTGAACTAGTTCTAATCTTGCATGAATTTTAAGTACAAATAGCACTCAATTCTCCAGCCAACACTAATTTGAATAATTATTCATAACCCCAGGTGCAAACTCAGATACAGGGAAGACACTAGAGGGTAGAATTTTGTCTGTACTGTCTGGGTATAAAGTATTTCTTGGGCAGAGCACAGAGAGAGAAATTCAGGGGGGAGATTGCTCATCCATAATGGGTTAAAACTATGAGACGTGGGTGGAAAGAGACCAACAGCTGCCTGGAGGAGTAGTGGGGGACTTTTTAAAAATTCGTTCATGGGGTATGGGCGTCGCTGGCAAGGCCAGCATTTATTGCCCATCCCTAATTGCCCTTGAGAAGGTGGTGTGAAGGTACTCCCACAGTGCTATTGTAGGGAGTTCCAGGATTTTTAACAAGCGATGATGAAGGAACATCCAAAAATTTCCAAGTCAGGATGATACCCAGCCTCTGATCTGCTCTTGTAGCCGCAGTAAGTGTGTGGCTGGTTCAGCTAAGTTTCTGGTCAATGGTGACCCCCAGGATGTTGATGGTGGGGGATTCAGTGATAGTAATGCCATTGAATGTTAAGGGGAAGAGGTTAGAGTCTCTTGTTGTAGATGGTCATTGCCTGGCACTTGTGTGGTGCGAATGTTACTTGTCACTTATCAGTCCAAGCCTGGATCTTGTCCAGGTCTTGCTGCGTGTGGGCGTCATTATCTGAGGGGTTGCGAATGGAACTGAACACTGTGAAATCATCAGCAAACATCCCCACTTCTGACCTTAAGATGGAGGGAAGGTCATTGATGAAGCAACTGAAGATGGTTGGGCCTAGGACACTACCCTGAGATCTCGTCCCAGTTTCTAGTTTGCCCCTCACTTGCATTCAGTGGGCAAGCTGCTGGTGGAAAATGGGTTTCCCATAGGCAGGTTTCCGAATAAGAGGTGGGAAATTGGGTGCTCCTGCATATTCTCAAGAGCCTACAGGAGCTTAAAGGGAAAGTTTTTTTTGTGGCCAAATTAGGGAAGCAAAACTGTGGAGCTGTAGGGTGAGAAGATTTTCAGCAGGTTCCTGAGGTTTTGGAAAAAGCCGTGGAGATGCTGACGGAGCAAGTTCGTGAGAGGAAGGTTTTAATCTCATGGAAAAATAAACTGAAATTCTCTTCAATCTTTCCACTGAGAAAATAAAGTCCACTCTCGATAACCAATCTTTGCTTTGCTTTCTAAACATCAACAAAAGAAACCACAAATGCTGTTAATGACACATGTTGTCTATCCGCCTGAAAGTAAAGATCGAGCAGTTTATAATAGAAAAGAAGTTGTTAATATTTTCAATTTAAAACTTACCCTGATGTAAACAACAACAACTTGCATTTGTTTAGCGCCTTTAATGTAGTGAAACATCCCAAGGCACTTCACAGGAGCAAATTTTGAATTCAATTCTAATTTGTTTTGAAGTCTTTTGGAAGAAGCAAAGAAATAGTCCAAATCCTTACAGATTGAAGGGAAATTCACTCTACAACTCAGGGAAACCTATGATGCCTGCCAGGAAGCTCTGTACATGGTCAGAATGCACAGATTTGGTTGGTGACGGCCTTCAACTGTTCTGGGGAGAAATCAATGGCAGAGCCAATTGGGGGGTGGGGGGGCATGACCTCCCCCCAATCATTTTGAGGTTATGTAATGTGACTTTGGAGGACTGCCTTCACTTCGCTCCCTTGTCACCTGTCTTTGGACTCCAGGTTTGGCCTGCTAGTCTGCATGGTTCTCAGCTTGGCCTTCGGACTAGGTATATCGGCATTCCCCAGTTCCCAGCAAGATCCCCTTCCTGCCAAGTTGGTCAAATCTCAACTTCAACCCCACCCCCCAGTCGGCCAAACCTAGCTTCGCCACTGGGAGAAATATTCAGTTGAAGCTTAAACTTTTGAGACAGGCTGAGGCCTTGAAATAAAATCCTTAGTAAATGTAAGACACAATAGACAATTCACTGGGTAAATTTGATCATGTAATTGTGAAATATGTAATTTTTTGATGTTCTTATTTTGTTTAGAACCTTATTTTGGACTTTGAAATTAAAAAAAAAACATTGAGTGATTTGATTTATTCACCTTCTGCTTTCTTTTGTAGACAGGTTCTCCAGACTGGTGAACTAGAATTAGTTGATTTCCAACCAGTTTCCTCACTTTTGATTCATACATTCCCTACCTCTTCAATTCTGATTTGCATTTATTTTACGTTGAGCCAATCAACAAAGTGAGATGACAAAAATATGATGGCAAAAGTGCAACTGTGGCAGAAAAAGTGACAGTCACAGGAAGTAACTGTTATACAACAGGAAGTATACACAGTTGCAAAATGGGAAAATAATTGTCCTGGCTGCAATGTGTAGTGGCATCATAAGTGCATTCAAAAAGAAGGTGGCAATGGAGTTGCTATACATGGTGACCAGAGCCGTTCTATTAATACCTCACATAGTATCATAGTATATTACAGCACAGAAGGAGGTCATTCGACCCATCGTGCCTGTGCCAGCTCTTTGCAAGAGCGATCAAATTAATCCCACACCCCTGCTCTTTCCCCATAGCCCTGTCAATTTTTTCCTTTCAAATAAGAACATAAGAAATTGGAGCAGGAGTAGGCCAATCGGCCCCTCGAGCCTGCTCCGCCATTCAATAAGATCATGGCTGATCTGATCCCAACCACAAATCTAAAGAACACAAGAAGTCGGAGCAGGACCCGGCCACATAGCCCCTGGGCCCTCTCCGCCACCCACAGGGCATTGACCGATCCGAACTCAGCTTCATGTCCAATTTCCTGCCCGCTCCCCATAACCCCTAATTCCCTTTACTTCTAGGAAACTGTCTATTTCTGTTTTAAATTTATCTAATGATGTAGCTTCCACAGCTTCCTGGGGCAGCAAATTCCACAGACCTACCACCCTCTGAGTGAAGAAGTTTCTCCTCATCTCAGTTTTGAAAGAGCAGCCCCTTATTCTAAGATTATGCCCCCTAGTTCTAGTTTCACCCATCTTTGGGAACATCCTTACCGCATCCACCCGATCAAGACCCTTCACAATCTTATATGTTTCAATAAGATCGCCTCTCATTCTTCTGAACTCCAATGAGTAGAGTCCCAATCTACTCAACCTCTCCTCATATGTCCGCCCCCTCATCCCCGGGATTAACCGAGTGAACCTTCTTTGTACTGCCTCGAGAGCAAGTATGTCTTTTCTTAAGTATGGAGACCAAAACTGTATGCAGTATTCCAGGTGCGGTCTCACCAATACCTTATATAACTGCAGCAATACCTCCTTGTTATTATATTCTATCCCCCTAGCAATAAAAGCCAACATTTCGTTGGCTTTCTTGATCACCTGCTGCACCTGCATACCAACTTTTTGATTTTCTTGCACTAGGACCCCCAGATCCCTTTGTACTGCAGTACTTTCCAGTCTCTCGCCATTAAGAAAATAACTTGCTCTCTGATTTTTCCTGCCAAAGTGCATAACCTCACATTTTCCAATATTATATTGCATCTGCCAAATCTCCGCCCACTCACCCAGCCTGTCTATATCCCCTTGCAGGTTTTTTATGTCCTCCTCACTCTCTACTTTCCCTCCCATCTTTGTATCATCTGCAAATTTTGATATGTTGCACTCGGTCCCCTCCTCCAAATCGTTAATATAGATTGTAAAGAGTTGGGGACCCAGCACCGACCCCTGTGGAACACCACTGGTTACTGGTTGCCAGTCCGAAAATGAACCATTTATCCCAACTCTCTGCTTCCTGTTTGATAACCAATCCTCCACCCATGCCAGAATATTACCCCCAATCCCGTGATTTTTTTTATCTTAAGTAATATTTATCTTAAGTAATATTTATCCAATTCCCTTTTGAAAGTTATTATTGAATTTGCTTCCACCACCTTTTCAGGCAGTGCATTCCAAATCATAACTACTCTGCATAAAAAAAAATATTTCCTCATGTTGCCTCTGGTTCTTTTGTCAATCACCTTAAATCTATGTCCTCTGATTACCGACCCTTCTGTAACTGGAAACAGTTTCTCCTTATTTACTCTACCAAAACTGTTCATGATTTTGAACACCCCTTAACTTTCTCTGCTCTAAGGAGAACAACTCCAGCTTCTCCAGTCTCTCCATATAACTGAAGTCCCTCATCCCTGGTACAATTCTAGTAAATCTCTTCTGCACTCTCTGTATGGCTTTGACATCCTTCCTAAAGTGTGGTGCCCAGAATTGAACGCAATGCTCCAGCTGAGGCCTAACTAGTGTTTTATATTCCTTGCTTTTGTACTCTGTGGGCTCAATTTTGAACCTAAATTGCAGGTGCATTGGGGGCCATGGGGGGGCTGCAAAAATTGCAGAAATGCAGAGCGGGCTCGGAAGCCGGCTCTGACCCGCTGACTTCTGAGTTTCCCACAGACCCACCTCTGCGCGCGCGGGCGTCCTGAATCCGTAAGTCCCGTCGGCAATTAAAGCCGGCGGGATGATAGTTAAAGAACCAAATGTGCCTCATTTGAGGTACTTAAGGCACTTCACTTATTACATATTAAGTGGTTAGAACGATTTTTAACTTACCTGGGCGGCTTTCCCACGGCTTCTGATTCATGCCTGGTGATACCAGATGTGAAGGGCCGGATCAGGCAAAAAAGAAACAAAATAAATTAAATAACAAACCATTGCACAAGGTTAAAACGCAAAACCAACCTACCTTTCCACCCTGCTCCAATGTCCGATGTCTCCCTCTCCAATCTCTCTCTCTTCCCCCCCTGATCTCCCCCCGATTTTCCCCTTCCCCCCCCAATCTTCCCCTCTTTACCCACGATCTTCCCCTCTTTACCCCTGATCTTGCCTTCCAGCGCCGGATGACGTCTCGGTCCTCTCTTTCTCTCCCCCCCCCCCCCCCCCCCCCCCCCCCGCCACCCCCGGCATTGCAGCTCCTGTCGGCAGCCAGCCTGTCAATCAGGCTGGCTGCTGGGCGCGAAACCCGGAAAGAACTTTAATCATCATCAATTACATTGCGATCACGTCGGAAAAGGTAAGTTTTTTTAAATTCGGGTTTGCACTGCACACCTTCCCCCCACCGCTGCCAACCCATCACCATTTCAAAATTGAGCCCTATGTCTCTATGAATAAAGCCCAGGATCCCATATGCTTTTTTAACAGCCTTCTCAATTTGTCCAGCCACCTTCAAAGATTTGTGCACATACACCCCCAGTTTCTCTGTTCCTGTACTCCCTTTAATATTGTACCTTTTAGTTTATATTGCCTCTCCTCATGCTTCCTACCAAAATGTATCACTTCACACTTCCACAATTCTCTGCATTAAGTTTCATCTGCCATGTGTCTGCCCATTTCACCAATCTGTCTATGTCCTCCTGAAGTCTGTTACTATCTTTCACATTGTTTACTACATTTCCCAGTTTTGTGTCATCTGCAAACTTTGAAAATATACCCTGTATACTAAAGTCCAGGTCATTAATATATATCAAAAATAGCTGCGGTCTTAATACCGACCCCTGGGGGACACCACGTTATACTTCCCTCCAGTCTGAAAAACAACCGTTTACCACAACCCTCTTCTTTCTGTCCCTTAGCCAATTTTGTATCCATGCTGCCACTGTCCCTTTAATCCCATGGGCTTTAATTTTGCTAACAAGTCGAGTATGTGGTACTTTATCAAATGCCTTTTGAAAGTCACAACATCAACCGCACGAATCTTTCAAACCCTCTCTGTTGTTATGCAACTAAACACCCATGATATATGAACTTCTTTAATATACTACTTTCAAGTGCATCTATTATGACACAAGTATACATAAACAAGTCTAAAATAAACAGTTCCTTAGATTTAACGGTTCGCTTTTCTCTCAATTTTATTCCCTTGAGGTGTTTCTCATTCATCTAGTCAGACCTTTTTTACTCACTTATTTAAATCTTCTTGGTTGCGATTACAATTTTCGACCTTCTAATTCTAGGTGAAGATGTCATACAGGACCCATTGGGAGTGCTTGCATCCAGTACTACCGCTGATTGTAAACATCAACTGGCACCAGTTTTGTTACACTTAAGGGGAGGGTATAGGTTTTGTGTGGGAACTATAATTCTTCAATTATATTATTTATGTAGAATTCACAGCAAGAAAAAGATTTGATGGCACAGGTAGCACCTAATATGTGGAAATATTCAATTTTCACTGCTCCAGATAAGCTAAGTGACATGATGACATTGTTGGGTACTGCTCCACCAGTACAACGCAAGTCCATCTTGGAAGAAGAAAACCTAACAGAAGTTTAAAATGAAAATATTTTTGTCAGATACATTCACTTTCCATGAAGTTTGGCTTTCAATTTCTAACCAGATCTTTATAATTCACCAGCAACTTTGTCAGACATGGGCAGGGTTAGTGGAAAATTGAGAAAAATTGTGACAAAAATTGCAGGGTTTTTCCTATTTTCCTGCAGATACTTTATGAGTTATTGTGGATATGCATCAATACTCTCTATTGCTAAGTCTGATTGTTAAATTGTTTTAAACTTATTTTATTGAACGGTAAATTGTTTTAAAGTTGTTTGTTAATTCCCCCTCCCTTCCCAGTTCGCCAAGTGACTTTTTTTCCTCCTGCCTTTCAAGATCATGCTAATACTTTTCTCCTCCTTCCCCAAAGGACATGTTGCTGCTCTTATTCCCCCATTCACACTGGCACTCTTCTATCCCTCCTCCCAGTTAACATTAGTACCATTGTGGCACTCCCTCCAGTTTACATTGGCAACCTTCGACCCCTGCCTCGAGTTCATTATAACACTTCAATCTTCTCCCCTGCCCCCAATTTATGCTGGTACTCTTTTCCCCTCTTGCCTCCAGTTCATGCTGGCAGTCTTCATCTGTACAGTTCATGCCTCCAGTAGCTGCTCATGGATATGACATTAATCCAGTCACCGGATAGCCTTTACTTAGTAAAAACAAAAAGAGGGGCGAGGGTTTATCATAGTCTAATTGCTGTTGTACAGTGCTGGTAAAATTGCATTTGCCACAATCATATCCCATTACACGAGAAGTATTATTACTATGTCAAGAGTCAATATATTGAGCGTTACTGACACATTAATGAAATGGAGAAAGCACCAGTTCAGTTACAGTAAACCATCAGCTAAACTTCAAATGATTGCATTTGACACCAATTCAAGGTGATTAAAGGCTTTCTAAACCAAAGCAAAAGCTACATTTTTGGCTTCAGTTTGTAAGCATGACCTGAAATCATGCATACTTTGAAAATAAGATTCTGATCCTGAGACTAATCGTTTCCTGCATCTGAACTGAAATGAATACTTTTAAATGTTCAAGAGATTCAGGCAATGTGCAGACAAATATTAAAATGCCTTGGGGTTGAAATCCACACTGGTTATCATGAGATAAGAGTGTAAAGTCAGAGTAACCAAATTTTGAGGATTGGAATTTTGAGCGGGACTCATTTTTTGCCAATCTTACTTTCATTTTTCTTCCTGCTGAAAATTCCAGTTAGGTTGCATAGCCCCATCAGTCTCCCGCCCAAAACTGGCGGGAAGTAGCAGCTGGCCAGCGAGCGGGAGAGGAATGTAGGGCGACAGGAGGCCACTGCTGGGGACCCAAAGGAATTGTCCTTGGCACTCATATAAGTGGTTTAGAGGGGGGATGGGAGGGCCTCACAGTTGATGGAGAGGGGAAGCCTGGTGCAGGGGTTCCTTGTGGGGCCCAGAGAAGTATTCTTGCTCCTCTTGGCCCCAAAAGGAAAGTAAAAAAAAAAAGGAAAACCACTTACCTTTTTGGGCCTCTTCTGGTCCCTGTACCTCTTCTTGCTAGGTTGGCCTGGAAGCCACAAGGGTTTCCCTACACAGGCCTCAGGTCACGGAGCCCAATCTGCATATTTAAGGAAGACACCCACTGGCTTCAGGCAGGTGTCCCTGTTGCCTGCTCAGCAGAGCAGGTTAAAATTGGAACCTGAGTGAAAACAGATTTCTAGACCTTTGCTCTGCCATTGTCACACTTGGCTTTAATTGTCCTCATCCCTTTAAATTCACTCACGCACAAATTTGAAGGACATGCAAGTAATTAATGTTTTAAATAAACAAATTACAAACAGAACTAAAAGGAAATTCATTGAACACAATATAATTTATCCCACATCAGATACCTCTTCACTTAACTGCTGCATCCTGCTTGGCCAATCAATTCTGCTGTCAGTTAAATTCACTCCATGAGCTAGAATCTACTGATGGTGATAACAGTGGACAAATGGCTAATGGCATTCTCCTCTTTAATTTGATTATTATTAAATGTGTTAATACCTCCATTAAAATAGTGGATGGGCGCAACGAGGTCCAATTTCTACCCCCAAGTCTTCAACTTGGGGGTAGAAATAATTGCTTGCATTACAAAGATATGGTTACTTTACAAAGATATGGTTGTGAGTTCTAACAGTGGTTGACACACAAATGTCCTGTGCATGTATACAATTTTGTTATTTGTTCTCAGCTTGGTCAGGAAGTTGCTTTTATCCCACCAAAGGGAAAAACTGACACTTCATTCAGTTCACTCTATTAGACTTGCCTGGTCTTACTTACTAGGCATGAGTCATGCATTATAGGGGGTTAAATTGGATAACCTCCGAAAACAGGCACGGGGATCGCGGATTAACCCGCACCCGTTCATAATGATGCAGGCAGCACATTAAATTTGTGCTGTCTGCTGATTTAAATGATTGCCGCATGCAGCCAGTGCTACCTGCGCTGTTCATTCGCTGCATGCATCAGCAGGGGTCCCAATATCGCGAGTGGCTAGTGCTACTTAAAGGCAATTTGAGCTTCTTAAGGGAGGTGCATTGCGGCTGGAAGAAGTGGTGGAAGTCAATTGTGAAGTGAATCTGTGCTGTAATATATTGAAGAATGGCTGAACATATGAGAGAGCGTGCACCAAAGTTTTCTGATAATGCACTGGAGGCCCTGGTGCAAGAGGTGGAGAGAAGGAGGGACATCCTGTAACCGCAGCGGGGGGAACAGGAGGCCCTCTTGACATATGCTCAGGAGGCAATGGGAGGAAGTAGCGGAGGAGATCAATGCCAGGAGCATAGCTCCAAGAGCATGGATGCAGTGCAGGAAGAAGTTCAATGATCTGACACAAGTTATCAAGGTGAGTGAGTTCAATTTTCAAATGGCATATCCTATCAACTGCATCACTAGCCTTACCCACTGGTCAATTCACCACGCCCCATCACCCACTTACCAACAATCTCTATCAATCAGTACTCAACCCTTCACTTCATTTGATTTACGTTACCCTCACACACTTATCACTGTTGCAAGCCTCACACCCACAACTCACAGTTGACACACACACTGGCAGCTATTCAATCATGACAGCCACACCACCCAAACATCTTGCAGTTCAGCCATTGACACGCTTCCCTCTTTCTCGCAGGAGAAGCTGGCGCATGACAGAAGGCAGCAACGAACAATTGGAGGAGGACAAGCGTGTCTACACGTTTTAACCCCCATGGAGGAGAAATGCTGGTCATCGTGGGAAGGGGCATCGCTGAGGCCATGGCCACTGGCGGCGCTGGAGGGATTGATGTTGAGGGTCTCTCCTTCCCTCTTCCTACTCCTCCCTCATCCCACAATCTTTTCTGACTCACAAGCCGCAGAGGTTTAAGCATGCACTTCTGACTTTCTCCTCTCCCCTCACCACAACCCAACCCTTGTCCCTTTTTTATTCCACTTTCCCCATCAGAGGAGGCAGAGGAAGAAGACAGTGATGATGAAGAGACACCATCACTCGATCTTACACTCGCAGCCACCAGACTGACACTGTGCATACTTCAGAGGCTAGGATAGAGGAGGGATCTGCATATGGTGAGACACCGGGCACAAGTGCACAGGAGCCAGGGCCGGGGTGGGGGAAGGATACTGCAGGTGTCAGCTTGCAGGAAGACGAGGTTGCACACTGGTTCTGCTGCAGAGGATTCAGATGAGGACTTCCAGGGCACAGGCTACAGAAGAAGGCTGATGGGCGTACACAACCAAATGCTTGGGGCACTGGAAAGCCTGTCAGAAAGCCTGCACACAATGTCAAGGAGCATGGAGGAGTCCAGCTCCAAATTGGCACAGGGCTTTGTGCAGAGCTTGGAGCCCATCCTTTCCAACATGGAATGAGTAGTTACCTCCATCAGCACACCTGTGGAACCCACCGTGATGCAGCATCAGATGACCGGTGTCACAGCTTCCATCAAATGTCTGACTGCTACCTTGGAAGCTCAGACTGCTGCCATCTTGGTTCTGGGTGCCACTGTTGAAAAGGGCTTCCAGGGCATCACAGCAATCCAGCAATCTGTTCTCCAACATATCTCCGGGATTGCTGAGGTGCCACCCCGGGAGAGTGGCAGTGGCTGCATGGAAGACGAACCTGCTGCCCTCTCTCAGGATGACAACATTCCTGCTCCCATCCCTGCCACTCTGCCAGTGCCCTTGCTGTTGCCTGTCAGCCAGCCAGCTCAGGCTGCTGCAGCCCAGGCCAAGATGGTGCAGTCTGAAGCTGGGCCCTCTAGGCCCAGAGCTGCTCATGGTCGTCCTCCAAGGCCATATACAGTCTCCTCAATTGAAGGTCTGCAGCCTTCCACCTCCCATGCTGCAGCCACTGGGGAAGCACCCTGTAGGAGCACTAGGAAACACAGGCACTAAGGGAATGCACAAGGGCGAGTAGTCTCATTTTGTTTGCATTATTTAATGAGTGAATTTATAAATATGGATTTGAATTTGCAGTTGGTGGTGGTTTTTAGTTCTGTGATGAGCTGAGGGAGGAACCAATGTGTAATCATAAAAGAGGACGATGTGATGGTCAGTGTGAGACGAAAGGTAAGGAGTATGGAAGTGTTGGTGAATGGGGAGGTGTAGTTGACATTACTGGCATAGCTCATTAATAATCTGATCACATAGAGCTCTGGCATAAAGGGTATGTCTATGCTGTTGCCTCCCTTCTTCTTCCTCCACTTCCTGTTCCTCCTCCTCCTCCAGTTCTTCCTCCTCCTCCACTTCCTCCTCCTCCTCCAACTCCTCTTCCTCCTCCTCCTCCTACCCATGCTCCTCAGGTTCTTGACTGATAGATGGTGGCAAGGTTCTGTTTCCTCATAATGGCCAGGTTGTTCAGTATGCAGCATGCTACCATAAATCTCAATACCCGCTCAGCTGAGTACTGCAGAGCTCCTCCAGAGCGGTCCAGGCAGCAGAAGCATTGCTTGAGGACACCGATGGGTGTGCTCTATGATGTTCCTTCTGGCAGTATGGCTCTCATTGTTGGCCTGCTGTGCGTATGTGCGTGGGTTCCTGACCGGAGTCATGAGCCATGTCATGAGGGGATAACCCTTGTCACCCAGTAGCCAGCCTTCGACTTGCTGTGCTGGTTCAAATACAGGTGGAACAGAGGACTGCCACAGAATGAACAAATCAGGACTCCTGCCAGGATAGCAGGTACTCACCCGCATGATGCGCTGCCTGTGGTCACACACCAGGTGCACATTGAGAGTGGAATCCCTTTCTGTTCATGAATATGTTTGAATTCAGATGAGGAGCTCGCAAAGCAATGTGCGTGCAGTCAATGGCACCCTGCACCATGAGGAAGGTTGCAATATGAGCAAACTCTCGTGCTCACTCCTCCTGCTTGACTCTATCAAAAGGGAATGAGATGAATGTGTTTCTCATTGTATAGAGAGCCTCATTGACCTCCTTTATACTGCAGTGTACTGCAAACTGCGAGATGTTGCTTAAAACTCCAGCAGCAGCCTGAAAGGAGCCAGAGCCATAAAAATTAAGCACCACGTTTACCTTGACAGCCACAGGCAATGCTGTTCTTGCCCTGCTTTCAGGCTGCAGTTGTGGCTGCAGCAGTTGATAAATTTCAGTCACAATCTCTTTTTTGTGAACCCAAGACGTCACTGAAGTTGAGGTAAGAGAATTGCTCCCTGAAGACCCTCTGCGGATATGGCCTCCTGCTGAATGTCCTGCTCCTTCTCCTCCTCCTCCTCCTTCCTCTTCTAGCAGTTTGTTCTGCTCTGTATGCCCTTTCTTCATTTTCCCAGTCATGTTCAATTCCCAGAGGAAGCCCTACCAAGCCACTCATGTCTGGAAGCAACTTTTTTCAGCACAATATTTTAAACGACGCAAAGGGCATGATTTTTATGTGGAGGTGGGAAGGGAATGGGTGGGGGGAAATAATCGGACGTGAATATAATAGATCCATTTCACAATCAATACAAATCCTCACAGTCAAACCTGTTGCCAAATCTTCAGGAGAAGAATCAGAGGTCGCAGATCGGGAGAAGAGATCAGAGGTCGGGTGAAGAGGTCGCAGATTGTGAGAAGAAAAGAGTCAGAAGTCACAGTTCAGGAGAAGAGGTTGAAGGCCGGGTGGTCAGGTTAAGAGTCAGAGGTGGGGGGGCCACCATCGAGGGTGGGGCGGTGTGAGTGTTGGCTGATCGCGGTGGTCTTGGTGCACCAGGAGTTTGATGGGCCTGGATGAAGCACTTCTCACCTTTCACTTGACGCGAATCAGATGGGAAACTTGAACAGGTAAGGTAAAATTTGATTGACATTTCTAATACACAAAAAATTAAGTGCCTCAACGATTGCGATGAGGTACATTGCCCCATTAATTATCGGCCCGCCGGCTTTGAGTGGGCGGGACTTCCTGGTTTCTGTTGCGCCTGGGTTAAACCCGGAAATGGGTGCATTAGAGTTGGGATGCGCTCCAAAAACAAACTATTTTTACGGCCCACCCAGTCTTGGGGGTTAAAGTTACCCCCAAAAAGTACTGCAAGACTAGCCGGACCACTCACTTAAACTTTAGCCAAGTATAGGAAACCTCCAAAAACGCGTTCAATTGCGCCAGCAGCCAGAAGAAATAATCCAGTAGCTAATCTGTAAGTACTTCATGATCCCTTTAAATAGCAGTGGTGGGGGGGGGGGGGCGGGATCCTTCATGCTGTTTAATGTCATGTTCAGCTGTGTGAAGTGAAGACGGCATTGGGTGGAGTGTGGAGTTGCAAAATGGCAGTGGTGGCTTCAAATCAGCGTTGCACACTGATTCAGGTGCATCTCGGACCCCATTTTCGAGTTTTAGGTGTCCACGTACGGCCGAAAAAAACACACGCTACACGGCCCAATTTAACCCCCATAATCTTTAACTATGTTGTCACATTTATCTATTTATTTTCTATATAATAACATTTCCGTGTTATCTTTCCTCTCCTCATGTTCTTCTACATTATCTAGGGATTGTGTAAGATATGAATCTAAATTCTGATTTTAGAGACTATTTTAAAAATTTTATTTGTATATTATTTTTGAAATTATTCCCTTATTTTGTACCCTTTTCAAATTAACCCCTCCCTCCCTTACACGTGAGTGTGTATGCCCACAAGTGCCTATACATACACATACATATACACATGCACATACACATGCACACACAAGCATATCCAGACTATTATCCTCAGAGAGGGTCAGATGATCAAGACTATTGACAGTCCAATGATCCTGCTTCTTAGTTCACCCACCAAGAAGTGCATAAATGTGAAAAGGGGAGGATTTGCTATCCTGGTCTGCATTCCTCCTTTTCCTGGAGGATCTGAATTTAAACCTTTGTGTCCCACTTGGAAAGTATTTTTACAGGGATTTATGTAAGTTTCAAAATTTGGCTGTTATTACAAAAATTCCTTACATATTCTAAACAATAATACAAAGTGTTGCACTCGTCACCGAAAGATAGTGTAAGTAACTGTCTTATTGGTAGTTTAGCAAGTTCTCTTCCATCTAATTTTTTAAACTACATAATGTACTGTAAGCTGGAGGAATGTGGGCTGGATTACAATAGAAAAGTGCACAGAGTTCTGGAGGCTGATTAAAGCAAATGTCTCTATGCTAACATCTCGATGGGATCTAGCATACTGTGTGATATGAAGGGGGTTGTCAGAGATTCTTTGAGTGATGACTGCCAAGAGTGGAGAGTCTTCTTGTGCTGGAAGTGAAAACGCTGCTTCTTATGGTAAACTACAGATCATGCTGATATGATCAGCGAAAACCTATAGCTTTAGAGTAAAGTAGAAATTCGCATAAGAAGAAGCATCGGGTGAAAATAGAAAAAGGGATGAGTGAATGACTTGATTTAGCCTGCCCCTTTAAGTAAAGCCTTGTATGCCGTTTTGATCTTTTGGCCATCTTTTCTTTAAATGGTACTGGTGCAATTTGTGCTGAAATAGTGCTACTAATATTTTTTTTTCTTCAGTTAAGAGAATCTCACCTTCTTTTGAAGAATCAAAATATCAGTAGAAAAAAAACACTGTATAGTGCCAAGTAAATCTCACAATGCACCTGGTTCAGTAAAAGTTGGCTAAAAGATCAAAAGAACCACTTCAATGGGCTGCTAGTTTAAAGTGCCAGAGTAAATCTGGCCTACCACTTATCACCAGAGAAAAATCCTAGACAGACCACATTTTACATTTGTTCTGTCCTCCCTTCCATAAAACAAAGCATTAGCTGTTCTGTTGTAATACAGTAGTAATTTCCAAAACAATTACTTTAATGACTCCATTCTACATGAAAAAATATGGCATAATAAGGTGTCTTTGAACTGGATCTCCAACACGGCTTTGTTCCAATCTATATGTAGATCAATAAAAGTTTTATTCTTTTCTATTTGATTTTTTAAAAACTTTTTTTTCTTCTCATTATATCTCATTTCCTTGCAGGCCATGTATAACCTCATGTAGCTGGGATGATGAGATAGCTTGGGCTACAGACTTCTTTGTAACACTGGTACTTTGACTGGACAGTAGAAGGTGAAATTTAGGCAGGTAAAATTGTTTGGTGAAGTTAATTCTTTCTGTCTTCCTCCTGACAACGATAGTTTTCTCATAAGCAGTCAGCTGGGACCAAGTAAAACCCACCCAGGACGCCTGGATTCAAACATGCCACCTTCTGTTTTGGAACCCAAAAGACTGCTTGAATCGTGAGTCCACTTTCTTTTCAGAAATTATATAAACGGGTTTCCCTCTTGCTCAGTGAATTTGTCCAGTGAACATTTGTCATATAGACCAGGAATATCCGAGGTTCAATCCCTGAGTTAGATGATTTGTGCAGTGGTGTGCTACAGTTGGCTTCAGTATCCACGGTTAGGGAGGGGAAATTTGGCCCAGATTTCCACTCTTGGTCATTATGTAGATATCCCTGCTGGAAAATATTTTTGTGGATCTCAGGGGAGAAAGGGATTGGGTTTGTCTGTTCTTGCATCCAGTGGTCAAAAAGCCGGCAAGCACCCATTATCAAGGCTTACACGTAAATAATGATCACATGGGCAAAGTACTGGAAGATGCACAATGCCTGTGGAACTGTAACAGAGCAAAGAACCAATTCTTTCCAGAGAGGAGGGAGAATAGGTGGAGAAAACCATACTTAAAAAAAATCTATAAATATTTTATCAATTTCCTTTTTAAAAGTTATTTTCATTTATTGAGGCTTCATGTGAGAACTTATCAAAAAATGTTTTGAAGTTGATATATATTCCACTGTAACTCTTTAGCTATCGGCCATTAAGTAAAACAGGGTTCCTGACAGAGATTTGGGAAATGGTCTTAACTACTTAAAAGTGCCAAATATGGTGAATAATTCCCATTCTATTAATCAAATTTATAGCGAGCCTTCCAATTCCAGTAAGATATAAGCTTTACTGACATAAGCTATTAAGAAAGATTGCTATAAATGTATCTATGTGTATCAGGATCAGTCAATGCTAGTTTCTATCACAGCATCAATATTGCCAAAATTGTCTGAAGAATTCCTGCCAACATTCCAAGACTGGCCAGACAAATACTTACTGACCTTTACATAAGATACTAAGTTATACAGAGTATAAACTATATTCTAAAACTGTTACAAAATGAAGGCTGCAAATTATGTTAATTATACAACTATCAATTTAATGGCCCTGATGTTCCCAATGAATGCACAAACATCACCTCAGGCTAAATAAGAAAGTGTGGAACCATGATGTATTGCTTGACTCCAAGATCAGTATCCAACCTCATATTAAGTTCTGTTACCAAGACTGCTTTCTTCTACCCGCATAACATTGCCGCCGCTACCTCTCCTCCCCAGACCCTGTTGTCTTCTTCACCTTGAGGCTTGAGTTCCCTAATGCTCTACTAGCTGGCGTCCCGACATCAACCTCCCACAAGCTTTACCTCATTCTAAATGCTGCAGCCTGTGTCCTCACCTGCAGAAAGTCCTGCTCTCCCTTCACCCCTGTGCTCTCCAAGTTCCAATGGCTCTCTGTACCCTAGCAAGTTAACTTCAACATTTTAGTTTTTGGTTTCAAATCCCTCCATGTCCTTGGCCTATCCTACCTTAGTGTCTGCTCCTGTCTTATACCCCTCTACATATCCTTTAATCCTCTAACTTCAGGATTCTCTTTGTCCCTAGTTCCTTCTGCTCCACCATTAGTACATGTGACTTCAGCATTACTTTCCTGTCCTCTGGTGCTTCCTACCCAGCTCCCTCTGCCTTCCCATCTTCTTCCCCACTTTTAAAAGCCTCCTTCCGTTAGTCCCTCCATTTTTCTCTTTCCCCTTGCCTTCGGTGTCTACTGTTTTGTTCTTCTAATGTTGGACTCTGCCTGACACATCTTCCTGCACATGCAGAGCACTATACAAATGCATATTGTTCTTGTGGTTGTAGTCCTATGTGCACTGACACTATGGCTATTTTTTACTTCAATTTCCCCCTTCGTCTCTGGCAAATCATATCACAGCTGCCTTCAATACCTCACCGAAGTAGCCATCTTTATGTCTATGCCTAGGTAGTGAGCTTGGAAAATCATAGTTAAGCCGATCCTATCCTTGCCCGATGTCTACACACATTCATATTTTCCAGCATGGATCACTGGACATCAACCGTGAGTGAAAAACCCTGGCTGATTTTTTTCCCTCTCTCATCTGGACAGACTGAAGCCTGTATAGTGGACCAGGGATCAAACCTGGGTATAGTACTTCCTGGTTTACATGGCTCAGTATTACAACTCTGGGTGCAACTATCCACTGAATCATCAGGGGAGATGATTATTTTCTTCTGTAGAAGATGCAATAGTGTCCAAGAAATTTTTCCCACTCTGTAAGAGTCAGTACACCGAAAGTGGAGTCAAGGTTATGCAGAGAGTATAGGCCAATGGGCCAAATTGTTTGTGCCCTGCCATTTGATTCCTCCCGTTTTTCCAGGGAGGTGATTGGATTATTGGCAAAATCCGGACAAAATTGCACCTATCTTAAAAGCAAATTGTGCTGCGTTTCTCCATCACCTCTATTTTAAACACTGGGGGAGAAATTCAACATTGGCAGGGGTACAGAACGAACAGGAACTGATCTTCCACCCATTATACATCCCGCCCAATCTTCCTAAACAAAAATGAGGCCAGGTGTATACTGGGTGGCCGATCCACTACTGCTCATTTTCCACCACTGCCAAAGGTTAAAATCAACCTTCCTTTGAAAATCAGAAAGGAAAGACTGAGCATTCAGTCAGAATCAATTTGGTCCGGTGTAAAAAACTAACTTTAGGAGCTGGATGCAATTGAGTTTAATTCCTTTTTGGCGTTATTTTTGGCTCGCCTGTTAATTTGTTTGCCTCAATTCCTGTTTGCACTAGTTAACATAAACGTTAACCTGTTTAAGATAAGTGAACTAACATCTGCATTAAATTAACACTGCCAGTAATTTATGCAAATGATTTAACAGGAACAGTAAAACTTGCAGACACAGGGAACTAAGAACGTAAGAACATGAGAAATAGGAGCAGGAGTAGTATGGCCCCTCGAGCCTACTGTGACATTCAATAAGATCATGGCTGATCTTTGACCTCAACTCCACTTTCCCGCCCGGCCCCCATATCCCTCGCTTCCTTGAGAGTCCAAAAAATCTATCGATCTCAGTCTTGAATATATAAAAGACTGAGCATCCACAGTCCTCTGGAGTAGACGTATCCAAATATTCATGACCCTCTGAGTGAAGAAATTCCTCCTCATCATTAAATGTCTGACCCCTTATCCTGAGACTATGTCGCCTAGTTCTAGACTCTCTAGCCAGGGGAAACATCCTCTCAGCATCTACCCTGTCAAGTTCTCTTAGAATTTTATATGTTTCAATGAGATGAAACCCAAAAGAGTATAGAGAAAAATGATAGCCAGTCTTACCAAGCTTAAAAAATTTGCATGACATGGCGCAGTCCTGTGTTACTAATGTTCAATCCCTGATCTGTGTTGAGTTAATTGATTTGAACCAGGTTGGCAATTGGTGGAGTTACAATCGGCATCTCTGCCCCTGGGCAAGGAAGGGGGAAAATTAGGCAGGATTTCTGCTTCTGATCACTATCCAGTGATTTCTGCGGAGAGGTGTATACGGGCATGCCAGGATGGCTCTGCTATGATTCATCCTACAGTCAAACAGAATAACAACACTCATTGACTAGAATGACATGTAGGTGAGGTCGCTGGAGGGCTACCAGCACCTGTGGAACTGCACGCACAAGCCTCTGGTTTCAGGATAAGAAGAATTAATAAAAATCGCAACAAAAATAAATTGATTTACAAATGAATAAAACATTATCTTTTGTCCCTGCAACAACCAATCAGCGTTTTAGTTGTTTGGTGAAAATAAAAATGCAGATTCACGTGCTTATCTTTGCATTGGAAAATATCATTCATTTTCCCATTTGAAAACAGCAGAAAATACACAATGCAACCACTTTCCTGTGAGGCATAGCCAATATCAACTATATGGTAAATTATCTTTGAGCGGTGGGGTAAAATGCGAATTTTGCATTTGGACGAAGAATGTAAATAAGTAGATTTGCGTTTGCACCTGAATTTGATCAGCACTAATCAAAATGTTTAGTTTCCTTAAAAAGTTGTTGGTGAACCAATTTTACATTGTCTCCTGCAGTGAGCATTAGGAACGCTAGGTGTTACCAATTGGTATTTGTTTTTTGAACTATGTTTCTTGGCATTGAATTTAATGAGAAAAAAGTGTTAAACTTTACAAGACTGTAATACACTGTAGCACAAGCTATACAGTATGGCATGGTTCCACAAAAGGCATTAGATAATCCTGATAAGCATTGTCAGATTTGACTACTGAAGCTCACTCAGTCTGTATATGAAGCATGCTAGTACACGCTTATTTATGTTATTGCTCCATGCCCTCTACATTTGTTTGTTCAAATATTCATGGGTGGGAGTCAGATAAGCAAGCAATAGCTAAAGTTACGTCTACATAAAAGAAGCTTGAGTGAGCACAGACTGACTGGATCGAAATGAACCTTGATTGCAGCAACATTTTAAAAAAGGATTAAAAATTGAAATGAATTAATTTATTTATTCTAAGAATAAATCTATACGGGGTATGCCATTTAGAACCGAGATGAGGAGAAATTTCTTCACTCAGAGGGTGGTGAACCTGTGGAATTCTCTACCACAGAAGGCAGTGGAGGCCAAGTCATTGGATGTATTCAAGAAGGAGATAGATATATTTCTTAATGCTAAAGGGATCAAGGGATATGGGGAAAAAGAGGGAACAGGGTACTGAGTTAGATGATCAGCCATGATTATTTTGAATGGCAGAGCAGGCCCGAAGGGCCGAATGGCCTACTCTTGCTCCTATTTTCTATGTTTTTATGTTTCTATGAAATGTACAATTCTATATATTTCTCCAATTCTACTTTAGAATACTCAACTTACTTCAGGTTACACATAACAGAATTCTGATATGAATAAGTCAGAAAGAGTAACTTTCTTTATGAGTCAGCGCTGTAATATACTGTAATACCAATTTGGTGATACTCTGCACAATCCCATTGTTCTCGTTCCAGATTAAAATTTAGAACAGATTTAACAGAGAGAAAAAATGTTACAATGACTTGATAGATGTGTGTTTTTGCATTATCAATTAATTTTTTACTCTGTCATTGTAGGATTATTCTTTTTAATCCAAGATTTTATTCGCCAGGGGAAAACCCCAATTTTGGGAAAATGGCTGCGAAAAGGACCCTGTTTAAAACACAGTTCCCAGACCAGAATGGACAAGCTTTTGAACTAAAACCCACCCCACCCAACAGAGACATTGCCTTACATCATCACCGGCTAAGGAGACAATGAAATCCATCGGTTGATGTAATTAAGTCAGTCGGTCAGGACAACAGAACCCATCTGAAAACAGTTCACACCT
Source organism: Heptranchias perlo (assembly GCF_035084215.1). Classification (NCBI taxonomy): domain Eukaryota; kingdom Metazoa; phylum Chordata; class Chondrichthyes; order Hexanchiformes; family Hexanchidae; genus Heptranchias; species Heptranchias perlo. The sequence goes on from NC_090353.1 coordinate 25,820,012, forward strand.
CATATAGTACGCAAGATCAGCAGTTCCCATTGTCCCCCAAAACCAGCTAGATGAGAGGTGGGAAAATAATACACATTCAAACAAAGCTTTCTCTCCAGGGACCAATTGTAGCATTTTGCACCATCTGACTAGATCAGCCAGAAAACAGTATAACTATTGCAGCCTCAGGAAGGAGCGGGTCGAACAGTGGATGTCAAACGGACACCAACGACACAGCTCTACAACTTCAGAAGAATCAGAGCAGGCCGCTCTCTCTACCACCAGGACCGAAGGAAGTCGCATGCCTCAAGGAACGGGTACGGCCCCAAGGACTTCGATCGTAGAAGACACGACCCAGCAGCCAAAGTCAGCAGGATGAGCATTTCAACCGCAGCCTGCAGAATACTCAACTCACGGCCGTGTGGAGAGGTACCTCTGCACGTCCCGACCAAATTTTAGCAGTGTAGTGTTGGGAGTTAACAGCCGTGAGTAAGGGAACACGGAGAGGCTTAGTTTAAGAAGTCCAAGGGGAAGTAATCTATATGTTCATAGTCATATAGGAACGTTAGCACCGGTTTTGCCATACTGAGATTTGCTGTACATATTAAACATACTTTTACTATTCAAAATCTGAAACCTCTGTCGATTGCAATATTCATCATCCTTAAGTGTGATTCATAAGGGTAAGCCCAGACCTTCGACCGTAAATAAGTGAGTTCGATTGTGACCAGCAAGGCTGAACGACCCTCACACAATCGGAAACACCCTACATCATCCAGGTGTTCAACATATACGTGAACTCATTAACACGCTTAAGAGTATCAAATCAAACTACTCAGAAATCCACATAAATAGTGTTTGTTTGATGAAATGGAGTACACACGCTCTCCCTGCAGGGACACCCACCATTTACCTAAACCCAGATAACTTAAGTGCAGGATGACAAGAGCAAAGGTTTAGGACCCTCAAGTGTGTAACTTATTTGTTAAGTGCATGGTTTTATTATAGTTCTTAGACAGCTTTGATTGTAACTTAACCATGCATGTCACACTCCCTGAGCTCAATCCTGTGCTTTCCACCAATCAATCACAATACTGTGTGGGTCTCATTTTCAGAAGCCTGCAACTTTTCCAGATGTAATCTGCGTTACATCTCCTGTTGTGTTTCCTCTCCCTGTGTTCTGCAGTTTCAGATGACTTTCAGAAAAGATAAGAAGTTTGTGGACTTCTGACAAACCAACTAGAAATTGCATAATGTGTATGGAATTGTTGGGATGTCACTGGATAAGGATTGCAAAGTTTCTGGGTGAATTGGATGAAAATGGCAGATAAAACATCCCTACAGTATTGGAAGTTGAGTTTTTAAGAGAGGACCAACATTTTAATGGGGGAGATGTAGTCTCATAAAAACTGGCTTTCTTGCAGGAAGATCAATCCATCACTGATAAAACAAAATAATTGAGAATGTCATCACCTTCAAAGTAAATTACATAGTCATCAGCAGCAGGATATATGAAACTGGTTTGACTGATACATTCTAAAAAATTGTACCGAGGGTAATTTGGGAATAATTTCCATGGTTCTTAGGCTAGAGGGAAGGTCCATACATATAGCAAGAGCTCCTTGGACTGGAGTTCCAGATGTCAGGGAACCTGTGACCTGAAGTAACTACCAATATAGATGATCATGGCACCCTGAAACCTTAATTGCATCAGCCACCTTCATTTACATCCTCTTCAGTACCTATAGAAAATAACATGCATATACAAGAAAGAAATAACTTGCATTTTTATAGTGCCTTTCATGACTACAGGTCATGCCAAAGTGCTTCACAGCTAATTAATTATTTTGAACTGTAGGAAAACATGAGAACCAATTGTGCAAAGCAAGGTCCCACGAACAGCAATGAGATGAATGACCAATTAATGTGTTTTGGTGGTGTTGGTGAGGAATAATTGTTGGCCAGGACACTGAGCTCCCCTGCTCTTCCTTGAATGATGCCATGGGATCTTTTATGTCTATTTGAACAGGCAGGTGGGGCCTCAGTTTAACATCTTATCTTTGACAATGCAGCATTCTCTTAGTACCGCACTGAATATGCAACCTAGATTATGTGCTCAAGTCTCTAGAATGAGACATGTACCCACCTGACTTTCTAACTCAGAGGAAAGAATGCTACCACTGAGTCAAACTGACACTATATTGCACCTTATTACACCTCATGATGTTCCAAAGCATTTTACATCCATTTAATTATTATTATGTAGGCAAACACATAATAATATATAATGATAACACATAATAACTGGCTTAGTTTGCATACAGCAAGGTCCCACAAACAACAAATGAGATGAACAACTAGTTAAACTGTTTTACATGGTGTTATTTGAGGGACGAATGTTGGGCAGGGCACTGGGAGAACTCCCTTTCTCTGCCATGAGATCTTTTACATCAACCTGAACAGGCCTTGGCCTAACATCTCATTCAAAAGACAGCACCTCCTATGGTGCAGCACTCCATTGGCACTGCTTTGCAGTGATCGAATAGATTGTGTGTTAAGTCCTGAATCCTAAACAGCAGACTCAGAAGGGAGCGTTCTACCAACTGAGCCAAGCTGACATTCCTTGATGTATTTCTACACTCGAAAACCACAACCTTCAATGGTATGTTGACACTACATGCTCACAGGGAACATTTATCACATTCCCAATATCTATAGAGATCCTCATGTGCTTCCACCCCAATGCCTGAGGAGGCCTTCATCTACTGCTAGCACAATCTCTGCAAAGGCCTGTAACATAGTAACACAGGAACAGAAGTAGGCCATTCAGCCCCTTGAGCCTGTCCCACCATTCAATTAGATCATGACTGATCTGTATCTCAATTCCATTTACCCGTCTTGGTTCCATATCCCTTAATACCCTTACCTAATGAAAATCTATCAACGTCAGTTTTGAAATTTTCAACTGACCTAGCCGCAGCAGCTTTTTGACTACTATCAACCTACGTTACTTAGACGATCCTGTCATATACACAAAGCAAATTGCCCAGATTAAATCAATATCCTGCTCCTAGAGTCTGTTATGAAGTCATTCTTTTTGGAAGGTACACTCTTCATACAGAGCCTTGGAGAAAATAACTCCCCCAGGGGTAGGTCACCGTATTTTACTTTACTTTGATTTCCGGTTCTTTATTGTCTGTATCCATTCTGTTCTTTTCTTGATTGTTATTAATCTGTGAAGTCCACTTGCTGAATATTTTATGTTTAGCCAGTGTTGGACTCCATAACCATTCATTTAGGAAATTAAAGTATCAAAAGAAATTTGTGTTATCATAGAATAATTTGATTGTTTGACCGTACTGTCCTTGTCTGCAGATTATGTTACATTGTGGGAATGAGATATGACCATTACAGACATATTTGTGGGAATTACACAGGGTAAGTTACTAAACCAGACAGTGTGTGTGTGCTAAACATACACATTAAAATTAATTATATCACTGAAGTACACTGGGGTTCTAACTATCTACTGATCTTAATGTGACACCCTCACCCTGTCTGGCTCAATTACTTCTCCAGGCACTACTCACAAGTATTTCAATAACTTGCACAATATAAGTAAAACAAGACTTTAAAGTACCTAGAGATGTACTGTCAAAAATGTAAGCACTTTGCTGTTTATCATAATACTGTATGACTGTTTGGTTTCTGAAAGGAGGACTACTGGCCAATCTCCCTTTAAAAAGATACCATTTTAGAAGGTGCCAGATTTGATTCCTTGCTAATGCTGAGTTGGCTGATCACAAAAGTTGATCATAGTGCCCTGGGCTGGCATGGGGGTAAAAATCCTCCAGGTTTAAAAAAAATTTATCCCAGTATTTATCCCTCAGAAAACATCACTAAAACAGATGATCTGGTCATTATCTCATTGCTGTTTGTGGGATCTTGCTGTGCAAAAATTGACTGGCGTGTTTCCCTACATTACGACAGTGACTGCGCTTCAAAAGTACTTCATTGGCTGTGAGGTGCTTTGGTAGGTCCTGAGGTCATGAAAGGCGCTATAAAAATGCAAGTTCTTTCTTTCTTCTATTCCTGATCTCCATGCAGTGATCCCTGCTGGAAGGTGATGTCCTTCATGGGAAAAGTAGCCTGCTGACACTCTATCTAAAGTCAAAAACAAGAAATGAGCACTTGGGCAAGGTATCAAAGGATTGCCAGCATCCGTGGACCATATTTCAGCAAAACTCAGTACTTTCAGGAAAGGAAGGGAGAAATTTGGAGATTTTTTTTTAATGAAGTGGTTATATTTTCATAAAATAAGACTGCTCAGGAAATCATTTTGTTTATTTGCCAAACATGAAACTCCATGAGGCAAATCATATTAAAAGGTCATTGTGCTCTATAAATATCATTCTGTGTGATGTTATTAGAAGAAAAATGATATGTGGCTGCTTTGTCTTTTCATCCTCATGTGATGAAGACAATGGCTTAGATTTTTGTCTTTATTGCCTGGCCGTGAAACATGGCCTGGGTGGAGTGCACCGTAGAGAATTGCCCAATTTTCCTACTATTAGTTTAAATGGAAGCAAAATCAGGCAGGCTCTGTTATGGGTGTGCTAACCCCCTCCTGATTTTCTTCTCTCCGCTCCACCAAGGCAATACTAGGTGAGAATCGACCCTGATACCAGTAGTGTAATATCCTCCAGTCTAACTCATTGGTAACATGTCTCATGAAATTGATATAATTTTGAAGAAATTTGGTTTGGTCACAAAGGACAATCAAATTTTGTCAGGCACTGTGATTATTTGAGTTCTGAAGAAACCATGCAAATCTAGGTTACTATTAAGGGATTTGCAAGTGCAGTATTTTCTGTGACTCCCTGTTTTTCTTCTTGTTGCCGTAGCACTACCTGTTTTGTGTCCTTTCTGGCTTCAATAATAATTCCAGTAATTTAATGAAGCACTGATTTCATGAAAAAGTGTTTGGTAAATCTTTTATTTTCTTTGGGGAAGGAGATGAGCAAGGGGAACTGTACACCATTTGCATTACAGTAACATCATTTGCAAAGATCATGATGATGTATTTTGGCATGATTTATGTCAGTACATAAGTAAATTGATGATGTTTTGCCAAACAGGCATTCCTTTAATAGGAGCCTATAGTTGGGTGATGCTAATAAATAGGAGAATAGAAATTAACTGTGTGTAAAGTAATCTCCTTTACTTAAAAAAGCATGACTTGAATTTATGTCCTGTCCAGTAGATGATAGTGATTCAACTAACTCTGAACATTGAAACAATACTGAGGAAAAAACCCATAGCAAAACCAGACAAACACTGAGAACAAGTAGCTGGAAAACTATTTTTTACTGGATCAGCAGACCTGTGATCTTTAGTTCAAAGACTATCTTCTATTTACCATTAATATTGACCATCCATGAGCACTAAAATTCAATTACATCCAAAGAAAGCTGATGTCTAGTTTTGGCAGGTATACAGTAGTTGAAGGATAGCGTCAATGCAGACTTCCTGTAAGTGGAGATTGGTGTGCTTGCAACTTCAAGGTTCTGGGATGCTTGTAATGTCATATTTGGGAGTATGTTTATTCTGATGTTGCCTCTACAATCAGTGAGTGACAGCAGGGTACTTGCCCCACCATACATTGCTCTAGTTGACTGTAGTACATCTCAGAACAGCAACTATAGTCAGCAGTGTTGAAGTGGGAGCAAGGAAAATCTAAAATTATTCGGGAATTGCAATGGCGGTTGTCCACCATCTTGTTTACCTTTTTCTTAATTTAACATAATTTCTATTTGCATAGCTAACTTCTTGGAGTGTGGGGTGGAAAGCAATGAGGTTGATGTATATAAAAAAAAATCAGGTTTCTAAGTGTCCACCAGGGACACTCACAGAAAAAGTCCCTTCTTTTTTCTCCCAGCAGGATTTGTAGAAGTAATTTTCTTCTTTCTTTCACTTTTAATTTGTTTGTTAATCCATGTAGGGTCACACTTGTTTAGTCTATTGATCTTAGTTATGTATTTGTCCTGCATGTTCAGCATTGTTCTTTTAAAGGCGTTCCATTAATTTTCTACTGAAAAGTTGACAAACATCCTCCTCCAATGCATTGGTCTCAATTCTTCCCTCCTTTCTTTGAATTTAGTCTTTGTAAAGTTACAAATTGGTATAATTCCCAGATCATGGTAAACTTGATCATTCTGTGGTCATTGTCCCCCAGGAGTGCTACAACATACATTTCTTGTATGTTATCTGGGTCATTTACGAATAACAGGTCAAGATGAACGCTGTCTCCTGTGTCTTCCATTTACATTTCATGCATTACATTTACCTACTCTGATTCTTTAAACCATTTGGATTTTTACAATTTATATCGGGTTGATAGAAATCCCCCATTAGAATAATTTTCTTGTTCTCACACAACGGGGTAGACTTTGAGTTTATGCGATAGTGTAAAATGGGCGATAGCGAATTGGCAGCCCGTTTTACATCTCTCCTGATTTTTATTTCCATTGACTTCAATGGATATAAAAATGGGGGGAGATGTAAAACGGGCTGCCAATTCACTATCACCCATTTTACACTATTGCACAAACTCAAAGTCTGCACCACACTTCTTATGTATTCATATGGTAAACTGTTCTCCTTCTTGTGTTGACCTGGTGGTCCGTTGCAAACCGCTAAGGGTAAATTTTAACCCCACGATCGGGTGGGTTGGGGATGATAGCAAGGTAAAAATTGTAAAAAAGTAAAACCCGACCCCAACCCGCCTCTAACCCACCCACTTTGGGTGTTAACAAAGGCGGGTTAAGGAGGGGTGCGGCCAACCCACTCTCAGGAGGCGGCTCAGTCAGTGAAATCTTTTAGGGAGGCTGCGGGCCTCCATTTTAATAGTGTTTTTATTTTTAACTCTTGGGGGCTGGAATTCCCAGGCCTTCTGCTTCATGCCAAGTAAGAGGAGGTGAGAAGGCCCGGATCAACAGGTAAGTGCCTTTATTGTACTGCTTATGGGCCGGGAGCTGCGAGATTGTTTCCTCCAGGCCCAACAAGCTTACCTGCCGTGCTCCCATACACACGATCGGCCGACCCCATCCCCGTGTCCGACCCCCCCCCAAGATCTCCAACCCCCCACCACGATCTCCGAACCGCCTCCAGGTCTGACCCCCGCATGACTGAACCCCTGATGACTCCCTTAGTAACCGCTGACCCCGATGACTCCCCCGATGACCGACCCCCCACCAATGACCGGTCCCCCTGATGACCTGTGACCTCTCCGATGACCCCCCACCCCAATGACCGACCCCCCCCCCCGATCTAAGATGGCATCCACTCCCTGGCTGCTCTCCCATCCGACTGACAGCCAGCCTATCAATCTGGCTGGCTTGTTGGGTGGGAAACCTACATAAAAAAATGAAAGATGTTGTTACATCAAAATCATAAGGGCGTCCGGGAAACCCATGCTTCCAGGTTTCCCATTAGGAAGTCCCCCCTGCCCTGCCCTCTTCCCGGCTCCTCGTTCTAATTTACCCCCTAGTGATGGCTTGGACTTATTCTCATTAGAGATTCTCACCAGAATAGTTCTTTCTACAGTTTACCCCTTCCCACTGTATAACTTCATTTATGCTCCTGATATGTATATGGCCACCCCATCTCCCTTTTCTGTCGTTTTTGAACACTCTATACCCCTGAATATTAAATGACAATGATATTTTTAAGTTAAAGTTTGAAAACAGTTAAATAAAAATAAATGTGACTTATGAGTTGGGTACATTTAAGATGGCAAATTTTAATTGTATTAATATATAAACATTAATTGTTTTCTTGTACTTCAAAACATCCTTGAGCAGCTGTTTAAAAATACACCTTTTTTCCAACAACAATAGCAACAACAAAAACTTGCATTTATATAGCACCTTTAACGTAGTAAAACATCCCAAGGTGCTTCACAGGAGCGCTATCAAACAAAATTTGACCCCAAGTCGCATAAGGAGGTACTAGGACAGGTGGTCGAAAGCTTGGTCAAAGAGGTAGGTTTTAAGGAGGGGTAGAGAGGCGGAGAGGTTTAGGGAGGGAATTCCAGAACTGAAGGCACGGCCGCCAAAAGTGGAGCGATTAAAATTGGGGATCGCAGGAAGTAAGAATTGGAGGAGCGCAGAGATTTCGGAGGGTTGTAGGGCTGGAGGAGGTTACAGAGATAGGGAGCGGTGAGGCCATGGAGGGATTTGAAAATAGGGATGAGAATTTTAAAATCGAGGTGTTCCTGGACCGGGATCCAATGTAGGTCAGCGAGCACAGGGGTGATGGGTGAATGGGACTTGTTGTGAGTTAGGATACGGGCAGCAGAGTTTTGGATGAGCTCAAGTTTATGAAGGGTGGAAGATGAGAGGCCGGCCAGGCGAGCATTGTAATAGCCGAGTCCAGAGGTAACAAAGGCATGGATGAGGGTTTTAGCAGCAGATGAGCTGAGCCAGAGGCAGAGACGGGTGCTGTTATGGAGGTGGAAGTAAGCGGTCTTGGTGATGGAGCGGATATGTGAAATATATCAGTTTATTGAAAATTGCATACAGCAAATGCCGATGCGAGAATAAGGGATAGTTTGTTCATCCAACTGTTAGAAATGGGTGAGTCATATTTAAGTAGTAACCAACGTTCTTCAAATTGAACTTGCAAAGTACTGTACAAACTGCTGTGTAATTATGTGGGATAAGTTGATTTAATTGTTATGTCTTAACTATCCTTGGTTTGATAACCAAAGGCAGTGTCACGCTAGTCAACTGGACTTGTTCGGTTAGTACAGGGGTTCAATCAGTGCTTGCATTTGCTGTAAAGCTTTGTGTTGCACTACCCCTGTAGCTTAATTAGCAAATGCACTGCACGATGCAGTAGTGAGCTATACAGACCATGAATGTCCCAAATTCAATCGTAGGTCTGTGGTGAGTTATTTGATCTCAGGTAGGGCAGCAGGAGCTGAAGGCAGCACAGTGGCTTCAGTGTCTCCAGGCTAAAGGGGGAGCAAAAAAACAGCCAGTGTTCAAACAGATCTTTGGTGTTCCCTGCTTGAAAATGTGAGAGTGGATGTTGGATAAATCCAGGATTGGATGTGGCTGCAATTCCCCCAAGGTTGAATAGCCTGCCAACACACACTGTCAAGGCTCACAGTTGAAGGATGAACACTTGGATAAGGTACTAGAGGACTTTTTGCAACTCTAGAACCAGACCCAAGATAAGTCACTACCTTCAAGAAGGTAGAGGAGAAAACCAAATTTATTTTTTTCTTCTATAAATGACCCAAATGCCTTATTCACAATCAATAAGTTACATCTTTGACTATCAGAACTGCCTGTCACTCAAATCAACCTGCTTTAATTTGAATCAATTTGTTCTTTATAGTACTGCTTGTTCTGAAGAAGGATCGTACTCAAAATATTAATCTGTAGTTCTGCTGACTGATCTATTGTGTATTTCCAGCCTTTGCTATTTTTTATTTCAGCATTCCTCAGTTTTTCTTTTTGCAATTCCACTGCAACACCTAGGCCTAGAAGTTCAGGTGTGCCAATTATTGGTCGCGGGGGCGCAGGGTTTGATCCCTGCGCCTGAATGGTGAGGCCCGAGCCACCCCCGTTATTGGGCCTCATTGGCTGGCAGGGTGCGATCGGTGGCTGCTGGGAACACCAATTGGGCCTCAGGTTGGGGAGCGTGAGCAACCCGATAGCCAGGCAGGGGGAGTGATCGGTGGTCATAGTTGGAGGGGGGGGGAGCGATTAGTGGCCGGGTGGGGTGCTTTTGGGCTTTCTCACTTCCCAATGTTGATAAATCCCGAAATTCCCAAAATCATTGTTAACCGGTGTTAATGGCATTAAAATGGCGTTGGTAGACTTACTGCCCCATCAACGCTAATGATTGGCCCGCTGGCACTTTAGCATGATTCATGATTAGTTGTTATAAGCCGATGCTAATCATGCGACTCCTTTAGGCTACAGTTACACTCGTACACATCAACCTAAAAATAAGCAAAAGCTGACCAATAACCCCCAAAAAGCTGACAACTCAAGAATTCCTGAATATAGCTTATGGCATGTAGTTATATTGAAAGTGCAGTTGGGCGCGGGTTTGTCGTGAGCTGACCAACGTTTTATCACTTGAATAGCAGAACATTGTGGGGCATTATCCTTATTGTCTTTGTGAATTGCATTTCCAATTTAGTATTGAATTATGCTGATTGTAGGCAGTTTTATATTGTGTGTCCCCTATTCACCAAGAGCTGAGCTGAGCACGCCCAAACTCATTTCATATAGGAGCCTTATATCCAGCAGAGAGAGGAAATTTAATTAATTAGTTGTGCAATGTTTCAGGGGTAAAATCACTACAGCCTATACAGTGGCTCTATATCACATGGCAAAAGAGGGCGTACTTTACAACAGCTGAGGGATAATAATGGGTGACAAAAAGAGAGGACTTCTATTGAGCAGCATAAATCTCCTAAATAAGGGTGCAGAAAAGATTACTAGAATGATTCTTGGGATGAGGGACTTTAGATACGTGCTTAGACTGGAGAAGCTGGGGTTGTTCTCCTTGGAACAGAGAAGATTAAGAGGAGATTTGATAGAGGTATTTAAAATCATGAAGGGTCTAGACAGAATAGATAGAGAGAAACTGTTCCCATTGGTGGAAGGGTCAAGAACCAGAGGACATAGATTTAAGGTGATTGGCAAAAGAACCAAAGGTGACATGAGGAAAATTTTTTTACGCAGCAAATGGTTATGATCTGGAATGCACTGCCAGGGGGGAGGTGGAGGCAGATTCAATTGTGGCTTTCAAAAGGGAACTGGATAAGTACTTGAAAGGAAAAAATTTGCAGGGCTACGGGGATAGGGCGGCGGAGTGGGACTAGCTGTATTTCTCTTGCATAGAGCCGGCACGGACTCGATGAGCCGAATGGCCTCCTTCTGTGTTGTAACCTTTCTATGATTCTATGATTTTAAGGGATTTTTAATTTATCTTTTAACGGTCATAGTATACATGTGTATTAGTGATCAATAATGCAGTTTTAGTTCTCATTGCTATCTGTGACTTAATGGTCTTCACAATTAAAACATAGATTAACAAGTTGAGAGAAATTTATTGATAAATCCTATTAATGAAACTATCAATCTAGTCTTTCATTAGCTGTAATAGGATTTTCTTCAATTAGCTTGCCATGAAACAGTTACTTGTATATGAACTAATTACAGTTGATACAGTCACAAACGTTATTGTTTAGCTCAGTCTGCAAAACCACTGACAGGTTACAAAATTTTGATCATGCCCTCTATATGTATCTTGGTAAAGGCGAAGATTGGATTTGATCCCTCAAATCACTTGGAGGTTTTTCTCATTCTCCAGATGGGTTGTTTGCTTTTCTTGACCAATCATAGCAATGGAGTACTGATACAAATCCATAGTTAGACAGGAAAACCTTGAAGAACTGAACGGTTTTACCACATTCCATAGCCTCTTCTGTCCAATGCCTTCATGAAACATTGGATAATCAACTTATCAGGTATGGATGGATCTGAAGAAAATCATGCAAATTTGGGCCAATTTAATTGATATTACATTATATTTCTTAACCATTTAGTACCATATATCAAATAGATCGTATTCAAGACCAACTAGTATTCTGATTTCACTTTCGTAGTATGAATAAAATACATGATGGATAATACAGTCAGGCCATCACATAATATTTAATTTGCACATCTGCCATGTGTATGAAATATATTCCAGTGTATTAGCTTTAGTAAAGGTAGAGTTATACGGTTTCACTCTTACCTTTCTGATTAAAGTATTATTCTCTCTGGACTATCAGAAAGATCTTTTCATTTTCAGTTTCTATATTAATGATTTATTAGATTTAATCACTAATCCAAAGGTAATTATGGATTCTGATTATAGGGCATTGAATGAATATAATTAACTTGTATTTATTGAAAAACAACATAATGTAAGCTATGTTACTTATATGTACTTATAAGTGCATTTTCTCGGTCTCCTGGTTACTTGGAGGTTTGTGGGAACTCCAAGAATTCACTCATTCTCTGATTTTCCCTCTCCCACTTTGGGGAAGCTCATTGTTCCCACTTTAAATCTATCCTAAATGGGCTGGAAAAGATCAGAGACTCACCATGTCGGATAGCTCCCCCTGCTGCTTTCACAAACGATTCCATTTGGTGGAATTTTTTTTCTTTTTATTCTTTCTTTACCATCAGTAAGCTTTGTATATTTTACATGTTCCTAGGGTGTCTCCAATTCTCTCCTTTGTATAAGCCCTTCCTCCACACAATCTCCCAGTTAGAGACATGAGTACAGAATCATCTCTGTGACCAATACCATTTTCCCCCTTAGCCAACAGGAAGTTGCTAACTAAGGGGTAAGGCCATCTTATTATTATTATATCTTGCTTCCTGTCTGTTGTTCCTCATTCTTTTTTTCCCCTTATTTCTGTATTCTTTTTCTTTATTTCTTCTGTTTTTCTCATTATTATTGTTCATCACTTCTTTTTTAACTTTTAATGACTTCTCACTTATTTCCTTGTCAAATTAGTTAAGACAAAGCAAGCTTGTATTTATTGCCACAGCAAAAGTTCCATCTTAAATTAAACGAAAAATCCCTTTTTCTTTATATGTTGCTCTGATGTTTCATTTTGTATGCTTAACTTGATGTGATTTTATCAAGGATTAAACTCATCAACAACATACATACATACATGCATTTATATAGCACCTTTAGCGTTGAAAAATATCCCAAGGCACTTCACAGAGACATGGCTAAAAATGAACACCGAACCAAAGAAGGAATGGTCAAAGAGATGGGATTTTCAGGAGGGAGTTAAAGAATGAGAAGGAGGTGGAGAGGCATAAAGGTTTATCCGGGAGTGGGGTTGGAGGGTTGGAGGAGGTTTCAGAGATAGGGTGGGGCAAGGTCATGAAATGATTTGAGCTGTTGCAGGACCAGAAGCCAATGTAAGTTAGTGAGCACAGGGTTGATTGAGGAGCGAGACTTGATCTGGGCTAGGATTTGGGTAATCGAGTTTTGGATGAACTGAAGGTATGGAGGGTGGATGATTAGAGATTATCCAGAAGAGCATTGGGGTAACAGAGTTTGTACATGACAAAGGAATGTATGAGGGTTTCAACAGTGGATGGGCTGAAATAGGGGGTTTGGCAGGAGATGTTACAGAATTGAAAGCAGGTGGTCTTTGTGATGGAGAGGATATAGGTTCAGAATCTCAGCTCAGGATATGAGGATGCTAAGGCTGTGAACTGACACTGTAGCCAGTGAGGGGGACGGAGTTGGTTGTGGGGGCTGAAGATGATGGCTTCAGGCTTCCCAATGTTTAGTTGGAGGAAGTTAGGGCTATCCAAGATTAGATGTAGGACAAGCAGTCTGACAGAGATAGTGGATGGGTCAAGCACAGTGATGGAAAGGTACAATTGGGTGTCATCAGCATTCATGTGAAAGCTGACCCCATATCTGTGAATGATCTTGCCAAGGGGCAGCATGTAGATGAGGAAGAGGAAGGGCTCAATGATGGATCATCTGGAGGTAAAAATGCAGGGGTGGGATGAGAAGTCATTGGTAGAGATGCTCTGGCAATGATTGGAGTGGGAATAAGTGAGAGAAGTCCCACCAAGCTGGACAACAGAGGAGCAGCATCAGGGAAAGATGTTGTGGTTGACTGTGGTGAAGACTGCAGAGAGGTTGAGAAGGATGAGGAAGGATTATGTACCATGGTCACAGCCATAGAGAAAGTTGTTTGTAACTTTGGAAGAAAAGTCACTTTTACTTACTTTTTTTTCAAATGAGATACCAAGGTGAAGGAACAAGGAACAGAACACCATCAAGATTGAAAAAGGTGAAAGAGAGGTCAAGGTCTGAAATAATGCTTAGATATGCAAGGGTGCATTTTAAAAACCTATTCCACCTAGAACTGTCAGGAATTTTCTTTTATTTACATTGGGAACATACAGGCTGCTTTTGGCTTTTGTGAGTGAGAAAGTTTTCATTTATTAACTCCAACATAATATTTTTGGGTAGTTCTAACTCTGTTCGAACAGATAAGACCACATTTGACCTTTAAAGCAACTGTTACAGTTGCAAAGCGATTCTGCAACACTTTACCTTTATTTGATTCCTGGCAATCTGCGAATGTGTACAACAATTTTACAGGGGTATTTTCATTTCATCGGGGAGTTCTCAAGGAGGCGAAATTTCAGAAACCAGCCAGCAATAACCTAATATGAAAATGCCAGAAAATATCTGCTGAATTTGCAGTTGAGGTGAGTGCATTGCAGCAGATAAAACTGTTGCAATGTTTTTTAACATCAAAGTTTAAAAATTTGTTGGATCAAGCATAGCTGATAGCATGATAACATTGTACAACACACCACTATTGTTTCCAAATCTGGCAAAGTGTTTTGTAAGGTACTTTAGTGAGTAACAATGCCCTTTAAAATCCTTCAAATTGAGTTGTTTCTTTTGTGTATGCTTTACATTATCCTGGGTTTTACTGTTGCTTTTGTTTGTCTTTTGAACCTCATACACTGTGTTTTCACGTAGAGCCACTTTTGAAAGAAGCTGTGAACATTTGAGGTTGCAAAATTTGACCCACAATGCAAAAGGGGCAGCAATCTGGCGTTACAGATCTTTGGTCCTTTTTCCGATCTTCTACCCCCTTTTACCAGATAATATATATTCATTCCCCTGACTTAAAAAGTTAGGGGTAGAGACTACAGGCCAATAAGGGCCTGTAAAACCACCTCAGTTTGGGAGGGGGGGTGGGGGGCTTGGGGCAGTCGGGCTGATGATGGATGGTTTATAGCAGTTGCTGACTTTGCTTTTGCTACTACCATAATTTCTAATGGCCAAAAGCAAATCATATGATGCATCTGATGCCCACAAATTATTGTAGGCTCAGCAAAAAAATGGGTTTTGATTCATTGGCTTTTTGATATTGATATCTACGGTGGCAAATGAGCAATGAATTTTGTGTTCACTCAGCTCCTTTTTGCTGGTATAAATGAGGCATTGGTGAACCTTCTTCAATGGAGACTCATTATTAAACTGTTGGGAACGTGTCTGTATGTTTGTGAATCAGTTTTGCTTATATGAAAGCATTTGAACGCACGATCAGAATGATTCTTTGTACAGAGGCAAATACTGGCACCACACTCACCTAATCAGAGTCTGGTGTGATGTGATATTTTGCATTTTTTTTATTCGTTCATGGGATGTGGGCGTTGCTGGCGAGGCCAGCATTTATTGCCCATCCCTAATTGCCCTTGAGAAGGTGGTGGTGAGCCGCCTTCTTGAACCGCTGCAGTCCGTGTGGTGTCGGTTCTCCCACAGTGCTGTTAGGAAGGGAATTCCAGGATTTTGACCCAGCATCGATGAAGGAACGGCGATATATTTCCAAGTCAGGATGGTGTGTGACTTGGAGGGGAACGTGCATGTGATGTTGTTCCCATGTGCCCGCTGTTCTTGTCCTTCTAGGTGGTAGAGGTTGCGGGTTTGAGAGGTGCTGTCGAAGAAGCCTTGGCGAGTTGCTGCAGTGCATCCTGTGGATGGTACACACTGCAGCCATAGTGCGCTGGTGGTGAAGGGTGTGAATGTTGAGGTCAATAATGTGATCCTGGTGTAAATGTTGCTTGGACCACATCACATGGGCCACCATGCCCTCTGACACAATGGGATGTTGAGCTCCCAGATATTGCGAGCCCAGCTCATGCATACGATTTAAATGTACTGCCTGTGCCGCTGGTGCCTTGCGCAGGGAGTGTTAGTGAGGCAGGAATGAGGGAAAACCACATGGAACATAAAAACATTGGAGAGTGCAGGGCGAGAAAAGACCCTGGCCCCAAAAACTTTCTATTGCACACATCCTGAAATACCTGTCCAATTCTTCCACAAATTGTTCCACACAATCTGCCTTCAGTGCCTCCTTAAGCAGTTTGTTCCACACATTTACCACTCTCTCTACACTATCTGTGCATCTTCCCTCCTCTAAGCTTCAGTTCATGTCCTCTACTTATAGGGCCCGATATTAGGAGGGAGGCGGGTTGCCAGCGGGGGGTCGACTGGGCGCATGGGTAACGCGCCCAGTGAAATCGATGGGTTTGGCACACGATTGTAAGTAAATTGAAGCCACTTACCTTGGCTTCCGGGTTTTGGGCTAGAAAGCTGTGCAGCGGGCGGACTGGGCTCCTGCATCATAGGCTGTCAGCTGGAGGAGCCCTATTTAAAGGGGCAGTCCTCCACTGACTGATACTGCAGAAAATAGGCAAAATTACAGCATGGAGCAGCCCAGGGGGGAAGGCTGCTCTCATGTTTAATGATGCCTCATTCCAGGTCTTACTGGGTGGGGTGAGGAGGAGCAGGAGGAGGAGGAGGGAGATCTTCCAGCTGGTGGACGGGAGGAAGTGGCCTGCCTCTGCCACCATGAAGACCTGGCTCCACCTGGCTCGAGGTGGCAAAGGAGGTCACCAGCACCACCAACATATCACGCACCTGCATACAGTGCAGGAGGCACTTCAATGACCTAACCAGGTCAGCTGAAGTGAGTACTCTTACTCATTCCCGTACACTCCGTCTGCCACATCACCGCCTCCACCCCACATCTCCTTCTGCACTGCCAACACTACTCTATCACATCACTCCTCACACCCACTGAACCCTCATCCTCACCTCCCCAGTATTCATCCCACCACTACCACTCAACCCAATCCTCATACAATCTCATGGCTCTATCTCATACTCACCCTCTGTTGCATCTCCTTCACGGTCAGCCTCACCCAAACTGCCACTACCTGTGCTGCAGCCACAGGGCATGCATCACATATGTGTAGTAGGAAGTGTAAGGCAAACGTGTCGTGAGCATGAAGGAGATGCACAAGGGTGTTTGAGGATTTGTCATGGTGTTTACTCATATTTGATTTCTGATCAACTCACATTACATATTATATTGTCACCACTACTGCTACGTCTTGGCCATTCTTGACTTGCTTCTGCAATAATGCCCTTTCATGAGGTTCTCCATGAACACCCTTGATGCCACCCATTGGGTCACCCTACAGTGGGTGTATGTGCAGTTGCACGACTACTTTGTGTAGGTGCCTGTTGCGCAGCACTGTGTTGTGTAGCTCCACGTGGCAGAGGTGGACGGCGTGCCTGGTGATGTTGCTTGTCCTCCAATGGAGTGATGAATGCAGCAATGGACCCACCCCCCCCCCCCCACCCCCGCATCCTGACGGTGTGAGTGTGAGAGGGTTCACAAAGTAGGTAAATGTGTTTGGACACCAGAGTTTAGGGTATGATTTAATAATTTGGAGTGTGGAGACAACGGTGTGGCAGGCAAAACTTTGTCTGAGGTGAGAGAGTGCCCTGCTGCAATGAATGAGGGTTTACCCCGCACACCGGCTGCTGGCTGCAACACGTCTGTTTAAACAGGGAGTGCTTCCCCCAGCATGGGAAACACACTCTGGGTAGTCCAAAATCCGAATCCTCCTAAAATCTCCAACTAATGAGGTCTGTAAATGACCTCAAGAACCCAGATAATGATCTTAAATGGGACCCCGCCGACTTTGATTGCTGGTGGGAGTCCTGCATGCGGGGGCTGCGCGCACACCGATTTGTGTCATTGGGGAACCCGGAAGTGGGCGGGTTGGAGCCGGGCTCTGGACCCGTTCTGGGAATCCCCAATTTTAGGAGCCCCCCGCCACGAACGCACCCGCTCGGCCATCCGAAAATTGACCCCATAGAGTTTGTGGCAATCTTGAAAATAGCATGGGAGCTTGCAGCTCTTGATATTTAAAGGGAATGTGGCTACTTAAAGAAAAGTGGTTGCATCTGGAGATACAACAATCCGTAAGCCTTTTCAATGGCTCAAAATGAAAGTAAAAAGTTGGCAGCTTTTGGCAAAGGTTTAAAGGGGGAGGGGTGCGTTAGACAGTTGAATTTTGCATTTACTGAAGTCAATTTATATTTAACTCAATGGTGTGGTACCTTTAGCATGTATGTCAGCCTTCACAATGGCAGCCCGCTCTTCATTCGGGTTCCTGGAGGCAGTGAGGCTTTGTTTTTGCTTAGCACGTCACAGTGTTGTTCAATAGAACTCACTGACTAGCCGCAAGCTTGGCTACGGTGACAGTTTTAGCTACATGCAGTAATTTTAGTTGAAATGCCTTACACACAATATAGGGTAAATATATTTCATGTGTATATTTACTTAACATCTACCACCGTTGCGAGCGAAACTTTGGTGCCTTTGGCTTTCACCAAAGTTTGGAATTCTAGCATGAATTTACAATCTTAGTGCAGCTTCTAGGTTTCTGTCCAGCAGTTGCGAGCAGTGCATTGACGTCATCAGAGTGATTGTTGAGAATGTTGAATTGAACAACAAGACGCACCAGCCTATAGCGGTTACTCCGATTGGACGAGCTGACTACAGTGACAGCTCCCCTCTCCATACAATGTTGCTGTTGTTTCCACATTGCTGAAGTCCAGCATTTTCACTTGTGTTACATACCAGATTAGCAGATAACCAATAAGCGGTAACCAAGGAAGTAAAGTAACACAATGATAAAACCACTTGCACACTTTGCTTTCTGACTTACCATTTTACCAACAAACACACAAAAAAGTTAAAGTTCATTTGGATAGCTGAATATATATATTGAGATCATATGCCTAAAGACGGTTCCCATTACTCATTTTATATTTACTAATCAAAACTTCTATTAGCCACATCTGCCTTCCCAATTAGCCACATGTGGCTATTGGCTAATGTACTGGACAACAATGGCATATGACAGTCTCTGATATTGCTCACATTGCTGTGGCACCCTCTTTAATAAGGAAAGCAAATCAAACACCCTCACTGTAACTAAATGCTTGTGGTAATGAATGCACTTTTTGTAAGGTTTACAAAGACAGCCTTATACAGAGACACCAGCACATTTTGTCACAAGAACCATTTGTTCCATCCTGCTGATGTGTTACATCAGGAAGTGTTTCATGTGACACTAGCACATGTAGATTTAAGCCCCAGTTATTGCTGCCTTTACTCTACTGTTTGCAGCTCTCTATGCCTTATGGCACTGTTGCCAGTAGGCACTTGTATTAGACTAGTTATCGACAAAAATATTAAAGTAAAACACTAAAAAAAAATAGCATAAAATAGAACACACTAAAGGACAATGAAACCTATCTTAGTATCAAGGTGAGCTCATCGCTCCATTAGTGTAGACGATTATTGGCTAGCACCCAGATGTCATTTTCTGTTGAGTACCCATGGTATTTAATGCTGTTGGAGGTGTTTCATATAGACTAGGAGGAGGACAGCAGCAATCACCATCTGCTCCCAACTTTGTGCATTTAGATACACAGAATGTTAGGATTTCAGACCAGCTTTTGTTTTTTTAGTCACCGTGAAAATATCAACAACAACTTGCATTTATATAGCGCCTTTAACATAGTAAAACGCCCCATGGCACTTTAAAACATCCCAAGGTGCTTAATACCTAGATTCTTATCCTCAGTGGGGTCATGCATTTGTCTAAGACTGGGAGGTTATTTATTTCTTCACGGGTATAGGTGTGAATCTGAGTTGTTAGATGATTCCTTGAGTTGATGAATTTAAATATTTATATATATCACTTTTACCAGCTTACAGGAAATAGCAAGGGTCGAGATCCAGACTCATTCCTCATAGCTGCAAGTCCTTTAGAACTGCCAACACTTCATGATCTCATTGAAGATATATTGATTTTCCATTATTATTTTAACGCACATGATTCATCGGAATAGGAGAGAGATAATTCTTTTCTCCCTCCCTTTTCTACATCTATAAATCACACACCTTAAAACAATAGTGTAAATTTATTTTTTATTCGTTCATGGGATGTGGCCGTCGCTGGCAAGGCCAGAATTAATTGCCCATCCCTAATTGCCCTTGAGAAGGTGGTGGTGAGCCGTATTCTTGAACCGCTGCAGTCCGTGTGGTGTAGGTTCTCCCACAGTGCTGGTAGGTAGGGAGTTCCAGGATTTTGACCCAGCGACGATGAAGGAACGGCAATATATTTCCAAGTCGGGATGGAGTGTGACTTGGAGGGGAACATGCAGGTGGTTTTGTTTCCATTTGCCTGCTGCCCTTGTCCTTCTAGGTGGTGGAGGTTGCGTGTTTGGGAGATGCTGTCGAAGAAGCCTTGGCGAGTTGCTGCAGTGCATCCTGTGGATGGTACACACTGCAGCCATGGTGTGCCAGAGGTGAAGGGAGTGAATGTTTAGGGTGTGGATGGGGTGCCAATCAAGCGAACTGCTTTGTCCTGGATGGTGTGGAACTTCTTGAGTGTTGTTGGAGCTGCACTCATCTAAGCAAGTGGAGAGTATTCCATCACACTCCTGACTTGTGCCTTGTAGATGGTGGAAAGGCTTTGGGGAGTCAGGAGGTGAGTCACTCAGCGCAGAACACCCAGCCTCTGACCTGCTCTTGTAGCCACAGTATTTATGTGGTTGGTCCAATTAAGTTTCTGGTCAATGGTGACCCCCCAGGATGTTGATGGTGGGGCATTCGACGATGGTAATGCCGTTGAATGTCAAGGGGAGGTGGTTAGATTCTCTCTTGTTGGAGATGGTCATTGCCTGGCACTTGTCTGGCGTGAATGTAACTTGCCACTTATCAGCCCAAGCCTGGATGTTGTCCAGGTCTTGCTGCATGCGGGCATGGACTGCTTCATTATCTGAGGGGTTGCGAATGGAACTGAACACTGTGCAATCATCAGCGAACATCCTCATTTCTGACCTTATGATGGAGGGAAGGTCATTGATGAAGTAGCTGAAGATGGTTGGGCCTAGGACACTGTCCTGAGGAACTCCTGCAGCAATGTCCTGGGGCTGAGATGATTGGCCTCCAACAACTACTACCATCTTCCTTTGTGCTAGGTATGACTCCAGCCACTGGAGAGTTTTCCCCCTGATCCTGTTGATTTCAATTTTACTAGGGCTTCTTGGTGCCAAACCCGGTCAAAAGCTGCCTTGATGTCAAGGGCAGTCACTCTCATCTCACCTCTGGAATTTAGCTCTTTTGTCCATGTTTGGACCAAGGCTGTAATGAGGTTTGGAGCCGAGTGGTCCTGGCGGAACCCAAACTGAGCATTGGTGAGCAGGTTCTTGGTGAGTAAGTGCCGCTTGATAGCACTGTTGATGACACTTTCCATCACTTTGCTGATGATTGAGAGTAGACTGATGGGACGGTAATTGGCTGGATTGGACTTTTCCTGCTTTTTGTGGACATGACATACCTGGGCAATTTTCCACATTGTCGGGTAGACGCCAGTGTTGTAGCTGTACTGGAACAGTTTGGCTAGAGGCGCAGCTAGTTCTGGAGCACAAGTCTTCAGCACTACAGCTGGGATGTTGTTGGGGCCCATAGCCTTTGCTGTATCCAGTGCACTCAGCCATTTCTTGATATCACGTGGAGTCAATCGAATTGGCTGAAGACTGGCTTCTGTGATGGTGGGGATATCGGGAGGAGGCCGAGATGGATCATCCACTCGGCACTTCTGGCTGAAGATGGTTGCAAACGCTTCAACCTTGTCTTTTGCACTCACGTGCTGGACTCTGCCATCATTGAGGATGGGGATGTTCACAGAGCCTCCTCCTCCCGATAGTTGTTTAATTGTCCACCACCATTCATGACTGGATGTGGCAGGACTGCAGAGCTTTGATCTGATCCGTTGGTTGTGGAATTGCTTAGCTCTCTCTAGAGCATGTTGCTTCCGCTGTTTAGCATGCATGTAGTCCTGTGTTTTAGTTTCACCAGGTTGGCACCTCATTTTTAGGTATGCCTGGTGCTGCTCCTGGCATGCTCTTCTACACTCCTCATTGAACCAGCGTTGATCCCCTGGCTTGTTGGTAATGGTAGAGTGAGGAATATGCCGGGCCATGAGGTTACAGATTGTGGTGGAATACAATTCTGCTGCTGCTGATGGCCCACAGCACCTTATGGATGCCCAGTTTTGAGCTGCTAGATCTGTTCTGAATCTATCCCATTTAGTAGTGGGAGTGCCACACAACACGTTGGATGGTGTCCTCAGTGTGAAGATGGGACTTTGTCTCCACAAGGAATGTGCGTTGGTCACTCCTATCAATACTGTTATGGACAGATGCTTCTGCGACATCCAGTTTGGTGAGGATGAGGTCAAGTAGGTTTTTCCCTCGTGTTGGTTCGCTCACCACCTGCCGCAGGCCCAGTCTGGCAGCTATGTCCTTCAGGACTCGGCCAGCTCGGTCAGTAGTGGTGCTACCGAGCCACTCTTGGTGATGGACATAGAAGTTCCCCCACCCAGAGTACATTCTGTGCCCTTGCTACCCTCAGTGCTTCCTCCAAGTGGTGCTCAACATGGAGGAGGACTGATTCATCAGCTGAGGGAGGGCGGTTGGTGGTAATCAGCAGAAGATTTCCTTGCCCACGTTTGACCTGATGCCATGAGATTTCATGGGGTCCGGAGTCAATGTTGAGGACTCCCAGGGCCACTCCCTCCTGACTGTATATCGCCTGTACCGCCACCTCTGGTGGGTTTGTCCTGCCGGTAGGACAGGACATACCCAGGGATGGTGATGGAAGAGTCTGGGTCGTTGGCTGAAAGGTGTGATCCTGTGAGTGTGGCTATGTCAGGCTGTTGCTTGACTAGTCTGTGGGGCAGCTCTCCCAATTTTGACACAAGTCCCCAGATGTTAGTGAGGGGGATTTTGCAGGGTCGACTGGGCTTGGTTTGCCTTTGTCGTGTCCGGTGCCTAGTGGTCCGATGCCGGGTGGTCTGTCCAGTTTTATTCTTATTATGACTTTCTGTAGTGAGATTGTACAACTGAATGGCTTGATAGGCCATTTCAGAGGGCGATTAAGATTCAACCACATTGCTGTGGGTCTGGAGTCACATATAGGCCAGGCTGGGTAAGGACGGCAGGTTTCCTTCCCTAAAGGACATTAGAAAATTAATAAATCTTTACTGAACTTAACATTGTTACAGTGCTAGGCCTTGTCCTTGCAAGGTGGGAAATAGCCATTGCGGGTAAGAATTTCTTGCTTTCAACTCAGATATTCCTCCGACTGAAGAAAGGACAGAATACCCAGTATCAAATGGGATGGAGAGAAAGCAAGTTTGCCGTAATTTTTGCAATAGTCTGAGGTAATACAAAACTCTGAGGTAATTTTCAACACTTCATCATCATGATAATGCTGTGAATCTTGTTTATTATTATGTCTTTTTGGATTACAATCAAGTTATCACACTATTTTCAATTCCCTAAAGCAGATCAGATGGGGTAGAGGGTTATAACCTAGATGTCAAATGAATGCCCATGTAGTATTCATACATAAAATAGGTGTGAAATAAATAACCATGAATCATAATAAAACTAACCACAAAATATGCAGCCAAATTTTTCCGAAAGTTGTCACCCAGAGATTCCTGTCTGGTTTCATATCATCCAGCACAAAATAAGGTATCAGGTTTGTCTGGTTGGAATGGATTACAAATTACAACGATCAGCATTTCCTTTTGTTATAAATGAAATAATGAGCAAGGACTATTGATGCAATTTTTTGGTCAATGAAAAATTAATAAACGCATGAAGTACTAGGGACTTCAAGACTCCATGGGCATAATTCAATTCCAATGGTGACACAATTGCATTTGCATCACATTTCGTGGTGTGGATGTAATTGCACAGAATGTAGACAATGAGTCCCATTCTTGCCTTCCATTAGTGCGGGTACATGATATGCTACTTAGGAGCTGGTTAGGCAATGTTAATCTGCCACCTGAAGTACAGACTATGACCTTGTAAACCACACTATATCACCTCAGAGCAGTGCACAAGTGGAAACATAGGCACAATGTATCTCCAACGTAAAACGAAAACAATCTTTATTTATCCAACTAGCTAAAAATTCTCAACAGTCTCAATGCTGTATTTTTAAATTTTGTAGTGTAAGACTTTTTAATAAACATATAAGACACAGACAACTGAAAAATACCATGGTGGAAAGAAAACTAGCAACTTCAGAGGCAGCATGGATTTCTGTACAGTGAATAGGGTTAGAGAAATCATGACAGTTTGCAATCAGAGCTCCATTTCTGGCTTTGCATTAAGTTATAACTAGATCAAGGTGCAATTAATCCCCATTAAAATGGCTAGGACTATATTCTGAGTGCAATTTAAGCTGGTCATTGCAGTTGGGTTACACTTGAATCTAGCAATACCAAGGTTTCACATACTTATTTTGGAGTGAAAACTACAGCAGATCCGAAAAAGTCTTCCTTCCCGTCCTAAAAACATTGACTTATGTAAGGGCACTGACTGCATTTGTCCCTCTGCCCACCAGCCAAGAAGTATTGAGGCCAATTGTACCACCCTTACTGCAACCCCAGTTAATTCAGTACAGATTGGAGATGAAACCTGGGACCTTCCTGTTCTCTATGTCTCATTCTCACAATAGCCAGTGCACCTATAATTGAGCAATCAGTGAATCTGCAAACAGCACAACTTGCACTTACATTGTCTCCTTAATGAAACATCCCAAAGAGGAAACTGGACACTGCGTAAGAGTAGGAACAAAGGCACAGTTCAGAAGGTAGGTTTTGAGGATGCTTTTGAAAATGGGGAGAGATGTGACAAGGTTTTGGGAGGGGAGTTTCAAAGTGCTCTGACGTGATGATTGAGGGCTCTTTTTTGCCACTCTTTTTTGGTTTGCAAGCTGTAGACTATTTTTCTCCCTTTCCAATTCAGTGCAGGCAGCTTCCCTGGCCAGGAAGGTGGTGAGATAACCTTTTCCCATTTCTTTTATCAAAACCCTGGTTATCAAAACTTATCAAAGCTCTTTAACCAGTTATTAAGAGGTGCACAAGGCTGGGGTTTCAAGTTCCACTCCAGGATTTGAACGCATAAACGACGCTGACACTTCAGTGCAGTACTGAGGGAGTGCTGCACTGTTGGAGGTGCTGTCTTTTGGAAGAGACATTAAACCCAGGCCTCGTCTGCCCTCTCAGGTGGACATAAAAGATTCCGTGCCACTATTCGAAGGAGCGTATGGGACTTCTTCTGGTATCTTGGCCAACATTTATCCCTCAACCAACATCACTCAAACAGATTATCTGATCGTTATCTCATTGCTCTTTGTGCAAATTGCTGTGTGCAAATTGGCTGCATGTTTCCTACTTTACAACAATAACTATACTTCAAAAAGTACTTAATTGACTGTAAAGCGCTTTGGGATGTTCCAAGGTCATGAAAGGTGCGATATAAATACAAGTTATTTCTTTCTTTTTAATAGTATCAGAGAAATCTAACATTAAAATTTAGCTACCTACTGAATGGATCTCAGCAGGTGTCCAAATGTGCATGTGCAAAGCTTAATTGTTGCTGCGCAATGGGCAGTCGGCACTATAACTCAAATCTGCCATCTGCCCAGTGTACCAGCCTGAGACTGGTACCTGTAATGCAGCTGCAATCCTATATTGGGATATTTGGATTTGCCAAGGGACACGTCTATGAAAGTCCGTGAATAGTTTGTTTTCTGTACAACATGACAGCATTTGGATTTATACTGTAGAGATGTCAGAATTCAACAGTGAGAAAACATTTTTTAAATGGATACAGAATTTCTAAATAGCTTTTTAAAGATGTTTTAACAAAAAACGAGATGAAAGATTACAAATGAAATCTTTTATTCTTTCAAAACTAAAATGAATTTTTTTTCTTTCCCTACCTCAGACAATATATGTAAACCTGAAACAAACATTACAAATAGTCTAGCAGACTGTGTAGATTCCCCTCAACTCTAAGTGCTTTCAAGACTATTAACTGGCACTGCTATAAGTCAGCAGTGGTCACAAATGACAGAATTAGGGTCTTTATATGACTAAGTATTACTAATTCACAAATAAAAGGTTGTGAGTGGATTTGTAGCAGTTAAAGGTGCAGCACTTTATGGCAGAACATTGTCACCTTTTCTGAACTTCTCTGGAATGTTCTTTCCTCAAGATTCCAATATAACATACAAAATATCAAAACTGCAGGGAAGTTTGCTCTCAGCATTATTTCGGTTTCACCTACCCTCCTTGTGTTAGCTTCAGAATGTCACATGTGTTCTTGCAGTACAGTGAAGCCTAAAGTGGTTTGCATTGTTGTTGTAGAGCATCTTCTCAGAAGTGATGTCTACATTTCCAGTAATGTATCGAATCAATGACATTAGCAATGACTTACAGCTTAGGGTGCTTAACCCGAAATCTATGTCTAGAATAAAGGTATAATGCCAGTTGATATGAATCTGAGAATGCTCGTACAATTTATTTCAGCAACATCCGAACCTTATAAACCTGAAACTGCAAAACAATTCCCATAAATGTGTTAGATATAAATATTTAAAATAGTCTCTATTGTACACAGCAATCTTCTAGCTGAGTTTGAATTTCTTTAAATTGGAGAATATGAGGATGGTACCACAAACCAGCTGCCTTCCTTTATTAAAGTGATTTTTTTCAAACTTATTTCCTTTGGAGTTTGGGATATCTTGTTTGGGATTTTGTTCAGGAAGCTACTCTTCAAAAGTACTTCTCCATCAAGTTAACCTTTTTTATGCTGGAATCCATTATTTCTCATACATTTCCTTTCTTGGTCAGATAATATTTTCCACAACAAAACTTAATTGCTGGCTTGTTTGGAATTTTGTTTGTGCTTTTAAATTACAATCTGAATAAGGTGCTGAAAAGGGGATGTTAATAGAAATTTTCCTTCAAATTAACACTTTCCAATAGTGATGGCTCATACTCCACCCTGACTCAAAGCCAGAGGATATGGTGGCATGTGAACTTGTTGCATTGACAGGGTTATGATTGAAGGCTGTTGTACTATTGAGCAAACAAACTGAAAACTGACACCTAAGAAGAAAGTAAGCTGAAGTGGTCAGTAGTTCTGCAGTTCAAACTCATGACTTTCCTCCTGAGGGTCAAGCAGTCATCCATTTGGGTTGTGGACCCCGATAATTATTTGAAACATAATGACCAAGTGTTGAAAGCAGCAGAACAGATGCATAGTCTTAACATTAGAGAGTTGCATATTTACCAGTATGAACTTATTTTTGCTTGCCGTTGGTTTGGATCTTCAGGCAGGCGTGATTCAGATATGAACTTAACTCCATGCTGATCAGAATTTTGAGGTGCAGGGAGAACAGATTCAGCTGGACTAAATGAATCTGAAACTTTCAACTTAACTTTTTCACTACAATGCCTTTAAACAGGTGCATTTGTGTGTGTGGTATGTGTGTGTAAGGCATGCTTAATTTTATGGATGTAATATGTTGTCCCTCCATGGCCTTGCCCCTCCCTATTGCTGTAACCTCCTCCAGCCCTACTACCCTCTGAGAACTCTGTGTTCCTCCAATGCTGGCCTCTTGTTATCCCCGATTTCCTTTGCCCCGCCATTGGCGGTTGTGCCTTCAGCTGTGTAGGCCTTAAACATTGGAATTCCCTCCCTAAACCTCTCCACCTCTCTCTCCTCCTTTAAGACACTCCTCAAAACTTACCTCTTTGACCAAGCTTTTGGTCATCTGTCCTAATGTCTCCTTCTTTGGCTCGGTGTCAATTTTTTTGTCTGATTATGTTCCTGTGAAGCATCTTGGGGCATTTTACTACATTAAAGGCACTATATAAATGTTAGTTGTTATTGTTCAAGACTGCGAAAAGTCAAATTATTTTCAACAGAACTGTTGTGGATGAATGAGTTTTGCATATCTATTGTCATGTTTTTCACACTTTGATTTAATATGTCAACGAGTTCAGTTTGAGGTTGGCCTGAAATTAGGTTATAGCAGCACAATGCAGGCTATGATGCCTGAAAAATCCACTCAGGCCTATGTTGAATTTCTCAATCTATCCATTGTTACTTTTATAGAGATGAAACTAGGGAAAATAATACATTTTTGAATAATAATAAATTGTTTGAATTTCTATAGAATTGGTAGTTCAGTTGGTTGAGTACTGGACTGGAGAAGGACTATATAGTCTTAGGTCATATCCTGGTAGGGTTCAATCAGCTTTCCAAGGTGACTAAAATTAGTACAATATCTTAAGATGGGGTTGGAGAGAGCAAGAGACTGCCACACTGTCACAAGTACTTTGGGCACTCCTGTTGGTAGTAACTTGAAATAGAAGCCATCCCTGCATCATGCAAAAATCTAGCAGGAAAATATTCTCCCATATTTCATTAAAAGAGGATTTTATCCACTAAGATTGTGTATATTTGGAAGTATTGTTCATTGTAAAATTGTGAACGTGGTGACACTCTTCTGTACAATATTTCTGTAGTAAAATTCATAAGTGAACATTACAAACATTTGCCAACATTTGTCTCACTTTCTATACCTCCATCACTCTATTTCCCAGTTATCTATTCTCTGTGTAAAGATAAGGAAAGATGCTTGAGCAAAGAGAGAGTTACAATGTTGACAAGCAAGAGGGCCAGGAGAGGGAAATGGAGTGGTCAGGATTTGAGTAGAGAGGGGATCAAGGAAGCTTGAGGTGGGTCCCATGAAAGAGATGACCTTGAAGAAGGCAGGGCCAGATGGAGGAGAAATTGGAGAGGAATGGGGGGTCGGCAGTAGGATAGGAGATAGGGAGGAGATAGGCAGATCCGTGCCACAATGGTACTATGACGCTAAGGAAATTAGTCCTCTACATACAAAATGATTCTTTTTTAACTTTATATTTGCTCTGTTCACTTATCTGCGCAAGTATTTTTGTTTGTCATTGATTTATTTGACAATTTCTATTTTTAAATGCAAGCCTCATATGTGTCCTTAATCTCAATATTAAGACACCTTGATGCTCTTTTTCAAATAATAAAACCTCCTGTGATTTCCCACATCTTTTCT
Source organism: Heptranchias perlo (assembly GCF_035084215.1). Taxonomy (NCBI): domain Eukaryota; kingdom Metazoa; phylum Chordata; class Chondrichthyes; order Hexanchiformes; family Hexanchidae; genus Heptranchias; species Heptranchias perlo. The sequence goes on from NC_090353.1 coordinate 25,848,972, forward strand.
ATCATCGATCTGAAGTTGAGCTAGTTAGTGATGAACTGTCACTCTGTACTATACAGCATTGTGAGATCCCCCCAAATCCCTTGCCCCCATCAGTGGATCAAGCAATTTGTTGCATTTTTTTTAACAAACCGTCAGTCAGGATCTCTGTGTTCCATTCTGTAGAGCAAGCTTTTCTAAATCTTCATTCTGCCATAGCTGAAAGGTTTTACATCCTCAAAAGCTTCACAAATCCTTCCATGACCTCGCTCCACCCTGCCTCTGCACCCTTCTCCAGCCTTATATGCCCTCATATCTTCTGACTCTGGACCCTGCTCCTCTGCCGGCCATTGTGTCTTGTGCCCCCCCCCCCCCCCACGAATTTCTAGATCCTGGTCTGGATGATCCAGGCTCTTCTGTGGAGAAAAGAAGGTTGATATTAGAAGAGTACTACAGCAATGATCTATCACAATCAAATTTATTGTTCTAGTCCAGATACTGAAAGATGGTAGAAATGTTGTATGTAACGCAAACAATTATAAGAAAGAATGCATTTTTGAAATGTTATTCAAGGCTGAGCTTCATATCAGTTGCATGTAGTAAGCATCACATAAAAGGAACAAAAAAACATTTTGACCTTTGTTTTCCCCTCCTTGAGGCTTATAAGTTTCTCCACAACTATTTTGGGCTCTGTGACAACCTTTAGTTTCTGAGGCCCTCCCCAATGGTCGGTCCTGGACTGTCAGTTGCAGGCTAGTTTTGTCTTCTTGATAGCGTTGATCCCTTTTTTGGACCTCCTCATATGATGGGTTTTAAAATTCTCATCCATGTTTTCAAATCCCTCCATGGCCTTGCCCCTCCCTATCTCTGTAACCTCCTCCAGCCCTACAACCCTCCGAGATCTCAGCGCTCCTGCAATTCTGGCCTCTTGTGCATCCCCGATTTGAATTGCTCCACCATTGGCGGCTGTGCCTTCAGCTGCCTCGGCGCTAAGCTCTGGAATGCCCTCCCTAAACCTTTCCCCTCCTCTACTTCTCTCTCCTCCTTTAAGACACCATCCTCTTCCAACGCCTCTGCTCTGTCGTCCATTTTTATCTTTCCAGTCGTACCCAGAGAATCACCTGCAATGGCTTCTCTTCCCACTCCCACACCGTTACCTCTGGAGTCCCCCGAGGACCTATCCTTGGCCCCCTCTTATTTCTGATCTACATGCTACCCCTCGGTGACATCACCCAGAAACACAACGTCAGGTTTCATGTGTACACTAACGACACCCAGCTCTACCTCACCACCACCTCTCTCAAACACCCCACTGTTTCTATTTGTCACGCTGCTTGTCTGACATCCAGTACTGGCTGAGCAAAAATTTCCTCCAACCAAATATTGGGAAGACCGAAACCATTGTCTTTGGTCCCCGCCGCAAACACCATTCTCTAGCTACCGACTCCATCCCTCTCCCTGACCACTGTCTGAGGCTGAACCAGACCGTTCGCAACCTTGGCGTCCTATTTGACCCTGAGATGAGCTTCCAACCACATATTCGCTCCATCACCAAGACCGCCTACAGCCCCTGCCTCAGCTCATCTGCTGCTGAAACCCTAATCTATGCCTTTGTCACCTCTAGACTCGACTATTCCAATGCTCTCCTGGCCGGCCTCCCATCTTCCACCCTCTATAAATTTGAGCTCATCCCAAACTCTGCTGCCTGTATCCTAACTCGCATCAAATCCCGTTCACCCATCACCTCTATGCTTGCTGACCTACATTGGGTCCTGGTGCGGGAACGCCTCATCCTTGTTTTCAAATTCCTCCATGTTCTCGCTCCTCCCTGTCTCTGAAACCTCCTCCAGTCCTACAACCCTTCGAGATCTCTGCGCTCCTCCAGTTCTTGCCTCTTGCTCATCTCCGATTTTAATTGCTCCACCATTGGCAGCCGTGCCTTCAGCTGCCTAGGCCCTAAGCTCTGGAATTCCCTCTCTACCTCTCTCTCCTCCTTCAACAGGCTCCTTAAAACCTACCTCTTTGACCAAGCTTTTGGTCACCTGTCCTAATGTCTCTCTATGTGGCTTGCTGTCAATTTTTTTTTGATAATGCTCCTGTGAAGCGCCTTGGGGCATTTTGCTACATTAAAGGCATTATATAAATGTAAGTTGTTGCTATGAGTAGGAATGGTGCTGAGTCGGCCAAATTCTTCTTTCCATGTATGTTTCCTGCAGTACAGACTGAGGGTGTTCACTGCTATGCTAATTATTACCACTCTTCTTGGCAGTATCTCATTATAAACCTAAATTCTGAGTCACCTTTTGTGTCTTCTGTGGCATTGGGTTTTGATGTTCTGAACAGTACATCTGGAAAATTGAAACTGCTTGCCTGGCATCTTAGAGAGGTCAAGGGATTCATTTCCTGCTTGTTAAAGTGATAATCTGTGGTTAAGCTGTGGTGATCGTGGCTGTGCTCTTATTGGGTAGATAACCTTTGTGCTGAGTTGGAGTTATGCTGCTGCAAATTGGAAAATGTTGTATTTCCACGAGTAGCAGGCTTGCAAAATATTCTTGAAAACATTCAGGGCAGCAATCCCAGCTAGTTATGTTGGGATCGTGCCAACTGCTGACTTTCAAAACTGACTCCATTGGTGTATGTGGGATCGGGGAGAGGACATTCAATTTAAATACGCCCCAAACATAGTCCAAAGGAAACTCCACGGCAAAGTTGGGACCTGGTGCATCTGGATTAGTTTGTAGAGTTTCTGTAAATTGCTGTGACGCTAGTGATACAAAGCTGCCCCTATCTGGTCAGGTGGGGGGTCCAATTACACTTGAACTATGTTCCCTTTTTGGACTGATAAAAGTTCTGCCTGAAATAGGGATGGGCACTTCTTGTGCATGACCCCTTCCATGGAGCATCATGGGGGTGAAAGAAGTTCTGACCAGCCAGATTCTCCTCAGGTTGGGGAGGGGGATAGACTAGGCTGTTAAAAAGTTCCAGATATTGAAATCAGATGGATGGGCTGAATGGTCTTTCTTGTTGTTATATTCTTACACTTTTATGTATTGAAGAGTTAGCCATCTAGACAGACTCAACTGAAATTGAAAATGGAAATAAATTCCTGACTCAACAGGGAGTAGGTGGGTACAGGCTCAGCACCAACAAAGATTAAAATGATTCATGCAGCTTCTGAGCAAGGAGCAAAATAGTGGAACAGTCTAGAAGATCTGGATGACTTTTTCTCAGTTCTAACTTTTATTCTACAGCATATGCACAGCAAGGTTCCCCTAACAGCAATGAGATAAATGACCAGATAACTGTTTTAGTGATGTTGGTTGAGGGATAAATATTGGCCAAGATGCCTGGAAAACTCCCCTGCTCTTCTTCAAAATAGTGCCATGGAATCTTCTACGTCCATCTGAGCGGACAGACAGGGCCTCAGTTTAACGTCTCATCTGAAAGACTGCACCTCCATCAGTGTAGCATTCCCTCAATACTACATTGGAGTGTCAGCCTAGATTTTGTGCTCAAGTTCCTGGAGTGGGACTTGAAGTCACAAACTTCTGACTCAGAGGCAAGAGTGCGACCACTGAGCCACAGCTAGTTGGGGTCCTATGTATGTCAATTTGCTATGGGATCTTTTTATGTCCAGCTGCGAGGGCGGATGGGGCCTTGGTTTGATGTCTCAGTCAAAAGATAGCACCTTCAACGGTGCAGAACTCCCTCAATATTGCACTGAAGCGTTAGCCTAGATTACATGTTCAACCCTCTGGAGGGCAGCTTAGAGGCAAGAGTTACCTCTGAGCCAAGGCTGAACCACTTAATGGTCCACTATGAAACACAATGAATAATACATGACTAAAATGTGCAGTACATCTTCTTCATAGATATTTTCCAAAGATTTACCGGCAGTATGGAGCTTCTCTGATGGGTGGGCTGGGTTGGAAAATTGAACCTCCAATCCCATGTGCCTGATGTGTGGTTCTCCAATAGGCATTTTTGAGAGAAACGAGTGCATGTGTGAGCCTCATTTAAATGGTATATTTAATGGTCCTGTAAAATGACCGTTGGCTGCCCTTTCACAAGAGGGCCTCAAACTTATTTTTATTTTATTTTTGTGGGGCCAGAGGAACAGGAGTGCTCCTCCTGGCTACACAAAAATACTTCGGCCCACTGCCGGCCCATGCTAGCACCCCCCTCTAGGATCAACTCCCTCCCCGAAGCCCGATCTGCCAGCTGGCAAGCTGGTGATTCCCCACCCTCCCACGCCTGGTGAGCTGCAACAGAGCACCGGCTACTTTCAAATGGGGCACGATGCTGAAAATGGTTCAAACTTCCACGCCCAGCCTCAGGCGGGCTGAAGTCACAAAACTCCCTCTCCCCCATTGTCACAAAGCAAATGATTTTTTTTGCAGATCGAAAACATGATTCACCTTTAAGAGCCAGCAGCAGCCCTTTAAGAGCTGCTGGCTGGTCAGATTATGTCACTGGCAGCCAATACTACTTCTGGGCTGAATCCCTGTTCGTGTTTTCCATATACAGGGAACAAATTTTAATGAATTGTAGGAGCTTGCCTCACAAAAGTTAGCCATGCCAGCCCTCCCTCTGCCAACGTGAGGTGCTTGTGCCACAGGGATGTTGTTGACCGGAGGTCACCGGTTACGGTTATTGGCTTAGTACAAAGAGAAGAGTCAATTCTCTCTTAATTCTCAATTCGCTTTATTAACGTTGTTAGATCATGTACATATAGCTTATATGTCTGGTTAGATATAGGCATGCAGTTTACAGCAGGTTATACAGTTTTATACCCAAACTAGGATTTAAACGCACACCCACTAGGTTTTTCTGACACTCCCTGAGTGATCACAGAATAGAAAGGATATTATATTACCTGGAAAGGAGAGCTGACGCTGGCCAGGCGTTCCGTTCTCTCTCTCTTGACGTCGTCTCCACGTGCCTGACGTAGGGTCTTCCACTTCCGCGATGGTTGGTCTCCAGAGTCTCGCACTGGCACCAAGCCTGCAATTCTTCATTCTTATTCCAAGTCTTATCTCTTCGCGCTGTGTTGTCTTTCTCCTGTTGGCTTAGATTTGCTCGAGTGGTCGGTGTCATCCCCTGATTGGCTCTGTCCCAAGGGGCTAGGTAGCATTACCTCATTACTCCTTTTCTAAATAAGGACTGGTGTCTCATCACATCCCCTTTGTCTCTTAGAAACGTAGCTAATTCAAACCGGTTCCAGCCAGCCCAGACCAGTGACTGAACTTCAGGTTACTTCAGTTCAAAAGTTACTTTTGCCTGAGTGTTAGCAATTCGGAATAAACTCAGCAGTTTTTGCAGCCCCTGGCCAACAATGTGAAACCCTGATCAAGTTGGTTTTGGAAAATTGGGGCTATTGTGCACAAAGTTGTTGGGTGTGAACCAAAGTTCCTATGTGTTTTCTGGAGGTTATTGCCAAGTGATAACAGAACCGATGAAAGGAAGCAGTGGGCATAGGTGTTTTAGATTAGAAATAAACTAATAAAAAATAATTCTAAAACCACCAAAAATACTTGGAGAAAACCAAAGACAGAAGCACTATTGAGCAGTCAGTGGCATGTACTGCAGGGAACAAAGCAAAATTCTTATTTGAAATATGGGGAGTTCGATGAAATGTATAGCATTTGAGGGGCAGGAGGATCAGGATCAGCTATGATGGTTCCCTTGCTTGACTAGCCTGCCAACACTTGCTGTACATTTAAATGAAGTATGAGAGGCCACTGTCACTGGAACCATCCCCCATCATGGATCATTGCCTTCAGGACAGGATGAGAAAGGCAGGAAAATAGAAGGAAAACTGAAGAAAAATAGGTTTAAAAAGTTTGACAGTTGGTTTGAAGGTTGAAACCTTCACGACAGCTCTCATTATGAATAATTATTCATAAATGATCTAACTTTTGAAAAGATGTTGTTCATCTGTTTCTATTCTTGAAAATGTTGTGCAATTGGAAATCCCCAGACTTCCCAGTATCCCTGAACTACCTTAAACAGCCAAAAATGACCTATAATTTAAGCAGAAACTGTCTTCACTGTAGGAAATACAATCGTTGGAGTCTCTTATTTCAATATTCTTAGTATCATTTTTTTTACTACTAGTTGCAAGTTGAAATCTGTGCTGAGCTTCTGTGAAGTGGTTGGCTGTTCATAATTGCAAACAGACGAAAGATATTCCTGAGAAATAATGTGCATATTTGTCACATTGGGTAAATTCTGTTTAATTAGTAAAATACTACATTAATAATGCAACACCTTTTCAGTTTCCAGTGTAACGTCATTCTCTCTACATACTATTTTGTATTCTTTCTGGTTTATTTAATTCAGAAATAGAAAATGAATAAAGTATCTGATGGAGAATGAGTCACACCGAATTAATGGGCACATGCTGTGTTTCTGAAAAACTTGCTTTGCACATCATTGTGTGTGAGAGTGGAAGCCATTACTGACAGCAGGACACAAACTGACAGCATTGATTTCCTCCCAGGTTAGAATCACTCCTTTACCCCTATTAATGCAGGCACTGCATAGTTAGTACATGTATTCAGCGAAAGGGAATGGTGTTCCTGCAGATGATCCAACTCATATTTTTCTGATGCCCAACACAAAAACCTGCCTCTCTAAGCGAGCTCTCTCACTGAACTGAAGTGTGACCTAGTGCACCAAGTAATCTGGGATAATTGTAAACAATTTTACAACACCAAGTTATAGTCCAACAAATTTATTTTAACTTTCACAAGCTTTCGGAGGCTTTCTCCTTCCTCAGGTGAATGTTGTGGAAATGAAATCTTCGAATCCTACGCATTTATAAATCACAGAACAATGCCTGGTGATTACTGCCCGTTGCCAAGGCAATCACAGTGAGCAGACAGAGAGGTGTCACCTACAAGGCCACCGAATATACAAACACCCCCCCAAAAAAAAAGAGAGAGATAGGCAGAGACATAGAGACATCCGGAAGGAAGACAGCAAATTTAGAGGATCATTAATATCAGTCACATCAGACGCTTTCATACCTGACTGAACTACCAAGTGGGTTTAATCACAATAGAACAATAGAATCATTTATGGTAGCAGCAGTCGGAGCCAGTTGCCTTTTCTAAAATGTCCAATAAGGAGACACTGGGTTGCCCCACTGTCATCAACCAAAAAACATACAAAAGTGCCCCCTTTTTAAAGGGGCACAACTAATAAAGAACTTAACCATAAAACAAAGGAAACGTATAAACTTAAAAATAATGTTATATCTAGTGTCGACTATGCACTCCAGTCTCTGTGGTGCCCACCGATCGGGGAAGGTCTCAAGTGTACCAGCGGACACCACGTGCTTCTTCTCTAGGACCACCTGGACACAGACAAGACCAAGGAAGAGAGGCAAGCAGCCAGAGTGACCACCCCAACGGGCCATGTCCAACCTGGACCAGTTGTAGAAGACAGCTCCAATAACACAGCAACTTTGAACCAGATCATGAAAGGGTTAAACAGACAACCCAATCAGTTGAGTCTCTTTGAATAGTTTTCTTTGCAGACCTTTCAATTAATCGATAGTATGACATCTTAATGTGCCATTCATGATGTAACTGGGGCATCCCCTCAGATAGTGGGGAGGAAACTCAAAGTGAGGCATGGCTGCAATACAAGGGCATTGGGCAAATACATTTAGAGAAAAAATTTCCTTTATTTTTAATAGGTTGGTTTCTGTGATTGATTACAGGGGAAACCGCAGCCTATTAGTTTTTAAATTGTTCTGACATCCAATGGCAATTTGCAGTTATATAATAGCACTTTTAACGTAGAAAAACACCCCAGGGTGCTTTACAGAGGTGTACTCAGTCAAAAAAACTTGGTGAAAGAGGTAGGTTTTAAGGAGGGCCTTAAAGATGAGGGAGGTGGAGAGGTGGAGGGCTTTGGGGGGGGAATTCCAGAGTGTACGGCCTCATGGCTGAAAGCATAACTGCCAATGGTGGGGCAAAGGGGGACAGGATACACAAAAGGCCAAAGTCAGAGGACTGGAGATTTTGGGGTGTGGGGGGTTGTAGGGTTGAGGAGGCTGCAGAGATAGGGAGGGGCAAAGCCATAAACGGATTTTACACGAAGGTGAGAATTTGAAATTGAAAGCACTGGGGAACTGGGAGCCAACAAGGTCAGCAAGGGCAGGAGTAGTAGGTGAGCAGGACTTGGTGTGGGATAGGATATGGGCAGCAGAGTTTTGGATGAGCTGAAGTTTACAGAATGTGGAGGATGGGAGGCCAGCCAGGCGAGCATTGAGATAGTGGAGTCTGGAGGTGACAAATGTGTGGTTCAGGGCTTGAGCGGCAGATGGGCTGAGGCATTTGTGACTTTTGTTTAGGGCTGTTTCAGTGCTATGGCAGGGATGGAAACTTGATTGGAAAAATTCAAATACTTTGGAGAGAAAAGGGAGGTTGGAGAAGGGGCCATAGTTTGCAGGGACAGAAGGGTGAAGGTTTTTTTTGAGGAGAGGTGATGGCAATGATTTAAAAGGGAGGGGGACCTTACCTGAGGAAAGGGAGTCATTTACAATGTCAGCTTGTGTGGGGGCCAGGAAGGGAAGTTGGGTGGTTAGCAATTTTGTGGAAATGGGGTCAAGGAAGCAGGAGGTGGGCCTTATGGAGAAGATGAGCTCAGAGAGGGAATGAGGAGAGAAAGAAGAGAAACTAGACAAAGATGCAGGTTCAGGTGATGCTGTTCCTGCATTTGCGGGTGAGCATACTATGCACTTGGCCCTAAATGGGCTGGAGATTTCGATAAATAGAAAAAGGGGTGGGGTCCTGGCATAATTAGGTCTCTGCCAATTTACGTCCCCGCCCTTCCAGAATGTGACATTAGAATTTTGACCTTTTTATTTCTAAGTAACATAATATAGTGGCACACTAGTGCAAGAAAATCAAAAAGTTGGTATGCAGGTGCAGCAGGTGATCAAGAAAGCCAACGGAATGTTGGCTTTTATTGCTAGGGGGATAGAATATAAAAACAAGGAGGTATTGCTGCAGTTATATAAGGTATTGGTGAGACCGCACCTGGAATACTGCATACAGTTTTGGTCTCCATACTTAAGAAAAGACATACTTGCTCTCGAGGCAGTACAAAGAAGGTTCACTCGGTTAATCCCGGGGATGAGGGGGCGGACATATGAGGAGAGGTTGAGTAGATTGGGACTCTACTCATTGGAGTTCAGAAGAATGAGAGGCGATCTTATTGAAACATATAAGATTGTGAAGGGTCTTGATCGGGTGGATGCAGTAAGGATGTTCCCAAAGATGGGTGAAACTAGAACTAGGGGGCATAATCTTAGAATAAGGGGCTGCTCTTTCAAAACTGAGATGAGGAGAAACTTCTTCACTCAGAGGGTGGTAGGTCTGTGGAATTTGCTGCCCCAGGAAGCTGTGGAAGCTACATCATTAGATAAATTTAAAACAGAAATAGACAGTTTCCTAGAAGTAAAGGGAATTAGGGGTTATGGGGAGCGGGCAGGAAATTGGACATGAAGCTGAGTTCGGATCGGTCAATGCCCTGTGGGTGGCGGAGAGGGCCCAGGGGCTATGTGGCCGGGTCCTGCTCCGACTTCTTGTGTTCTTTAGATTTGTGGTTGGGATCAGATCAGCCATGATCTTATTGAATGGCGGAGCAGGCTCGAGGGGCCGATTGGCCTACTCCTGCTCCAATTTCTTATGTTCTTATGTTCTTACAGTGAACTTTGGACAAATATACTCCATTTGTCACACAGAGTACGCCCCTGTACTCCTGCATGCGATTCAAAATCTAATCTGTATGCAGCAGATAGTTTGGGATTTTAAATATTTGGGCTGGAAACTATTACCACATTGATTAAGCTGCAGCACAAAATGAAACTTGCAGTGTAAACTCCGCCCAAGTGCTTGCTGAATTCCAGCCTTTGGTGATGTACAGTGTGATAATTTTAAAGAACTTCCTGAAGAAGTCGATCTGTAATATAGCCTGAGGTCGTCGGTAATATTCAATATTGTGTAGCAGAAAACTGCAAACATCCATGCTTATCCACAGGCAGTTGTTTGAGAGGCAAGATTTGCATCTTTATCTACTGGCCGCCACAACTTTATCATGGCTCGAAAAGGCTCACGCAGAGCAGAGAACAGAATCATTGGTGTTACCTGAGTCACTCAGCCCATCTGTGGCTTGAAAAGATAGCAGTCAGTGCATGGATTGGCCACCGACCTTGGACAAGCTGGCAAAGGCCGTCCAGTCCTTCGAGAAGAGTAGAACTCCCGGAAGTGACGGCTTACCGGTCAAGTTGTACTCAGCTCTGTGGGACTGGATAGGCCCAGACCTACTGGAAGTGTACGGGGGTATGCTTCTGGCAGGCAGCATGTCAGAGTCCATGAGGAAAGGCATCATCACCCTCATCTACAAGCTGAAGGGGGAGAGGGAAGAAATCAGAAATTGGCGACCCATTTTCTTGCTAAATGTCGACTACGAGATTCTGTCTAAGGCCATCGCCAGTGGGCTCAAGTCTGCTCTGGAGCGGGTGATCCATCCGGACCAGGCCTGTACTGTACCCAGCAGGAAGATCTCTGCTAGCCTTGCTCTGCTCAGGGATACGATCGCCTATGTGCAGGACAGCGGGGTGAACACCTGCCTCATCAGCCTGGACCAGGAGAAGGCCTTTGACAGAATATCCCACACGTACATGATCGTGCGTTCCAAAATGGGTCTTGGGGAGGGAATCCGCTATTGAATCCAACTGCTCTACGTGGACATCAGTAGCACAGTCCTAATCAACGCGTGGGAGTCAGAGAGCTTTCCGATCAGATCTGGAGTCAGGCAGGGCTGTCCTCTCGCCGCGGTCTTGTTTGTATGTTGTATTGAGCCGTTTGCTGCGTCCATCAGGAAGGATGCAGGGATCGGGGGGGTGACGATCCCAGGCAGCAGAGGCTCGCAGTTTAAGGTCTCCCTCTACATGGACAACATCACCGTATTCTGCTCCTGCCAGCAGTCGGTCCACACACTGGTGGGCATCTGCGACCGTTTCGAGCTGGCCTCGGGCCAGAGTGAACCGAAATAAAAGTGAGGTCATGTTCTTTGGCAGGTGGGAGACCCAATCCTTTGTCCCCTACACCGTCAGGTCTGACAACCTGAAGGTACTGGAGATCTGGTTCGGGAGGCCCCTGGCCTGCACAACGAACTGGGATGAGTGGATCGCCAAGGCCAAACAGAAGCTTGATACGTAGTGGCAGGAACCTGGTGATAAGGTGTGAGGTACATGTGGTGTTGCTCTATGTGGCCAGGGTTCAGCCCATTCCCCACAACTTCTCCGTCGAGCTATCTTCCGCTTTGTCTGGAGGTCCAAGGTAGAAGGTGTCCACAGGGCCACCATGTTCAAGACCCCAGACAAAGGGGGGAAGAACTTCCCCAACGCCGCTCTGAGCCTGATGGCCACCTTTGTCTGTGGCTGCCTCAGGATGTGTGTAGAGCCCCAGTTCGCAAACACGAAGTGTCACTACGTGCTGGGTTTCTACCTGTCCAACACACTGAGAAGGCTGGGTCTGGCCACGCTGGCCGAGCAAGCTCAGGACGTCCCGTCCAGCTGGACCTCCCCCCCCACCCCACCTGTCCCAGGTGGAGAAGTTCCTGAGGAGGAACCCCTTTGACCACAAAGCCGTCAGATAGTGGTCAACGCGAAACGTTCTCCGAGTCCTGCAAGGAACTGAGAAGGTGGGCTTGATTGGTTCCTTCCCCGACCTTTCAGTCAAGGCCATTTGGTAGAACATCTCATCGCCAGAACTGACCAACAGGCACCAGGATGTAGCCTGGATGATGGTGAGAAAGGCCCTCCCAGTGCAATCCTTCCAACACGCACAGAACCACAGTGCCACCGCGAGCTGCCCTCGAGGCTATGGCGGGGAGGAGACCGTCTTCCACCTCCTGATGGGCTGCCCTTTTGCGCAGAGGGTGTGGAGAGAGATGCGTTGGTATCTGTCCCAGTTCATCCCGAACAGTTCGGTAACACAGGACGCTGTGCTCTACGGACTGTTCCCCGGGACGCACATCGAGGCACATATCACCTGCAGCTGGATGACCATCAACTCGGTGAAGGAGGCCCTTTGGTCCGCCCGAAACATGCTGGTTTTCCAGCTGAAGGAGCTGTCCACGACTGAGTGTTGTCACCTGGCACACTCCAAGGTGCAGGATTACATGCTGTGGGATGCACTGAATCGAGGTGAGACCGACACAAAGGCTCCATTGGGAAAGGCCACCATTTAAAGCCCTCCTTCTATTGTAAATCGTGGGGCTGGTATCAGGGAAAACCCCCCTCGGGGAAAACGTAAAATGATAAATGAACATAACGAAAGGTACTGTATCTGTAACCGGTAATGACTGTAATGCAAGGAGGCACCCTAGGGTGCCATGAACTGTATTTACAATGTATGGTGCGTAACTATTGATTGTACCAGGACCGTTGCAAATTGTATGACCTGTATTGTATTGTTTGAAACGTGACTTGAATTGCATTGTATGCACCTTTACAAATTTTATGAATAAAGTATATGTTGAAATATAAAAAAAAGATAGCAGCCAGTGCCATTGGAGGCAGTGTCCATTTTTGTTGTTTGGGAGAGTGGTGCTTCCGGAGGTGTGACCAAAACACAAACATCTCCTTTAATGGATCTTGGTGCCTCCAGAGGCAGCAGTGTCGTGCCACTTACCTTACAGTGCTGCTGCCAAATTTAGGGCTGTTAGTAGCGACCGTTAGTAGCTGATAGCCTTCTGTCTAGGGACAGAGTGTGTGCAACTGTATTCCCTGATGCCTAGTTGAGGAAGAGATAATTCATATTCCTACCCATTAAAGGAGGATCATTTACTGGAAAATTCCTCAATTTGGATTCTTATGGTGAAAAAGTTACAGGGACACAGTACAAAAACTTACATCATCTTAATGCTTGCATCAGGCTTGCAATTTACTGAAAGCATACAGTCTTTTCTGTGTAGTAATTGTTTTTCCACAACATGACTCAGCTCTTCCCATTACTGTTTCTCCAAGAGCTTTCCAATGGTTTTGTAAAATTAAATCTTGACATTCCAAGAGAAAACCAGTTATAATCTTGTTTTTAGAAAACTCTCTAAAGACCCTTTTACATTGTCATTATGGGTACCAGGGGAATGGTACTCAAATAGAGTCCCAAGACCCCATACACACTCCTCCCTACTTGCCTTACTTTCTACTACTGCTCCAATCAAAGCAGGAGGCCAGAAAACTGAAATGGTGGGATTCTGCCACTTGCTTAGTTGTAAGTGAAGATCTAGGGGGGTAATTTTATGAGTTTGCACTGCTGGGGGGAATCTTGCCTGATGGCAACAAAAGTCAGAAATCCAGGCAGGGCTGCTGACAATTTCCTGACCATTTTGAACTCCAAAATTACCCCCCCGATGGCAGCTTGTGAGACGCATGAAAATTTGTGTGTCCAATACTGTTAGAACTTTAGAGGTCCGCAGTTGAATTTCTGTTTGAATTATTGCTCCTTTTTCAGAGTGTTGAAGGTGTGTGAGTAGCAATAACAAATCCCCCCAAAAAGCACATACATCCCATGATGATCATAATAACATAAGAAATAGGAGCAGGAGTAGGCCATACGGCCCCTCAAGACTGCTCCGCCATTCAATAAAATCATGGCTGATCTCCGACCTCAACTCCACTTTCCAGCCCGATCCCCATATCCCTTGATTCCCCTAGAGTCCAAAAATCTATCTATCTCAGCCTTGAATATACTCAACAACTCAGCATCCACAGTCCTCTGGGGTAGAGAATTCCAAAGATTCACACCCCTCTGAGTGAAGAAATTCCTCCTCATCTCAGTCTTAAATGGCCGACCCCTAATCCTGAGACAATGTCCCCTAGTTCTAGACTTTCCAGCCAGGGAAAACAACCTCTCAGCATCTACCCTGCCAAGCCCCCTCAGAATCTTATATGTTTCAATTAGATCGCCTCTCAGAGGTGGAGGTAGATTGTCCCTTTAAATCAAATATCCTTGAAGACTTACAGAAACTCTTGTGGCTGGCGGTGTGAGCTGGCAGAGTGGTTTGGAGCAAAAATGTTGCTTGAGTCCAGAGGTTGCCCTTTCTATAACTGAGTTTCCATGACAGAGAAAGAGTATGATACCCAAGGAGGTGAGTGAAGGCTGTATCAATGGTAAAGAGTTGGGATTGGCAACAGTACCTTGACTTGGCCACCCTTGAGAGGTCATTGTACCTCTTTCTGCATTGTGTGGCAGTTATTGAGGTGGTGGAGATTGCATCTCCTTCCAAACTGCTCGAACCACCCTCTTATGGGGCTTCTTGCCCTCATACTCCAAAAGTCTTTTGGTCCTCATTTCCGTCAAAAAGATATCTACAGATATCTACAGATGCGGCTTGCTGGCTTGCTGGCCTTCCCACCTCCACCTTCTGTAATGCTCAGTGAATCCAGAACAGTGTAGAACAGTGTAGCCCAAATTCCCTGCCGCACAAAGTCCCACACACCCGTATCACTACCATGTTTAACCGACTCAGCTGGCTCCTGTGCTGCAGCAAACTGACTTTAAGATCCTCGATCCTCATTTCAAAGTCCCACCAATCACTCTATGTTCCTCTGACTCTGATTGCTGCTGTTGCTATGGATATAAATCTTCAACCTGCTTATTATGGACCCTTTGCTGCAAAACCCCTAGGAAGCTAGATTCATCCTCCTTCTGACTGCAATCATTTTCTGTTATTGAAATTACTGAATCTCATCCTTAATTTCAATCATTGTGCCTGAATATTATTTGGAAAACTTTTTAATTTGGAGATAAAAAAATATCATGAAGGGTAGAAATCTGAAATAAAACAGGAAATACACAGCAGGCCAGTTAGTATCCGACATTTCAGCTGGTAACTTCCATCAGGATCCCTCTTTAACTTGATTGCTTCTGTCCTCACATTGTGTTTCCTCTCCTTTTGTATTTTCTCTGCTAATTTTGTTCCTTCCCATCACCCTCTCCAGAAAGTATTGATTCTTTACTGAGGTATGTTTTCACAGGTGCCGGTCATGTTCTGGTACATCATTCCAATGCCTATTATTCATGTGTGAGCCTTGATGCTGAGTGTCAACAGGCAATTCGTCCGGGAGCAACATCACAGCCAAGCTTTATTCTGTTCTCACCTGGCACACGTACTACCACAAGAAGTCATTGGATAGTGACTTGGCTCATTTCCCCCTCACTAAAGTATAAACATTAAGGCCCGTTGTTACACCAGGGCTGAGATCAGTAACTCAGCACAGAATGGTGATCAAACCTTGGACCTTCATAGTTATGGATGGCCAAGCTATTGACGGGGTAAACTTGCTCGGCCATCAGGAAAGTCTGTTAAATTGTATCGTTGTGAAGTTTTTAATTCTCCCCAATGGACATTTCTAATCTCAACCAGAAAATCATAGAGTTTATGAGCAATGAAATTTAAAATATACCCATATTCATTTTACACTTCATTTAATAGTCCAGACGAGAACTGGCAGCCAGTGACCGTCAGATTAAAGTTGATGATAACCCATAATGGACACATTTATACCAAAGGATTGTATCGGGAGTAGTAGATATATATGAGAGATGCCTACGTACCAAATTCCTAATCTCAGTTGCAGTGTTAATTGGGGTATCAAATGGAGGCCAGTGTTCCCAAATGGGAAAATCAGAGCCTGCTTTCATGGATATCATAGCCCTCAGTTACAGGGTATTATTGAGTGACACCTGGCAGCATGTAGCCTTCCAGTCCTTTTGGTATAATGGCCAGTAAATGATACGTGGTATAAGGGTTCTTAAAGAGGGAAGAACAACTATATTAAATAATTAAAATTTATAAAAAGTTATTCCCAGCTTTTCAAAGTACATAAAGAGCTGCATGTAAACTCAGTTAAGTCCAACTAAAAGTCATGATGTGGAGATGCCGGTGATGGACTGGGGTTGACAAATGTAAGGAATCTTACAACACCAGGTTATAGTCCAACAGTTTTATTTGAAAATCACAAGCTTTCGGAGGCTTTCTCCTTCGTCAGGTGAAGTGTATTCCTTACATTTGTCAACTAAAAGTCCACATTTTTGAATGGCAATTTTTGAATCGCTCTCCAGCGTTCCAATTGTGAGAGTAAAATTAGTAAAAGTCTGCATTATTTTAATCTGATTTAAACAGTAACAAAGTAGTCAGAAACTGTAATATTTATCCATGTACTTTGCTTTGAGGTCAAATCATTCATTGTCATTCACAGGGTCATTTTGTTGTACAGGACACTGGAATATTAAGGGATGTTGGCATTTCTTGTTCAAAGAACATGATTGTTGAGGATTTTGACCTTTAAGGAAGAGAAAGCTGAAGTGATTGATTGGAATGGATATGATCTATTTGGATTGTTCCAAATTTGCCCATGTTATACAATTTGGCTTGTAGAGACTACCTCTGCTTGTTCCATGTAGTGGAATAATATGTGCTGTGACTGGTATAAAAGGTATTAAACTGATTACACAGCTAAAATGTCAAACAGGAGCTTCCACCTTCACAATCTAGGAACTGAAACTTCTGATTAAGAATTCAGGTTCAGATTCAGATTCCATGGAGCTCTCAATCCCTTCTGTGAGTGGCTGGTTAGGGAAAATAGTATGATCTCCTTGTGACCATCAGAAAGAGAAATGTTTGTGTATTGGGAACTAGCTGCAGACCTTCTGTTATAATCCAGTTTTTGGCCTTCGTAGCAGCACATTGTTCTTTTGCCAGGAGATGAGTGTGAACTGTTCGGATCATGCATGCCTCTAATACTGTGTTTACATTGTAGAACTGCTTTCTGACACTCTTGCAGCTGCAGGAATGAGCTTGTTTCAATTTTACAACGTCTGGATCTACTTTAAAATAACTGCGTATGCGCAACCTTGCACCCGTGTGGCTGTTTTAGAAGTGGACATTTTGCCCTTGACTTCCCCACGGCCTGTGATAATAAAAATGTGTTAGTAACTTAGGTGAGGAGGCATGAGTGCTCCAACCAGTCAGTGCAACAGCCCAAAAAGTATGGCTGCTTCCAAAGGCAAATCACATTGCATTAATATTGTTGAACTCTTTCTACATTCCCTTTGTTATCACAAACTAAGCCACCTCTTTTGGTTGTATGCTTTGCTTCCATTGACACGAGTGCTGCCTTGTTTAGTTTCTACGAGTTTGATAATGTGATTGTACTACATATTTATCAACCATTCATCATACTAACATACACTGAGTAGAGGAAATCTTCCTCCTGGAGGTGTTAATGAACAGCTGTTCAACAAATTTACATTTTGGGGTATATTTCACTCTATGCGTTATCTAAAAAGGCCACTAAACTGCCATTATAAAGCTCCCCTGCTCAGTACAATTATTTTTCTTTAACCTTACACACAAGGCAAAATAAACCCCAAATTTTCATCCATATTCTCTTCACAAACAAAGTTAGTATCAATATTGCAAAGTCAGTGTTATCAGAAGACACTGATTGTTTCGATCAGATTTATTTTTGTCCTCAGTTTTTCTCTTGTGACACCTACAAGACTACCAATGTTTTGTTTTTGATGTTTTGTTGCTATGTTTATGATTCTTATGTAAAGTTGCAGTCACATTTGTACTTAATTACAAGTAATAACCTGTATCTAAAGGGCAAGGTGTAGGAATAAATATTCTGCGTGTCAACAGAAAATGGCTTGCCTTTTTCAGTTTCACTTTGCTTCACAGGACATTTAATGGCACTTACCTTAAGTCTTTGCCTTTCAGATTGCACAATTCGCCTCCTAAAACAACAGCTTTTAGAAGAAACATTTTGTGAAAGCAAAATGTTCAAATAATATTGTTGAACTCTTTCTACATCCCCCAAGTTTGCATTACTCTTTACTAACTGAGTGAATGATAATTCAAATGGTATCTGATTTCCTTTACCAATAAGTAGCTAACCACTGTACATGTGTTATAAAACACTGTGTTATATGCATGCTGTAAAAGTTATTGACGTCATTACCTTCATATTACAAAACATCAATCCTAAATGTCACTTTGTTTCTCTTTTTTTAAAAGATTCAAAATCTATCAGTTGTGAAGCATAAAAGTATTTAAAATTAATTTAAAAATGTGTTATTTGCCCCTTCTGAGAGAAAAAAGTTTAAAAATACAAAGAAAAATAATTAATTTCCAAATGGCAAATAGAGAGAGTGGGTTTTTAAAAATTCAGAAAATGTCCATTTTTTTTTAGTTAAAAAGTAATTCATTATAGATTCCAAAATACTGGACAAAGCACCAAATGCAGGGGGTAATTTTAAACTTCACTACGTGGCGGTAATCTGGCAGAATGGATCGGTAGGTTCTGCAATGGGCAGATGATCCACTCCACCAGGTTACCACCCCTGCAGCGAAAGTTAAAATTACTCCCAAAGTATCAAAAATCAACATTTTCTGAGGGTGGGGGGGTGGTGGGACATACTCCCCACACCTCCTAGAAAATACACATTGATGCCTTCAATATTTGTATTTTGCCTACAGGCTTTCATGTATTTATATCTCTTTTCTTCAATACAAGTGAAGGGATGTTGGTTTATTCATAGCTTAAGTTACATACCTGTATAACTACATGTTTTCACATGTCATAGGCTTATAATCAGGGCTGTTCCCAGCTCTTTGGGGCTGTATCAGTTTTTTAAAACTCTTAGTTAGCTTTTGCTAGTTTTCTATTATGACCATCATACTTTCTCCTCCAGGGAGTGAGCTGGTCTGGGCTTCTCTTTTGACAGCTGCCATCAATGTCACTCCAGGAATGCCCAACAGCAGGTAGAAGTCAAATAGAGTAAAGCTGGTGCATGTCTGTTTTTCTCCTGACCCTGAATGTCTTTGTGTAGTTTGCCATTGAGTGACTTGGCAGCAAACTGATAAAACTTGTTCAATATCGTTTAGTGGGGCCAAGATTACGATCACTGCCATGCAGCACTTAGACTGCTGCTTTGGAGGAGCTGGTGCCCCTGCATCCAAGTGAACTGATGTTACCCCATGATGTGAGGACAGCCCACAGTAATAGTGAAAAGTTACTCCCAGAGCATAATGAAAGTGTGGCATATCATTTAAATGCTGCTAGCATCTACAAAGCAAAGGACCTTTTTTTTGGGGTGGTGGAGGGCGGGGGGGTGGGGGGGGGAGGGGGTCTGGAAGAAGCACAGTGCCAGAGAAAAGTTTGCCTTTTGAGGCCCAGCGGGAAAATAGGAGATAGGCTGGGTGGTCCTAGTGCAAGATCAGGGCCACCTAGGAAGAACAACATCATTTTTTAAATCGCCCCCCCCCCAACCCAACTTCAAGTATCAATGAGCAGTGAATGACTGGAATGCTGCTCAGGTGCTCTATCTACATTATGGAGCATAGCTACAGTTTGAATAAATTTTAGAAACTAAGTGGGTCTAATGCACTGTAGTTGCATAGACCCATAGCACACTAGGACGCGAAAGGTGCATCTAGTGCAGAATTGACCTTGGGCTTCCACGCTGCATAATATGAGGAGCCAGATCGGATTCCTGGCCATTGCATTATCGATCCCAGTGAGTTTGATGGGAGATAGTTCTAGGAGCCAATACCTTCTAGTGGAGAATCAAATGTTTCTTCTCTCCCTTCTATGGGTTTCCTATGCCCTGTGCTATTCCTTAGCTACGAGGGTGGGTTGGTGACCTATTCTCAAGCCTGTTCTTAACCCCATTGTCATGAGGTGAGCAACACCAGCCAAGTGTGACTAGTCCACTGTTTTTTCCTTGTGAGAAAGCGCCCTGCCTCCGCTTGGTGCCTCCTCTGATGGTAGGGCTGAGATTGAAGAGCCGTGGGGACATGGTACACCAAAATATTGACCAACTGCTTTGTACCGTAACTTCAAAAAAATCTTACTATAAGTTCCTCTTATTGTATTAATGTATTAAGATTTTTTAATGATTTTTGTGAAAATGCGTATAGGAAATATTATAGTTAAAAATATTGTGCAAAGGCCTTGCTGGATGGTTCCATGAGATATATTTTCCTGTAGTGATATTCAAGTGTGAATGCTTAATGCATACTACATTCCTCTGTATGCTATTTTTGGGCAGGTGCTAACCCTTCTATTTTAGTACAAAGCATTGATCAGAAAATATACCCATGTGTGTTTATTCAGTGAGTAGTTGAGCCATATGGGCTACAAAAGTCACCGATTTGATCTCCAGCCTGCACTGAGTTAGCTGATCTCATCAGGGGCACCATGAGGGGAGCTAAAATTGTTCATAGCACTCTTGGGTTAGGGATGTTAAGACCTCTGAAAATTTCTCCCATACTGTCAAAATCCACACAGGTGAGGTATCAGAGGAAGGTGTGGAACTATATCCCAGTGAGGAGGCAATGCTTTCAGGAGATGAGGGAAGTGGAGAAACATTGGCACAAAAAAAATATAGAAACTAACTACAGGAAATAGTTAACATGTCTATGAATCCTTTGCAAACTCTGCCTGCTGCAGAGGGTGTGACAGATCCAGTGTAAATTACACTTAGTCCTCTCATGTCATGTGATTTTTGTTTCTTCAATATTTTCCTTCCTCCTTTTTTCTGCCAATTTTTCCTCTCCTGAAGGTGTTTAATCCTTGCTAGGATATTGTTCCACAAACAAAGGGCATGCTTGTTCATTGTTTATGTGTGAAGGTAGACAAGAGAGTCAGCGGGGGAGGGGGGGAATCAAGCTGAGCTCTGTCCTGTCCTCACCTGACCTCTACCTACATGCACTTCTAGTGATCAGGAGTGGGAGGGAGCCTTGAATCTCCATGATCTGTATTGTTGAGCTGCTTACTGCCTGAACCAGCTCAGCCTTTGGCAAGAGCTTGCAAAGTGATTTTCCACATTGTGTGCTTTTTATTGTGAAATGGTAAATGAGGTAAAGTGGCTAAAAGACTGAGAAAAAAATATTTAAAATAAAGAAATTCATGTAATTAAGAATATATTTAGAAAAATATAATTGGAACCTAATATCCTCACATAACAAGAGTCGCTACACTCCAAATAGTAATTGTGTTACAGCAGCAGTATTACAGGATCACTTGCCTCCATGTGCTGGAGGTCCAGAACCCAGATAGGAACTGCAGTTGACTGCATGAACTGCTGTCTGCCATTGAATATGTGACAACACCAGTGGCATCTGCAGTGTAGACTTCCATTACACAGACCATAAGTACAGAAGAGCTGTGTACCGTGAATGCTCCCACTGTGGCTCAAATGAAGTTACGGCCAGGTTGTGGTTCTGTGCCATCAAATGGCAGTAGGCGTTAATGATGCAAGCCTTTCATGCCATACACTTTTCATTCACCCCTTCCCTCCCAACACAAGTCCAGAGGCATCCACATTTGGAGAGGAAAAGGGGACTGCACTGGGTGAGACAAAGAGCATAAATGAGCAGGAGCAGCTGGTGGTGGCACATGAAGAGGAAGATATTTCTGTCTGGAAGTCAAGGGGTGTCATTCTGCATTTAAAAGAGTGATGTTTACAAAGCATTTAGCATTGCTGCAAGCTCTCAGGGAGTATCAGACAGTCTAGTCTAGATTGCTGCTAAGGTGGGGGAGGCCACTAATAACATGTGTGGCACATTGGAGAGTCACTTTACAGCTCTGAAGTCCACCATGGAGTGTGTAGCAGCTCCAGGGACATCTGCAACAGATGCACATGTAACAGAGGCTTTGAGGGCAGCCTTTGCTTCCTTCATAGGGATCTTAGGCATCAGATTGGAAACTGTTGTTTTCTCTATTTTGGACAGGCTTGGTGACTGGTTTTGGACACGCATCACACAGAGCTTCACTGATCTCATTAGAACCATTAGATCAGCTTTTCCACAGATCAGTTGCCAAGCTGAGCCAGTGCCCAGTACTAGTAGCATGGCAGGAAGGTGTTCAGATGATGATGTCTCTAATGATAGTAGTACATCAATGTCATGTTGTCAGCCCCTTCGATGCCAGTAGATGTGGCAGAAAGGAGACTGGTCCAGATTGCCGTGTGGAAGCCCAAGAGATGCAACTTGCAGCAGGCTCATCTTAGGGACTTAGCTGCCTTGAGCCTTGGGGATCACCTCTGTCCAAGAAGGCTCATATTGATACAGAGCACCATTTTACGCCTTCCTTCAGGAAGCACTAGATTAGGATTAAGTGTTCACATTTCAAGCACCAAGGAGAAGTATGGTGGTCAGATGCACTAGGCACATACACAGTCTGGGATGGTGCTGATCTCCCAGGAGACACCCCGAGACCTCCTTTTGAGGGTTGAAGAGTGCTGGCATGCTGGTTTGCTTTAAAATGAAGACATCATGGCAGCTGCTAGTGAAGTGAGCAGTGTCCTGTCATGCAGCTGCCGGCTGTCCATGGAGAATGGTTTATTCTAGCAAATGCTTCAGTGCACAGCTGATTGTCTAATGTTAATGATGTCCTCAGTGGCAGTCTGGAATAACCCCATGGAATAATACTTCAGGTCAGTTCTGACCTTTATAGTCACTGTCAGTACAGAAGCTGTGGAGGATGTGGGCTGTAGGTTGGGTTGCAGCATGTGCCATAACTCATTGATGTCTTCTTTTCTGCCTCTGCAAACACAGCTCCTAGAGGTAGGAGCACCCTGGTCTGTATATTCTGACGTGGGGATATTGCCTGACCAGTCCAGCCTTCCTCCATTGCTCCTCTTAAATAACAAAAATATAGGAAAATTCCCAATGAGAAAGCCATTGTTTCTTTTCTATAAGTGGGGGAGGGGGGAAATGGGGAAACCTTACAATAGTAAAACCTTACAATAGTTGATAGGCTCTTTAAATTCACTTTCACCTTTTTTTTGGTGCCTAGCAACCTTGCACACTTGTGTGATTAAAGTGAGATCTTGAATATATAGAATTACCAAGAATTTACAGTGCAGAAACAGGCCATTTGGCCCAATTGGTCTATGCCAGTGTTTATGCTCCACACGAACCTTCTCCAACCTACATCATTTAACCCTATCTGCATTTCCTTCTGTTCTTTTCTCCCTCATGTGTTTATCTAGCTTCCCCTTAAATGCATCTCTGATATTCGCCTCAACAATACCATGTGGTAGCGAGTTCCACATTCTAACCACTCTCTGGGTGAAGAGGTTTCTCCTGAATTCTTTATTAGATTTATTGATGACTATCTTATATTTATGACCCCTAGTTTTAGACTCCCCCACATGTGGAAGTATCTTCCCTATCAAATCCTGTCATCATTTTAAAGACCTCTATTAGGTCACCCCTCAGCCTTCTCTTTTCTAGAGAGGAGAGCCTCAACCTATTCAGCCTTCCCTGAAAGTTATAATCTTTCAATTCTGGTATCATCCTTGTAAATCTTTTTTGCATCTTCTCCAGTGCCTCTGTATCCTTTTTGTAATATGGAGACCAGAACTATATCATAACTGCACCATAACTGCGCCACTTGGAAGCACCCACCCATTTTTGGGTGGACAGTTCCTCCATCTGCCGCAAATGATGGTAGAAAATTGTATGGGTGCTAAAGCGGGGGGAGATCGAGTGTAACAGGCCCCTGCCCCATTTCTCACCCCACCCACACAAATGCTGCCCGAAAAACTGGCGGTAAACAGAAGGAAATCCAGGGTATGAATTCAACATTTGAACTGTATTAACTACTTGTATTCTAATTTGACTTTGAGGCTCTAGAAAGCTGCACAATCAAATCATCCAAAAGAAAGAAAAAAAAGAACTTTCATTTATATAGCAACTTTCACGACCTTAGGACGTTCCAAAGCACTTTACAGCTAATTAAGTACTTTTTGAAGTGTAGTCACTGTTGTAATGTAGGAAACACGGCCACCAATTTGCACACAGCAAGGTCCCACAAACAGCAATGTGATAATAACCAGATAATCTGTTTCAGTAATGTTGGTTGAGGGATAAATATTGGCCGGGGCACTAGGGAGAACTCCCCTGCTCTTCGAAATAATGCCATGGGATCTTTTACATCCACCTGAGAGGGCAGACGGGACCTCGGCTTAATGTCTCATCCAAAAGATGGCACCTCCGACAGTGCAGCACACCCTCAGTACTGCACTGGAGTGTAAGCCTTGATTTTGTGCATCAGCGCTTTCTCCTGACGATATAACACTTTTTACTCGTATTACTTTTTGCTAAAGTTAATAAACACAGTAATATCTCGCAAAATATGCATTAATCTCAACCTTCAAAGAACATCTCCTTCTGCACCAGTTTGGCATTTCCTTTTTCAACACTAGTCATTCTAGTAGCCAGTCTGAGTAAGGTTGCCAATGTAGTGCCAATTTGATGCCAAATGAATTGCTCTTTTGTACTGAGTGACCTTCATTCCAACAGCCATTAATTAAAAGAGAAACTTTGGTCAGCCTTATCAGCATTGACATTGGAAATATGAAAAATCAGGAAATGGCTTTGATTACGACCAGCAGTGATTCCAGTGGGAGGGTCACTGCGACTCACTGCTGCCTTTATTACCGGATTAAAAAAAAACTTAAAAGGCTTCCCACCAAAAGGAATATCCAGTTCAGTGCCATTACTGGAAACTTTTAACAGGGCTGAGGGATATTTATTGTGTAAATGTCATGTGGCTTTTTTCAATTATTTTGTAACAGAGTTGTGGCACAGAAGAGTAAAATAAACAGGAAAACAAAATTAAACATCACCATCATTCTCAGCAATTACATTTCCAAGACTAATGACTGCTCACTGACAAAATAATTAAATTTTGTAATCAAAGGTCCATTTTACACACATCTTAAATAATTCCCCAAAACAAGCAATGTTTGTCAAAATCGATGAAACATTTAAGCATTTTTGATCTTTCTTCAGTAACTTCTAAATAGTTGAAATAATTCAGCGTAATGTGTTCCTGCTTATCACCAAACCTGATTTGAAAGTGCCTTGCATATACAAGCAATGACCATTTTGGTATTACGTTGTGATATTTTTGTATTAGCAGTCAACTGTAAATCATGTGATGGGAAAGGGAGTGACGGCCTCCAGTAAATGTACTCAGGGTACAGTGCAAGTCATGTGGTTGCAGCTGCCTGCCCTTGTTTTCATTTCTACATCCCTCCAGATACGTCTTTGATGGGAAGTTGCAGGTTTTACTGTAATTTTAATAATCTATACATCTGCCAAAATTACAGTAAGAAAATACAACTTAGTGTGTTAAAATCCATTAAGGAAGAGACTGATTCAGGTGCTTGTTGTCTATTAGCTGAGCACAGCTCTGCATTTGGCAGACTCTGCTCATGAGTTTGTTACAATTTTAAAAAGGTACAATAACACAGTGAGAAGAGCTTCTCGTGAAAAGGCAATCAGGGTTAACCACATCTTTCCTTCCTTTGCTAAATGCTTGACAGCCGTGGAAAAAAACCTAGGCTGTTTCAGTTTGTTTAATAAACGCAGTTGTACACTAATGATAAGAAGGTACTGATATTCTATTCCTTCACTGGAATACGCACATAGAATGTATAGAACCTATCACCATTTTAAAATGAAACCAATATAATTCAAATGACCAGGTTCTATGGTGTCAAAGCCATTAAGTCTTGTTTCAGTACTGCGTGATTGGCTTCCCACACTACAGATAACACCACCCTTCTCTATTAAAAATGATACTTAACAAAAAGATATGGGCATAGTGGACTGAAAATATCTTAGAGGCAAAAGAACGCCGTGTAACATCAGTGTACAAACATTTTGTGCATTCGTATGAGATTTCTTTATCGACAAGTTTAATGGATGTGGGTTATTGCCTCAGTTAATGTAGTGGGCACAGGGCAACAGCAACAATAACTTGCATTTGTACAGCCAGCTTTAATGTAGAAAAACATCCCAAAGTGTTTCACAGAGACGTAAAGGAAAAAATGGAATTCGAATGAATGCACTAAAATCGGATAGCATGATTCCTCCCTTCTTACTCCAGGGGCAAGAATCCTTTCTTAAGGGCAAATATTAGTCAGGGCCTTGATGCAAATTTGGTGGTTTGATGCTGTGACTAGTCAACCAAAACCATTGTTGTAATCCATGCTGTGGGCAACAAATATTTGCAGTGGTGATCTTTTTAAATCCTAGCACAAAAGCACCTTAGTGTTGATACAAAGAATATAAAATTTGACCCTAGTGTTGGAGAATGAGAGGTTAACATGCTATAAAACTATAAAGAGTTACCCAGTATCAATGCAGGTTAACAGAATCTATAGGGCTTCATATTATAAACGATCATAGTTTTTAACAATGCCTTTCACTCGTTTAATAAAATGAGAGTTTATTCATTCAAGATTCCTCATAATATGTTACATTTTCAAAAGCATATATTTGTGAGTAGTTTAGTCCAACAAATGTTTCGCAAGGAGCCTGAAGAATAGAATTTACAAGAATAAACGTAAGACAGAAAGAATAATTTTGCATTTGAACTAAAAGTTTTTCTCATGACAAATGGGGTTTTAATTTATAAAATCAGGACCTGAGCTGAGGTAAGCCATCTGTTAATACAGCCACTGGTACAAAAGTCAGGTTAGCAGTCCAAGCACATACTGTGGAATATGTCCCTTGATTCATCAAGTATCTATAAGGATATTCTTTTGAGACTGTTGCTTAAAGCAGACATTGGAGCAACAACAACAACATCTTGCATTTATATAGCGCCTTTAACTTTGTAAAACGTCACAAGGTACTTCACAGGAGCTATTATCAAACAAGATTTGACATCGAACCACATAAAGAAATATTAGGACAGTTGAAAGAGGTATTTTTTTAAGGACCGTCTTAAAGGAGGAAGGAGAGGTAAAGAGGTGGGGAGGTTTAAGGAGGGAATTCCAGAGCTTAGGGCCTAGGCAGCTGTAGGCATCGCTGCCAATGGTGGAGTGATTAAAATCGGGGATGCGCAAGAGGCAAGAATTGGTAGAGCGCAGAGATCTCGGAGGGTTATAGGGCTGGAGGAGGTTACAGAGACAGGGAGGGGCGAGGCCATGGAGGGATTTGAAAACAAGGTTGAGAATTTTAAAATCATGGCGTTCCTAGACCAGGAGCCAATATAGGAGATGATGGATGAATGGGACTTGGTGGGAGTTAGGATACGGCCAGCAGAGTTTTGGATGAGCTCAAGTTTATGGAGGGTGGAAGATGGGAGGGCGGCCAGGAGAGCATTGGAATAGTCAAGTCTAGAGGTAACAAAGGTATGGATGAGGGTTTCAGTAGCAGATGAGCTGAGTCAGGGGTGGAGTTGGGTGATTTTACGGAGGTGGAAGTAGGCAGTCTTGGTGATGGAGCGGATATGTGGTCGGGAACTCATCTCAGGGTCATATAGGATGCCAAGGTTGCGAACGGTCTGGTTCAGCCTCAGACAGTGGCCAGGGAGAGGGATGGAGTCGGTGACTAGGGAACTTAGTTTGTGGTGGGGACCAAAGACAGTGGCTTCGGTCTTCGCAATATTTAGTTGGAGTAAATTTTTGCTCATTTAGTAGGGTTCTATTGCATTAAAATTTAATTTGAGGTTGAAGTCAACAAGGGGACACAATATGTTTCTAATACATTATTATGTCTGAAAGTAAATGGTACAAAATTTCTGTGAAATGCCAATGAAGTAACAGCTGGCAGGAAGCTAGAGAGAAAAGAACCAATCAGAATTGCACCTCCCCTCTTCAGCTTCCTGTTATTTGTGTTCCCCAGCTGACACAGTGAAAGTTCTGTGTCCTGTCCAGCTGATACCTTCTTTCCACAGAGAAAGTGATGAAGGTTTTGTCCATTGCAAATACAGTGGGGGTGATTTTTGTCTGCAAGCGGTAACTGGGGTGGGAGTGGTGGCCACCTGGAGAAGTCGGTGGGACACCAGTTGGGTTTTCGGGTATTCCCTTATTAGCATGCTTGAGGTGAGCTGCCAATGTGAAACCCACTCCACATGGACAGCTCACCGATTAGGAGCTGGGAAATTGGACGCTGCAGCATGTTCTTAAGGGCCTGTGGCAGCAGCTTAAAGGGGAGGTTTCTTTTTATGTAGGGAACAGAGAGAAGCAACAGTGTGAAGAGCAGACAACAGAAGTTCCAGCAGAGCCCTGAGGTTTTATGGATGCAATGGTGAAAATGCTGGTAGAGCAAGTCAGCACTTTCAAATTCTTTAAGGTCAAAAAACCACAAGACTTCTGTAAGAAAAATGCCTCCATGAGCTCTATACTGCCTTACCTGAGAGCGGCTGAGAATGCCTTTAAATATCGCTCAAAATGGCTGCCTCTGCTCATGGTTGGTGGGCAATAAAACAAACTGGCAGTAGTCAGATGGTGAGGAGGGAAAATTGTGCCGGGATCTAAATGATGTCACTTGACTCCTATATGAGGCGCCCGCCTATTTCAGATGGGAGCTTTGGCCAATAATGTCTGCTGGAAAATTGGAGAAGCGGTAAGTGGGTGGGACAAACAGCTGCTTTATTTTCCATCCCCACCATCTTGTTTTTTGAATGCAAATGGGAGGTAAAGAGATGAAAGGCACCCCCAGTGTCTCACTTGTTGATGTATCGACGGACTGCGGACTGCCGGTGGCTTGTAAAGGTTGGGTAATGTAAATGCTTAATGCTGTGGATGCCTTGATAGCTAGGGGAAGAGCCATCCCTGTAGAAAGATGTTGCCTGTAGGTCAACCTGGAGCAGATAGCATAACTCAGTATCAGGTTTCCTCTGACATGCTCAGATAGGACTGTCAGGGTTTATAAATATTGTACTTCAGATGTTGATCGGGCTGGACATAATGGCCTAGATTTTCCTCCAGTATACTGACACAAATCAGCAATAAGTGGGGATGCCTATCACTGTCCCCCCCCCCCTCCCCCGCCCCCACCACAACCTCAACTTTCTCCCATCCATCCCAGCAGGGAACGTACCAGCTGCCCCTTCACCGCTTCATTGCATGTAAGTGATAACGGGGAGGTGGGGCCCAGCAACTCATCCTATTTTCTTGCCTTCCACCTGTGCCACCACAGACCACAGAAATCTTCAGGAAGGGGAGTGGCAGTGGATCCTGGATACGAACAAGAATCCTACTGAGCAGCATATTGGAGGGAGAGGGTCTAGTAGTGGGCTCCTCTCTCTCTGTTAAGGCCCCCTTATATCTTTTTTAGAGGTTCTTTTGCTCCAGGAGAGCGCTTCGCAAATTTTAAAAACTTACTCTTTGCTCTTTTCTGCCCTCTAACAGTGGCTCCGATCTCTTCTGGTGCAACAGCAGGGGCCACATTTCCCTCTTCACAGCAATGGGCTCCCTCTTGGTGTCACAGATTCTGCCAGGAACCTGGCCTTAATAGTTAAACAGAGCCCAGGTCTGGGAATGTGTGGAAGTCCCATCCCATCTCTCAGGGAGATGTTGAGGGAAGTCTACTCCAATTCTTCAGGTATTGTTACATCTGTAATTGGTGTTCCTCAAGAATCTGTCTTCCCAAAAGAATTTCCACCCTCAGCACTTTGGTCCAATTGCAGCAAGAATACTGGGGAAAGGTTTGCAAAAAAGTACAATTGTGTAAAAATGGCTCCACCCATAACAACAAAAAGACTTCTCTTAACCTGTGCGTCTGCTTTCACGACATGCACTTGTTCCTGGTCAGACTCTGTGCAACCAATAGAGCCTTGCACAATCAAGGCATATATGACTAAATCATCAAGTCCAGGTCATTATCAATAAGTACTAATGCTAAGGTTATTGGGACGAATAATGCGACCTTCGGCACCCATAGTACACTGGGCGGCATCAGTGCTGTGGGACCTTGAGGTCTTCTAAGTGCCCAATGTGACCCAGAAACCTCTGTGGTGCTGAAAGTGTGTGAATTTCTGGTCCAAATTTCATGCAAATTAGGGGATGGTCCCATTTGGAAAACCTAAATAGTGCTTCAAATGTTCAGCACACATGAAGTGGGCACTGCATGTGACGCACTTTCTCATATGTTGGGTCCTTTATCTTAAAGGGGACTGGTTTGGTGCCAATAGCTGCTATAATTGTTTGTACCTATTTCAGTTTGTCTTTGTTTAGCTTTTTATCTGTTAACCTTTTCAGCTTATGTACTGTTTTGCAAGAAATGAACATCACAAGAGCTTCTTAAAGTTGAACCATGTTTGGTTCTGAGTTAATTTTGCCAAGGATATTTCATTATGTGCTTTCTAAATAGTAGCTTTGGGGATCCCTCTGGACATCCCTTTGTATTTGCAGGTTATCGAAAAGGACAAAGATCAGAGGAGACATGTGTTGGCACCTCATGAGATCACTTAGGACCCAAGCTTATGCCACCAGCTATGTTTACAGCCCAAACGTTCATACTTGGACGTGTTGGATGAAACGTCAATGTGGAAAGTGTGATTTCTCGAGGAGGCAGTCAATAAATTTTTCACTCTTGCAGCCAGACCTGCAAACAACAACAGGCCTGGTTACAATCTCCTGTGATTGTAAGCAACCATGCAACCAATCAAGATGACTGCAGCCATGAACTTCTATGCTAATTCTAAGCTAGGGTGTCTGTTAAATCTCCCAACCTGTAGTATGGAGTTGTATCATGCAGGTGATGTATACCTTGTTTGTCCAGACCTCTCAATTCATCAACTACTTCAGGAAAGAGGCAGCAACATGAGAGAATCTTGCACTTTTGCCATCTGGTTGGATTCCCCAAAGTGCAGGCATTATTGATGCCACATATATGGCCATATGGGCCCTACCCCCAATGCCACCCCATTCATGAACAAAAAATGGTTCCATTCCATCAATGTATAGCTAGTCTGTGAACACAGATACTGAATCATGTATATTATTTCCTGTTAACCTGATGGTTGCCATGATTCATTCATTTTACAGCAAGTCACAGTTCCACCAATATTTGAAGGGTCATGAAAACTGGATGGATGGAAACTGGGAGTCAAAGGCTATCCCCTGCAGCCATGGCTGATTATTCCATTGAGGGATCCAAAGGCAAGAGGTGGAACAATATAATGAGACATGTGTGGGTTCCGAGATCTTGATGAAACACACCAATGGTAGCCTGAATTAATGCTGCCTGCTGCATTTTATACCAGTTAAAAGATGCAGCAACCATGCAACCAATCACAGGAGAGGATCTTAACCAAGAGCAAATCACTCTGATTGATAAGGCAGTCTCTAATAGAAGATGCTGTCCATTAATTGCATGATACAGCCAAAGCATAATAGTCATTTCCACATGTGCCTAATGCCCTAGCCAAATAATGCATTGTCCCATTGCCTTACATTGGGACCTCTGAATATAACAGCATTTCTAACCAACCATATTAATCTACCTCATAGCAAAAAAATTGTCAACACACATTACAGTAACATCGATCCCACATTTCTATGGTCCCTAACAGTGTGGTGCTGGTGTATTCAGAGTAGTGTCCCTTGGTGCCTTCCATTTGTCATAATGTATGGCGTTGTAGATGAATCATGATTAAAAGAATTATGCCATTGATGAGATTTTGTGGTTTACAATCAACAGAAAATATTTTTGTGGTCAACTATTGAATTGTCCTTAAATGTTTTTTATTTTTAACTTAATCAGCATTAGTCCTTTTGCAGGCCTGGAGGCTAGATATTTTCTAGGCCCCAAAAACCAACCCTGCTACAATTTTTTAATAAAAAGTCATAGCCATCAATCATTGAGGTCAGGTTAGATCTGATGAGCAGAAATTCTGCAAACCGGTTCAGAGTGGTGAGAGTGCAGCAGATTGGGACTTTTCCACCTGTTACTTTGACATGCCACTGACTCAGTGTTGAATCTCTGTAATAGTTGTATCCTTGTTTTGGTTAAAGTACCCGGTGTATGGTTTACATAGAATTACATAGAATTACATAGAATGTACAGCACAGAAACAGGCTATTCGGCTCAACCGGGTCCATGCTCCACACAAGCTTCCTCCCACCCTACTATGTCTAACCTCATCAACATATCCTTCTATTCCTTTCTCCCTCATGTGTTTATCTAGCTTCCCCTTAAATGCATCTATTCTAGTCGCCTCAACTACTCCTTGTGGTAGCGGGTTCCACATTCTAACCACTCTCTGGGTAAAGAAGTTTCTCCTGAATTCCTTATTGGATTTATTAGTGACTATCTTATATTTATGGCTCTTAGTTCTGGTCTCCCCCACAGGTGGAAACATCTTCTCTACATCTACCCTATCAAATCCTTTCAAAATCTTAAAGACCTCTATCAGGTCACTCCTCAGTCTTCTCTTTTCTAGAGAGAAGAGCCCCAGCCTGATCAAACTTTCCTGATAGGTATAACCTAGTAAGTCTTTTTTGTACCTTCCCCAGTTCCTCTATATCTTTTTTATAATATGGAGACCAGAACTGTTCACAGTACTCCAAGTGTGGTCTAACCAAGTTTTTATACAAGTTTAACATAACTTCTCTGCTTTTCAATTCTAACCCTCTAGAAAAGAAACCCAGTGCTTTTTTAATGGCCTTATTAACCTGCATTGCTACTTTTAGTGATTTGTGTATCTGTACCCCCAGATTTCTCTGCTCCTCTACCCCATTTAGACTCTTATTTTCCAAGGAGTATGTGGCCTCCTTATTCTTCCTACCAAAATGTACCACCTCACACTTATCTATATTGAAATTCATTTTCCAATTACACGTCCATTCTGCAAGTTTATTAATGTCTTCCTGTATTTTGTCTCAGTCCTCCTCAGTTTTAACTAAACCCCTCAATTTGGTGTTGTCCGCAAATTTTGAAACTGCACTTCCGATTCCTGAGTCCAAATCGTTTATGTAAATGGAGTGGTCCCAGCACCAATCCTTGTGGGACACCACTTCCCACCTTTTGCCAGTCTATGTAACTACCTTTAACTCCTCTTTGTTTTCTGTTTTGTAGCCAGCTTGCTATTCATTCTGTTACTTGTCCCCTGACTGCACATGCTCTGACCTTAGTCATGAGTCTACCATGCAGTACCTTATCGAAGGCCTTTTGAAAATCCAAATTTGCCATATACTAAGTTATAGTGAACTACATACAGTACATTATACCAACAACAATTTGTATTTACATAGCACCTTTAGCATAGAAATATGCTCCAAGACTCTTCACAGAACAGAAGAGGAGCTGGGAATAAGCCTTTGTGGGAGGATCAGGGGAATTGACTGAAAGCTTGGTTAAAAAGATATACTTTCAGAACGCTTTTAATGGTGTGGATGGAGGTAGATAAGCAGAGGGGCTTGGAGAGGGAGATCCCAAGATTAGGGCCGAAGCAGCTGAAGGCTGTGTCACTAAAGGTGGAGCAGAGGGAGGGGAGATGCACAGGAGGGGAATGTAAGGCTGGAGGAGATTAAAGACGCAGGTGGAGAAGTTTGGGGGGGGGGGGGGCGGGGAGTAGTGAGCCCATGGATGGATTTGTACACAAGGTGAAAGATTTTAAATTTGATGTGTGAGGGGACAGGATGCCAGTATAGATCAGTGGCATGGTGATGGACCATTGGGAGTTTATAGAGGATGGAGGTCAGGAAGCCAGCAAGGAGGGAGTTGGATAAGCTGAGTATTGAGCTGACAAAGGCAACGGTGGAGTTGAGGTGGGCGTGGGGTGAGCAATGATGTGAAGGTGGAAGAGAGCCTTCTTGGTGATAAATAGGTTATGGGGTTTGAAGCTCGGCTCTTGGTCAAACAAGACGCCAAGGTTTCATACAGTCTGAACCAGCCAAGCAAGCAGTCAACGACAGCTATGGAGTCAATGATAAGGGTAAGGAGATTTTGGTGAGGGCCAAAAATGATGACTTCGGCCTTCCTGTTGTTCAACTGTAGGAAATTCTTTCTCATCTCTAACTTAATGCCAGACAAGTAGACTGACAATGTGGAGATGGTCATAGGGTTGAGGGATCAGAAATAATTAACAAGGCAGCTTAAATCCCAGTTTCGTAACAAGAAATTAAGAATCTTACTGTACCATCTCTATACATTCTTTTTCTAATTTTCTCCCCTGTTGTCCTGAAGGCACCGAATCTTGCTCGGAGTTGGTTCCACAGGTGCCGATAGTCCTCCTTTATCTCACACAAGTGGCATTTTCCTAATGTGTGAACATTAACAGGTCAACGGACTGTGGGGATTATTAGAGCCGAGCCCAATCCTGTCCTCACCTGATGTCCGCATACGCAGACCTTCTAAGAGGGGCACTCAATAGTGATCAGGTGGAACGCTGACTGATATTCCCCATCTGTAGTCCAAGAATGCTGAGGCAAATTGTAACACACGTATTGCCTCTGGCTGAGGATAACTACCTTATTACTGAACAATGATTTCAAACTGGGACCTTCCTGGTCCGTATACCTTAGCACCACACTGCGTGGTGCTTTTAGAGTCTTTTCTGCACCCTCTCTAAGGCCTTCACATCCTTCTTAAAGTGTGGTGCCCACAATTGGACACAATATTCCAGTTGTGGCCAAACTAGTGTTTTATAATGGTTCAACATAACTTCCTTGCTTTTGTACTCTATGCTTCTATTTATAAAGCCCGTGATCCCTTATGCTTTGTTAACCGCTTTCTCGACCTGTCCTGCCACCTTCAAAGATTTGTGCACATATACCCCTGCCCCTCCCCCACCCCTTCCATGTCTCATTGTTCCTCCCCTTTAGAATTGTAACATTTAGTTTATATTGCCTCTCCTCATTCTTCCTGCCAAAATGTATCACTTTGCATTTCTTTGCGTTAAATTTCATCTGCCATGTGTTCACCCATTCCACCAGCTTGTCTATGTTCTCTTGAAGTCTATTACTATCCTCCTCACTGTTTATTACACTTCCAAGTTATGTGTCATCTGCAAATTTTGAAATTGTGCCCTGTACACCCAAGTCCGAGTCTTTCAAGTTCCCCAACTTCATGCCCTTATGTGAGACATGAGCAACTGCAACAATTGATTTAAATCATTTACTCACAATTAGTCTTGCTCCAAGGCAGTGAACACAAGTTTTGGTGTGCCATTGCACTGACTAATACCATGCTTATATTGCACATTGGAAATCAGAAGGTCTCTGTAATCAGCCTTCAGTGTTCTGACATTCAGTGAAATCACTGTGAAGTGTGGAAAACCAGGAAAAAAGCAACTTTCCTTGTAGGCCTCTGGTTGCAGTTTATCTGCACATTGATTACTGTTCTGAATTATTTGTCGCACATGGCAAAAATGGGGTTGAGTTGACCAATGGCACAGTCTCGCCTGGGATACGAGCTCAGGGCTTTGTACTGTGACATGACTTTCAATGTGGGACCAAATTCAAATAAATAGGCAATTTCAATGCCAGTAGAGGCAGCTTCATTCTGGCCCCCGAAATTGCCACCAGTAAGGTTCCATCCCACCAGCAGAGTGTTGTAATATTTACCCTATAATGCATTTTAATCTGAAGCAGGGGCATGGGAGTTAAGGGCCGATTTTCTGCTACTGGTGCATTTGAGCCTTTTTGTTCTACATTGCTGGAACAAACTAGTCAACGGTGCAGCGAGTTGACTGCCCCCAATTTTCCACTTCAATTCACATGAATGATGCCGTTTTCGTTTTGTTAAGGGAGCAAGTTTAATGGGTGGGGGAGGAGCGCTGAAAATCTGGCCACCGGGTCCAAATTAAGGGGATGTGTGCACTTAAAGGTAAATGGCTGCATATGGGGACAAATATGCCTGGAATTTCCACAGGGGTTCTCCCGATCTACTGCTGTAACTTTGGTGGAAGATCAAAAGAACCCCTGGAGAAACGGCATAAACAGCTAAAAATTGCTATTTATAATGTTTCTCCAGTTTTTGCCTGGAGTAAGAAGAAGGAAACAACTTGCATTTATGCAGCACCTTTTACGACCTCAGGACGTCCCAAAGTGCTTTACAGCCAATTAAATACTTTTTTAAGTGTAGTAATATAGGTCTGTTGTAATATAGGTCCTGGACTGTTCATCGGTTCTTCTGCCACAGTCTTGCACATTGGAAGGTCCCTGAAAGAGCTGAGGGATTTTGGCCCCATCCTTTTTAATTTAGTGCACTGAGTGTGTGTTTGGAAGTCTGAGCCTGAGCAGCATTCCAGTTGCACAGTGCCTCTTTGGAATGGGTACTGAGAGAAGGCCAGCATTAAAGGCCCACACCTGCCCAGTGCCCCTGGTGCCCTACTCCTGTGCAGTATTTGTCTGTGCCTGGTGCCCTCCGTCCCCTTCCCCCTGCTCACTTCTAAAAGGATAACAGGCAAACCTTGATTGGCTTCAGGCACCATAACTTCCAGCCTTGAAGAGATGCGCTTGAAGTGACGGAAAATCATTCGAATGAGCTGATATCGTGTTATCAGGCAAGGTCAGCGCATTCATGCGCAGGTGCACACAGCAGCTTGGCAGACCTCAGTGCTGCCCATACTGTGTGGGGACTGTATCGATGGCCTCAGTGTACTTCCTTGGAGGTTGGATGTGTCACAACTAACACACGTTTAAGGAGCCGGTCTGCACCCACCTACAACAATGCTGCAGGATCACTCCTTATTCATATAAATAGGCATCTGGTGCTCCGAATTGTGCGGTGATATGTTTACTGTATTGAATTTATCAGGTTAAAAGCAGTGTTGGTGCCCCATCACGAGACATGCTGCCATTGCAACAATGATAAGCTGAACTGCGCCCATGTGTTTATTTCACAGAAAGGCCACAAGCTGCCGAGAAGGGGGAAACCAGTTCCATGGAATTGCAATGCTCAGTTCGGCACTGAAAGCACAGACTTACATTTCAGATGGACTCAGCGAGTATGAAGAGGGAACACGAGGGGTGGAAGGGGCAGAGGTGGTGACTGTAGAGGAGCTGGCCGCTGCTGAATGGAGCTCCAGCATGACCACAGGCCCAGCTGAGTCACTTAATGAACCTTACCTCACAGGACCAACAATGAAATGGAGACTGTAAAATTTGGGTGTTTTCCAACACTTGTTTCTCAAGTAAAGAGCTTAACAACAACTCTGTAGGCAGACTGTGTCTCCTACAGCCTGAAACCCATGTCTTTTATATTCTGTTGCACTGAGTTAATGTAGCTGAGGTCTAACAATTAATCCTGACATAATGAATTACGTAATTGAGAATATTTAGGATGCCCACTATATATTTTGCCAATTCTGAAGGTGGAAAATATCACAACGGGACACCACTTTATACATGTTTACTGACTAATCAATCTTATTTACAATTAAAAATGATTCACAGAAGCCAAAATAGATACAGGCAAAAATACTAAAGAGCACAATACTTAAAGGAAACTGGAAATCGTCCCAAAGTCTTTACATAGGATCATGGACATTTACGGCACAGAAGGAGGCCATTTGGCCCATTGTGACCGTGCCGGCCGAAAAAGAGTTATCCAGCTTAATACCACTTTCCAGCTCTTGGTCTGTAGCCTTGTAAGTTACAGCACTTCAAGTGCATATCAGGTGGGCAGAAAAGTGGCAAATGGAATTCAATCCAGAGAAGTGTGAAGTGATGCATTTGGGGAGGGAAAACAAGGCAAGGGATTGCACAATAAATGGGAGGATACTGTGAAGTATAAAGGAACAGAGGGACCTTGGAGTGCATGTCCACAGATCCCTGAAGGTAGGTCAGGTAGATAAGGTGGTTAAGAAGGCATAGGGGATATTTTCCGTTATTAGCTGAGGCATAGAATATAAGAGCAGGGAGGTTATGCTAGAACTGTTAGGTTATGCTAGAACTAGTTAGGTCACAGCTTGAATATTGCGTACCGTTCTGGTCACCACATTACAGGAAAGATGTGATTGCCCTAGAGAGGGTACAGAGGAGATTTACGAGGATGTTGCCAGGGCTGGAGAATTTTAGCTATGAGAAAAGATTGGATAGGCTGGGGTTGTTTTCTTTGGAACAAAGGAGGCTGAGGGGATATTAAATTGATATATATAAAATTATGAGGGGCCGAGATAGAGTGGATAGGGTAGACCTATTTCCCTTAGCAGAGGGGTCAGTGACCAGGGAGCATAGATTTAAAGTAATGGGTAGAAGGATTAGAGGGGAGTTGAGGAGAAATGTTTTCACCCAGAGGGTAATGGGGGTCTGGAACTCACTGCCTGAAAGGGTGATAGAGGCAGAAACCCTCATCACATTTAAAAAGTACTTGGATATAGAATCATAGAAAGTTACGACACAGAAGGAGGCCAGTCGGCCCATCATGTACTTGGATGTGCACTTGAAGTGCCGTAACCTACAGGGCTAAGGACCAAGTGCTGGAAAGTGTGATTAAGCTGGATAGCTCTTTTTTGGCCGGCACGGACACGATGGCCTGAATGGCCTCCTTCCGTGCCGTAACTTTCTATGATTCTATATCCAAGTACTTTTTAAATACTTGAATCACCAGTACCAGCTTTGGCACATTCAGGAATGGAGCTGGGACCAGAACTGTACTAGAATGACCCTGCATTCAAGCAGCCGAAAGCAGCGTTTAGTGCTGTGGGTTACAATTTTTTACAACCCCAAATGCATAGGCACGTCATTCCAAATATTAATGCCTAGGGGTCTGTCACGGTTTCAGTAATTGAAGGACAATATTTTAGTTATAAATAGGCAAGTAGCAACCTACAGCTGCTCACTTACTCAAACACAGTATGAAGTTTCTAATCTCCAGTAGCACTGGAATCAGGATTATGGCTACACATAGAAAACGGACTTTGTCAGTTTACCATACTGCGACGTGTATGCTGTTTTATTTCCATGAAATGCTGCTGTTATGACAGGAATATGAGGTGTTTGAATCAGATGTGTAAATTGCACTGATGTATAAATTGTTTTCCTCTACTAAAATTATGATTAATACAGCAGACTTTCTATTATGGATGAAATTTCAGCAATGTCTTTGTATTCATATTCAGGAATAGATTGGACTGACACCACTTGGTTGGGAAACCTGCGCCGTTGGGAATTTAAGCTTCTGGTATTACAGATTTAACGTACGTTTAAGAGCTGCATTTTCTGAAAATTGTGCAAAAATAAGGAACTAAATAAATGATAATGGTAATCTTTCCTGGAAAAGCTATCACAAGCAGCTATTTAAATAAGACATTTACCCTGCAACAATTGCTGTAGTAACCACAAATCGACCAGCATTGATTTTATTGAAATGTAATAGCTTGTTTTGTTTGTAGCTTTATAAAGAAGTCTTTGGAGGATTGAGAAATATTATTTTCAATGTAGCCTCGCCACATGAAATGACACAAAGTGAGTGAATTTGAGTTTTACATCCATGGACCTTTCTCTGAATCTTCTGAAAGGTATTGCACAGTGTGCCTAGATCATGCCTGACCTGTCCGTAACATTTGGCACTTTTGACCATGTCCTCCACTGCCTCTTCTGCGTTGTCCAGGTCTGCGGAACTATCCTCACCTTGTATCACCCCTACCTAGCCTCGTTATTATTTCTCTGTAAAGTGACATTCTACATTTTGTATGTTAAAAATGCTAAATAAATGTAACTTCTTCATCTTCTTGCTTGGTACTATGAATGCCTCCATTAAAATAGCAGACAGAGAAATGTCATTCAATCATCTCTAGTGTTACATAGAAACATAGAAAAAATAAAATTAGATAAAATAAAATCTCAACTTATTTTCATTGTTAGGCCATCCATTCTCTGCTCTCTTTACCTTTGCAGCAATATAACTAATCATATTTCACCTGGTTAGAAAAAAGCTTTGAAATGAGGGTGGATAAAGGGTCCACATTCTATCGTTTTTTTAATGAAGTGCTACAAAAACACGGTACCAACCACAGGCAACTGTGAAAGAACAGATGTTTCACAAGTTTGGCCCTATTGGTTGGGAGCACATAAAATATACTGAGTCACTAATGGGAAATCCATAGACTTCCCATCGTTTGATGCAATCAGGATTAAGAGGTAATCATTAACTCTGTATTTGCCCCCAGGAATTTGGCCACTACATGCTTTTCACCACAATGGAAGGTAAGTTCTTAAAACAAGGTGTATTTTATTGGATTGTAGTCAGCAGCAGGTACCCTGCCTGACTTATTCCATCATAGGCCTAGCGCTGTTAGGGCAAGTTATAACACCCCTACCACTGGCCCCAGCTAAATCAGCACACAGCAGGAATCAGATCTGACATGTTCCTGGTCTATAAATTTCACTTAGACACTGGTCAGTGCAGATATCAATGGAACCATCAGTGGAGCTCACAGGGGAGATTCATTTGGAGAATTGCTGGAATTTGGAAAACTACTAGTCAATGTCTCATGGCCTTGCACTTGGGGAGTCAATGCCATCTTCAGGTCAAGTGGGGTTGAAGGATGGGGATAATTGGAGCAGGGTTGAGGGAGGACTGTGATGCTGGAGACTAGGAGATGTAGAGTGTAAAGTAGAGCATAGTAAAAGGCCAACGGAGAGTTAGTGGTCCAGGTGGGGGAGGGAGACAAAGGCTGTCAAAGGATGCTGGAGTGGGGCTGGAGCCCAGTGGAAGTGAATGCACTGATGCAACTAGTGACACAAGTATGGAGAAGGAGGTGTGATGAAAGGGGGAAACAGGGAGTGGGAAGGGGCAGGGAGAGATGTGGAGGAGGATGGGGGAGGAGGACAAGGAGATGTGGGAGATAGGGAGAGTGGATGGGGGAGGGGAGAGAGGAGGAACAGAGGATAAAGGGGATGAGGGCGAGGGGTAGGCAGATGGCAGAGGGAAAGTAGGATAGGGGCAAGGAAATAGGGGACAGGGAAGATGAGGAGGGGGCAGAGGAGACAGGAAGGGGGAGTGGGAGAGAGGGAGCTGGGAGAGAGCATACGCTCTTTCCCTTACAGGATACCCCACTATTCCCCCGGCCTCCAAAGAATATCCCTGGGGCAAGGGAGAGGCGGAGAAAGGGAAAAAAGGGCTAGGAGAAAGGGAAGGAAGGATAAGAAGGAAGGAAAGAGAAGAGGAAGAGAGGGAATGGGGAAATGTTAGTTGGGAGCACAGGGAGGAGGGATAGGAGTAGGACTGATCTGGGAAAATTGAATCACATTATTTTTTAAAGAAAGACACATAATCAATATTTAATAACATTAAAAATAAAAGTACTGAGGAAAGCAGAAAATATACTCAGCGATTGTTCTGAACCTGCCTCTATCCAGGCAGAAAGGCTACAATGCTGTCAGTGTTCTGGGGATGTTGGGGCTTTGAAGCTCCATCTAATGGTAGGGCTTGGCCTAGGGCTGGACCTGTTAGTCTGACTGGGACCACGACAGCTAATTGCTCACTTTATAATGGGAAATCCTATTGAAAGGACATGTAGGCAATGGTGACCTCCAACTGTTGACATTTTAACATTGGAAAATTCATGTGATGTTTACCTGTCTCTAAAATGAAGCATGTGATGTATATACACCGATTTTAACATATAATAAATTGTATCCAATAGGATTCTAATGTGGCAAAAACAAATAATCATTTAAAGTGCTTGAAAATAATGCTTGAAAATAATAAAGCAAGTTATAAGTAAAGTAAAATAACAATTTAGTGTGAAAATGGGTCTGTTAAAATAGTAACTCAGCAATATTATCCTAAGAAATCATGACCCAGTCTATATTAATTAATAAAAATGTACAGAGGTGAATCATAAGACTTCAACTTAATTCAGGGTTCAGATGATGTCATAAACCACAGAAGGGCAGCTTGAATGGTTTATTAATGTCATCTGAAACCTTTCATAAGTCGTCACCTTTGACTCACTGCCTATCATATCAGGCTTGATTTTACAATGATGGCGGGTTGGCAGCGGGGGGGATGAAGGTGCATGTGGCAAACCCGCATCAACTAAACTTACCATTTCCGATGCGCTCGCATGTTGATTGATGATGATTAACGTCCTCTCCAGGTTTCGCGCCTGGCAGACAGCTTGATTGACAGGCTGTCTGCCATCAGGAGCTGCAACACGAGGGGGCGAGAAAGAGAGAGAGACGCCATCCGGCACTGGAATGGAAGACCGGGGTGGGGGGGGGAGGGGAAGATCGGGGGGGAGAGGAGAAGATTGGGGGCACCTCGGGGGGAGTGAAGAGTGTGACATCGGGAGGGTGAAGAGGGGGACATCGGGGGAAGATCGGGGTTAAGAGGGGGACATCGGGGAGACATCGGAGGGGTGAAGAGGGGGACATCAGAGCGGGAGACATCAAACTTCGGAGCAGGGTGCAAAGGTAGGTTAATTTAATGTTTTCACTTCCTTCCATGGTATTTTATTTCATTTATTTAGTTTCTTGTTCCCTGATCCGGCCCTTCACATCTGGTTTCACCAGGCGTGATTCAGAAGCGTTGAGCAAGCCACCCAGGTAAGTTAAAAATCTTTCTAACTACTCAGGTAAAGTGCCTTAAGTACCTCAATGAGGTACATTTGGCTCTTTAACTGTCATCCCGCTGACTTTAATTGCTGGCGGGACTTCTGTTTTCGGTTCGCCTGCGCGTACACAGGTGGGTCCCTGGGAACTCGGAAGTTGGCGGGTTGGAGCCGGCTTCCGAACCTGAACGGGATTTCCGCGATCTTTGGAGCCTCCCCGCCCCCAACACACCTGCAATTGCCTCCTAAAATCACCCCCATCATGTTTTATAATATGTACTTTTATCCATTGAAATCAACAGTGATGACCATTAAAAGCAGGGCTGAAATGATATTGAAGATGAGAGGCTATAGTGATATCACCACCCAAAATAATGTTCTACATGATTCACAAGATATATAATGTTGCACTTGTATGTCAAATTACAGGGGAGTGAAAAGTTTAATATACATTTATGATTATGGATAGTTAAAGTGAGAATTAATGTTATCATAGAATCATAGAATCATAGAAGTTACAACATGGAAACAGGCCCTTCGGCCCAACATGTCCATGTCGCCCAGTTTATACCACTAAGCTAGTCCCAATTGCCTGCACTTGGCCCATATCCCTCTATACCCATCTTACCCATGTAACTGTCCAAATGCTTTTTAAAAGACAAAATTGTACCCGCCTCCACTACTGCCTCTGGTAGCTCGTTCCAGACACTCACCACCCTTAGAGTGAAAAAATTGCCCCTCTGGACCCTTTTGTATCTCTCCCCTCTCGTTATAGACTCCCCTACCTTTGGGAAAAGATTTTGACTATCTACCTTATCTATGCCCCTCATTATTTTATAGACTTCTATAAGATCACCCCTTAACCTCCTACTCTCCAGGGAAAAAAGTCCCAGTCTGTCTAACCTCTCCCTATAAGTCAAACCATTAAGTCCCGGTAGCATCCTAGTAAATCTTTTCTGCACTCTTTCTAGTTTAATAATATCCTTTCTATAATAGGGTGACCAGAACTGTACACAGTACTCCAAGTGTGGCCTCACCAATGCCCTGTACAACTTCAACAAGACATCCCAACTCCTGCATTCAATGTTCTGACCAATGAAACCAAGCATGCCGAATGCCTTCTTCACCACCCTATCCACCTGTGACTCCACTTTCAAGGAGCTATGAACCTGTACTCCTAGATCTCTTTGTTCTATAACTCTCCCCAACGCCCTACCATTAACGGAGTAGGTCCTGGCCCGATTCGATCTACCAAAATGCATCACCTCACATTTATCTAAATTAAACTCCATCTGCCATTCATCGGCCCACTGGCCCAATTGATCAAGATCCCGTTGCAATCCCAGATAACCTTCTTCACTGTCCACAATGCCACCAATCTTGGTGTCATCTGCAAACTTACTAACCATGCCTCCTAAATTCTCATCCAAATCATTAATATAAATAACAAATAACAGCGGACCCAGCACCGATCCCTGAGGCACACCG
The DNA here is from genome assembly GCF_035084215.1 of Heptranchias perlo. Taxonomy (NCBI): domain Eukaryota; kingdom Metazoa; phylum Chordata; class Chondrichthyes; order Hexanchiformes; family Hexanchidae; genus Heptranchias; species Heptranchias perlo. The sequence continues at coordinate 25,892,788 of NC_090353.1, forward strand.
CTGGACACAGGCATCCAGTTTGAAAAACAACCCTCTACAACCACCCTCTGTCTTCTGTCGTCAAGCCAATTTTGTATCCAATTGGCTACCTCACCTTGGATCCCGTGAGATTTAACCTTATGTAACAACCTACCATGCGGTACCTTGTCAAAGGCTTTGCTGAAATCCATGTAGACCACGTCTACTGCACAGCCCTCATCTATCTTCTTGGTTACCCCTTCAAAAAACTCAATCAAATTCGTGAGACATGATTTTCCTCTCACAAAACCATGCTGACTGTTCCTAATTAGTCCCTGCCTCTCCAAATGCCTGTAGATCCTGTCCCTCAGAATACCCTCTAACAACTTACCTACTACAGATGTCAGGCTCACCGGTCTGTAGTTCCCAGGCTTTTCCCTGCCGCCCTTCTTAAACAAAGGCACAACATTTGCTACCCTCCAATCTTCAGGCACCTCACCTGTAGCTGTCGATGATTCAAATATCTCTGCTAGGGGACCCGCAATTTCCTCCCTAACCTCCCATAACGTCCTGGGATACATTTCATCAGGTCCCGGAGATTTATCTACCTTGATGCGCGTTAAGACTTCCAGCACCTCCCTCTCTGTAATATGTACACTCCTCAAGACATCACTATTGATTTCCCCAAGTTCCCTAACATCCATGCCTTTCTCAACCGTAAATACCGATGTGAAATATTCATTCAGGATCTCACCCATCTCTTGTGGTTCCGCACATAGATGACCTTGTTGATCCTTAAGAGGCCCTACTCTCTCCCTAGTTACTCTTTTACCCTTTATGTATTTGTAGAAGCTCTTTGGATTCTCCTTTGCCTTATCTGCCAAAGCAATCTCATGTCCCCTTTTTGCCCTCCTGATTTCTCTCTTAACTCTACTCCGGCAATCTCTATACTCTTCAAGGGATCCACTTGATCCCAGCTGCCTATGCATGTCATATGCCTCCTCACTAACACTTCTGTCACCTGCCCTTCCTTATTTCCCAAGAGGAGGTCAAGTTTTGCCCCCTCTCTAGTCGGGCCATCCACATACTGAATGAGAAATTCCTCCTGAATACACTCAACAAATTTCCCTCCATCCAAGCCCCTAATGCTATGGCTGTCCCAGTCAATGTTGGGAAAGTTAAAGTCCCCTACGATTACCACCCTATTTTTCTTGCAGCTGTCTGTAATCTCCTTACATATTTGCTCCTCAATTTCCCGTTGACTATTTGGGGGTCTGTAGTACAATCCTATCAAAGTGATCTCTCCCTTCTTATTTTTCAGTTCTACCCATATAGACTCAGTGGGCGAACCCTCGGATATATCCCCTCTCACTACTGCTGTGATGTTCTCCCTAATCAAGAACGCAACTCCCCCTCCTCTCTTACCTCCTGCTCTATCTTTCCTATAGCATCTGTACCCTGGAACATTGAGCTGCCAGTCCTGCCCCTCCCTTAGCCATGTTTCAGTAATAGCTATAACATCCCAGTCCCATGTACCCATCCATGCCCTGAGTTCATCTGCCTTGCCCATCAGACTTCGTGCATTGAAATAAATGTTACCATTTAATTGAGGGGTTTAGATGAAGTTATAAAGTATGAGTAAAGCTTAAGAATATAGGGGTAAAATTGCTCCATGCGTTAAGTTTAGCACAAAAGATGATGCGAGTGTAAAGCACACAGAACAGTTTTACTCTTACAAGAAAACATGGAAATTGAAAAGGCCATTTGGCCCAATAACTCCTCCTTCCTAGAAATCATGTGAGATTTGTACTAACATAGCCATTCTCTTAAGGGAGGGTGAAGAGCCACAGGTAAAAGTTTCAAAAAGATAAAATTTTATGAAATTTCTCCCTGATCTCCAAAGCTTATTGAAAGGCTAGAAATTGTGACATTAGTGTACAAATGATTAATGTGTTTGTATGACATTTCTCACTTTGTAATTTAACAGAGGCATTACACTTAAGATAACATTTCAGGTAAACAGGATAGCCACTCTGTTAAAATAGCAGGTAAATGTCCTATGAACAGATTACGCGTTTGTACACAAATATCACAATGGCCTCGATTTTAAATGCCCCCCTCCACCCCCGACCTTCTTCTGCCCGTTAAAATATCAGATCGGGCAACCCGATCCCAATCCGACCCGATTCCCGCCCCTTTAATTTTAAAGTGCAGAAATCAGGCCATGGACGAGGCTTGCAAAAGGCAGGCGGGGACCAAATTAACGTACCAAAGTCACGGCTTGATGACATCATCGGCACCGCAACTTAAATTTAATAGTGAGGGCGAGGCCCAAGCTGTGGGAGTCCGGGCAGCTGATCCAAGGTGGGAGCTGCCAGCTCCCCAAAGTATGTGGCTCTTTTAGCACTCCTTATGGGCCAGGAGGAGCAGGCGTGCTCCCCTGAGGCCCTTCAAGGAAGCATTCAGCCTTCCCCAGACCCATCCCAAACCTCCTCCCTCAGCCCTCCCAATCTCAAACTTCCCCTCAACCCTCCCAATCTCAAACCTCCCCCCAACTCTACCAATCTCAAACCTCCCCCAACTGTCTCGATCACCAAACTCCGCTCAACCCTCCCGATCTTAAACCTTCCCCCCAACCCTCCCAATAGCCAACATCCCCCCAGCCCCATCCAATCTCAAACCTCCCCCCAGCCTTCCCGATCGCTGACCTCCCCTCAACCCTCCCGATCGCCAACCTCCCACCAGCTCTCCCAATTGCTGCCCTGATTCTCCCTTCCCAGTGCGGGGGACTGTCCCCAAGGGTTCAAGGCTGCAGCCTCCTGCTGCTAGTGTTCCCTCCCGCCCGCCAACCAGGCTTTCCATTTGGCCGGTTGCAGGACGGGAGCGGCCCTACGATATGTTAATGAGGCCCCGCCCTTAAGATTGGCAGGGCCTCCACATCCCTGACCTTGCTGGGTTCTTCGGCCGATTTCGCCCTCCACCCACACCCTCCCTGGCTCCCCGTTAATATTGGGGCCAATCAGTCATTTATAGGCACGGTCTACATTACCCTTAGCAACTGGGTTCCACAGATGACATTTCCATGGGTCTTAGTTACAAAGGAACCATTGCGTTCCACGCAGCATTTGGTCATCTGCACCTATATTTATCCTTGGAACTGTGAATCCCATTTTAACCAGTATTCATGTCACTCCATAAAGGAGCTAACCAAGGAACTGCTTTTGGCCCTATTCCAGATCCATTATTCTGTGGGAAAAAGATCACTAAATTTAAAAATTGTATGGTGCAATGATAGGGCTGTGATCTTTTTTGTATCTACATCACCACACCTGTTTTCAAAGGCCATCATTAGGTGCCTAGCAATTACTGATATTTTATTTTATTCGTTCACGGGATGTGGGCGTCACTGGCAAGGCCAGCATTTATTGCCCATCCCTAATTACCCTTGACAAGGTGGTGGTGAGCCGCCTTCTTGAACCGCTGCAGTCCGTGTGGTGACGGTTCTCCCACAGTGCTGTTAGGAAGGGAGTTCCAGGATTTTGACCCAGCGACAATGAAGGAACGGCGATATATTTCCAAGTAGGGATGGTGTGTGACTTGGAGGGGAACGTGCAGGTGGTGTTGTTCCCATGTGCCTGCTGCTCTTGTCCTTCTAGGTGGTAGAGGTCGCGGGTTTGGGAGGTGCTGTCGAAGAAGCCTTGGCGAGTTGCTGCAGTGCATCCTGTGGATGGTGCACACTGCAGCCACAGTGCGCCGGTGGTGAAGGGAGTGAATGTTTAGGGTGGTGGATGGGGTGCCAATCAAGCGGGCTACTTTATCTTGGATGGTGTGGAACTTCTTGAGTGTTGTTGGAGCTGCACTCATCCAGGCAAGTGGAGAGTATTCCATCACACTCCTGACTTGTGCCTTGTAGATGGTGGAAAGGCTTTGGGGAGTCAGGAGGTGAGTCACTCGCCGCAGAATACCCAGCCTCTGACCTGCTCTCGTAGCCACAGTATTTATATGGCTGGTCCAGTTAAGTTTCTGGTCAATGGTGACCCCCAGGATGTTGATGGTGGGGGATTCGGCGATGGTAATGCCGTTGAATGTCAAGGGGAGGTGGTTAGACTCTCTCTTGTTGGAGATGGTCATTGCCTGGCACTTGTCTGGCATGAATGTTACTTGCCACTTATGAGCCCAAGCCTGGATGTTGTCCAGGTCTTGCTGCATGCGGGCTCGGACTGCTTCATTATTTGAGGGGTTGCGAATGGAACTGAACACTGTGCAGTCATCAGCAAACATCCCCATTTCTGACCTTATGATGGAGGGAAGGTCATTGATGAAGCAGCTGAAGATGGTTGGGCCTAGGACACTGCCCTGAGGAACTCCTGCAGCAATGTCCTGGGGCTGAGATGATTGGCCTCCAACAACCACTACCATCTTCCTTTGTGCTAGGTCTGACTCCAGCCACTGGAGAGTTTTCCCCCTGATTCCCATTGACTTCAATTTTACTAGGGCTCCTTGGTGCCACACTCGGTCAAATGCTGCCTTGATGTCAAGGGCAGTCACTCTCACCTCACCTTTGGAATTCAGCTCTTTTGTCCATGTTTGGACCAAGGCTGTAATGAGGTCTGGAGCCGAGTGGTCCTGGCGGAACCCAAACTGAGCATCGGTGAGCAGGTTATTGGTGAGTAAGTGCCGCTTGATAGCACTGTCGACGACACCTTCCATTACTTTGCTGATGATTGAGAGTAGACTGATGGGGCGGTAATTGGCCGGATTGTATTTGTCCTGCTTTTTGTGGACAGGACATACCTGGGCAATTTTCCACATTGTCGGGCAGATGCCAGTGTTGTAGCTGTACTGGAACAGCTTGGCTAGAGGCGCAGCTAGTTCTGGAGCACAAGTCTTCAGCACTACAGCTGGGATGTTGTCAGGGCCCATAGCCTTTGCTGTATCCAGTGCACTCAGCCGTTTCTTGATATCACGTGGAGTGAATCGAATTGGCCGAAGACTGGCTTCCGTGATGGTGGGGATATCGGGAGGAAGCTGAGATGGATCATCCACTCGGCACTTCTGGCTGAAGATGGTTGCAAACGCTTCAGCCTTGTCTTTTGCACTCATGTGCTGGACTCCGCCATCATTGAGGATGGGGATGTTTGCAGAGCCTCCTCCTCCCGTTAGTTGTTTAATTGTCCACCACCATTCACGACTGGATGTGGCAGGACTGCAGAGCTTTGATCTGATCCGTTGGTTGTGGAATCGCTTAGCTCTGTCTATAGCATGTTGCTTCCGCTGTTTAGCATGCATGTAGTCCTGAGTTGTAGCTTCACCAGGTTGGCACCTCATTTTTAGGTACGCCTGGTGCTGCTCCTGGCATGCTCTTCTACACTCCTCATTGAACCAGGGTTGATCCCCTGGCTTGTTGGTAATGGTAGAGTGAGGAATATGCCGGGCCATGAGGTTACAGATTGTGCTGGAATACAATTCTGCTGCTGCTGATGGCCCACAGCGCCTCATGGATGCCCAGTTTTGAGCTGCTAGATCTGTTCTGAATCTGTCCCATTTAGTAGTGGGAGTGCCACACAACACATTGGATGGTGTCCTCAGTGCGAAGACGGGACTTCATCTCCACAAGGACTGTGCGGTCGTCACTCCTACCAATACTGTCATGGACAGATGCATTTGCGACAGGTAGATTGGTGAGGACGAGGTCAAGTAAGTTTTTCCCTCATGTTGGTTCGCTCACCACCTGCCGCAGGCCCAGTCTGGCAGCTATGCCCTTCAGGACTCGGCCAGCTCGTTCAGTAGTGGTGCTACCGAGCCACTCTTGGTGATGGACATTGAAGTCCCCCACCCAGAGTACATTTTGTGCCCTTGCTACCCTCAGTGCTTCCTCCAAGTGGTGTTCAACATGGAGGAGGACTGATTCATCAGCTGAGGGAGGACGGTAGGTGGTAATCAGCAGGAGGTTTCCTTGCCCATGTTTGACCTGATGCCATGAGATTTCATGGGGTCCAGAGTCAATGTTGAGGACTCCCAGGGCCACTCCCTCCTGACTGTATATCACTGTACCGCCACCTCTGGTGGGTCTGTCCTGCCGGTGGGACAGGACATACCCAGGGATGGTGATGGAAGAGCCTGGGACATTGGCTGAAAGATATGATTCTGTGAGTATGGCTATGTCAGGCTGTTGCTTGACTAGTCTGTGGGACAGCTCTCCCAATTTTGGCACAAATCCCCAGATGTTAGTAAGGAGGACCTTGCAGGGTCGACTGGGCTTGGTGTTTTGCCGTTGTCGTGTCCGGTGCCTTTTGGTTCGATGCCGGGTGGTCCGTCCGGTTTTATTCTTATTATGACTTTTCGTAGCGAGATTTTACAACTGAGTGGCTTGCTCGGCCATTTCAGAGGGCAATTAAGAATCAACCACATTGCTGTGGGTCTGGAGTCACATATCGGCCAGACCGGGTAAGGACGGCAGGTTTCCTTCCCTAAAGGACATTAGTGAACCAGATGGGTTTTTACGACAATCTGGTAGTTTCATGGCCATCATTACTGATACTAGTATTTTAATTCCAGATTTTTATTTTTAATTAATTGAATTTAAATTCGCCAGCTGCCGTGGTGGGATTTGAACTCATGACTCTGGATTTTAGTCCAGGCCTCTGGATTACTAGTCCAGTAACATAACCACTATGCTACCGTATCCTATCCTGATTAACATAATCTGCACACATTGGTGATAAACTGTTAATGTCCATGTAGACACGAGTTGAAAATGGCTCTACCAGGTAAACTCACTGAGAAATTAATTAGTACCAATAGAAAAATTTGACAAGTGACTGTAGAAATGATAAAGTAGCATGTGAAATCATATTCCATGTCAGGTACCTCATTTTGATTACAGCATGAATGAGGTCTAATATTAGAACAGTTTTTGGCACTTATTTATGATTTTGACTATTTTGTTGATTACTTGTTTCTTTAGCAGCTGATTGGTGCCCATCAGTGCCAGATGGTGGAATCAGACAAACGTCATTCTATTTAATGCCACTCTTTCAAAAGCAGCTCTGGATGCCTTTATATTTAATGGACGATATTCAATGTTTCAGGCCCTGTTTACATATAATAAAAAAGCTGATTAAAGCACTTGGATCTTGCCTTACTCATTATACACTGTATTGTTACATACTTATTTCTATGATTATTTTTATTCTATTGACAGTTCGGAATGTGAGGCCTGCACTCAGAATGTCACTTCTTGTTCTCCTTTTTTAAGTTAACTTCATTTCATTTTTTCAAAGGCCGATTGCAGCCATTAATATCTGCTGTCCACAAATCAGAAACTTTAATTTGTACTCTCCAGTGTTCTGATTTTTCCCACGCAGGTGAAAGGATCATTCTGCAATGATACAGTGAGCCACTCCCAGAGAATAAACAGTACAACTTTAGAAATGCCCAGAGCCAAACAGTTCCATCAGGCACAGCATTCTTTACATAAGTGAGGCCACTGCAGTATTTCTCTGTTTGTTATGTCAGTAAAAACTGCACTATTTTATTCCCAAGGGAGTTGAAGCTTTTATATTCTTATAAAATTCCAACACCCTGGTTTCTTTAACTGGGTTTTTGGAAGAGTCCACAGTGTCATCAGGCAAATCTAGTCAGAATGATACAAAGGCTATACTGTGTTGGCCTATAATTGGGAGGAGAATCATGAGTTTTTTTAAATGTTACTAAGATATAAAATATTTAAAAGGTTGTACTACACTGGATCGAAGAAATGGTAATTATTTGCTTGAGCGCGACTTTTAGTTAACAAAGTTACTATTAAGTTAAATAAAGCGGGCAAGATAAATGTTCTGGTTAAGCACAGTGATAGATAAGTAAATGGAGAAGTTGATATAATCCAGCCATGAAGATCATGAATTCAGCATGCTGCGTTGTCAGCTCAGATTTTATCTTGATATTTCTGTATTTTATCTGGCCACACCCACACTTTTCCCAGGCTGTGCTCTCAGCTACTAACTGAGACAGGTAAAATAAAGCTGTTTCTGAAGAGTTCCTCTGGAGGCTTTGAGAAGTGAGTGAAGGGCTGGGATTTAAAATCAAGTTAAAATACACCAACCACAGCAAAAAAAAACTCTCGGTGTTGTTGGCACTTTGCCAATCCTTAAAAATTATTTTTTTCATCAGAAAATAAAAGCAATATTATGGGATGTACATTGGAACCTCGATTATCTGCACTCCCAACATCTGCACTTTCCAAATTCTGTCAGAATTTTCGCAGAAAGCAAGGCTTTGGGCCAAGAGATCAGTGGGAGTCAGGCTACCAAAATTTATTTAAAAATTCAGTATAAACTAACATTTCAGTTCATGAAGTTCAGTTATAACATCTGTTGAAAGGAGAATTGGAGACTCTCATTTGTCCACCAATTTCCTTCATTCATCGAGAGGGGGCATCCATTCTGGTGGACAATTGAGGTTCTACTGCATCACATAATGGTCCATATGTGGGCAGCATTTGGGAGGATCTTATACTCCAGCTGAGTAGTAGCTATATAATAATAATAACTTGCATTTATATATTATGCCTTTAGCATTGAAAAACATCCCAAGGTGCTACATAGAAAGAAGCATGAGGAAAAATGGACACTGAGCCAAAGGAGAGTTTCAGATGGACTTGAAGAAGAGTCGGCCTACTCCTTATCTCTTTCTCTGATGGACAGAGGGTGATGAGGCGGGTTTTAAGGAGGAGATGGAGTTGGAGGGGTTTAGGGAATGAATTACAGAGAGTGTGATCCAAGTGGCTGAACATATAGCCAGAAATGGTGGGGTGAAGGGAAAGGGGGAGTGCACAAGAGGTCGGAGTCAAAGGAATAGAGAGGGTTACAGAGATATGGATGGGTAAGATCATGGAGGGATTCAAACACAAGGATATGAATTTTAAATCTGAGGCCTGGACAACTGGAAGCGAGTGTAGGTCAGCGAGGATAGAGTCGATGGATAAAATGAGACTTGGTGCGAGATAGGATATGGGCCGCAGAGTTTTGGATGAGCTGAAGTTTATGGACAGTGGGAAGATGGGAGACTGGCCAGGAGAGCATTGGAGTAATTGAGTCTGGAGATGACAAAGCAATGAATGAGGGTTTCAGTGGTAGATTGGCTGAGGTAGAGGCGGAGACATGTAATGTTACAGAGGAGGAAGTAGGCAGTCTTTGTGATGGAAAGGATATTGGAATGGAAACTGTTGGGGTCGAACAGGACGCTAAGGCTGCAAACAGTCTGATTTGGTCTGAGACAGTGGCCAGGGATAGGGATGGAGGCAGTGGTGAGGGTTTGGAGTTTGTGGTGGAGGTGGTGGGGTGGGGATGGGTGGGTGGGGTGCATGGGGGGGGCACAGTGAAGTTGTTGGCTTTAGTCTTCCCAACATTTAGCTGGAGCAAGTTATGGCACATCTGAGACTGGATGTTGGAAAAGCAGTCTGACAACACAGAAGCAGTGGAGGTGTTGAGAAAGAATGTGGAGAGTAGATCTGGGTGTCATTGGTGTACATGTGGAAACTGACTCCATGTCTACAGATGATGGCAGCAAGGTGCAGCATACTGATGAGGAAGAAGGGGGAGCCAAGGATGGATTCTTGGGGGGCTTCGGAGGTGATGGCTTGGAGGTGGAAGCAGAAGCCATTGCTTAAGAAGTTCTAGCTACAATCAAATAGGTAAGCGTGGAAAAGAAAGAAGTAACTTGGAAGAATTCTGGAGTGGGGCATGAACCCATAACCTTCTGACTCAGAGTCAAGTGCTACCACTGAGTCAAGGCTGACACAACCAAAGAGGGGTAGTCCCATGAAGTTGGACAATGGAGGGGCCAAAAGCTGTAGAGAGATAAGGGAGGGTGAGTAATTCACTGCCGTCACACCCACATAAAAGATCATTTGTGACTTTGATTCACATTATTTCGGTGCGATTGCAGAGGTAGAAACATGATTGGAGGGATTCGAACAATAAGTTGAGGGAGAAGTGGCATGAATTGGAACATTGGCTTTTAATCTCTGTGTTCAGATTCAGCAGAGGCTAAGGGAGGAATTTTAACCCCCCCAGGACCCGCGGGTGGGGTCGAGAGGCGAGTCAGTAATTTAAATGCTAATGAGGCAGCGTTTTAGGATTAACTGCTGTGGGCCAGGTTTCACAGGCCCCGGGAACCCGGCAACTAGAGGGAGGTGAGAATGGTTGGATCCAGCAGGTGAGTGCACTTTAGAGCACTGTTTGTGGGCCAGGAGGAGCCAGAGTGCTTCCCCCTACCCCCTCAAGCTAACTTGCCGTGATCAGCCTCCATCCTCACAATCTGACGAGCCCCCTCCCCCGCCATGAGATCGGCCAACCCCCGACCCCCCCCCCCCAACCGTGATCCAATGACCACCCCCCCCGCACCTCCCGTGATCGGCTGACCCCACACCCGCGATCTCCAGGCTGACCCGTGATCTCCCCCCGCAGTCTCTTTCCACCACCCCCCTCCTCTCCGGTCCCTGACTGCGGCCTTGTGTCGCAGGCCTTCTCACTTGACAGCCAGCCAGCCTCTCAATCTGGCTGTCTGCCGGCTGGGAAACGGAGAAAAAAAACCTCAAATGAGGTCCTGCCATTAAATTTGGTAAGACCGTCACGTTCCCTGCATTTCTGGGTTTCCCAACCGCTACAAGTGCCCCCCTCTCCCTTCCCGCCTCCCCATAAATATCGGGGTCTAATGGTCCAATAAGATGAACCTTTCCTCTCTCTACTGACTATAAGGTGCCAAAGTGATATGAACTTCAAAGTCTTAAAACAAGTTCTTGTCACAGCATAAGATGACTTAGCACTAAAATGGCAGCTCATGAAACAGGGCCACAAAGTGGTTGGTGTGTGTGATGGAAATGTGATGCTGAGAGCACTGAAGTCAGGGTTAAAACTCATTGTTTTACTCTGTAACTAACCTCGGAGCACCTGATAGTATCACTAGGTGCCAAAAGTTCAAAAGGTTTCCATTCACCCACAGTGAATTCCATCACTATGATAAGCAAAAAAGTCTCTTAGTCTTATGTTGTAATAATGGATCAATTATATTTCTGTTTGACATGAAGTCAGAGCAGTAACCTTGACATTTTAAAGCATGCAGTTGGGTGTGGCATTCTAGCGTCATTGTGGTGCATGGGTGAGCTGGCGATAAATGACTCAATGGAGAACTCTATGGACTGTAATCTTACCTACCCGCCTTGCCTTTGTAAACTTGTAAACCTTGACTTGATATTCACAGCTGATCATCACTGGAGCAACAAATGGTTAGAAAATCTGATACAAGAATGGGAATCCTTATAAAAAAAAACCTTACTCGTCACAATCATTAACTTGAGGGCTCTATTATCCCTTGTCTGTACCAACCGGCCGAGGATTGAATACCATTGCTCTATTTGGCTGCAGAGAAAGCCCATCCGTTACTTCTTGACTCAGTCTAGTCCGAAACCATTAAGATCACTGGATTGGAGGAGGACAGCTGACTGCATTTGTGAATCCGCCTTCTACAATACAAGAGAGTTGTGGCAGAGCAGCTGCTAACACATAAATCGTCCTTCCACATGTATGCAAGAATTGCCGAAATTGCACCTCAACATTCTGTATGGGGCAGATTTTCCTATGCCTGCACCTGGCCATGTTGGAACACTTAGGTGCAGCAAGTAGAGGAGAATTGAGTGGGGAGAATCTCATGCCGTAAGGGAGTTCACCTGATTTTACGTCCATGAACTTAGATGGACATAAATTCAGCGAGCTCTTTGAGGACATTCACTCCTCCCAGTCCTGTTTTCCTCTATTCGTTATGCCCAGGCCCAGACACAGCAACAGAAAAATCTGCCCCAATACGCCAAAAATTCTTCATAGAACACAATCAATGGAGCTTTATACTTCTCCTGCTTGAGGCACTCTCTTTCAGACAGTGAGCACTTTAAATGATATCTCTTATAAGCAGAATTTTAAATGTGGAACTATCACACGCTGCATCAAGATTTCCCAGCCTATTATGTGGTTTCCTGCAGTCCCAAGGCTCTGAAATAGCCTAGCAGAAAAGGAGCCCCAATTCCATGTTACTAAGAAACTCGAGACTTTTACTAAAACCTCAAAGAAAATAGCCTGTTTAGACTTTCATTTTCCTTTATAAGAGAATATTAATCTGAGCAAAAGTTCCTCACTCTAGACCTTCCCCTTTAAGTAATTACTTTTAAAATAATTCCTCCCCACCCCCACATTAGATTGGCGAATAAAAAGAGATAACTGCCAAGGCTGGGGCAATCAGAAATAAAAACAGAAAAAGCTGAAAGTAGCCCACAGGTCTGTCAGCATCTGTAAAGAGAAAGGACAAGCTAATGACATGGCTGGGGTTCTCTTCATCAGAACTGAACACACACAAAACATTAACTTGTCGTTCCTCTTTCTTGCTGTGTATTTCCAGATTTTTCTATTTTTCGAAAAAAATCTAGATTCATGAATCAAATTTACAAATGTGGTGATGGTCAGTTCCAGCTTTACAATGTCAAGGGTGTTTAGGAAGGAATCTGGCCTCCCCATGAAAATATATTTCTTACATACGGCCTTCGAAAATCTTCATCATCCTGGTGGTTACGCCAGCCCGTACCCTCTGGTTTTGACCCCGCAGAGGGCACCTAATTTGCAGGTGTGTTACAAGTGTCACTGAGGGCACACCATTGGTGCCAGCCTGCCCCATGCAGCCGGAAAAGTGGTATCTGCCCGTCATTGAGAGGGGGGTTGCCCAGGTCTCCCCTAGACCCCAGCCAAGTTCTCCTCAGCCACCTGTGTAAGGGGACTGATCAAGAATTTATAAAACAAATATATTTACCTTTCTTCAGGGCCCAGCCTGCTTGCCAGCCCCGCTACCCAATGTGGGCCCGCTTCCGCTCACCTGAAGGCTGGTATATTGAGTGAAATGAGGCATACTGGCCTCGGTATTGCATTGAAATGTCAGCCTAGATTATGTGCTCAAGCCTCTGGAGTGGGACAACAGTGATTACACTTCAAATGTACTTTATTGGTTGTAAAGCGTGTTGGGATGCCCAGAACTCATGAAAGGCGCTATATAAATGCAAGTCTTTCTTTTTCTTTTTGAACCCACAACCTTCTGTCTCAGAGGTGAGAGTTCAACCACTGAGCCAAGACTGACACCTTTTAGTTTTGCATCACTGCAAAAATGTGCTTGCTGCACAAACTTTGTGGTGAGAGCACATTTTGCCATGATGCATTTCATTAATATTCTGCAGGCTCAGATTCAAAAGTAAGCAGGTTCCCCCCCACCCCGCCCCGTCCCCACTCCACTAAAAAAAACCCACCCACAGTCATATGGAGCGAATTGCTGAATTCAGCCAGCCTCTGGGTGAGGTATTTGTCAGGAGAAAGAGAACTGATAAGTCATCATATTTGCCTGCTTAGTTAGTGAATGGTGCATGGGACAACCCGTGAATGTGAGGGGGATCTGCTCCTTACATCTCTTCAACTGTCCCACTGAAAACAATGGGCCCACTGCTGGGCGTACCTGCCAGGGCAAAATGTTGTTTACCTGCTCTCCTGTTCCTTATTATGTTCAATAAAAGAATGCAATTGTTTTAAAGAGAGTTAATGTGAGTCACATAATATCTTAATATTTAACCTATACAGACCAATAAAGGGGTAACTCCCGATTTTCTGGGGCTCCACTGGTGGTATGGAGCCTGGCATGCGACCGATGTGGGTCGGAAACTCAGGCCCCTGACCTCGCATGCTTGATTTGCAGTGGGTCTAATTTTTTGATGGGCGTTTTTGAGAGAAACAAGGAGGCCATGCTACAGGCAGGCATGGGCCTCATTTAAATGGCATAATGAGGCAAATGAGATCGCATGCTGCATTTCTGCCCCCAGCGCATATTAAACGGTTGTTACCGGGAAACTGGCTTGGCCTGCTTTGGAGTGTCTCTTAATGTCAGATTGCTGTTGTTGTCACGTTCAATTTTCCTCACCTTTGCCTCTGGGGAATGCCAGGTCTCCACCCCCTTTACATTGCCTGGGAATTTCTGGGGCTTTTCCAAATGGCTGCTCTACATTCCAGTCAAATTCTACTTAATCATCACCATCTGCTACATGTTGCACAATGTTACCAACTAAAGAGGAGTGAGCATGTAGTAGATTCAGAGAAAGAGGCGGCGAGCAACATAGACAGAGATGATGTATAGGCAGCGAGATTGTAGCGGGAGCACTGTGATTAAGATTTACTCTCAGTAAAGGACCCCTTGTACCACTCACCAACTTTGTATTCTGAAAGAACTCCCACACATTGCTACCCCAAGAACATGCTGCACTTTGTGTCCATTGAAGATGATTTGCCATTTTTCTGCACTCTCGCAGTGCTTATTACCTCACTAGGGCCTTACCCCACCCAGTCCATGCTAAGGAAAAATAAAAAGATCAATATTTATTTTGTACTATTTAAACAGATGATGTGATCTAAGCCCTACACCAAGTGTTCTTCCATGTTGAGCCTGTAAAGTGTGCGTGCCCTCCTTCTCAACCTTAGGCTGTGTATAGCATGCTCTCTCTGTGGGAGGAGGAACTGAAAATAAATGTGTGTGAACTACAGAATGGGCTTTTGGTGCTTTTGTTCGATTCAGAATTGCTGATGAATGCACCTTTTTTATTTTAGATATGAGTGTCTCGCCTGGTCCATTGTGCATTGATGCATTAAAAAAAATCATTCATATAAGTTTTTAAAAACTGACGTAACTAGTAAATTTGTATCATTGCTCAGAACTGATGATAAGTTGGTATAATCACACAGCTTGTCTCTGGTTACTAATCTGCTAAACTGTAGATTATCAAATTACAGTGCTGCTTTGAAATAACTGCCTAGCCCAATGTAATCAGGAGAATTAGAATATTGCTCAATTCTGGGAAGTCCATGTTATGCTTTTTCACAAGGGATGAATCTCAGTGTAAGAGCAACTGAAAGAAGAATTTCATTTTCAATTAAGAAGACAAGGAAACATAGAACAAGAAATTCATTTGGCCCACTAAGCCTGTTACTTTCACATACTGTAGGACCAAATTTCCTGGCCCACTCCGCTTGGTATTGACCACATTTACTGTGTCCGTAATGTGCTCCATCTGTCCAGGTTGAGCTTCACTCAAATTTGGTAGGCCAGGCCATTAAGAAGGCCTGGTCATATCATACCTCTGGCATTAAATTCAGCAGCGAGATACTAAAGAATACATTAACTAAACTTGCATACTGGGTGAAATGTTACAGAAGTACAGAGTCTTGCCCACTGGGAGTGAATATTGGGGATTTGTGTGTGTGCTCCCATGGGTTACCTTTGGTTTACTCTGGGGTCCTTCCTTGGTCCTATTCTTTTCACCATCTACATGCCATTCTTGGCAACATCATCAGCGAGCATGGGGTCAGTTTGCACATATATGTTAACAACAGCTAGCGCCACCCCTCTGCTTCCTTCATCAATCCAAAAGCTGTTGCTACACTCTCCAACTGCCTGTCCCATAGCAAGATCAGGATTATCCAATATTTCCTCCAGCTTAACGTCAGCAAAAACAAAGCCTTTCTCTTTCATTTGTCTTGCACTCTGTGTGGCTCTTGCAGACTTTCACTCCCACACTCTCAGTATATATCTCCCTCATACAGACTCTCCCTGGCTTGTGTTCTCTGTCTCTGACACATGGTCACAATCTTTCTCCTTTTTTATCTCCCTGCTGTACGTGGCTGCGCCTCCCTCATTCATTGTCGTTTGCTCTCCAGAAATCATATTACGACTGTGGTTATTTTTAGATCCAAAAACAACTGTGCAACATCCATTGCTGTTTGATTGACATGAAATCTCCCAGTGCAGATACACATAACACTGACAATAGAAACAGATTCACTTCCCTCCTCCCATCAATTCATAGAATTCCTCTGGGTATAATAGTGCTTTCAGATGCAAGAAAATTATTTAGTAAACGCAATTCTCATTGGCTAACACTCTGATTACTCTGTTTAGATAAATTAACTGCAACGACCTTTGTGAGCAAAAATCTACTTCACCAGTGATCAGCACAATAAAGCTAATTTTCTTTCTGCATGTGTTTCAATGTACGGGCAATGTAGATTGCCTTTCCTTCCAGTTTATCTAACCAGCAATAATAGATTGATTACCATTCAGTTGAGAGTACAATTTAAAAAACAATCCAAATTTCTCCTTAGCGCTCCTGAAGGTACAATACCACAGACACTGACCAGTAACCATCACCCAAATGACCACTCTTCCGATGTGAATCAATTGTAAACAATTTTACAACACCAAGTTATAGTCCAGCAATTTTATTTTAAATTCACAAGCTTTCGGAGGCTACCTCCTTCCTCAGGTGAACGATGTGGAAAACGATGGGTGAACGATGTGAATCAAGACAGTGGGGGTTAACAGGTTATTCCACCGTGGAAAGTATTTCAGTACAAATGAGCTGGATCTTTTACTCACGCAACATTCACACACAAACACTTCCTTGAAGTGATAAGCAGTGGGGACTCTAGCTGATTTTCTCCTTTCTCTAGCCCACAAGTACGGAGGTGGATTTAATGCCTTAGTTGACTTCCTGGTTGGGGGCAGGCCCAGAATCACACCTGCCCTGTGTTGTTCAGTACTGCACTGGGTGCTGCTTTAACCCACTATGCTTTCAACGGAGATTTGAACGGACAAATATTTTATAATATACACTGAAGATAGTGTTGATGGCCGTCTAACTCTACTGCTCATCAGTTACATACCATACTCATAACATAAACTCATGAGGATAAATAGCAATTATTAAACTAACTAACTTAATTAACTTCACAAGATCATCATAAGAATGTAATCAGAGGTTTATTTAGTTCACAGAAATAAATGGAAAATTTGCAGAAATTCCAGTCCCTGTACAAAAGTCATGTCTCCTTGCTGCTTATCTTTCTCAGTCTGCATCGAACACTCCTAACTATGTGTTTATGACTTGTAGTTTGAAGTTCCCCCTTATACTCCTAAGATTGGCTTGTACCATGCACTCCTGCCCTTGTTCCATTGGGGCTGTTTTGTGGTTGGATCTCTGTCTTGTGCTTATGAGGCAATCATGTAACAAGTTCCAAGGGTCATTATAATGGTCTTCTAATGTTATCTCCTGTACTTGTGTTCTTGAGATACTGTCTGGTAGCTGTCATTCTTGTCCTTGTTTTCCCAAGTCTGCCTTGGAGCTGAAACATCTGCCCACATGTCCGTGAGGATGTCTTGCAGGCTATTCCTGAAACACGCGAGTGCAAAGCTTGTAATACACTGGTCCCACAGCCCGAGCAGTTGGACCAGAGAAGTTATCCTATGTGATGCCATCAATCAGACCCTGTGCTATTTTAACTGGCAGCAGCGAAGGGGGCACCTTGTGCCTGCACTGCCAGGGAAATCCGGTGTGGAGGATCAGCATGTCCAAAAGAGGGCCGAAAAGATAAAATCATTTTAGTTAAAATGGCCTGAGCCTCAAATTGGCGAGCCTGATGCTGGCCCCACTGGCCCCACGCTTGCTTCTTACTCTGAGTTAAAATCTGGGCTTATAAGTGGATTAGTAGTGAACCAGAATAAAAGCATTCAATAGATTATAGTGCTGGTAAACTGGAGGTTATGGTTCAAATACACAAGTAAGTTTAAAATTTAAAAACCTATCATTGAGAATCATTTCTCTGGTGAACTAAGTTCATGTGAAGTAATCAGCGTCATTTCTGGATAATGAAAGAGCTCACTGAACAAAACCCACAGCTCTGGAGACCACATGTACGTGGTGTGGGTTTTGTTCCTGTGATTGTAGATTAGAAGAAGGGGAAGTATTACATTCCGACTTCAGGTGTTGAAAAACAATTTGCATTGTGTACAAGAGGTATGAACATACATTAAAAAAACAATGAGCTCAGAACTGATGAGGCTGCGCTGGAATTTGCACAACACCTAATTAGAAAACTGAAATTGAAACTTGGATCGTTCACACTTTCAGTGAGTGCAGATATCTAAACGGAGAGAGTATACTGACCACAATACCGGCATTGGCAAAGATAATACTTCTAAATAACTGCAGTAAGTACCTTATTGCAGTAACTCCTCAAATGTTGGTTTCCTGGCGATAAAATTTCACCAATGAAATTGTCTCAAGGCAGTTGCATCCAAATCGTTTTCTAACACCGACAAGACAGGTTTTTTTTCAATATTTGGTATGAAGGGGATAGAAATATCTCTAAAATAGAAAACAAATATAAGGAATCACTACAGTGTAACAGGAATGGTCTCTGTGGTCTCAATAGCAATATGATTGACCTTAAATTCAAAATTGCTTAATTCAAATTATCTGATCATTCAATTTTTAGCAGTTTGCTATTATCTATGTTGCCTAATTCAAATTATTGGACAATTTAAACTTTTTTTAATGCAAAAATGAGTTTGAATGATCAGGAGTAGACTAATTTCATTCGAAATAGACAGTATGGATTTAGGAGAGGAAAATCCCGCTTGACAAACCTCCTAGACTTCTTTGAGACTGTTACAAGTCACATAGATATGGGAATAGCCTGGGAATTGTTTATTTGGGTTCTCAGATAATTTTGACAATGTTCCATCTAAAAGGCTTTTAATCAAACTAAAAATAATGGCCCAGAAATTGCTCGGAGCGGTGAACCAACAGTGCTCGCTGCTCCATAGGTTACCCGCTAACTTACCACGGTTGTCACTGGGTGCATTTCCTCTAATAGGAAGGGTAGACGAGCCCAGCGTTAGCTCCAGCAAAGCCAGGAACCCTGGGAGAAGTGAGAGGATCGCACTCTCCCCTCTGCCAATCAGATTGCAGCATTTATGACAAGCAGCGAAACTGTTTCTGCAAGCTGCAGCGTTAAATCCAGGAAGTGAAATTCGAAGCTGTCATATCGATGGCGAACCAGGAGCAAGTTCTGGATTTCTCTGCGCATTTGCGAACTCCGGAACTTGCTCCTCCGTCTCGTCACTAACAACGGTGAGTGCTGTAAAACATGAGACTGGATTAGAAGTTGGATAAACAAAATGAAACAGAAGGTACTTGTGAGATGTTCAGTGTCAGAATGGAAGGATATGTTTATTGGAGGGGTCACTGCTTGGACCACTGTTGTTTTGCATTTGCATAAATAACTTGGATGCAGAATCCAATTGTAAGAATTTATACGCTATACTAAATTAGGGAGAGCTGTAAGGACAGATGAAGCAGTTCATAATTTTCAGAGGATTTAGATCAGTTATGCAATTTGGCAAAGAAAGATATGAAATACAAACAAATGTGTAGCATTGCAAAAAATAAGTAACATCTGTTTATTTATATTATAAAATGATGTATCTACACCCATTTCCTGGAACCATAGATGTTTAGAGCATGGTAGGAGGCCATTTGGCCCATCATGTCCTCACTTCCTATGTCATTCATTGGTGTTACAATTCCAGCAATGCATTTTGGGTGTCACATGTATGCACTTGGAAATTTCTTGCAGTTGATTGGCTCAAATTTCATATTCCTAAAATAGCAGCAAATCAGAAATATATGATTATGAACAGTAAGGAAAATCTATCAATAGAAAAAACGGAGAAACTGAACCAATTACATTTCTCAAATGTTTTTTCAATATATTTTTTGGTACCATCTTTTTCCATCCAAACACCTACATGCAGGTAAAAAAGTTTGAAAATAAGATTTGTAAAATAGCGAAGGTGTAGAGATTTAAGCGGTGATTTTAACCCTGCCCGCCCGGACAGGCAGTTAAAGTCAGCCAGGGGACCTACCTGCTGATATCCTGCTCCGTTCTCGCTGTTTTCTATTTGAACCTGCTCTTCTGAGCAGGTGGCAAGGTCTCCCACCTAAAGCTGGCAGGCTCCTTATTTAAATATGCAGATCATGATCCGGTGATATCATCAGGCCCCCACTGTTATTTTAACCGGTGGCCTGAGAGGGGAAGCTGTAGTGGCTTTCCCATCAGTTGAAGCTATTGGGCTGAGGAGCCAGAACCGGAAGAGGCCCAGAGAGGTAAGTATTTAAAAACATCTTCTTACCTTTTTTCATAGGGTTAGGAAGAGCAGGAGTGTACCGCTGGGTCCACCAGGAAAATTTAGGCCTCCCCTGCCCTGGGCTCCACCGTTCCCGATCACGAGACCCACCCAAAATCCCCCTCCCTCGGTCCCAGCCAGAGGCCTCCTGCTGCCCGACATTCCGCTCCCGCCCACTGGCCAGCTGCCACTTCTTGCCAGTTTTGGGCGGGCAACTGACTGGTGGCATGCAGATGAGGCCCAGGAGTTAAACATTCCTGGGCCTCACAATGACAAGGTCAGGGGAGTTTGGCATTCTCCTCGGCCCCTGCCCGCCCAATTCCTGGGGCTTTACATATTTCAACTTGTATTCATATAGCGCCTTTAATGTAGAAAAGAGGCCCAAGGTGCTTCACGTGGATGGAATTGAGATAATGGATGCCGAGTCAAAGAAGGAGATGTTAGGGGTGGTAACCAACAGTTTGGTCAAAGGGAGGGTCTAAGAAGGGCCTTAAAGGAGGAGAGGAAGGTGGAGAGGCAGAGGACTTTAGGGAGTGAACTTCAGAGTGTGGGGCGTAGGCGGCTGAAAGCACGGCCGCCAACAGTGGAGCAAAGGAGGTGGGGGATGCACAATAGTCAGAGAAAAGAAAATTCAGGGGAGGTAATAGGGTTGGAGAAGGTTAGAGAGATTTGGGGGGGGGGCAAGATCCTAAAGGGATTTAAACAAGAGAATGAGAATTAAAAATTTGAGGCATTGGCGGGGGCGGGGAACAGGGGGCCGTGAGCCAATGTAGATCCACAAAGACAAGGATGCTGTGTATGTGGAACTTGGTGCAGATAGAACGATAGCCGGAGGGTGAGGATGGGAGGCCAGCCAGGAAAATATTAGAATAGTCAAGTCTGGAAGTGACAAAGGCATGGATGAGGGTTTCAGCAGCATGTGAGCTGAAGTAGGGGCATAGCTGGGTGATTTTGCAGAGGTGGAAGTAGGTGGTCTTTGTGATGGAGAGGATGAGGGATCAGAAGCTGAGTTCAGAGTCAAATAAGACTCCAAGGCTGGTTCAATCTGAGAGGAGGGAATAGAGTCAGTGGCAAGAGTATGGAGTTTGTGGCAGGGAATAAAGACTTTGGGAGTGATTCTGGGGCCTTCCGACAGAAACGGGATGGTAGTGCTTTGAAAACGGTGGGCTATGATTTACCTCCTCAGCCCCACCGAAGAAGCGCTGGAGTCTATGGGGTCAATTTTCGGATGGCCGAGCGGGTGCGTTCATGGCGGGGGGGCTCCTAAAATTGGGGATTCCTGGGGCAGGTATGGAGTCCGGCTCCAACCCGCCCACTTCCGGGTTCCCCAATGACTCGCTTAGATGTATGCGCAGCCTCCGCATGCGGGACTCCCACCGGCAATTACAGCCAGCGGGATCCCACTTAAAGCAATTAATTACATAGTTCAGTTCGTTTGCAGACCTGATTGGGAGGATATTTTAGGAGGGATGGGATTTTCATGTCAACAGAGGATGTTTCCCATGCTGGGGGAAACACTCCGAGTTGAAACAGACGTGTTGAACCCACCAGCCAGTGGGAGCTGCAAAGGTCCATTTGACAGGTGGGGGGAGACCCTCACTCATTGCAGGAGGCCACTCTGTCACCTTGGACAAAGTTTGGCCTGCACCACCCTCCTCCTAACACTAAAATTCACCAACTTGGAACCCCAACCCCGGTGTGCAAACACATTTACCTACCTTGCGGACCCCTTCAAACGTACATCTCCCGCATATAGCTGCAGTCATGACCTCCTCGGAGGACGAACAGCATCATCAGCCTCGCTGGCCACGCCGTCCACCTCTGACACGTGGAGCTCCAAAACACAGTGCTGTGACTCATACACCTGCACAGCAGGAGGGAGGGCAACCGCAGAAAGGGATGCGTTGCAGAAGGCACCACCCTTGCCACAGGGTCTACAGACCGAGGCTCAGCTTCCTGGACCTCTCTGAGGAGCAGTGCATACGGAGGCTCAGAGTCAGTCGCCAGGTAGTCGCGGACATCTGCAGCCTCCTTAATGACGAGCTGCTCCCGGATGGACCGAGCACCATCTTCTTACCTGTCACTGTCAAAGTCACCACTGCCCTCAACTTCTTCGCCTCCGGATCCTTCCAGGGTGCCCTGGGGACATCACCGGAGTCTCTCAGTTGTCTGCACACAAGTGCATAAGGCAAGTCACCGACGGCTTGTTCTGCAGGTCCTCGCACTATATCAACTTCCCTATGGATGATCTCAGCCAGACGGAGAGGGCCGTGGGATTCCAAGCTGTGGCTGGCTTCCCATGGGTGCAGGGTGTAATTGATTGCATCCATATAGCAATACGAGCACCTCCACATGAGGCAGGACTGTTGATCAACAGGAAGGGCTATCACTCCAAGAACACTCAGCTTATCTGTGACCACCGCAAGAGATTCCTTCACGTGTGCGCCGGATACCCTGGCAGCTGCCATGATTCCTTCATCCTCAGAGAGTCCAACGTCCCGCCCCTCTTCCACGCACCCTACACCTGCAAGGGCTGTCTCCTCGTGGACAAGGGATACCCCCTGCACACGTGGCTTATGACACCTCTGAGGAACCCCACCACCGAGCCATAGCGTTGATATAATGACAGCCACATCACTACCAGGTCCACAATTGAGCAGGCTATAGGGCTGCTCAAGATGCACTTCAGGTTTCTTGATCGTTCTGGGGGAGCGCTTCAATACGCGCTACACAGAGTGGGACGCATTATAGTCATCTGTTGTGCCCTGCACAACATGGCACAACAGAGAGGGGTGCCGCTGGAGGAGGCCCCATCCACATCTGCCACCCATATTGAGGAGAAGGATGAGGCTGAGGAGGAGGAGCAACCCATGGGCAGAACAGCGGCTCACCTGGCTGCTCGTGAGGCCAGGGAGTCACTGATATGTGAACGGTTCTTCTAACATCAGACAGTGTGACGAGTCCAGTCCTCATCACCTGGACAGAGGAGCGGCCACACCAGCCCCCTCCCCCTGCACAAAACAGTATTGCAACTACACCTACATCCACTGTAGAATGACCCAATGGGAGGCATCAGGTGTGCATGTTCATGGTGAACCCCATGAAAGGGACTTATTGCACAAGCCAGTCAAGAATGGACAAGACGTGGCAGTAGTGGTGATAATAATAAGATTTATTGTGAATGTGAAAGAAAATAAATATAAATAAAAAACATGACAAATCGTCAAACACCCTTGTGCATCCCCTTTGTGCTCACACAACCTTTGGCTTACACTTCCTACTACTCCTACGTGATGCTTTCCTTGTGACTGGAGCAGAGGTAATGGCAGGTTGCTTTTGTTCATGCCCTGACCCATTAGATGCTTTGGGCCGATGCCCTCTGGGTTTCGGTGCCCGTGAGGACCCCTCCAAAGACTGCTCCACCTGCACCTCTGCAGGGGCAGACTCGACCACCTGGAGAGGAGGCAGCATTGCGGGTACTGGTTGAGAGGGGGGCAACAGATGAGAAGTGGAAGCGCTTTGAGTGGCGTCCCCATTTCCATGTCCCCTTTCGCCATCATCCCTCTCCTGGGCCTTCTGGCATCTTTCCTCCTATCAAGGCAAAACACAGAGCGGCGTGATTGAGTGATGGTTGCATAGTGACCCGCTGCATGCATTGGTGTGGATGGGGGTGACCGTGAGGGAGATGCATGGGAGGGTGCGTGTGAGACATAGCCATGAGATTGTATGAGGATTGGGTTGCGTGGTAGTGTTCGAATGGGAACTGGGGCGGTGAGTAAGTGCAGGCAAGGTGAGGATGATGTTGAGTGGACGTGAGGAGTGATGCGAGAGCGATGTGGTGGCAGTGCAGAAGGAGTTGTGTGGTGGTGGAGGTGATGTGGAAGATGGAGTATGGAAGAATGCGTAAGTATACTCATTTTGGCCGACCTGGTTAGGTCATTAAAGCGCTTCCTGCACTGGACCCAGGTTCGGGACTTGTTACTGCTGTTGCTGACCTCCTTTGCCACCTTGAGCCAGACCTTCTTGCTGGCAGAGGCAGGCCACTTCCTCCCATCCGCTGGGAGAAATGTTTCCCTCCTCCTCCTGACCCCATCGAGCAGCACCTGGAGTGAGGAGTCTGAGAACCTTGGAGCAGCCTTGCCTCTGGGCTGCTCCATGCTGCCAAGTTGGTTCTTTGCTGCAGGAGGAGCATTGGAGGACTGCCCCTTTAAATAGGGCTCCTCCTGCTGAGAGCCTGTGATGTGGGTGCGCAGTGCACCTGCTGCGCAGATCTGCAACGGGAAACCCGGATTAGGCTGCGATCGTGTGCAGAGCACACTGATTTCACAGGGCACGTTACCCACGTGCCCAGTCGACCTGCTGCTGCCAACCCTCCTACCTCCTACCTCCTAATATCAGGCCCTATATTCCTACGGGCCTAACACTGGGCGGTTGTTGGAGCGCCCGCCTGTTTCAGGTGATATGTCCTTTCATTATGCAAATTGATATACATTGAATCCCGATTGCCATTTTAGGACCCAACTGGGCAAAGTGTACGCTGTGCATGTTCTGCACTGTTTCAGCTGGCGGTCCAGCCAAAGAGGAGCCCAGAATGCAAGCTTTCATTTATATTTGTGGGATCGGGAGGTGCAGGAGTGCTCCACTAAAACAACCTGGGCAACTGCCACTCTGGCCTTTCCCTCCCCCAAGAAGGGGCCCCTCCCCTTGACCCGGACACCGGCTAGGCTGCCCGATATTGTGGTAGCACAGAGTAGGCGGGCTGTCCAGAGACACTCGTTTACCACCCGCAGTCGGCTGCCCATCAGTTAATGAGGCCCGACCCTCACGAACAGACGGCCGTCTGCCGCGCTCCACTGACCAGTTGCCTGAACACCGCTCGGGAAAGAACATCTACCACGATAGCTTCGGGCCTTCCCAATGCTCAACTGGACAAAATTGCAAACAAGTTCGAGCTTGAACTTCGAAATTCTTTTTTTGAAGTACACTTTGATAGGGAGGAATATTTTTAAATGTTTAGTTTTATTTCAGACAGAGAGCCTGGCTGAGAGGAATAAAGGGGCACACAGGCTGAGCAAGAGATACAGAGGGGTAGTGACAAAAGGGAGAGAGAGAGAGAAAAAGGAGAACTCTTATAAATCGAAAGCTTGGTCTACAGTCTCCTTTAGGAGCAAGTATTTTCATGTTACCACTGTCATAATTTGGCATGCACAATACCAGCAGTGACTTGTGGTCATGGTTGAAAGCTTCTCTTCCATTCAAGAATTTTGGTTGATTGAAACTATCTGATGATTGCTTTCACCCTTGACACAGATTGTGCTTTTGGCTATATGTCTATAAAGTAGATGTACAGTTAGGCTGTGACCATCTTTTCTTAATCACAGTATTTTCCTTAGGATGGGGTGGGGGGGAGTAGGGGGCAGAGGTAGGATGGTGGGTGTTATATTTGTTCAACAGTTGATAGCCACGGGCATGAATAGTTTAACATCATTACATATCAAATTTCCCATCAAACAATCTTCATGCAACATTGACTTCAATGTAAATTACATCAGAGGTCAAGTATTTAAAGGGAATGTGCCATCCAGAATTATTGTCTTGAAATTCAAACATTAACATTAAAAAAAATATCGCCAAGGGCAACTGTTCTGCAGATTGTCAACCCACTTGAAAAGGGCTGTTGGGATGACCCAGCCCTTTAAATGTATTGTTACTTTTATTTCCCAGTGAAACCTGAGCTGATTTTTTCATTCACTCAACAATTTTCTCTCCTTTCCTTCTAAAGGCATTGATTCCTTATTGAAGTACAGTTTTGTGAGTACTGGGCAGCTTCCAGAACTCACCCAAAGTGCCTTGATGATGAATGTTGGCAAGATTTTCAACCTCAGGGGAAATCACAGCTAAGCCAATTTTTTCCCACCCTAACCTGAGGCCAATTGTAATAGTCCTACAGCTGCCCTAGTTGAGATCAGCCAACTTCTTAGCAAAAACTGAATTAATAAAGCAAAGAGCCATTCCCTGGTTGTAAATGAGTCCAATAGGAAGTAACAGTGACCAATTGTTGAAGAAAAGATGGAAGAACTGGACAATTGTGCATTTGTCTTCCAGATGTATAGAGGGATATGGGCCAAGTGCAGGCAACTGGGACTAGCTTAGTGGTATAAACTGGGCGACATGGACATGTTGGGCCGAAGGGCCTGTTTCCATGTTGTAAACTTCTATGATTCTATGTAGTGGCTTGTTTGCTGCTCCTGGCTGCTGTGCTCCATCATTCTGCTGGTCTTTCATGGGTTGCTGCTGCTCCATAATGAGGTCTCTGTCCATGGCAATATTATGCAGAGTGGTGTTAACATTTTGCCAATCCTTTTCTGATATAATGATCGATCCAAGCCTCTGAAAGCTTGCTTTATTACTCCCAAAGTCTGCCCAGTGAACACTCTGGTTTGCCTTTGTCACCTTTGTTCTCTGCTGGGATACAGGGGTTGCATTGGGATGGCCTCAGTTTTGGCTCAAATCTCCAAGGACCCAACTCCCCCTTTCATCTCTTTCAAAGATCTGTCACCGAAGTAATAGCGGAGATTCAGGAGAATCCCCAAGGAAATTACTGGCGCAAGTCTTACTAGGAGTTCAGGATTCACTTTTAATCTGTGGCCAACCCGCCTAGGAGCAATGCCCTGTTTATGTGCATCCATGTTTTTGTAAAAACGATTGAACAGAGGAAAATTTGGCCCTAAGTGTTTGGGACTTGGCGTAAATTGGTCAGGTCATGGCAACTGCTCTAAACTGCATCGAAGTTAATATTCTGGGATAGCAGGGCTTTAGCATCTTAACAATTTTATTCCCATTCACTTTAGAACTGCAGGGAATGGGGGAAGGGGGGAAGATGTTGCTATCTGGATACACATGCACCACGCTGCATCTCTAGTTCTGTCTAAAAGTAAATAGTAGATACAGCATTCCTGTCCAGGACTTAAGTGATAACAAATAACTCACGGGGGTTGCTTGTTTCTTGGGCTCATGCTTCACAGGATGTTACTTTGTCCTCTATTTTGATGGGTCAATGCCTCTGTTAAAATAATGGAAAATAATAAGCATTGGTACACAGATATTATAGAACTGTTCTGACATGGCATTTGCTAACATACACTGAACCCAGAGCTTTTAGGCTTCAAAACCTGACACAAATTCACCAACACCTGGGAAAGAAACAACTAATTTGTGCGGCTTGTGGTATGTACAATGAATGCCACCTCATGGAGAGAACTAGCAACTGCATTGCCTACAAGTAAAAATCATTCCATCCCAGTGACAAAACCATATTCATACTAATTTATAAGGCTTTGCAACACCATCACCAATCTTATGTAAGGAAGTGAATCTCACTGATCTCTGCTATTCTAAAGAGACTTGGTGGTGGAAATTTAGACGCACTCATTTTTGAGTGCACGGGTGGCACAGGGTATATTCCCTGCCCCTGAATGGTGAGGCCCGAGGTACCCCCGATATTGGGCCTCATTTCAATGGAGCCGGCGTGGTGCGAACAGTCAGCTGGTGAAGAGGAAATCAAGATCAGATCGCTGCTTGCGTCGCAGGGACTACCAGGTAAAGGCATCTCTAGATATTAAAGGTATCAAGTGATATGGGGATGGTGCAGGAAATTGGCGTTGATGTAGAAGATCAGAGGTAGAGGCCGGGGGGGGGGGGGGCGGCGCAGGAGGATTGAAGGCTGGGGTCGGGAGGTAGGATATCGGGGGTCAGGAGGTAGGAGGCCTTGGGGGGAGATAGGAGACAGGAGTGGGGAGGATCGGAGGCTGGGTCCTGGGGAGCAGCGGCGATCGGGGCGGGGGGGGGGGGGGGGGGCGGGTGGCAGGATCTTTAAACATTCCAGCTGCTCCTGGCTCCACATTCAGGTAAGTATATGTCAAAAACTTACCATTTTGGTAGCAGGCGGTCCCAAAGTCTAGTTCGACTGAGTGCTGGCGCCGGCTGCCTTAGGGCAAACGAATCTTGTAGCGGGGTCCTCAAACAGGCATTCGGCCCCATATTCGCACATGTAAAAGGCCTAATGCCTGTTTCAGGTGTGAGCCCTGGACGCCTATTTTTTTCACTTCACGAATATGGCGGGTGGCGCACTTCCTGCCCACCATATTGGGGGTTTAGTAGGTCGGTTAGGGCCTGAAAAACAGGTGCTTTGTGGCTGAATTTATAGGCCAAAGATTGCAATGACAGGCATGGCGTTTGTTTTTGTAAGCCAAGAAAATTAATATTTTCGCCCCGTAAATGGTAAGTGTGCTGCCTAGTATGGAACTTGGCCATACAGATCACACGGTCCAATGTTCCATTCTTCATCTGTTTTATGTGTTCTTAGTGCCCTTGGGCTAGGGAGGAGTAAAATCAGACTGGTTTCCTACTCCTGATTGCTATCCAGTGACTCCTATCAGGAGATACACAGGATGTGGGCAGGATCAAGCACACTCTGATCCACCCCTACGGTGGAATGCTACCTACCCTCACACAGAAAATGTTCCCTTTAGTGAGGATCCTCTGTAGCCTGGGTTGCTGAAGCTAACTATTATCCCAGCTAAGATTAATGTCTGCAAATTTTACCATTGAGTTTCTGAAACAAAATCATTGATATAAATCAGAAACAGTAGGAACCCCAGCACTCCATTCAATGCCCCATCATCACTCCTGTGACAAGTACCGATTTCCAGGATGTAATTTGAAACAGGCTCTGAAATGCAGGTCCTGAAGTGATGAAATACTTCACTGCAGTTAGTCATCCTGCTCCTGGACAATAAAAATATCAGTAACACCCTAATTATATAGTAAGTGTTGATTTTATTTAAGCTTGGTATGTGGCACTGAATTTGGCCATCTGCATCAAGGTAGCTGGCGCATGGCAAGCTCTCCTGGGTGGGTCCTTTCACCTTGCTAAAGACTGATGATCGTTGTATAGCATGGCATGACAGCTGTCAAAGGTGAAGCGCTTCTGCAGTAACTGCTTGCCTCTCTGCAACCCAATCATGGTAGTACCATACCCTGGATATATTAGCACATGATTGGCACGCAGAGAGCAGAAGCTCCACACCTCCGACTACTGGAATGGCCACTGGTTAAGGCATACGTTGATGCTATGTTCAGGAGGATGGTGACAACACCAGGGAAACTGCAAGGCTATTTCCATCCCACACAAGCAGGCTTTCTACCAATCAACTGTGACGTCTGCTTAGACCACCCAACCTTTCTTCCCAAGGGTTCAAAGAGAGTGTACAGACCAGAGAGTGGGAAAGATGAAGGAACCATTTGCTTATCGCACTTACGAGATCCAAATGATTGCTATTCCTTTTCCTTGATTGATGTACAGTAGGGTTAGCCAACGTTCAAGGCTCAAGAATCAGAAAAAGAACTTGTATCTGACAAAAAACATAAATTTTCAGACCCTTTTATGCTACCAATGGGGAGAGTTTGGGCCACATCCTAGACTTTGGACTTGAAGAGACTTTAGCTCAGCACCAAAGGTTAATAAATTTGTCTGGTACACCTTAGGCCTTGGTCTCCATTAAAGAGAAACTACAGCCTGGTGCCAACAATTAGAATACACGCAGGGTACAAGCTGCACTGTTTCATCCATTTGTCTTCTTCTCTCACTTCTGTTCCAGGAAGAAAATCCTCCCTCACTTCTATTTCAAGAAGAACTTACTGCCATTTTTACAGAAAGATCTTACTTTGGTTGCATTTCCCCCATTGATCAGAAATAATTCAGTCACTTGACATCTCTGAAAGTTTCAGCACGGTGTAGAATGTAATTCCATCAATAGACATTTATTTTGAGTTATTTCATCTGCAGGTGAATTATACCTATTCTGAGCCAGAAACCCCACAATCAGGACTAAAATTCACAATTAAAATGTAGATGGCATTTCACTGAAGAAGTAGCTGTTCGCTCTCACATATGTTTTGAAGAAAAAGCATTGCGGTCTTCAACTTTTCATATACATAGTAATAAAGTGGGCAAGTTTGACTCATCATTTTGCTTACTGCTCCCTGCTTGACTGTGTTCCCTACTCCTCTCTTGACGCTAAATCTCACTGTCTGGTTCTGCTGCTTGGGCAACCTCCTCCATTAACCACTTTCCCACTCAACTGTGCAGCTTTCCACTCTTCCCTCAATGCCACTTGGAGCAGCATGGGTGACTGTCCCATCAACAACAGCCAATAGCAGGTCACGCTAGCACTAGTTCAGCCGATGTTGAAGAGGATGAAATAGAAAGCTGTACTATAGCTGATTAGATCGAAAGGGAAAAGAATTGGATTTAGCAAGGGAAGAGTCACATATAGCTCACAGAATGCTGGTTGGCTACTCCTACTGTACAGACTACTCCACTTAAGGATAAATAAGGCCGATTTTAACTCCCTCTGCCGTGCTTACAGCCCCATTTACGCCACTTGTAATGTGAGCATTTGTACCAAGTGGTGAGGGGCCTAACCAGCGACCCTTAAAGGGACCATTGGAGGCTGCTCACAGAACGGCCCAGGAAATGTTAAATTATTTTTGGTGTGGCCAGGAGAAGCAGGACCTCTCCTTCTGGTTACACAGAAAAACTCTGCCGGTCCATCTGAAGACCTCCCTGGGATCATGCACTCCCCCTCCCCTCCCATCTGCTGGCTCTGACTTTTCAGCCAACTCAGCACAGAAGCTGACCGATTTCCTGCCACCCTCCCCACAACCGGTAAGCTACATCGAGGCTCCTGCTCGGTACCTGCAGCATGCTGGAGAAATGTAAATGAGACCCAGGCTACTACTGACCTGTTCTCCGCCTGTTGTTAAAATCGGCCTTAATTTGTTTCATCTAGACAACATCCCGTTTCATTTCAACAGGACTAAGTTCCCGATAAGGGCAAGCTAATCTTCTCTATGTATAGGCAGGAAATTTGAATCATTTATGCGCTACGTAGTTGGTATAGCTTGAGCAAAGGTACTGGGCCCTCCTTCATATAACTCTCCACTTAACTCTCCACGAAGTTCTCAGCCGAGGGCTCAATTTCTGCCCCACTACCAAAATGGACCCCACTAGTCTCGCGGCGGACACAGAGGAATTCATCAGGAGAATGAGGCTCCGGGAATTCTACCACAAACCCCAAGATTTCAGCAGCGAACCCAATGAGACAATCGACGATCCGGAACAGCAGACAGAGGGATCCGCGGTACAGCAACCGAAGAGGAAAGAGTCAAACTGGACTCCTCCGGAGGGTCGCTGCCCTCAGCTGGACATGTATGCTCAAGCTGTCAGGAAATGCGTCAATGCCAGATTCATCAGCCGCACTCAGAAGACAGTCCAGAATGTCACCCGAGCACAACGCAACGCCATCAACGCTCTCAAGACCAACCGCAACATCGTCATCAAACCAGCGGACAAAGGAGGAGCCATAGTCATACAGAACAGAACAGACTATTGCAAAGAAGCATACCGACAACTGGACAACCAGGAACACTACAGACGGTTACCCGCAGATCCGACCAAAGAACACACCCACCAGCTCAACAAACTGATCAAGACCTTCGATCCAGACCTTCAAAGCATCCTACGCATTCTCATCCCACGTAATCCCCGCGTGGGAGACTTCTACTGCCTCCCAAAGATACACAAAGCCAACACACCCGGACGTCCCATCGTATCAGGCAACGGAACCCTGTGTGAGAACCTCTCTGGATACATCGAGGGCATCCTGAAACCCATCGTACAGGGAACCCCCAGCTTCTGTCGTGACACTACAGACTTCCTACAAAAACTCAGTACCCACGGACCAGTTGAACCAGGAACACTTCTCACCACGATGGACGTCTCGGCACTATACACCAGTATCCCCCACGATGACGGCATCGCTGCGACAGCATCAATACTCAACACCAACAACAGCCAATCTCCGGAAGCCATCCTACAACTCATCCGCTTCATCCTGGATCACAATGTCTTCACCTTCGATAACCAGTTCTTTACCCAAACACACGGAACAGCCATGGGGACCAAATTCGCACCCCAATACGCCAACATTTTCATGCACAAGTTCGAGCAGGACTTCTTCACTGCACAAGACCTCCAACCAACACTATACACCAGATACATCGACGACATTTTCTTTCTATGGACCCACGGCAAGGAATCACTGAAGAGACTACACGATAACATCAACAAGTTCCATCCCACCATCAAGCTCACCATGGACTACTCCTCAGAATCAGTTTCTTTCTTGGACACACGAATCTCCATCAAAGACGGGCACCTCAGCACCTCACTCTACCGCAAGCCCACGGACAACCTCACGATGCTCCACTTTTCCAGCTTCCACCCTAACCACGTCAAAGAGGCCATCCCCTATGGACAGGCCCTGCGAATACACAGGGTCTGCTCAGACGAGGAGGAACGCGATGGACACCTACAGACGCTGAAAGACGCCCTAGTAAGAACGGGATATGACGCTCGACTCATCGATCGACAGTTCCGACGGGCCACAGCAAAAAATCGCATAGACCTCCTCAGGAGACTAACACGGGACGCAACCAACAGAGTACCCTTTGTCGTCCAGTACTTCCCCGGAGCGGAGAAACTACGCCATGTTCTCCGCAGCCTTCAACATGTCATCAATGAGGACAAACACCTCGCTATGGCCATCCCCACACCTCCACTACTCGCCTTTAAACAGCCACCCAACCTCAAACAGACCATCGTTCGCAGCAAACTACCTAGCTTTCAAGAGAACAGCGTCCACGACGCCACACAACCCTGCCACGGTAACCTCTGCAAGACATGCCAGATCATCGACACAGATACCACCATCACACGAGAGGACACCACCCACCAGGTGCATGGTTCATACTCCTGTGACTCGGCCAACGTTGTCTACCTCATACGTTGCAGGAAAGGATGCCCCAGAGCATGGTACATTGGCGAGACCATGCAGACGCTGCGACAACGGATGAACGGACACCGCGCAACAATCGCCAAACAGGAGGGTTCCCTCCCAGTCGGGGAACACTTCAGCAGTCATGGACATTCATCCACCGACCTTCGGGTAAGCGTACTCCAAGGCGGCCTTCGAGACACACGACAACGCAAAATCGTCGAGCAGAAATTGATAGCCAAGTTCCGCACCCATGAGGACGGCCTCAACCGGGATCTTGGGTTCATGTCACGCTACACGTTACCCCACCAGCGAACAAATGTTATCTGTTTTTAATATAATGGGTCATTTGCTGGCTCTCTCTGCCTTCCGGATGTTTCTGCCTCTCTCTGTGTTTTTTTTCTCTGTTTTTTTTCCCTGTTTGTTTTTTTGTTGAATGTGTATTCGGGGGTTCTGCAGGTGACACCTCTCTGTCTGAACACGGTGATTGCCTTGGCAACGGGCAGTTGCAGGGGCAGTCTGTAAACACCATGTATTGTTCTATATGTATAAATGCGTAGGCTTCAAGGAGTTCTTGAAACATTTGCCTGAGGAAGGAGAAAATCTCCGAAAGCTTGTGAATTTAAAATAAAATTGCTGGACTATAACTTGGTGTTGTAAAATTGTTTACAATTCTCCACTTAACAGCATTCAGTTTTGTGTTTTACTCCTTCCTGCTGAGGTGTTTACAATCTCCTATTACATTTCCTTCTCCTGCTGTCAAGCATCAAATTTTATTTGTCCCTAGGCCTAGAGTAAGCCCCTTTGGCTAGACCCCAAGATTTCCTCTGTATGTTTCTCTCACTCCCTTCTCTTTGTGGCTTTAACTCTCTATTCTTTAGGCTTCCTTTCAACCTTGGAACCAGCTCTGTCACTATGACTATCACAGGCCAGTTCGCAGTTATTACGTTGACAGTGGTTTCCAGTCCAGGAGATATGACTGATAATATCTGCTTAATGAGTGCACACCACTAAAAAATCACTAGGCTGATTGTTGCATCTGTAGTTCACTTTTGATGTGTTCATGTGAAAAATTTCAAAATAAAAGTTTCATTTTTCTAAAACTATCTGGTTTCCCATGTAACATGGAAGGGTGGTCTCCTGATAAGATTGACTCCTGATGTTGGTTAGGTTTTTTTTTCTTGACGTATTGAATTTGATCTTATATCTAGGAACAGCCTCCTCTAAAATTTTAGTTCCCTGATGAAAGTTTGCACTGTAACAGATCTCTGTTGTAACTACCACTCCCCCAGCTTTCCCTATCTCCCTCCACCTTCAAAGGCTTCTTTAAAACCTACCTCTTTGGCCTCCTCCCTACTCCTTGGCTGGGTATTTTATCACTGTAAGATAATTGGCATTCAAACCCATGCATAGCAAAATAAAATCATCAACAGTCATGCTCATATAATCACAAAGTGAGACAACTAACTGACTTTCGTTACTTACCCTGGCATTTTTTCACCTCTGTAAAGCACTTTGTTGTTAATGTTTTCTATTTTAAAGGAATTATATAAGTTCAAGTTGTTGTAATATCAATTTGTTACATCTTAAATTTTCCTATAGTAAAATTTCAAGTAACAAATGTGATTGGTGACACAATGCATTCTGCTAATTACAAGAGTGCCAAAGATAACTGATCAGACATTTCACTATGGTGAGACTGTAAAAGGAATCAACTGTTATCAAAATCTTCACATCATTGCTTAGCAACATTCACTACAAACAGCGACTGACTGATTTTGTAGCCATATTAATGTCATCTAGTACATATTTCTTTTGTTTGTTTATCTGAGGTACAGTACATTGTACTGGAGTGAAACCATTATTGATACTTCATATTTATTCTCAGATTTGTGAACTGCAAGTGAAAGAAAAAGGAATTCATTGGACCAGTCTGACGCAAGCTTCAGTTCTCCTCATGGCAAAAGTGCACAGAATTTCTATCAGACTGATTCATATCACATTGGTTCAAACAACGCTTATTCACAGCTGGCTTCAAACAAAATCAAATCAAATCAAATCGGACACTGTAGGAGTTCAGGCAACTTTTTATAGATTAAGAATTATGCTGTTCTGTCCTGTGTTTAATGAGCTGAACTACGCAGCTTCATGCCTATCATAGTATCATAGAATCAGACATCACAGAAGGAGGCCATTCGCCCCATTGTTCCTAAGCCGGCTCTTTGAAAGAGCTATCCAATTACTTCCACTCCTTTGCTCTTTACCCATAGCCCTGCGATTTTTTTCACCTTTAAGTATTTATCCAATTCCCCTTTGAAAGTTACTATTGAATCTGCTTCCACCATCCTTTCAGGTAATGCATTCCAGATCATAATAACTCAATGCATAAAAAAAATTCTCTTCATCTCCCCTCTGGTTCTTTTGCCAATTACCTTAAATCTATATCCTCTGGTAACCAACCCTCATGCCAATGGAAACAGTTTCTCCCTATTTACTCTATCAAAACCCCATATAATTTTGAACAACTCTAAATCTCCTCTTAAACATCTCTGCTCTGAGGAGAAAAATCCCAGCTTTTCCAGTCTCTCCACATAACTGAAGTCCCTCATCCCCAGTACCATTCTTGTAAATCTCCTCTGCACCCTCTCCAAGGTTCAAGTATGGATTCAGTTTTAGGTTAAGTTTTGGTTCAGTATGGGGCCAATAGGGGTCAGTTTTGGTTCAGTATGGGTCAGTGTGAATTCAGTTTTGGTTCAGTATGGGTTGTTTTGGTTCAGTATGGGTTCAGTTTTGGATTCAGTATGGGGTCAGTTTTGGTTCAGTATGGGTCAGTGTGAATTCAGTTTTGGTTCAGTATGGGTCAGTGTGGATTCAGTTTTGGTTCAGTATGGGTCAGTGTGGATTCAGTTTTGGTTCAGTATGGGTCAGTGTGGATTCAGTTTTGGTTCAGTATGGGTCAGTGTGGATTCAGTTTTGGTTCAGTATGGGTTCAGTATGGGTTGTTTTGGTTCAGTATGAGTTGTTTTGGTTCAGTATGAGTTGTTTTGGTTCAGTATGGGTTTAGTTTTGGATTCAGTATGGGTTCAGATTTGGTTCAGTTTTGGATTCAGTATGGGTTCCATATGGGTTCAGTATGGGTTGTTTTGGTTCAGTATGGATTGGTTTGGTTCAGTGTGGGTTGAGTATATGTAGTTCTCCCGGAAACACTGCTTCCAGTATTTTTAGGGTATTGCTCAACAGGCACTAGATGCCTTCTGATATCTCACTCAAGTGGCCATTTTGCATGTGTGAGCCCAGGCAGCTTCGATAGACACATTTGTAATTCCTAGTTATGGTCAACTGTAAAAGCAGTCTGGTAGAAAATGCAAAGCAAACACAACTGTTGCAGAGCATTATCCTAATGTTTACCAAAGTATAAAGAAATTTTGTTTGCTTAACTGCTTCAATAGAAATGGACTTATGTCAAAGAAGTTCCAAAGGATAATTATCCAAGTTCAGGCTGCTAATCTTTAGTTCTGTTGAGGACACACCAGGCACAGTAAAGGGATAGTAAAGAGTAAATAGTCTTTGAGGGAAGGATATGAAGAGCTATCTGACATTTACAGGAATGGCATTGCTGATTTACCATTGAATATTGTAGGTAGGAAAGACATAACAACATTTATATAGCACCTTCTCATGCCCTCATGGTATCCCAAATGCTTTATAACCAATAGATCACTTTTGAAGTGCAGTCACTCATTATGTAGGCAAAGGCAGCAGCCAAATTGCACACAGCATGGTCCCATCAATAGCAAATGAATGGATAAATGACCAGATAATCTGCTTTTTGGTGATGTTTGTTGAAGAAGGAATATTGGTCAAGACATCAGAAGAACTTGCTGCTCTTCTTCAAATGGTACCATGTGATATTTTCTGTTCACCTGAGCAGGCTGATGGTCCCTCAGTTTAATGTCTCAACCAAAAGATGGCACTTCTGGCAATGCAGCACTCCCCCAGTACTGCACTAAAGTGACACCTTAGCCTATGACCTCAAGTCTGTAGTGAGACTTGAACCACAATCTTCAGACCCAGAGGTAGGAGTGATACTAACTGAAGCAAGCAAATTCTAGATACTGGTCATATCTTCACAAGAAGAAAAGAAAAAGAAAATTGCATTTGTTTTGTTTCAAATTCTGAGGCTGAGCTTACTGCAGTAATGTAATAGAAAAGAAAGAGCTTTGTTTTTTTTTATCTATGGTTAAAATAATCAGCTGGATTGTCAGTCATTTCTTTTACAAGTC
The DNA here is from genome assembly GCF_035084215.1 of Heptranchias perlo. NCBI lineage: Eukaryota > Metazoa > Chordata > Chondrichthyes > Hexanchiformes > Hexanchidae > Heptranchias > Heptranchias perlo. Next base: position 25,930,028 of record NC_090353.1, read on the forward strand.
ACTGCCTCAGTCAAATCAAATCAAATATGTTAACCCCAAGACCATGTTACTACGGCTTAAACTCTTGCATTGTGGAGGATGAACTGAAAGGAAAGGCCAAGGAGATATTGGGTTGAGACAGTGTTGGAAGCATCAAGCATACTTTTCAATGGGACATTAATAGACCAGTTATATTGCACAGTCTGTATCAATGTGATATGGTCTTGGCTTTGCAGCAAACCGTATTGTAATTTGGGTGTGACATCAACTAAATTGCATTTAGGGAAGAAGCAGGAGACTCCCCTCCAGGAGGTAGTCTTATACAGCTTCTACTTCACACACCTGTTGCAATATAACTGCAGTCAGTGCAAACCAAGTTTGAAAGTCTGGGATCTTGTTAAACCTCGGCCTAGGATTCCTGATCGTAATGCCAACAGTAATCCAGTAAAATGAATGGGTTACCGTGGGTGTTACAATTGGAAAATCTAGGCTTTCATTTACAATCTCTTTGATATTATCAGAGAGTCATTGGGAAAGTTGGTTCAGCAATTGACTATTTAACCCCTTGAATACTGAGTTTCCTTTATGCTATTTAAACTTTGAATTTATTTTGAACTGTGTGATATTTAGGGAGATTATTTTCTGTACTACTTTTACCCAATACGGCAACTTAAAGTTAAGTGTCCACATATGAGGACAACATATTTTGGGATCCTTTCTAAAGGTTGTGGAGCTCAGAACTTTTGCCAAGCTTTCCAAAAGCCACGTGGGCCCAAAAACCAGTGGATGGCAAAACAAATGTGAAGGCCGCAATCAGAGTCTGTGAACAAATAATGGAGCAGCACAGCACTCAAAATCCCTGCATGATAGCTGGTAAACAAACAATGCTGCTGCATGAGGTGGGTACAAGGAGGATTTCCCTGTTTGGCACTCCAAGGCATCCTCCTCAAGAGACGGTGATGGAGCATGGCTGGGAGGAGGTGATGACTAAAGATCAACGCTGTGTGTAGATGCTGAGAACCTGGCAAGTACAGAAGATGATGTCAAAATGTTGCGGAAGTATGGCCTCAAATTATTATGCCCATATGCTACACAAATTATTATCTGCCCATATGCTATACAAATTATTACTTGCCCATATGCTATACAAATTATTACCTGCCCATATGCTAAACAAATTATTACCTGCCCATATGCTATACAAATTATTACCTGCCCATATGCTATACAAATTATTTCCTGCCCATATGCTATACAAATTATTACCTCCCCATATGCTATACAAATTATTACCTCCCCTTATGCTATACAAATTATTTCCTGCCCATATGCTATACAAATTATTACCTCCCCTTATGCTATACAAATTATTTCCTGCCCATATGCTATACAAATTATTACCTCCCCTTATGCTATACAAATTATTTCCTGCCCATATGCTATACAAATTATTACCTCCCCTTATGCTATACAAATTATTTCCTGCCCATATGCTATACAAATTATTACCTCCCCTTATGCTATACAAATTATTTCCTGCCCATATGCTATACAAATTATTACCTCCCCTTATGCTATACAAATTATTGCCTGCCCAAATGCTATACAAATTATTACCTGCCCATATGCTACACAAATTATTACCTGCCCAAATGCTATACAAATTATTTCCTGCCCATATGCTACACAAATTATTACCTGCCCATATGCTATACAAATTATTTCCTGCCCATATGCTATACAAATTATTTCCTGCCCATATGCTACACAAATTATTACCTGCCCATATGCTACACAAATTATTATCTGCTCATATGCTATACAAATTATTACCTGCCCATAGGCTATACAAATTATTACCTGCCCATATGCTATACAAATTATTTCCTGCCCATATGCTATACAAATTATTACCTGCCCATAGGCTATACAAATTATTACCTGCCCATATGCTATACAAATTATTACCTGCCCATATGCTATACAAATTATTACCTGCCCATAGGCTATACAAATTATTACCTGCTCATATGCTATACAAATTATTACCTGCCCATAGGCTATACAAATTATTACCTGCCCATATGCTATACAAATTATTACCTGCCCATAGGCTATACAAATTATTACCTGCCCATATGCTATACAAATTATTTCCTGCCCATATGCCACACAAATTATTACCTGCCCATATGCTACACACATACTGTTAGCCCACGACAAGCCCTAAGACAACTTCATCCCTCTTTCATTGCTTACGCTGCTCATCAATGCTCCAAGCAGGCCACACATTCAAACTGCAACTTCTAACCAAAACTCTTGGCACACTGACATGTCGTTGAAAGAGACCTGGGCGTTTTAGTACACTCAATGCTCAAAGTGTCCAGCCAATGGAGATCAGCAATCAACGAAGTCCTTAGAATGTGGAAGTACACAGCCAAAACAGCAGAAGTTGTGATTAAACTGTACAGTACTCCGATCAGACCACACCTCACTTACTGAGTGCAGTTCTGGTCGCTGAGAAACAAACGAGACATTCAAGCAGAGGTAGTGCAGGAAAGAGTCACCAGGCTGATCTCTAGTGCCAGGGATCTAAGTTATGAGGAAAGACTGAGGGGACTTGGGCCTTTCAGCTTGCAAAGGAGGTATCTGAGAGATGATCTTAGAGAGGCATATAAGATAGTAAATAGTATGGAAAGTATAATTGGAATACTACTTTAAATTTAACAGTGGGAGTAGGACTAGGGCACGCAGGGTCAAACTAGTAAAAATTAACTTTAGGACTGATATCTATATGCTGAGAAACCGGATAATTCCCTAATTCATTCTTTAACTCCTCACCAAGGAATTGTCTGGGGTTTCACCTCCCAGCCTAGGTATAGGGATGAATGATACTTGAGCCTTGGCTCCCAAACTGTCTTACATTTAAACATGGATCAAAATGAGTTTAGTTTACTAACTCTCGGTTAGGTTACCCTCAAGCTGCCAAATCATCAAGGAAGAAGCCAGACCACGAGTCATGCACTAAACACTGTTCATTGGTTACAAAACACAACTTAAAGTAAAAGTTGGGTACACGAATGCTTAATAGACACACGTACATGTAATCAGAGTTATCTAGCAGTTGAGCAGCAAATTGTTAATGGACAGAGTTACTTAACAAAACGAGTTGCAAAGGTTACACAAGCAATTCAGTGTATTATTGAAACTTCCTCTTTGAAGCAAAAACCTAGTGAGACCTATTAAGATAAACATTTCCACTTAAGGTGTACAATTCCTTCAGCATACAACGATTAATTATATGTCATGATTAATGGTATAATGAAGCATATTAATGCTGAGAGGGCTCCAATGTACTTCAATTTGAATTCTGCTAATAAATTCTTTGCACACTGCATCCACTGCGGGGGGGCAGAAGTGTAATGAAGTAACCCTCTTGACTGTATTGTGACTGTTAAGTGTTCTATTTATATATAATTTTAATATTTATCATGCTGATTGTTGGTCCATGAAGGGGTCACTAGGAATACCAAGTGCAGCATCATCCTGGATTTAAACACAGTTATGCCTGAACGCGATTTTGTAATTCAGGATCCAGTGCACATACAGCAACGCTATTAGAAACTAGTCTCTGGATGTTGTTAAATTCAGCCTCATAGATCATTGTTCAGAATTGAAAAGCAAATTCTCCCCCCCCCACTTAATATTGCTTTTCTCATCACTGTTTGGAGTTACAGTTGAGTTTTATTAAAGACACATCAAAATGATAACTGCACTCAGACTTTAAAAAAATTTTACTTCATAAAAGGATTTTCATTATAATCAAACTCCTCAGAATTGGTTTTCATAGTACAGGCTGGCATTTCTCAGCGTGCTACTGACTGTGTTATAGTTTAGATAGTTGGGATTTATATAGCACCTGTTGATAGGACATACTGCAATGTTAGCAAGTTAAGTTACTATATTACCTTTTTATAAAATCTTGAAGCAGAGTGTGAATGATATTTTAATACTTAACTTACTCTATTAATACTGCCTTCAACACAGGAGAAATGTTGGTTTGATTTTGTACGACATCTGTTTTTATTGAAGCATCACAAAGTGGTTTTCAATTTAAAGGGGAAACATTTAAAGGGAGTTTTTAAATCTTAGATAAGAGTATAATTTTCTTTGATACTGAATAAAAAGTATTCCTTAGACTTTCCTCCCCCTTTAACATGAGACGTTGGGTTAATTTGCATATACTTTACCAGAATTTGCCAATATTTCTAACGTCTGTAATATTCACATATTATTAAAAATCTTTAAAAAACTCAAGATATTTCAATTTAAATCTACACCACATATAAATTAGAGTGAAAAAGCAGTAATAAATTTTCAAATACATTGACGAGTTACATAAAAATTCAAAGATGTAAATGGCTTCATAGAAGCTGGCACGTAAATAGCTTAGCAGATGTCATTTAAATAGCCTATTAGAGGATGCCTCATAAACAAATGATGCAATGTTAATGACTGTGTATAAGATGCCATGTAACTAGCCTGACAGATAATGTCATATAAATAGCCTGATAGAAATTGTAACATAAATGCCTTCTCTCTTTTTCTCTTCCTTGCAATTTGTGTTTCATTCCATTATTTTCACAAACATACTGTCAGCACATTCTCTATCACTCTCCACAATTTCTAAATCTACATTTAAGTCTGTTATTGCTGATGGCTCAATTGCTGACCTGTTACTGCTGCATGTTGAAACCCTAGCATCGAACAATGCCCTTCTACCCAATACATAACTGTATCATGAGAGCACACACTTCAGGATTCTAGCTATTACACCTTTAACTTTAATGCTGATACTGCTTCAGCCAAATTTATTTCAGGGGCCACATTACACTGAACTTCTAAAATGACATTAGTTTGTTGATGCTCCAATCTGACTCCACCCTGTCTACAAATGAACTACATCCCACCACAGGACCACAGTCTTTAACTTTGGATTCTCTCATATTGTCTCCTCCCTGTCCTTTGTTAATAACCAGTTTTTGTCTCTATTAATCCCTGCCATGCCTATGTAAGCTAAATTACTGCTCTGTCCAATCACCGCTGGTCTGCCGCTTGGGACCTGAGCCCACTATTTATTTTTTTAATTGGCCCCTCTCAGGTCCTTCTCGTCTGTCTCCTCCCCTTCCTGTCATGCCACCTTTCATTCCTTCCCACTCGGGGTTCTTTTCGCCCTCAAATCCCTATTCCAACCCAACAAAATTCCTCTGCCTTCCTACTCTCCTGCCCCCAAACCAGGCTTGAATCCCCCTTGGGTAAGCTCAATGGCCACCCTCTGTGCCTCTATCGACATTCTCCAAAGGGCCTATTGAGGCACCAGTCTCTGCCTCCTTTACGAGCAGCAATCTCAACTGCCTCACCCTCCTCTCGCGCCGATCTTCCCACTAAGCGCCCTGGGGCTAATCTTGTCAATTTCATTCCCATCCACTTCCCCCACCCACCACTTCCTCCTGCTCCTCCGACTCTGCCAGCAGATCAGCAATCATAAGCCCATTCCGCATTTCCCTTCAGAATGTCCATTCACTCACAAACAAGGCCCTTGTCATCCAAGACCTTATTGTGGACGATAGACATCTTGAATTTGGCTCACGGTTGGCAACAATTTGTCCCATTCTGAAGCCTCCCACTAGCAGCCCCGCTCAAACTGTCACAGTGCCAGCATGGCCCTTATCACCAAATCACCAAGGTCTGCCCTTGCTCCATTGGTACCTTCTTCTCCTTCGAGCACCACACTTTGTTCCAGCCCTCTGGCCCCTCCTTTAAAATCCTCGTTCTCTACTGCTACCTCAAGCATCACCCCAAGTTTCTCACCAAGATATCCTCCCTCAGCCTCAGCAAGGAGCAACTCCTTATTCTCAGTGATTTCAATCTCTCTCTCAACTCGTCTTTCCCTCTCACCTCTGATTTCACTGCCCTTCCTGTCCCCCCTAAGCTTCTCACTTCATATAAACTCTCCTACCCATGTCATGGCCACCCCTTCAACCTTGCCATCTCACGTGGCCTCTCTACTCCCATAGTCTCGACCACAGACAAGGCCATCTCCTATCGTGTCCTTGAATCCCTCACCCCCCAATATCCCCCTACCCCCTTCAAATCCCACTTCGTTCTGCATCTGACCCTGGAAAACACATCCCCCAATTCACTTACTTTCAAACTCCTACTGCCTAGCCTTTGGCCCTCCATTAGTCATGATACTTCTCCAGATTTATCAGCAGAGAGTGCTTTTTAAGATAGAGCTATGTTTACAAGGCCCCGAGCGCCCCCATGTTTGTCTGGGGCCTTCTGGGCAATGGCCCCATAGGCCAATGTGTTAATGCGTCCCTGGTTCACATGTCTGAATTATAAATGACAGAAATAGCAATCCTTCAGCCAATGAAATTGTCCGCAGAATTAAAGTACTTAACATCAGCTGTAAGAAGTGAAGGGCTGTCAGTGCCAGTCGAGCCGTGTCCCAGAGGCAGCATATTCAGGAGAGGAGTGGAGAAAACAGGAAGAAAAAAGACTTTATTATTTCTGGTACAACATAGCAGCAAATATTTCAAGAGGTAACAGACTTCATTATAACTAAAAAAAAAATTCAGGTGCAAATGCCTAAAATAAGCAGTTGTTAGCTGGAGTTCCTGCTATTTAACAGTTTGCCCCTGACTTAACAAAATTATTTTGAGCGTTGACATTCGAAATCCATGGAGAACATCCTAAATCATTCATACGTCCTCACTTTGGCAGAGTTACACTGGTAGAGCCGAAAACAACCTTGGAAGTGCACAGCTGAGATTCTGTAACTGGAGCTTCTTACCAGCATTGCTGGGGGTTCACGGCTGTTAAATTTAGTGCAGAAACCGTGGCTAAGCAAACTACCTTCTGTGATGATTTTATGTCTTCAGCATGTAGCACAATGTATGTAGAAACTGCTGGGCACTGCTCCAAAAGCTTACTGTTCTACATGGCTTTTGTGATCTGTTCATCCTCTAAGACATGTAGCTGTCACACTGTGCTGCCTTCTTAAATGTTACAAGGTTAATACTTTGCATTTACTCCATGGGTTGTACAACAATCAATGTCAATTGTGATGAACTGCAGCATCACTTGGAGAAGAATTGCAGCCCAAAGGATAGAGCGCTGGGTTCCTGAACAGATGGTCACAGGCTTTGGGATACATCAGTTGTAGATAAGCCACTAGATGGAGCACCTTACAATAGCAGGGCTTTTTTTTGGAACAGGATGAGGAACTGTCATTGTTCATCTTCCTCTTTGCTGCTTTTTCTCCTCTGATTACGGAACGGTATTGGTGACATTTGTAGTCCTCAGTCAAGGACTTGTTTTTCTTTTCCTCTACCAATTTTCTCCGCTCCCCTCCTCTCCTGAAAGCTTTAACTCCTCGCTGGGATATAATTCTGTGAGTGCCAGGCGTCCTGTTATCAAACCCAAATGGTATTATTCATTTGTGAGTCTGAACAGTGGGTGTCACCATCTTATTTGCTTGGGGGAGGATCACAGCTGAGTCCAATCTTGTCTTTACCCCATGTTCATGCAATCGCACTTCCAACAGAGATCAATGGATAGTAATTAGGAGTGGGATTCCTAGCTGATTTTGCCATCCTTAATCCAAAGGCACTGCGGCCAATTGTATCTCCTCTACTGTCACTGTGACTCAAATCAGCTAACTCAATACAAACCGAGGATTGAATGGGAGGTCCCTGGTCTGTATGGGTTAGTTACTCACTGACTGAACTCCATGAGCAATTGAGGGATCTTATCACAGAATTCTAATATTTCCAAGTAATGAAGTCCTGCATCAGTAATGAAATAAACCTGCCATGATATTATAATATAACTTATTCTGTGCCTGACATTTTCAATAAGCATAGTGATTTCCCTCACTGATTCTCAGGACTGCTGTATATTGGCAGTGCGATTGGCAGAGTGAGGTGTTAGAATTCCTGTTCTAACTGATGATTATATGGTCAACCACACTGCTAATAGTATAATATCTGCTGAAGTGTTGGGCAATGATATATTTCTAGGACAACAGTTGACAGAAATGCTGGCTGTTTGTGAGAATTGAATTTTGAGTGTACGTGTATGCACGTGTGCATATGTGAGAATTTGTGCGTGTGTGTGCATATGTGTGTGCGTGCACATATTAAATACCAACGGTGCAGGCATTACATGGGAGCAAGGCGCGATGGGTGTCTCACCTCCTGACTGCCCAAAGCCTCTACACCATTTACAATGCTCCTGTCATCGACTATTCACCACTCGCCTGGATGGCTGTATTTGCAGCAACACTCAAGAAGCTCGCCACCATACTGGACAAAACAGTTTGCTTGATCGGTGCCCCTGCCACTGGACTCAATATTCACCTCCTTTAGCAATGTGGCTGCAGTGTGCATGATCTGCAGGATGCACTGCAGATACGCACCAAGGTTAATTCAACAGCACCTCCCTCCTCTGCGACTCTACCACAAAGAAGAATAAGATCAGCAATGTTGTGGGGGAACACCATCACCTTCAAGTTCCCCTCCAAGTCACACACCATTCTGACTTGGACATACATCGGCGTTCCTTCATCGTCACTGGGTCAGAATCCTGGAATTTCCTACCTAACACCATTGTGGGAGCACCATCACTACAAAGATTGCAGCGGGTCAAGGAGAAGGCTCACTGCCACCTTCTCAGGGCAACTAGAGATGGGCAATAAATAAAGAACAGATGCAGGTCGATGACACTCACTGCTGTAAAAAGCATTTAAAAAAAGAATAATTCTTGGGGTGTGGGTCCCTGCCTGAATCACCCACACCCCAAGAATTATTCTTTTTTTAAATGCTTTTTACAATAGTGAGTGTCATCGACCTGCATCTGTTGTCTGTATTTATGGTACAATAGTATCTGTTTCTCAATTGCTTATCACATTTTTCATGCAATGATCTGAATCTTTCCAATCTGTCTCAACTTGGCCATAAACCAATGTTGCAAAAAGTTGCAATGCATCATACTTTGTGGTGGGAAATCTGCATGTAAAAAAATAACAAATAAGCATATCAAGTAATGAATCCCAATCCAAAATGAAACAAAAGGAACTGGGAAATTCTTAGAGCAACTCATCTGCTAATTATTATCTCCTATTCTTTGGCCGAATGATTTCAGACTGGTTGAATCGCTTTCATGTTCTGATCAGTTACTGTCATTTCCCACATCGCAGATAACAAAAATTCAGAAATACTATTCAAAAAATCCCGCAGATTTCAAGAGATTTCTAACAACATCATGTAGATTCCATTAGTGTCAGCTTACCAGCAGACATTTGAAAGCAATTTTCACTAAAGATTTAGCATTTGATTACCAGAATCTATCACTTTCTGAGACGGAGAAGAATTTTCTGTACTAAGACTTTGCAAGTAATGAACATTTCCTGTTAGTAATTCTTTTTACTGCATTCACAGACTATTATTATTATTACCTTAAATTGTAATTAATATTTTATTGATATAAACACAAATTTGCTTGTAGATAAATTAAAAATTTCTATCCACTGATTATTTTCCTAGATTGGACTGGATTTAAATTGACAAAAAATAGAATTGGTCCTTAATCCAACAAACTCTGATGCTAAACACAGCTGACCATGAGGCTGTTAATGCGCTTTTCATTGCCTGTAGTTCAGCTGCACATCAATAGGACGCAGAAGGCCTTATAAGCACCCAATGCGCAGTGTATGTCATAATGCAACATGTGAAATGGGTACTGTGTGAGAAGAACCACTCCATACCTTGAGTCCTTTCTCTTAAATGGATTAAATTGTTGATAGCGGCTGCTGAAATTGTTTGTACCTATTTCAGTGCTTATTTGCTATTTTACTATTAACCTGATCATCTGCTTTGCTGTTTTGCAAGAAAGGAACTCACTAAGAATTTCTTCATCTGGACCCTGTCTGCCATCTGTGCCAGTTATCCCAGCGATACCTCATTCTGTTCCTTCTATATAATAGCTATGGGTATCCTTCTGGCCATCCAGAGGTACTTGCAGGTTGTGGAGGAGGAGTGGGAGGAACAGATAAGATATGCCAGGCAGTTGCCTTGGCACCTTATGGAATCAGTTAGGACCATTTTCTCATGGGTTTGTGTAAACACGGTTTCATATCATTTATGAGTTATAATATCTAATACAGAGAAAGGACAGAAATGAATTGTCAAAATTTTGAAGTATAAATATGGGTACTAATTACAGAACTAAAATCTAAAAGGTGATACGTGACTTGTGATTTTTTTTAACTGGGATAAATATAAGTTGATCTGTCTGTTAATGCATCCTCATTAACAGTTACAGTCAAGGACATACAGAGAATCTGCACAAGATGATTTCAAACACCTGAAATTCATCTTTATAATGACCATAACCCAGCAAATTATTTTAAATTGCTACGTGGACACAGGCAATAATGATGTACTATAATATCCCTCACATTCAAATACCATGATGTTGTTATGTCACCCATGCATATAGCTATTGCGTGGGAGGCCAGCTCTTTATATTCATTACTGCCTGATTAGAGCAACATATAAGCATGGAGTTGAATGTAATTTGTCATTCTTCTCTGCCAATTATGTCCAAAACAGAACTCTTTAATACATTTTCAAAAATTGCTTTCACAACGTTACAAACATTAAATTGTTAATCAGCACTTTTGTTCCATGAGCTAATAGCAACCAATTCTAATTAATGTACAAATGTTATGAGAAACAATTGCTTGTTATAAAATCAGCATATTCTGGTGTACAAATATCCTAGTGGAATCTATTAAGATATTGTCAATAAGGACATTTCCTAAGTATCTGAATCTAATTCACATAATCATTTTACAGATGTATTGAGTCATAAAGAGAGCGAACATGGAAATGACTATATTAAATATCAATAACATGCAGATTAGCTAAAAGTAAAAGGATAATGACTTCTGCAGATCTTCCAAGAATGAATATATTTTGCAGCTAATGTATTAAATGGTACAAGTGTAAGATGTACAGGCATTCAAATATTTTTTTCCACAATAATCCTATTTACACCAAGCTGACAATGTCAATTTTTATTTTACTAGATTAAGATGAAACTAATCCATTCACTTGTAATTAATCCTCTGTTAACTAGTTTTGTAGTGTTGAACGATTTGCCAATAAACCTGAGGATGTCAACAGATCTTAGCATTTCCCAACACTTGGTGAACAAAGCTAGAATAGGAACATAGGAACAGGAATAGGCCATTCAGCCCCTCGAGTCTGCTCCGCCATTCAATTACATCATGGCTGATCTGTATCTCAATTCCACTTGCCTGGCTTAGTTCCATATCCCTTGATGCCTTTACCTAACCAAACACTTTCGACTAGTTTGGAAATTCCTTTTACAGTTTGGGATTAACATCGCCATCGGTATTTGATGCAAACCAGAGGACAAACACCTCCAACTCATGTTTTACCTAAATAAATTCATTCGTGTGAATGTGCTAAAGGAAATAAAGTTGTACCCCTACTAATTTACACCACAATGTGTGAGTCAATGTACTATGTGAATACTCTGAAATTTAGAGACTCACCTGACTTATCATCACTACTGTAATGTGTCTTATTCACAGGACACTCCGCACTTTATTGTTTGGTGATTTTTTATTTTTGCTTAAATCTTCACAAAATGAACAACCTGAAACACTGTCACTTAGAAAGAATGTGGGTAACACTGGCAAAGCCACATTTATTGCCCTGCAATTATTTTTGTAACTGAATGACTTGCTAGGAAACTTGTAAAAGTCAATCACATGTAAACCAGACCAGCAAGTTTCCTGAAGGACAGTCATGAGACAATTCTTTTCCTGGTACCAGCTCACAAATCACCAGATTTGTTGAATTTATTTACACAATGAATAGGATATGAACTCATGAACTTTGAGTTACTAGACCAGTTTCTCTACACTACTCTATCCTATGTTGTGAGTATTTAAACGACAACAGCTACAGCTTTACATAATCATCTCCAGGTTCCTGTCTATTTATCTGCTAGTCATACCAATGTCATTACTGTGAAGAGCTAAGGATGTCTTGATTAAAATCATAAGAATTTCTGCATTATAGATTTTTATAGGGTTCTGTAATATTCCAGTATTGTAGCAACTTTAAAATGCCTCTTGTGGTTGTGTTTCCTTGTATTGGGGAAGGTGTGGAATATATATCCACTTGTCTGGGTTCACTGCCCCATAAATATTCAAATAGTGTAACTTCTGGGTTCTTTCTTTCCTTTGATGTCTCTAATTACATTTGAGGAATAAAGTAAATCTGCAGCTATGTGAAGTGCATGTGTTCTTACTAACTCATCAGGAACCAATGATCAAATCTGAAACTTTCCTATTCTGTATGGTTCAGCGCTCCATCACGCATTACCATGAGGGAACCTATTTCCAATGGAAGTGATTAAACCTCTGTAAAAGTTACACAAGATTTATTGTGCTTGGAAAGTTAATGCAGCTATATGAAGAAATAGGTTAATTAAGTATGAGGACAAAGCAGTTTGATTGACTTACCTGATGTGACAATGATATAGTGAATTTATAAAATATGTACTGTCAAATTATATTCATATGACCTCTGAGTGTCACAGTGATAATGAGTAGTCCAGAAATCCAGTAATTGATGACAGGAAGGAGACAGCAGGAAGACCAGTTGAGTGATCATGGAGGGGCGGGGGGCCGGGATGTAACCAGGGAAATTTTTTTGTTGATTTCCCCATATCTTTAATGCCTTGTATCATAGTATCATAATAGGTACAGCACAGGAGGAGTTCATTTAGCCCATCGTGCTGTTCCGGCTCTTTGGAAGACCTATCCAGTTAGTCCCATTCCCCTGCTCTTCCCCATAGCCCTGTAAATTTTTCCCTTCAAGTATTTATCTAATTCCCTTTTGAAAGTTACTATTGATTCTGGTTCCACCACCCTTTCAGGCAGTGCATTCCAGATCATTACAACTCACTGCGTAAAAAAATGTTTCCTCATATTGCCTCTGGCTCTTTTGCCGATCACCTTAAATCCGTGTCCTTTGGTTACCGACCCTATTGCCACTGGAAACAATTTCTCCTTATTTACTCTACCAAAACCGTTCATGATTTAGAACACCTCTATCAAATCTCCCCTTAACCTTCTCTATTCTAAGGAAACCAACCCCAGCTTCTCCAATCTCTTCACATAACTGAAGTTCCTCATCCCTGGTTAAGCATAACTTCCTTGCTTGTGTTTCATTTATAGATGTTTAATACAGTTAATGCCTGGAAGGACTAATATATTAAAACCAAAATTAAAAACCTATTTCACAGGTACTCGGAGTAGACGGCAGCATCCTTTATTATTTACACATGTGATTTGTAATAGGTATAACAATCAATAATGCCGTAAAAGTTCAGAGGTATAAGATGAAAAAAAGTATTCTTATATAGACCGTTTATATGTGGAATTTGATCATCTGTTGATATGTTGCTTACTCAACAAGTTTTACACGACATCCTTTACTGTAGTGCAACTCATCAGATTATTAACAAATGGAAACTAAGGGTATATTTACAATACAATTACACTGTAAGTATGGAGCTACATAGAACACCAGGATGAAGCAGAGTGAGGCTCCCTGGAAGAGTTAGTTTGGACCTTCACATCTGATTTTCATTCCACAGCCAGGATTTCCTGTCCTTGTTCCACCGATTTTTCAGCGTCATTTGGGAGTGGGGGGAATGGGTGGGAGATATGCCCCACCCCTTGCCATATATTTTTATGTCCCTCCAATTTCCTGCTGGAGGAACAAACGGTAAATATTCTGCACACCCATTTATGGGCAGGCCCTTTGCAAATGACAGAAGTGCATCATCTGATGTATTTCCACCGTAGCAACGCTAGATGCAAGGGATGCTTGTTCTCTGACTGATTGCACAGACAGTAGTGCCAAATTTGAAATTTAAAAAGAATTGACCTGTTTTACTGAGAGCTCAGAGGATGTTGGTGAAGGCCAGAGAGCCCGTCCAAACTGTATTAATGATCTCGAGGGCCAAACATTCACCAGGACCAGGATCTTTGTGACGGGCAGAACTCCAGTCACACCAGAAATGTGCCCACTACAAGTGTACTGTCCATGTGAAGCTGAGACTACTTCACACTAAAGTTGTGGTATGAATGCACCATAAAGTAACATAGGGGGCCTAATCAATATTAATCATTATTAGATGGGTTTATAGCTATGAACCTAGGATCTCTCCATTTAAAAACTCAGTGTATGACAACCAATGGTTCAGTTGGTAAAGCCACTGCTCAATTGGGACAGTGCTATCCAACCAGGATTTCATCCTGGGTGTGTGCTGGCATATTTGATCTGAACCAAGGTTGCAGCATGGAAGCTACAATTGGCCTCAATAGTCTTGGAGTGAAGAATCAGCCTCAGCCTAATGCAGCATTTACCCTTTTCAGATGCTGATAAGCCGAATGTCTATTTCTAGCATTTTCTATTTTGGCTTTGCAGCATGTGCAGGTTTTCTTTTTAGCTTCTAGCTGGTAATTGCTACCTAGTAATCCCTATTGGAAACTCTATGTTAGTATCTGCATTTGTGCATGTGTGTGTGTGCACGTGCACTTACATGTGTGTGCATTTATGTGTGCGTGTCCATGCACATTCTTTTTTGTGTGTGTGTGTTTGAGTGTTTGTGTGTGTGAATGCATGTGTGCATGTGCGTATACAAGTGTGGGCGGGCTGAGCTGCGATGTCCACTACTATCAAATAATCGGCCAACAATCACAGTCTGGGCTTATACATGAAGAATGGCTACTTGAACGAAATACAGGAGACCAGCCAGTACCTGTGAAACTGTACAGAATGAGTCATTGCCTTCAGAATAGAAGAGAAATGTGGGATGAAAAATGCTACACCTGCATTTATACTGCAACTATAGTATTGCGGATGTACTAAAGTGGTAAAATAACAAAAGAGTTAGATCAGCGATCTTACTCTGTAGTGCACTCACGATTACAAAACACTCAGCGGTCGGGAGTTTCTCACCAAAAGTAGAATTCCTTTGCTGCAGTGTAGCTCCATTTTCCTGGACATTGGACATTCCCAGCAGGATTCTCTTACAGCACTCAGTACCATGACATCATGGTGCAATGATACCTTTGGAGTTGTGAACCAATTTAGGAACTGGGGACACAATGGGAGTGCCTGTATAAATCAGCTCTCCATTAACAATGTAAACTTCAGAGGAAGTCACTTCCCTTATTGCAGTTTAATTGGAACCTAAAATACACAGTGAGACCTATAAATGTGAACCTAATAGAACTTCATTAATTAGGTGAGTTTTTTAAAAAGCAGGTTTTCATAAGTGATTAAACAGAAGAACAATGTTCTATATATTAATAGTTATCTTGACTCTAACCATAGAAAAATTCAACCTGAAAAAATAAATAAATTTGCTCATAATTTCCTCCAGCAGTGTGGCAAAGCATCTCTCCACAACAATTAATGGCTGCTCTCAGTAAATGGAAACCGTCATTTAGAAGCTTGTTTTTATTGGTTGTAATTCATATTGAATGAAATAATAAATATGAGTCAGTGCTGAGAACTAACGTTCAATTTACTTAACAGGGTTTCTTCCAATAAAAAGTGTTATCAGAGGACACCATGTAAACCAAGAAGAGTGATATCAGTGCCATTGGAGGCACCAAGACTCCTCTTGAGGGCAGGTTTTCTCTGGTGCCTCCAATCACTAGATGGCAAATATAAACAGCCATCACTGCCACTTCTGCCATTTTATGGAAGTGATTCTGTAACGGTGTAGAAACAATAGGGAATCCCATCATAAGTGGGTTGGAGCTGAAATGTGTCTTTCCGACAGGTGTTGCTTAAAACATTTTTATCAAGGTTCAAAATGATAATCATGGTTAGAAACGAAAATCTGGGACAGAATTAACAGTCACTTGGATCAGTGTGGATTGATTCGGGAAAGCCAACACAGATTTGTTAAATGAAAATCGTGTTTAACTAACTTGATAGAGTTTTTTGATGAGGTAACAGAGAGGGTAGATGAGGGCAATGCAGTTGATGTAGTGTATATGGACTTTCAAAAGGTGTTTGATAAGGTGCCACATGGTAGGCTTGTCATCAAGATTGCAGCCCATGGAAAAAACGGGGCAGTAGCAATGTGGATACAGAATTGGCTAAGTGACAGGAAATAAAGAGTAGTGGTGAACTGTTGTTTTTCGGACTGGAGGGAGGTGTATAGTGGTACAATGGTGTTCCCCAGGGGTCGGTGCTGGGACCACTGCTTTTCTCGATATATATTAATGACTTGGACTTGGGTGTAGAGGGCACAATTTCAAAATTTGCAGATGACACAAAACTTGGAAGGGTAGTGAACAGTGAGGAGGATAGTGATAGACTTAGGAGGATATAAATAGGCTGGTGGCATGGGTAGACACGTGGCAGATGAAATTTAACGCAGAAAAATGCAAAGTGATACATTTTGGTGAGAAGAGGCAATATAAACTGGAGGGCACAATTCTAAAAGAGGTACAGGAATAGAGAGATCTGGGGGTATATGTGCACAAATCGTTGAAGGTGGCAGGGCAGGTCGAGAAAACGTTTGAAAAAGCAAATGGGATCCTGGGCTTTATAAATACAGGCATAGAGTAAAAAAGTAAGGAAGTTACGTTGAACCTTTGCAAAACACTGGTTCGGCTACAACTGGAGTACTGTGTCCAGTTCTAGGCACCGCACTCTAGGAAAGGTGTGAAAGCCTTAGAGGGGGTGCAGAAGAGATTTACTAGAATGATTCCAGGGATGAGGGACTTTAGTTACGTGAATAGGCTGGAGAAGCTGGGATTGTTCTCCTTGGATCAGAGAAGGTTGCAAGGAGATTTGATAGAGGTATTCAAAATCATGAAGGGTCTAGACAGAATAGATAGAGAGAAACTGTTTCCATTGGCGGAAGGGTCAAGAACCAGAGGACATAGATTTAAGGTGATTGGCAAAAGAACCAAAGGTGGTATGAGGAAAAACCTTTTCACACAGTGAGTGGTTAGGATCTGGAATGCACTGCCTGAGGGAGAGGTGGAGGCAGATTCAATCATGGCCTTCAAAAGGGAACTGGATAAGTACTTGAAAGGAAAAAACCTGCAGGGCTACAGGGATAGGGCGGGGTGTGGGATTGGCTGGGTTGCTCTTGCATGGAGCCAGCATGGAGTCAATGGGCTGAATGGCCTCCTTCCGTGCTGTAACCGTTTTATGATTCTATAGAAAATAACTTCTGTGGCACTATAAGAGCCAATTTAGACCAATTGTTAGGTAAAAAAAAAGTTGCATCTGCTTAACATATTTTTAACATTCCATTGGGTGTCCGATGCTAGCACTTAACAACTGCTTTTGCCTCAGTTACAGATGTGAAAATAATGGTGGTAAAATATTGCTACTCAACCTTTTGTTCCTAATTGGAGACTTCTGAATCCATTTTTTTAAGAGACTAATGCTGATATTTTCCTCTATGTACTACTTTTAGTACATTCATAAATGGGTTTACAAACAAAATTAGTTTTTATAGATTTGTTCAAACTAATGCATGAAGAAAAATACAGGGGAAAGAGTTAAGAATAGAAAATGGAATAAATATTCTTCAATCAGAGATGAGTAAAAATGACAGATGTTCTCTTGTGTTTGAAAGGGCTTATGATAATCTGGGGAAAATTATAAGTTCGAGAATAATTGTGCCTTGATTTTTAGAGAGGAGTCCTCACTGCTAAAAAGTTCTGACATCACCTTTTTCTAGGTCAGTGCACCAAGTTAATCCATTTGAAAAATGTTACAAAAAAGTCATGAACATGTCATAAATGATTTACCATGAGTTCCCCAATGGCTTAGCAAGTGTATCCACTGAGTAGCTGGATAATGCCAGACTGGGAAGGTCCCAGGTTCAATCCCTACCCTGTGCTGAGCTAGCTGATCCCAGTATTAGGGTCACTGCAGTTGGCTTCAGTGCTCCTTCGTTAATCAGTAGGATTCACACTCCTGCTTCCCAACCAACATGCATGGACAATGAGTGAAGAGAGGATCAGGCTTGGCCTTGTTATTGTCTTATAATTGAATAAATCAGAGCTGCAAGTAATGTTATTCAGTGAGAAACTATGCTTTTTTGACATGGCCCTTACCTCACCATTAATAAGTATATTCAATACAATGTCTGCCTATCATAAATGGAGCTCAAAAAGGATTTTATAAGGCTGTGAATTTCCTTGGACTGCCTGCCACTGCACTGCTGTAACTTCATCGGAAGTGTAGTGGAAACCCTGTTTACGCAGAAAGTCCGAGGAAATTCAGGGCCTTCAACAGCCTTTCTTTATTATATTTCCTGAGGAGGGGCACTTTCCTCCAGATTTTCTTGAGGTGGAGTTATTTAAATTGGTAAATGTGAAGTGTGTTTACCCCTGATCACCCCTGGCTAATCGTCCCGAATTATTTCATTTGAAAATGATCCTGCACAGCATATGTTTTCAGAACCACGTGAGTTCAGCAGCATATGGCAGTGAATCATCACCAGAATCATAGAATCATAGAAAATTTACGGCACAGAAAGAGGCCATTCGGCCCATCGTGTCCGTGCCAGCTGAAAATGAACCACCCACCCTAATCCCACTTTCCAGCACTTGGTCCATAGCCTTGTAGGTCACGGCACTTCAGGTGCACATCCAGGCACTTTTTAAATGAGTTGAGGGTTTCTGCCTCTACCACCCTTTCAGGCCATGAGTTCCAGATCCCTACCACCATCTGGGTGAAAAAAATTTCCTCAGCTCCCCTCTAATCCTTCTACCAATCACTTCAAATCTATGCCCCCTGTTTATTGACCTCCCTGCTAAGGGAAATAGGTCCTTCCTATCCACTCTAGCTAGGCCCCTCTTAATTTTGTACACCTCAATTAAATCACCCCTCAGCCTCCTCTGTTCCAAGGAGAACAACCCCAGCCTATCCAATCTTTCCTCATACCGAAAATTCTCCAGTCCTGGCAACATTCTCATAAATCTCCTCTGTACCCTCTCTAGTGCAATTACATCCTTCCAGCAATGTGGTGACCAGAACTGTACACAGTACTCAAGCTGTGGCCTAACCAGTGTTTTATACAGTTCCAGCATAACCTCCCTGCTCTTATTCTATGCCTCAACTAATAAAGGAAAGTATTCCATATGCCTTCTTAACCACCTTATCTACCTGTCCTGCTACCTTCAGGGATCTGTGGCACTTCAAGGTCCCTCACTTCCTCTACACCTTTCAGTATCCTCCCATTTATTGTGCATTCCCTTGCCTTGTTTGCCCTCCCCAAATGTATTACCTCACACTTCTCCAGATTTTTTAAAATTTGTACATGGGATGTGGGCGTTGCTGAATTACATTTGCCACTTTTCTGCCCACCTGACCAGTCCATTGATATCTTCCTGCAATCTGCAACTTTCTTCCTCACTATCAACCACACAGCCAATTTTTATATTATCTGCAAACTTCTGAATCATGCCCCCTACATTTAAGTCCAAATCATTAATATATATCACAAAAAGCAAGGGACCTAGTACTGAGCCCTGCAGGACCCCAATGGAAACAGCCTTCCATTCACAAAAACACCCATTGACTATTACCCTTTGCTTCCTGCCACTGAGCCAATTTTGGATCCAACTTGCCACTTTCCCTTGGATCCCATGGGCTTGTACTCTTTTGACCAGTCTGCCATGTGGGACCTTGTCAAAAGCCTCGCTAAAATCCATATAGACTATATCAAATGCACTACCCTCATCAACCCTCCTTGTTACCTCCTCAAAAAATTCAATCAAGTTAGTCAGACACGACCTTCCCGTAACAAATCCATGCTGACTGTCCTTGATTACTCTGTGCCTTTCTAAGTGACGGTTTATCCTGTCCCTCAGAATTGATTCCAATAATTTGCCCACCACCGACGGTAGACTGACTGGCCTGTAATTACTCAGTCTATTCCTCGCTCCCTTTTTAAACAATGGTACAACATTAGCAGTCCTCCAATCCTCCAGCACCACACCTGTATCCAGTGAGGATTGGAAAATGATGGTCAGAGCCTCCGCTATTTCCTCCCTTGCTTCTTTTAACAGAAGTACTGTACTTCCTTAATCAATAACTAAATTACACAGTCTTAAAAACAAGGATTGCACAGGCAAATTAAAGTTTTACTTAGAGCAAAATGCAACTTAAAATTTACTTTTTTGCATTTGATATAAAAGGAGACATTTTCCTGGGTATGTGCCCAAGTGCATTGGATCAACTGGACGCAGCAAATATTGGAAATTTAGATGGGTCGGAGCACAGACCTGTAAAGTAACTCGCTCAATTTTTCTTCCATTTAAATCAGTAGAAGGAAAATTGGGTGGGCTCCATTATGGATGCATTATCTTCCTCGCTCGATTTTCCTCTGCACTCTGCCCACGTGAAGCCTAACACCCAGGCAGCAAAAATGAGAATCTGTCCCCATGTAAGGAACGCACTATGGGATCAGCATGCCACAAATGACAGTGCAGTCTGCGTGGGGCACAACTTTACCTTTAGTGAGCAATTTTCAAAAAGTTTCTTCCAGCAGCATCTATAAAAATATAAGCTGTATGCTTTTAGTATTTCTGATTTGTGCGTGGAACTTCTTTACTGTCATTACCTCACTGAGAAATATAAATATAAAGATAATTTCTGATAAATTCAATTATTTAACAAATTATATATTTCACATTAGCTTGCTATATATTGAGCTAAAGAGCTAAAGTGGAACAAATAAGGATTGTTGGATCTGAAAACAATCATCATGGTTTGTAATTTGTAATTTGTGGCTAAACTAGGACATATAAAGTCTTGCATGGTTGGGACCTTATAATGTGTGGGTTGGTGGTTTTCTCATCTCTACTATAATTACATTGAACTGTTCTTATTCATGCAATCACTTATTGTGGAGGATCAAATCTATACCAAGCATTTGTACTGATTTTATCCAGGGTCTTTCAGAGTTAATCTTACTTTTAGATAATACATTGTCCATTCACGTTGATGAAAAATAAACTACCTGAGCAGAAGATTTTCTTTCTTTGCTATTACCAGCAAAATTGTAAATATATGTAAGAAGAACGTGTTTACAATTTTTCTACAAACATCAAACGGGAATTTTTCTGCAATTTGCACTGGACTTATTACAAAGTCCAGTGCAAATGTCAATGACAAAATCCCCTTCCCTCCCTCCCTCCCCCCCCCCCATTTTCCCTGGCTCTGTACTTGCTCAAAAACTTTAACTCTTTCAACAGCTTCTCGTTCTGACAAAAGGTTTTCGACTGAAATGTTAACTCTGTTTCTTTCTCCACAGATGCTGCCTGACTTGCTGAGTTTCTCTAGCATTTTCTGTTTTTATTTCAGATTTCCAGCATCTGCAGTATTTTGCTTTTGATTTATTACAAAACACGTTGTTGTGTAGCTTGTTCTTCTGCTGGGACAACCACTTAACAAAGACCAGTTCCTAGGGTTCCTCCCAACACTTCCGTGCATTTCCAATGGATAAACTTCTCTTGTATAGACTAATCAATCAGCACACAATTAGATTGTGGTCAGTTTGACATTTTTCAAGCTGCTAATGAGTACTTAACAAGTATATAATGCAAAACAACTATGACTCCAGATGCGCATGGAAGAAATTAGAAGGGCTCTGAGTTGATTGCACACATTGGTCGCAAACCCCAGTTTTTATACTGTAACTTGGCACCTTTACTGATGGCTTGTTTGAAAAACAAGGTGATCTTTTTGGAGGAAGAGGGCAGTAATCAAGCAGTCAGAATGCCTGGATGTAGATTACTAAGCAGGTCAACTCCAACTCAAAAACTCAAAGGTCTTAGAAGAGCCAGAAAAAGTTCCACAAATTGAGTGTTAACATGGACTGCACGAGGATATTTGAATGTGACAACTTAAGACATTGAAAAGTTACTGATGGACAGTGAGTTGCTGTTCTCAAAAATTGAGAAAAGATATCTTAAGGAAAAAAATGCAGAGGTGTCTCATAATATGACAGGACAGAGAAGTTAATGCAACAGTACTTAAATATTGCTATTCTCACCCTGTGCTAATGCCCACTTAAGACATTTTACCAGATAAAGCTGGCTTACAAGTGAAGGGCCAGAACTGGCTGTGGATTGGGAACCTCCACACAGAACACCTCAGCAGCCTTTGAAACAGAGTGTTACCTTTCCCCGACAAGGTGACAGTGAATGACACTCCTCTTGACAAGTTGGGAGGGTGGCGCAGACCAGCTAGTCTGTATAAAATTCATGCTGTTCTTCTGATTTGCAGAACAGGAACATTAACATTACTACAATGAGTAAAGCAGTTTTGTATATTGAATTTTCAAAGGCAATAATGCATTGTGCAAGTGTGATTATGCACTGGTGCCTAAGCATGCAATATGACAGGTGGGGCACGTGTGCTCATTATGCACTGGGAGTGTATGTTGCCCGCCATATTTGTGAAGGCAGGAAAAGGAGGCCAGTGCCTGAAACAGGTATTAGGCTGTTTGTATGTGCCCCCTTTGAAAAATTGATCTGCCCTGAAGGTGATCTACATGCGACCTAACCAGCAGTTCTTAAAGAGATCGCTGAATGTCGCCACCAAAAAGGTAAGATTTTTAAAAAATGCTCACTTGAATGCGGAGGAGGAGTGCTCCACCCAGCTCCACTGCAGTGCTGAAGACCACTGCAGGCTCCTGCTTGGCTCCCTCTCATCCAATCACTTACCCCCTCTCCTGGGACCTATCTGAAGTCTGTTGCTGGAGATGCAATGATCCGAAATTGAAATTCTCTTCGCTGATGAGCTGCCTGTCTAGGCACCAGTACACAATCACATGTGCACAATGCATTATTGCCTTTGAAGATAAAGATACAAAATTGTTTTATTCAATGTAGGAATGTAAATGAAACCAAAGCCAGCGCCAACTAATTTCAGGTCCATAAAATCTGATGAAGCCTTGGATGATTCGTATAGCAAATTTTGTTGGGGTATATCGAAGCACGTAATTGCCAACTTCCTTTATGTTCCAGGAACTCGGGGGATGCCACAGGGAAAATTAAAGGTTCAATTAGACTAACAAGATCTCACTGTGTTATCCGTATGGTAAATATAACTCATCATCGTCAGATATAATTATGGCCTCTGGTTTCCTTTCAAAAATAGTTCTTCACAATATTCTTCCATTCTAATTATTGAGTGCAATTATGTAAAGACATCAGACATATTTTGACGGCATGTTGCAATATTTTGCTGCTTTGTACATTAATAATATTGCTGTCCATCTGCATTATATTCATTGAATATATTCTCTAAATAATGAAATATGCTCAAAAGCCTAAATAATACCATTTGTCTATTTTGCTTTGAGTTATTTTATTCAAAATGGTCTTAGTCACATTTCCAAATGTTACTTATGGGTAAATATTAACAATGTATAAATATTAACAATTAGCACAAATTACTTAGTCTACCCCAATTTGGCTCCTAATTTTTTTCCAAAATTAAATATTAATAAAGCTATTAGAAAGGTGGAAAAAGGTTTAATAAAAAAACACTGCGCTAAAAAGATACTATTAATATTGCAAGAAATAATTTAAAAGCAATTTAAGAGCTCCTTCACCCATGCAGCTTCCCTTGCTCCCATTCCAAATGGATGCACAAAGAAACAACAACAATTCAAGGCAAAGAACACAGAATTGTGCTAGGTGTGCATTTAAATACTTTTATATTGAATCTGGGGTCTTAATTAGACTCATGCACGAAATGGGTGCAAGTACTTCAGCTTACTAGTCTAGGTTTTCCAATCAGTATTATTTTAACACCAGTGTTAACCCATTTAAATGAATTAACACAGTTGTGTTAAAATAATGCCAATCGGAAAATTTGTACAGCAGTTGCACACCTGCTGTTGTGGCTCACAGGACAGCTGTGTTAACCTAAGAGATGAATTTGCCTCATTGTAGCGGTCCTTTGCTGCTGTTTGGGCCACTCATGGGAGCAGGGGGTAGACTTTGTCACCCAGAAGCCAACAGTTTTCTTCCCCGAAGAGATCGGGGAGAGCTGAATTTTGGAGGATGAATGCACCTTGACAACTTCCAGCATATCTCGCATTGATGTGGAGGATCTCTTGCACGTTGCCACGCACAATCTGTACGTTTAGGGAGTGGATGCCCATCCTATTGAGATAATTGAGGGTTTTTCTATAGGAGCTCGCAAGCAATGTGGGTGTCATCTGTTGTACCCTAGACCTTGGGAAAGCCAGCAACCCCATAAAAATGAATGGTCCTACCTTGTTGCTGCCTTGCCATGATGTCAAAGGTTATGAATTCCCCAGGTCTCCTGTAAAATATGTCAGTTCCCTGACAAATACATGCCTGTGCTGCACCCTGGCTGATATAACGGCGATCCCCCATGGTTGCCTGAAATGTGCCATAAAAGTTGAGTGTGGTCACCCCTTCATAGCCACAGAGAAAGCAGTGTGGGCAGATGACTGTGGCTCCAGTTCCTCATGCAGTGGGTGTCAGAGTTGCCCTATTACCTCTTTGGTGAAACGCACCCTTCTTATACGCATCTCCTCACCAAGGTCTTCATACAATCTATGGGTGGAGGGGGCGGGTAATATCTGGTGTGGTCAATCCTCCTTAACTGCTGCCTGTGGGTAGGGAGGTTAAGATCTCCCAGTGGTCTCATACTGTCAGAAGCAATGAGAAGTAAGACTGGGTACGTGTAGACAGAAAGTCTAAAAATAACTGCAAAAAGTTGTTCCACACTCTTCAAGCGCACAACTCCTCACTTCCACTTGTCCCAGCTGATCCTGGCAACAGCTAGACCTTATAATCTTCGGTCTAGCTTACTTCAAGTGCATTGCAAGTGTAAGAGCAGGAAACTCTCTGCTTACTTGGGACTCAGTGGGGGAATTTGTGGGGTGTTGACTTTGGAGCAGAAAACTGCTGTAAATGGCTTACTCCCCAAGTGCATTGAGAGTGTAAGAGCTGTTTGTGCTCGTCATCCATCTCGCAAAGCAATGTTGATGCCATATGTTGCATCCTAGACCTGGGAAAGCCAGCAACCCCATAAAAATAAAGTACAGAAAATTTGATATAGATCAAATCAATGGAAGCCTCTATGCTAATGCCATCTAGGGATGATCTTACATCCAAAGGTTAGGTGGGGAGACAGGGTAATGATGCACAATGACTGCTCACTTCTGGGATCTAGGTTCAAATTCAACCCAGGCAGTTAGTTTAAAGGTGTTCTCCGTCTTCCAGTTATGTGGGTACTGTGCAAGATAAGTTTATGCCGTCTCAATCCAATTTTTAATGGCTGTGGAAACAGAGTACTAAGCTGCCACTAATAAATATGCTCAAAGACGCCTCAGGATGGCAGGTGTGGGAAATGAAAATGTCATCTGGATATGGTGGAGGGTGCTTTTCTGAGGTTGAGGCAGTGCAGAGCGAGATGCGCTCTGCATCTAACCCGTGTTGTGCCTGAAATGGGACACACCCACGCAATGAACAAACAAGGGCTTACACGTTGACAAGGAGGTTTATTTTCCAGAAGGCGGTTGCTTACTATAACAATTTATGACTTTTACTTCTGCACAGGCCAGCAAAACAAGAATCTAAATGAACCAATCTGGTCAAATATCGTCATGGAAATAGTCAAATTCTGCTGACTTCAGAACTCTAATTCTAGAGATGTCATTATCATTCTTGTTCACTGGCTCTTGTGTGCATCTGCTCGCGAAAGTAATTTAATTGAACCACTGTAGTTAATTGTTCCTTCAGTAATTTAATATTACATCAAAAACCTATTCATCACTTGGGAGGTGGCAGTGGAAGGTAATGGACTGTAGATGCCTTTTAGATATGGTACATCCTGAGGTTGACACGCAGATCTGATTGAACAATGGAATATAATAAAATTGGAATCTATACATAGTGGTAAGTAGGCAGGTAAATCATTATCCCCAGGAGCATATCTTTTCTTACAGTCTTGCCAGTGATTGCATTGCCACTGTCTTAAAGTTTTGAATGTGGTCTAAATTGCAGCATTGTGCGTTTGAAAATAGAGCTTAAATTAAGTCAGGTTTAAGGCAGTATTCTGTGCCTTTGCTGGTGTTTTCACAAAGTGCTCCGCTAAACTACAATGAAAGAATTTGTATTTAAAACCTTAATCTTTGTACCTTCCTCATTCCCTCAGATATTAGTCCTCATGAATTTCATAAAAATATTGCAAAATAATTGATTCGACTACTAATTGCAGATTTGCTTTTCTACTGTTAAAAAAAAGTATTAGTGCTAGTTTTTAAAAATGTATTCACAAAATACACAGTGGTACATCCAATTTTTGTTAAAAGGAATTGGATTCCTAAAGCCAGGTTTCTGTTGCTTACTCTGATAGTAAACTTATGTTTTTTCTGAAAGAAGAAGCAATAATATTTAACTGCAATAAAAACAGAAAATGCTGGAAATACTCAGCAAGTCAGGCAGCGTCTGTGGAGAAAGAAACAGAGTTAATGTTTCAGGTTGATGACCTTTCATCAGAACTGGAAGAATGTAAAGATTTAACAGTTTTTAAGCAAGCACGGAGCCAGGGAAAGGGGGAGGAAGGGGGGTGGTGGTGGTGAGGAAGAGGAAGGGAGGAAAGAACAGAGGGGAAAGTCTCTGATAGCGTGGAGGGCAGGTGTGATTAAATGACAAAAGTGATGATGGTGCAAGGCAAGGACGGTGGTAATGGGACAAATAAAGGAACAAAAAATGCGTCTAGAGGAGCTGTAAATGGCAACAGCAGAACCATTACCAGCACCTGCTGTCCGAAAAAATGGGAGCTGTGGTTACGACCTGAAGTTATGGAAATCAATTTTGCAAAGTACCTAATTGAAAGATGAAGTGCTGTTCCTCAAGCTTCCGTTAAGCTTCACTGAACAGTGTAGGAGGCTGAGAACAGAGAGGTCAGAGTGGCAGTGGGATGGAGAATTAAAATGGCAAGCGGCTGGAAGATCAGGGTCACGCTTGTGGACTGAGTGGAGCTGTTCAGCAAAGCGATCACCCAATCTGCGTTTGGTCTCCCCAGTAGAGGAGACTGCATCATGAGCAGCGAATACAATATACTAAATTGAAAGAAGTACAAGTAAATCACTGTTTCACCTGGAAGGAGTGTTTGGAGTCCTGGATAATGAGAAGAGAGGAAGTGAAAGGACAGGTGTTGCATCTCCTATGCTTGCACGGGAAGGGGAGCAGGTGTTGGGGGTGATGGAAGAGTGGACCAAGGTGTCGCGGACAGAACGGTCCCTTCAGAATGCTGAAAGGGGAGGGAATGGGAAGATGTGTTTGGTGGTGGCATCGCGCTGGAGGTAGCGAAAATGGTGGAGGATGATCCATTAAATGTGGAGCTGGTGGGGTGGAAGGTGAGGACAATGGGGACCCTGTCGTGGTTCTGGGAGGGAGGGGAAGGGGTGAGGGCAGAAATGCAGGAAATGGTATGGACACGGTCGAGGTGCCCTGTCAACTACAGTGGAAGGGAATCCTCGGTTGTGGAAAAAGGAAGACATATTAGAAGCACTGGTGTGGAAGGTGGCATTGTTGGACCAGATGCGACAGAGACGGAGAAACTGGGAGAATGGAATAGAGTCCTTACAGGAAGTGGGGTGAGAGGATGTGTAATCAAGGTAGCTTTGGGAGTCGGTGGGCTTATAGTAGGTATTGGTTGACAGCCTATCCCCAGAAATGGAGATAGAGAAGTCGAGGAAGGGAAGGGAAGAATCGAAGATAGACCATTTGAAGGTGAGGGAAGGGTGGAAATTGGAAGCAATGTTGATGACGTTTCCTAGTTCGGGGTGAGACCAGGAAACAGCACCGATTCAGTCATCAATGGCCTGGAAAAAGAGATGAGGGAGGGGACCTGAGTGGAACATTCTGTACTTGCTTAAAAACTGTTAAATCTTTAACTTCTTCCAGTTCTGATGAAAGATCATCAACCTGAAACGTTAACTCTGTTTCTTTCTCCACAGATACTGCCGGACTTGCTGAGTATTTCCAGCACTTTTTGTTTTTATTTCAGGAGTCCAGCATCTGTAGTATTTTGCTTTTGATTTAATGTTTAGTTGCATTTTGCTCCTGCATTAGTTTCTGTAGCTGTGGAGGATGCCATTTTTGCATCTCCTCCAGACTGGCCTGCAGACAACTTCTACCACACAAGAAGCTCAGGTTACTCCAAGGTTAATCATTTATGCTACTATCCTTCCAAGCCATCACAGAATACATTTTCCAGATGCATTAAGCAAGTAACAAATATTATGGGGACAATAATGGGGTTCTGGCTCAGAAGCATCAGGACTGTTGTGTATTAGGTACATTTGCAGATGATTGTTGGAGAAGGAAAAGGATCAGAGGAGTCATATCAGACAGATGTTTCTGCACCTTAGGAGCTCCATCAAGATATCACCTTCAAAAGGTGGAGTTTTGTCAAAATTCCTCCTTGCCTCCATTACCCTGATCAGCTCCAATTTTGCTGCTTTTTTTTGTGAACTACCATTTTCATCCTTCTGGTCAGTTCACTCTGATTTTTATGAGAAGGGCAGCTGGTGCATCCTGGCTTCCCATTAACGTATACAATATTGATACCCAAAATGGTAGTTTTATTGGATACTATTGAGTTAATAATGTGGTCCCATGCCATGGCTGTGAGACTGCCACTCTCTTGGTGCACGGTAGCACTAACAGCTGAGCTCATGCCATAATGCAAGGCTAGCTGTTTTGTGTATTACTGCACTGCTGCAACTGCTCAGTACATAATTAAAGGGCTAGTTATCTGGTGCCAGCGGCTGTTAAAGGGCTGCTCGTTACCTCAAAATTGTTTTTTCCAATGGTATTGAGCACATGTGCAGATGATTGTTGTACATTGGATGGTGCAGGTATTTCAGTAAAAGTGCAGTCTACTAAAGCCAGCATTAGGACTCTTCCTGAATGAATGGTTGGTTGTGTAGATATGTGTTATGGCTGCTGATCATGGTCCTCTTCCGCCACTGGTTGAGTCCGGTTCTGTTCCATTCTTCTCTATCTGTACCATAACAGTGGCTATTTGCAGGGCAAGAGTGTGTAAGACACATCAGATTACAAATATTTTGGCCAGCTTGCACTACACACCCCTTCTGATTAATACTTCTGCCTCCAGAACCAGCAGATAAAAAGGGGTGGCCAGCAGAATACCCATAGGCAATGACATTCTTGGGCCAATATACAGTTTCTTCATGCAGTTACCAAGCAGACTCCCCTTTAAGGACAGGAACCAACATGGCTGAATTGGTCATCCATGCGGTGTCCATTTCAAATGGGCGCTGAGCTCCAGCAGTGATGTTCAGGCGCTGAGCCCACATAATGGGACAAGGATAATTTTTAAGGCCTCTCATCTCCGACATAGACATGGGGAGCTGGACAGGATTCCCACCTGTCATAGCAACAGAAATGATCTAACCAGCCTTCTTTGTTAGGAGTCTGAACCACAACATCCAACCAGCACAGAAATATTTTAATCAAATCATAGAGCAGAAGATCTTTGCCATCTTGGGTACCACTGCATTTTAAAATAAAACCTATCATGTACTGCATTCCAATTATATATAATCTCTTTTATAGATAGGATGCTTTGCTGAAATATATTTAGAACTAAAGATGTTGGTTCCTAGATAAAAAGAAACATTTATTTCCGTACCTATACAGGAAACAACTTAAAAAATGATTTGAAATCTCAGTGGTAAAACCTCACTGCAAAAGACACATCGAGTCTAATGAATTGGATATAGAACTTGGTGTATTTCTGTAAATAGCATTGTAAAGATATACAGGAAAAGGCTGTTACTGAAGGATTTTCTGCTTCGGTACTCCCAAGATGTGCCAGATGGAAAATCTCCCCTTAAGTGATTATCCAACAAGCAGTTAGAAAAATATGATAAAATATTTGCAATAGACTCTCTAAAGGTTTGAATGTTAAAAATGTAACTCAAATCCACACAGCATTGTCTGAGTTACTAGGCTTGGAGTGTTTGGCTAAGGGAATCCAGTCAGCGCTGGGAACTAGCTTTGCGGTGGGGAACAAAGCACATTGGTAGAGAAGCAACCGATGACAAAGGCGGACCGTTGCTTGATTTTCCAATTGCGGTGGTCAGGTGAGTGCCAGAGATGTATCTGCAGCGGAGGGCACTGGAGGGCATGATCCCAACTTAACCACCAGGATCGCGTCCCACAGATTTTCAAGGCCCACATTCTCCAGTTTAATGTAGAGTTGGTTCATCTTCAAAGAACATAAAGTATACCAAGAATATTTCATCCTTATAAAATTGTACTCACTAATAATTGACTTTTCCACCGTTGCTTAATGATCTACAAATGGAATAAGAGGCAATTGCTTCTGACCCTTTAATAATTTGCTTAATTTTGAACAAACCAACTCTCGCCTGAGTTTGAGCCAGGCTCTACTTCTACCTCAAGTGGGACCATCCCAACTTTGGCTCTGTGCCTACTTTTCTCACAACAGCAAGTTAACACCAATGTGTCCTTGCGATTTAGGGAATCATCGGTCAACCCAAGTTCTACTAATGCATGCCACAGCACATTGAAACACTAATACTTTGCTTGGAGCAGTTCATTTTTTAAATCTATTAATAATTTGCATCAATCTAATAATAAATGTTATGTCTGCCACTTGTCCATCACATTTCAAAGTGTTACACTTGCAAAGTGTATGTCACATTGTCCGTCAAATTTGTTTGATTGCCTCAAATATCATCATTTTCTTAGAAAGCAGCAAAGCACAATAAATTACAGTTAACTGAATTACAATGATTGCCTCAAATATTCCTGAACAGATAAGAAAGCAGGTGGTAAAACCATTGGCTACTGAAAACAATAAACAAGGAGGAAATAGAGAACCAATGAAATCACTCAAAATATGTCATCTTGCTTTCTTATTAACCCATGAATATAGTACTAAAAATAACATTTATGTATAATAAACAAAAAATAATAATTTCCAACACAATCATTAAACTTACCCACTGTGTTGCTTTTTCTGTGTTTGAAATCTCTGCTATGTTTTCCTCCACATTGTCACCATCTGCACCTCACGCTGGTGGACTACAACTCCCATAATGCAGCTTCAACCTGTCCTCTTCTGCTCAAACTTGGAAGGGGCTTACACACAGGAAGTTGTAGCATTTTCACATGTTAATGGACAGGCTTTCTGTCTATCAACAAGAAAAAGTCTAATGCTTTAAAAGCACATCCTCATTTTCTATTAGGAAAAACAAAAGTTTTTCACTCACATACAGCCTTTTGATTGAAATTTAGATCCAGGAGAAAAAGTTCTCTTTCATCACAATTTGGCACACCTCTGGCAATATTAAACAGGAATACTCATTAGTCCCTCCAATTGCTTGTTTGAATTAAGACCTAGATTAGGCAAAATGTCCTCTGACTTAATATTGACAAAACCAAAGTCATTTGCTTCAGCTCCTGCCAGCACCTGCTTGCCTCTGGCCCTGACTCCATCAACTTCCTCAAGTGCCACCTTAGGCTAAGTTTAAAAGTGAGGATTCTAGGCACATTGCTTGACACTGACTGAAGCAGTATTATTGGTTAAAGTCTATAGGAGGTAGACCTTGGGGAAACATGGTGGGGATTCACGTTATAGTAAGGGGTGTGGTGGGTCAGGTGTAGGTGTCAGTGTCAGGTGTTGCCTCTGGGAAGATGGTTGACCTTTGAGGCCAAGGTGCAGGTCTGGTGAGATTGGGCATGGGCAAAATGGGTCCAAATGGTGGATGGCAAGATTCAAGATGACATTGTGCTATAGGTTGAAATTTGGGTGTCAGGGTGGTGTTATGGGGGCTGTTGTGAGCATGTGGATGTGCTGTGTGTGTGGTAGTTATGTGTATGGAGGAAGTGGATCCAAATGGGTGATACAGCTAAATGTGAATGCTTAGGGTGTGGCGAGGATGCAGGTTGAGGTTTTGGGGTCCAGATATAGTCACGGCAGGGCTAAGTTTGTGGCTTATGTGACTAGGAGGTGATGTGAGAATGAAATACTATGGAATGGTACAAATGGAACACAAGGCAGATTAAGATGATTTATAATTTTTACATTACTGGTAGTCACAGCCAATATAATCAATTTATGAGTTTGCCACCACTGGTAAGTCAGTCCACAAATTATGTAGCTTTCTAGTTACATGGCTTTAACTTGTATGCTTACCTAAATAATATGTAAAAGTATGACCAAGCTGGGATATGTAACATTTTTATTTTCAAAATTATTCTAATCCAAAAAACTGAATGTCAAAATTTATTTTGCTAAAATAACCTTTGATGGAATTTTTGTGTGATTTACTATAATCTTCCAGTTGCTACCCAGTCTCTAACTAGCTGTCATTTCAGTGCTGCTCTCAGTAATATCGCCTCAGTAGTCGGTTTTAACTGAATAACCTCATGTGGCTCAAACAGGCATTTCTCAGAATATTTCATATTACTTAAGGGCAAATAAGACCTTTTTGTGTGTCATGCTATATTAGTGGAATTTGTCTGCCATTGCCACAGGTACAAAATGTTCATGTGTTCTGTTAAATTTAATGGATAAGTTTCTGTTTATGTAACTGGAAATTTCAACAGTATGATGTCGGGGCTTAAATTATGATGACAGGTTGCATAAACTTGACTTTTATTCCCTTGAATATAGAAGATTGAGGGGCGATCTGATCAAGGTGTTTAAAATGTTAAAAGGATTTGGTATGGTAGATACAGAGAAACTATTTCCTCTGGTGGGGGAATCAAGAACAAAGGGCCGCAATCATAAAATTAGAGCTAGGCCATTCAGGAGCGAAATTAGGAAGCACTTTTTCACACAAAGGTTAGTAGAAATTTGGAACTCTCTCCACTAAAAGGCTGTGAATGCTAGGGCAATTGGAGCTTTCAAGAGTGAGGTTGATAGATTTTTATTAGATAAAGGTATCAAAGGGTATGGAGCAAAGGCGGGAAAATGGAGTTGAGGTGCAAATCAGCCATGATCTAATTGAATGGCGGAGCAGGCCCAAGGGGTTGAATGGCCTACTCCTGCTCCTAATGTTGCTATGTTCCTAACAAGCTGCCTCTTTAACGTTGAACAAAACTGTCTACAACTGTCCATCATGAAGCCTGTGTCTAGTGTGCTTTTCTATTCCACTCTGAGATCCAATAATATAAGGATATCTGTTAGATTGTTTATACAACCAGTAAGGTTTCCCATTAGTTACAACTGCTCTGGATAAAAGCAGAAAGAAGTTCAAACCTTGGAAGATAAATTCCTCTTTTTGATAATTTTAGCAAAAAAAGCCATTGTGAGTACAAAATAGGAAGTCCTGTTTTCTATCCATGCCAACTTTTGGCTAAAATTCTTGGCAGGAGGAATTTCACCTCCTCTGTGGTAGCAAGGATTTTAATAATGGCCCCCTGAGACATGAGGTGGTTTAGTTCCTATAACAATACATAGAATAGATTTTCAACTTACCGCCTCAGTGTAAAACTGATGTTGCGGATGAACTGCCCATTATAGAAACCACCCATTTTTCATTTGCATTGATGTCAAAATCTACCCCGTGGTGACGGAAGTGAAATTGCAGGATTGTAACAGAAAATGGAGTACTTGAAAGAACATGAGCTTTTGAGTTTGATAGACAATTTGAGCAAAAATTGCTAACATTGGAAGAAATCTATCCAATGAATAAGCTGAAGAACTGTAAAGTTCCCTGCTTCTTCATGTTATTTGTGAAGGCACTTCAATAGTTTCCAATATGTTTACTGTTACATAGGAACAAAAGGACAAGTGTAACATATTCTATGGATGTTTAGAAGCTTATTGTAACCCTTATAATAATATGACATATGAGAGACATAAGTTTTATACTAGAGTACAAGAATTAAATGGAAATGTTAATCAGCTGTCTCAATCATGTGAATTTGGAGAATTGTGCTACAGTTTCATCAGGCAAAATAGTCTGCAGCAGAAGATCAGGTGCAGTGAGGGAAAAATTATTCAGAGATGCTAATTTAACATGACAAAAAGAGGCTCGGGGCTGGGGTGGGAGGTGGATGGGAGATTGGGAGTCGTGGAGGATGGGAGGAGGATGGCCAGGAGTGGTGGCGGTAGGGAGGGTCTTTTAATGTGGGGTCTGGAGGAGCAATCCTGCTCCTCCTGGCTCCACATTCAGGTAAGTTGCTGACTGCTTTGTTGCAGGTGTTCCATAGGGTTGGTTTTCCAATGGCGCTGGCTGCCTCAGGGCAAACGAGTGTTGGAGCGGGGACCTCAAGCAGGCATTGAGCCTCTTATTTCAATATGCAAAGGACCTAGCTCCTGCTTCAGGCATGGGTAAAGGACGCTTAACTTAGAAACATAGAAAATAGGAGCAGGAGTAGGCCATTCGGCCCTTCGAGCCTGCTCCGCCATTCAGTATGATCTTGGCTGATCCTCAATCTCAATACCATATTCCCACTCTCTCCTCATACCCCTTGATGCCTTTTGTGTCTAGAAATCTATCTAGCTCCTTCTTAAATATATTCAGTGACTTGGCCTCCACAGCCTTCTATGTTAGAGAATTCCACAGGTTCACCACCATCTGAGTGAAGAAATTTCTCCTCATCTCAGTCCTAAATGTCCTACCCCGTATCCTGAGACTGTGACCCCTCGTTCTGGACCCACCAGCCAGGGGAAACATCCTCCCTGCATCCAGTCTGTCTAACCCTGTCAAAATTTTATATGTTTTAATGACGCTTCTTGTTTGTTCTTACCCAATATGGTGGGCAGGACACTTCCTGCCACCATATTGGGGCCGTGAGCACTATGGGGCTCAATTGCTAGGCCATTATTTTGCCAGTGCATACAAATCACCCCCAATGTTAAAACTGCAAAGTACATTCCATAGACGTGGATTCAGTGACAATTATAAAGAGCAGCTTTTCATAGATACTATAGATGCTGTTAATAGCAGCAAAAGTGAATCGTGTATAGTACATATGAGTCTCAATAGAAATAGAATACCCTTTAAAGCACTAGTGTTAGCATCATAGGACATAAGAACGATAATAGCCTGCAAAAAAAACCTGTTACCTACATTAGTTAGGCATATCCTGATGGTGACATGTTGCTGATGGACTAGTGTAAAGTAACAGTGAAATACAAAATACAGGATCATAATGAATTGTTTATTGTTGCCTCTGCTGATGTCTATTAGGACGCAAGGAATGTGGAAGAATTCAGTTGGTGAAGCTGCAAATACTTCTGCAAAATCTACACCAGTGAGAAACAAGGGTAGCTCAGCATCAGTATCCAGAGAGAATAATATGTTGTTTGCCTGGAGAAAATAATATCCAATCATTAGGTGATGCACCGCCAGCGGCTGAATCCTACAGAAATGTACCTTTTGCCCAGAAAGGTAAACTCAAAACAGAACTGAAGTATATGGAATCTCTTGGGTGTGATTACAAAAGTTGATGAGCCAACTAATGAGTTAACTCCCCAGTTATTGTGCACAAACCAAATGGTCAAATATGTGTGTGCCTTGATGTGTGTAATGTGAACAAGGATAAACAAAAAAAGTGCCCATGAGAAGAAATTATGGGCATGATTTTGACTCCGAGCCGGGAAGGGGGCAGTGGGGTCAAATTGCAGACGGAAAAGCCGGAAGTACGGGTTTCCCAGACGGGGTCCTTACAATTTTGACATAAGGACGTCTTTTATTTTTTTCTCTCGGTTTGCCGTCTGACTGATTGACAGGCTGGCCTCAGTCGGACGGGAGAGCAGCCAGGGAGAGGACGTGTTCAAGTGAGTCTTCAGGTAAGTCTTCATTTGTATGGATTGGAGTGGGGGGCGTGGGTGGGCTTGGGGGCATGGGTTGGCATGGGGCACCAGTGAGCATGGGGGTCATGGGGGGGGTGGAGTTAGTCATGGGGGGAAGGATCGGGAGTCATTGCGGAGGTCCGCGATCATTTGGGAGGTTCGGAAAACCGGGGGGTGGGGGGGGGAGCAGTCTGCAATTGGTGGAGGAGTCGGAGATCGGGGTGGGGGGGAAGGGGATCCACGATCATTGGGGGGTCGCTGCAGGTAGGCCTTTTGGGCCTGGGGGAAGCACTCCTGCTCCTCCGGGCTCACAACCTGTGCCAGAAAGGCACATACCTTCTTGCCTCCTTTCACGTGGTGTAAAAGAGAAGGCCCGGGAATCCCGGCCCCCAGGGATTAAAATTGGAAACTCTTGAAAAATGGGAGCCTGTAGCCTCCTTGAAAGGTTTTAATCACCAACCCGCCTCCTGGAAGCAGGTTGGTCGCCCGCCCCTCATCCCGCCCCGGTGAAAACTAGAAGTGGGCGGGTTGGGGGCGGGTCCGAAATGGTTGCAATTTTGAATGCTCTCCCGCCCCCAACCCACCCATTTTTCCCATTTAAAATCGTGCCCCATATGTCACAGTTTACTGGAGCAGAAGTGTTTTCCACCTACGATGCACTCAGTTGATTTTGGCATCTG
The DNA here is from genome assembly GCF_035084215.1 of Heptranchias perlo. Lineage (NCBI taxonomy): Eukaryota > Metazoa > Chordata > Chondrichthyes > Hexanchiformes > Hexanchidae > Heptranchias > Heptranchias perlo. Next base: position 25,966,710 of record NC_090353.1, read on the forward strand.
CAACTTAAGGGCACAAGTTCACAATTGTTACCTTCCAAAGGGTGTATTTGAAGGTTATCATCACCATCATGTTCCAACTGGAATTTCCATTGCATCACCATATTATTCTCTTATTGCTTGAGCACATAGATGGCATTGACACAGTCATTGATGACACCATTGTTTTGCGATCCACTCAGCAGGTACATGACACCAAACTCAACAAGTATGAAAAGAACCCAGAAAGAACAACCGGAAGTTCAACAAAGGCATGTTTGTGATCGGTGTGAATCAATTTACTCTCATCAGAGACCAGGGCATGGAATTTGACAGCAAAAGTTGAGGCAGTAATTAACATAGACAGACCCACCAGAAGAAGGGAACGGCAGCAACTTCTTGGAACGGTAAATTAAATTCCACATCTGATTATCCGACCAGCATCTCTAAGAATGTTGGAGGTGAATTTCTGTAGGGGTTTTCTCATTCGACTGCCGTAACTTCAGTGGAAGAGCCATGGAAACCCCAGAAAAACGACATAAACTTGGGCCCGGATTTTCCTGTGAGCGGCAAACGTACAGTGCCCACTGTTCGTTAGACTTGGACTTGCCCATAGACTTTTCATGGGCTTTTGTACGGCAAATTCCTCTTATCAGGTCCTCAATCCAAAGTCGAGCCCTCTACAGGGCATCTGGGACCTGTGTGAACCAAGCAAGCAATCAGATTGAAGCATACACAGTCAGAAACAGGAAGTGTAAGTTAGAACAGTAAATTCAATGTCAAATCAGGTACAGAAAGTAAAATAAAGAGAGATAAAGAAATATTGAATTAAGAGACAGAGATAAAAGAGAAAGAAAAAGTTAAAAAAAATTAATTTAAAAAATAATATCCAACAGCAATTAAAATCTGAAGGAATGAGAACCCACACTTGTAAAAGTTAATTTTCAGTTGCAGAGGGGTTGTTTGGCAATCAGTAAGACTTACTACGCCATTAAAAGTGTGCTTAGATTTGAATTGGCTTGATGTACCCTTTTTTTTGGCGAGTTTGTTTGTGTCTATCAGGTCAGTGCAGGAACTCCACGCCGTTCCATTCATTTGAATGGGGAGCCAGCTGACGAAATGTTGTTCTCACGGAGTTTACGGAGGAGGGTCATATCTGGTGCAACAACTTCCAGATTTCCACGTTTGACTGCACAGTTGCGGTCGCCAGAAATTGCTTCAATAGGTGCACAGAAATAATAGTGAGCCTTGTTAGACTCACCCTTATTTTCACAGGGAAAACCGGCCCATTGTTTTTCCAGACAAAAAGCCAGAGGAAAAACTTTAGACCAAATTAGGAAAAAACTCTGGGAAATTCCACTCCAGTCCCCAAAGGCAACCACGCAAGCAATAACTGTTGGATCCACCTACTTTCTCTAACTCAAGATGCCTTCCAATTGCAAGGTCTGAAGCAAATCCATATGTACTGCATATTCTAGAGGTTGACTTTCAGCAAAAATAAGCACTTCTTGGCATTTAATCTAACTCTATGGCCTAGAAATAAGCCATTTTTAGAACGGCAAATAGGCACAGAGAACGATCCTGCTCAAACTAATAATCAATTTCATTTACGATTTTTAAACAAAGGGGATAAGGCAGATAATCAGCAATACAATATTTGAAAGTGACAATATATTTGCCCATCTAAAATTTCAAATAAGAAAATATACCAAGGTGTTATAGTTTAAAGTAAGTTCTGCTTTCACAGCTTGTACTGTGGAAAGCTAGCTTTCTCAGCCAGAACCTGAATGATGGCCATTATTCATTCTTTGATTATACACGAGTGACATCTTTTCAATTGTAAGATGTCTTTTGTCATCCAAAGTCTTAGCACATCTTAATTATGTTTTGAGGTGTTTCCATTGCAGCATGCATTTCATATTTTCAGGCACCATGTCATGAGAGCTTAATTGTTTTGACATATTATAGCATGCTTGATATGCTCCAATATGAAGTAAGGCATTTTTTGTCAAATATTTTGCAGGTAAAGCAAAACCGCGCAACTATGGGAACAGGTTAGGTTAACAATGTACACTCTTTTACCACTGGTCAGAGTATAATAGCTTTCTGTATTATAGCTTTATAATGTCTTTTCTCTCATCCATTAGAAAATGTAGAAGAGTGACTTGTACTGGGTCTTAAACTTAAACTTCGTCATTCACTTAAACTACGTCATTGAAAATACAGCCCAAAGTTTATCCTAAAAAGATATATTCTGAACCATGTAGCAAAATGCAATTAAAGACCTCTGAAGTTGGGGCTGAATGGCTTACTCCTGTTTCTATGTTCGTAACAGTGATTACATTTCAAAAAAAGCAGTTCATTGGCTGTAAAGTGCTTTGGGATGTCCTGAGGTCATGAAAGGCGCTATATAAATGTAAGTCATTTGTTCTTTAGTTGTAAGGTAGCATACTAACAGAAAGGTATGGTAATTAAGGGGTTAAAAGCCTCAATTTTAGCTCCAGTCAGCAAAAGTTGTAAAACTAAGAAATCTTGTGGGAAAGAAGTGAGCAAGAAATGTTAAGTGGTTGCCAGATGGAGAACTGTCAGGGATGAGTAAAAGTTTGGACATGAGAAATGTCTTAAGAGATAAGAAAGTACAAATGTGCAAGGCCAATCTGACCGTTCAAGCATGCGCAAGAGGGGAGAGGTGGTCTGTGTGACCCCAGGTGTGCTCACGCACTAACCCCAAACACAACTATCATACATGCATCTTAACATTGCGTACTGCAGGTGTACTTATGTATTAGCCCTACGTTAATCCTATGCATTGAACAGTATAAGGGTGGGACACACCAGTACACCTCAGGAATTCTAACCAGTCTTGCATAGGACTGCCGTGAGTGGTCAAAGGACTCAGTTTGCGGACTCCTGATGAATTCTTTACTCGTGAGTATGAAATTAATACCGATCTCTTAAGTACTGCGTATGTTGTATTTGTAGTGTTTGATAAATAAAGGGTATTGATCAGATGTTTCTCTGTCTCTTGAGTCCACGAGCCTGCATTTTGTTAAAATGATAAGGATTGTTCTAAAAAAAAGACACTAAGGGTTGATTTTAACCTGCTGAAATCAGCGGTAAAGGCCTCATAATGGGGTGGATAGATTTACCATCCTGTTAACGTCAATGTCCTGCCCGCTGCCACTTTAACAGAGGCCTACCACTGAGCTGCTGAAGCACCTGCCTATTCAAGATGGTGGCCCCTTTCAATAAGCAAATTGATGTCCTATGATGTACACAGGACCCCGATAACTAATTTTCGTGCGTGTGCCGTGCATTCTCTGACCAGTTTCACTGAGGATAGAGCCAAAGAGGCCCTGAAAAAGTAAGTTTCTAATTATTTTTGTGGGGCCCAGAGGACTGTGCTCCTCCGGACCTCACAAAAATAATCTGGGTTGCTGCCACCCCAGACCCCCCTCCCTTCATGATCATGACCCCCTCCTCTGGACTTACAATCCTGTTGCCGGTTCTATTTAAATGATGCCCGTGCCTCAAAATGGTTCTGGCCACTTCGCTGCGAGAATGGGCGGGATTCTGGTGCACTTTGATGGTTGGGCACCCAAAAGTTAAATTCAACCCCTAAAACTTCAGTTTAATGCAGTAGCCCAGTTTTCATCTTTGTTTTCAACCAATATAGCATCTCAACTTGGTCAGTGCCATTTTAGAAGCAGTGTTACATCGAGTCCACAGCACAGAAACAGACCATTTCAGTTCAACTGGTCTATGCCGGCGTTTATGCTCCACATGAGCCTCCTCCCTCCCTACTTCATCTAACCCTATCAGCATACCCTTCTATTCCTTTCTCCCTCCAATCAGCAAAAGCTGTAACATTAAAAAATCTTGTGGGAAAGAAGCAAGTAAAGAAAATTAAGTGGTGTCCTTGTCCATGAAACACAGAAAGTTAACATGCAGGTACAGCAAGCAATTAGGAAGGCAAATGGTATGTTGGCCGTTATTGCAAGGGGGTTGGAGTACAAGAGTAAGGAAGTTTTGCTACAGTTGTACAGGGCTTTGGTGAGACCACACCTGGAGTACTGTGTACAATTTTGGTCTCCTTACCTAAGGAAGGATATGCTTGCCTTAGAGGTGGTGCGACGAAGATTCAATAGATTGATTCCTGGGATGAGAGGGTTGTCCTATGAGGAGAGATTGAGAAGAATGGGCCTATATTCTCTGGAGTTTAGAAGAATGAGAGGTGATCTCATTGAAACATATAAAATTCTTAGAGGGCTTGGCAGGGTAGATGCAGAGCGGCTATCTCCTCTCGCTGGAAAGTCTAGAACTAGGGGGCATAGTCGCAGGATAAGGGGTGGGCAATTTATGACTGAAATATGGAGGAATTTCTTCACTCGGAGGGTGGTGAATCTTTGGAATTCTCTACCCCAGAGCGCTGAGGATGCTCAGTCGTTGAATATATTCAAGACTGAGATTGATAGATTTTTGGACTCTAAGGGCACCAAGGGATATGGGGATCAGGCGGGAAAGTGGAGTTGAGGTCGAAGATCAGCCATGATCTTATTAAATGTCTGAGCAAGCTTGAGGGGCCGTATGGCCTACTCCTGCTCCTATTTCTTCTGTTCTTATGGCCAGATGCCAAGGTGTCTGGTGGAGAACAGTCAGGGATGAGTGAAGGTTTGGACATGAGAAATGTCTTAAGGGATAAGGAAGTACAGATGTGCGAGGCCAGTCTGACTGTTCAAGCATGCTGACTGTGCTTATCTACTTTCCCCTTCAATGCATCTATGCTATTTGCCTCAACTACTCCTTGTGGTAGCGTATTCCATATTCTAAAGAAATAAAGAAGTTTCTCCTGAATTCCCTATTGGATTTATTAGTGACTATCTTATATTTACGACTTCCAGTTTCCTCTCTCTACCTACCCTGAATCTCCTATTGATGAAACATGGCCTTCCATTCTGCAAGGGAAGCTTGTTTCATCTTGGTTTGAAGGGATTTGTTAGACCTGGGAATGGGGGAAGGCCCTGCATACAAGTGGTCATGTCAGTTGGGAGTCATTGCCCTTCATGGTCAGTGGGTAAGTGGCAGTCTGTGCTGAGGGAACCTCTAAGAATGGATCCCAGATAGCTTGGCATTTCTCCAATTCTACGCAGAGAATATTCTCTTTGGCATATGTCCCAGATATACTTCAGGGACATGTTTTATCTCAATCTATGGAGGTATAGCTGCTCAAAATTTAAAATGCTAAATTTAATGTGTGTCAAGGAGCTACATTGTTGACATGAGTTGGGTTCTTTTGAAACCACATTCTTATCACTCTCCCGTTATCCTGCCCCCGTCCATCTGTCTGGTTTTGCATCCTTCAAAAAATGGCACCCCTATCAGCAATAGCTGGACTGCCTACTGTGATGGGAATGCAATTCTATTTTAAGACAATCAGTTAGTCAGGTGACTAAGACCAGAATGTTCAATGTTTCCTCCACTATCATTGGTTGTTGATACTATGCAACTACTAATGATCACACACACGGAAGTAGATTGTTTTGTTTTCAATGCAGATAATGCAGTCAAGCAGTAATAAATCTGAAAAAAAATCAGTTAATTTTAGACTGTAGTATTCACCAGCATGCTGCCCCTCGCCAGTGGGCCTCCTGTAGCCTTAGAGTTTGTGGGTGCCTAAAGCCAGCTCTGATAAAGAGCTTAATAATTCAAATGATGGAATGTAGGGCTCTCATTTAGAGGCCTGGGTATGAATTCCAGCTTCATTTTAAAATTGCTCTCTGTAAGAGGGGAGTTAACTGCCTCTCAGCTGGGCCATGAGATGGAGCAATTTGAGACTGCAGAAAAACCTCATTTCAGGGTAGAGACAAAAAATAGCAGACAGGGAACCTATCCCACCCACATTGGCTGAAATGGAATGACATTGACAGTATATTCAATTCCCCAATATCCTGTCGATTAGCTTGTTATATTTTCCCAGAACTTTAGCCAATTTTTCCTCTTCATTTTCCTATATACCTAGAAGTTCAAAATGCACCAAAAAATAGAAACAGAATTGTTTGCATACCTTTCTTCATGTACATACTGAATTTTCTTTCTAGCCTAGGTTATGCAGCTACTCCAAAAGGTTAGTATGTAAAGCACTGCTTAAGGTGGAACTAAGACCTGAAGTTCACAGGTGCAATTTCCCTGTCACTGTTGAGTTATCTGATCTTACCGAATTGGGATGCTACAATTGACATCAGCAAATCTGGGCTAGAGAGGGGAAAGGACACGCTATCCAATGATCCTAGGTGGAAAGTGGCCATCAAGTGGGAACAGAATTGGACTTGATGTGATGATCTTCACAATTGAAAAGCCTACCAACATTCACTGTTCAGGATCAATGACCACCAGGGAAGTAGCAACGGGCTGCTGGCATCCAGGAATATTTATCCCAGCAGCTGTCAGTTCTTCAAGAGAGGAGGGGAAAAGGAAAAAAAATTGATTGGGGGGGGGGGGTGGTGGGAAGGTTTCCATATTGCAAAAAAAGCTAAAGTTATATCAGGATAGAACCTACAGTTGAATCAAAGGTTTCTTTTCTCTATAATTTAACCTTGATGTTAGTTCTCTTTTCTGACCTTTGTTCTCTTGCTCAATTCTCACTCTACTGGTTCCTTTTCTCCCTCCTTCCTCCCCATCCATTCTTTACTCGATGTTCTTACTCTAAGTCTTTGCTGTCCCGGACCCTAAGATAAGCAGCGCTTATATACGCACATGCATTCTGCAACAATATGAGCACTTACTTTATGTAGTTCTCTGAGAATCTCAGCAGTCATCTTCAAAAGTTAAATGGACATTGGAAATCCAGGAAATCAAGCAATCTCAGGAAATCCTTGCCTGCATCTATATCACTAACAGAACTTTTACACGTTCCTGGAATCTCATGGAGGTGACAGCATTCTACATGTTTGCAAGAGCTCACAACTTGAGAAGAGCAGCATGGAGATAAGAAAGCAGCAGAGATAGTGATAAAAAAGGGATGGAACAATAAAAAGCCAAAAATAAAAAAATAAAGCATTTGAGATGAAATTCTACACAGAAATGTGGTCAAATCTTTCCTACAGCAACTTACATTTCTATTGTGCTGATTTTTGTACAGAGAGATGTCTTTATAGGACAGTGAGCAGAAAATGAACACAGCAGACAAGGGCGAAAAAGGAGGAGAAGGATGTTTTGAAAGCAAGAGGGAAACACCCAATAAATATATAGGAGACTGTTCAGAATGATTTAGGCAGGATTTTCCTCTGCCTATCTGCTGGTTTGGTGGCAATACTGGGTCAGAGACCTGTTACACTATTACTAAGTGTATTGATTTCTTGCCAGCAGTAACAGTGGCAGTGAGAAGCACCCGCCCAAATACAGGCAACAATGATAGTGATGCTCAGGGGTGGACTGGCTCCCCCAAAAGGGCATGGGATTCTCATGGAAAAAGGGGGGTGCTGATAGTACAGCGATATGGAAACATTCCCGAGGGCACTTGGAAAATGCCCCTATTTCCCATATGGTTAGCCTGCCCTCGGTGATGCTCTACATCACTTTTTCCATCATTATTGCCTCAGTTGTGCTGGAGACTATTTACACCAGCATTCAGCGGGCATTTATCATTAATAGGGGAGGTGTAATGCCTAGAAGAATTTAAATGCCCCAAACAGAATTATCAGTTGAATGAAGGGCAAAGGCCTGAAGTTCTACTTCAGTAGAATTTGTTACTTCATTGGAGCCAGCAAACTTTTAAAAATCCTCGAGGCTACCTGAACCTTTAAGCTGCTGCATGCATCTGACTCCTGTAGCAGCAGCAGCCACTGCCCAGTTCTCCCAGCACAGGTGGGAATACTGCTGGAAGCCATGCCTAAAAAATATAAATGAGGTTGACCCAGGCAAATTCGCTGGGGTCACTCAACACTGGGCCAATAAGGAAGCCCATCCCACCACTGTAACACAAGGATTGGTCCAGAGAGGAAAATCCAGCCTTATTAGTCAAATTCTATCTTATGCAATTGTTTGGAACAATCAAATATTCACACCAGATTCTAGAGCCTTGAGCACATAATCCAGGCTGAGACATCAATGCAGTACTGAGGGAGTGCTCCACTCTCTTTTGGATGAGACTTCAAACCGAGGTCCTATCAGCCCTCTCAGGTGGATGTTTAAGATCCCACGGCACTATTTCAAAGACGAGGAGGGGAGTTCTCCCCGGTGTCCTGGGCAATATTTATCCCTCAACAACATCACTAAAACAGATTATCTGGTCATTATCTCATTGCAGTTTGTAGGACTTTGCTGTGTGAAAATTGGCTGCTATGTTTCCCTACATTACAGCAGTGACTACACTTCAAAATTACTTCATTGGCTGTAAAGTACTTTGGGATGTCCTGTGGTTGTGAAAAGTGCTATCTACATTCAAGTTCGTTCTTCCCTCTTTCTTTCTTTATATGACCAGACTTTCTAATAAATAGATAACTAGACCATAATTTTGCAAGGCTTCCAAAAAAATGACCAAATTTTATGAAAAACCATTTGTGCAATTTGACTGGATGGAGTTATTTACAAACTGCAGGATAGCTGATATGTCACTGAGCTGAAGAAACGTTTGCTGAATGTGAACCATGCAATTCTCTAAGCTCTGCTAATCAGCAAATTGCCGCTTTGTGAACAGTTGAATTTACGGAGATTTCAAGTACTGGTAACTTTCCAAACCACATGGATATCACACTGTTTAATTTGTGAATTTTTCCCTGTGAAGATGGCTCTGAGCCAACACGCTCCACAGGCATCGGGCTGGGAGAAAGGAAGAGCCCAGGAAGAGTCATTAGTCACCTTTCTGGATCTGCCAGAGGCCCAGATGGTACAAAGGTACTGGTTAAACAAGCAGGCAGTAATAGCTAAACAAGCAGCTAGTGCTGGTTAACAAGCAGGCATTATTACATTCTTGTAAATGTTTAATAGTGTTCTGTAGGGCAACCCACAGCCAGGCAATACCAGAATGTAATAAAGTCATTGCTGCATGGGTTCCCATCCCTCTGGTAACTTCCAGTCTCCCAGAGGGGAGGAGACAGTAGGGATAAGCAGTCACTCCTGTTACAATGTGTGGCTTTATAACACCGGCTGTGATTAAAGGGAGATTGTTGCCATTATTGGAAAGGAAAGAATCCAGATGAGCTGTATGTCTATGTACACTTCATATCTGCAATGCAATGATATTTTTAATACCACTTTGTTTTCCGAGTAAAATTATACCATCGCAACACAAATTATATTGTGACACAACACACATCAATGCTATTCTTAATAAATGGGGGGAGATTTTGTCCATGCACTAAATGTAGTGAAATTATGAACTCACTGATAAAGAAACATATGGGGCACAGAGGATTTCTTACCATATAGTGGGAAAAAAAACATCTTTACAGGAGCACCAACACTTTAATAATTACTAAAGGATTTCTTTATTACTGATATAAAATAAAGAAAAAGGCAACCAATGAAGAATTTTACGACTGATTCAGTTGAAGGATTCCTAATAGTGTTACTCAATAATATTTTGTCAAGAGCCATAGACCCAAGCCGTATCTTGCTTCAGGACACTCTGAGTAAAGCTCCACATGCTGCATCTCAAACTGATTCATGAGCACAAATGTGAAAATTTGAAGCACATCGTACAATGTCCCGCACTCATCTGATTATGCAGTCAGTATCAGCCTCCACTGCTGCCTGACTCTGCAGTCATGCCGCAGCCAGCCTCTGCTTTGCTCTGGTTAGCTCAACTCAGCAGCTTTTCCTATCGCATGCAGCACTAGTTAGTTATTTGCAAGGAACACCCTTCTCTGTCAAAACACTTTACCAAAGTAGTGCTGAAATTGTCTTTGTTAAGCAATTGTACCATTTTCATAATTACAGTATGCTTATTGTCGATAAAGGCCTGCACAGAGAATGGTGTGAACAGGTAAACAATCGTCCTAATCTAACTGTAGTGCCTGACCTGAAAAGATTCTTATAATGAGGAGTGAGTCTGTGTTAAAGAAGTAGACCCTAAAAATCCACAGCGTTCTGACAGACTCCCACCATAATTTTCTTAGGGAGTCCAACAAATGGCCAGAAACTAGCCTGGGGACCCAATTATGCAGGGTCCCAATCTAGTGCTAAAAATTCTGGACGGACTTATGGGAATAGACCCCTTCTGCACCAGTGTGACATTTCTTCCATTTCCATTACCAGCCATCCTATGCCTTTTGAGTGAAATTACCAATTAGAGCTAGTTTCATGCTGCTCTAGGAACTGGATTATCCAAACTCATTTCATATAAGACTTTTACAGCCAGCAGAAAATGTTTTCCTTGAATTGACTCTTTTTATAAGGGGACTGATATAACTAATACTGCTGGTGTTCTGATTGGGTGGGGTGTGGGGGAGGGGGAGTTCAGGCCAGGACCCCTGGTGGGCTCAACTTCTGCTACTGAGCCGACCTATACACCGGATTCTTCACTACATCCAGGCTACAGGGTGGCAGGGGGACCGGGGTCAAAGAAATTTCAGGAGTGGTAAATTCCTTCCCTCAGCCCTGCCCCCTCTGACATGAGATGCCATGTTTGAGATGGACAGAGGTTCTACCTGGCCAAGGGCCCTGTGCAAATTGGGAGACAGTGGAATTCTGAGTGGGGAACCAAAGTTCCTGGGTCCAGCCAGAAATCCTGCCTCTATTGGGCCTTCTACACCCAACTTACATCCCACAACTGCCATTGGAGATTTTTGGCCCTCCAGTTTCTAACCCATTGCACCACCCAGTTCAAGTTGTTGTTATCCTCATGATAGAGACATTTCTCTTTAATATGTGATGGGTAATCAGAAGAACTTTTCACGCAGGAGCAACTTTCTGCTTAAAGAAAAGCAAATTCATAGAAGCATGTTTAATTCAGATCAGACTTTCATTTGTTCTGGGTTACAAAGCACTGTGCACTGAAGTAGGCAATGCTTTGGATTGGCCTCAGGGACTCCAAACTCTATTCAATTGCTGTCACAGCCTTATTTCTTCAACTCCTCATCCATTTTAAAAAAAAATGGACTTCTGACTTTGCTTGAGGATATTGACGGAGATACAAAATAGCCAAGCACGGTACATCAGTTTGAAAGTTGAATAATTCTGAGCGAACATCATGTCGGAAATGAACAGCATGAAGACTGTTTTGATAATGCAGATAGCAGCTCTGACAGCCTAGAATATACCTTTAGTGCCCCGATGTCAGCATGCCACCAGCACATTAAAACTGATGAAATGTAATTTCTCATTAGATTCATGTACACCAGAGAAGCGGGGTGAGTTTAGAACAACTGCATCAAATTAAAGCTGAAACTCCACCATAATGATAATCTCAAAATATTATATACAGCCTACTCCTTTTCATTCAAAATCATTTAATTCAAATTATCTGATCATTTTTTAGCACTGAATTTCCACTTTGCTGTGTTATTTATATGGCATAATTCAAATTGTGGGATAGTTCAATTTTTTTCAGTGCAAAAATGACTAAATTACCAGGAATAGACTGTTTAAAATGGGAGGGCTTAGTCTTGCCTGAAATTGGGCCTCAGGCCTCATTTGCTTAATTTAGGAGAACTACTGGCGCCTGTCGTGCCTCCAGAGGCAGCTCGCCCGACTACTGAATCCAATTTCAGACCACGGCTCTCAGGTAAATCCCGGGTGAAGGGGTTGGGGGGAGAGGAGTAGATGGTTACACAATACAAATTGATGATTTCTCCAGCAAAAGGCAGTGAGTGGAGGATAGTTAACATAATACAAATTATGTGTGCAAAATCAATCCAAGTCACTTACAGCAGTGCAGGCTCCAGGCGTGATTGACAGCTGAATTATCCAATCATCTCTATTCTGGCCGGGACTTGTGGTGACACTATATGTAGCCTTAAAAAGAAATGTAATTACCTTTTCGGTGGTGGCCATTTGCCAGGTCACATTCACACCCAGAAAACCTGAGTGGAAGACATGCAAGGGCCCTAACGCCTGTCTTTGGTGCCCGCCCCAAATGCCTGAAAATCGCCTTAGACCAATATGATGTCAGACTTTATCGGGCATCCAGGGCTATAAATGGTCATTTTTATCTCCATTTTCTGTCAGGAAAACAGGCACAACGATGACCAATTTCTACCCCTTTGTCTCCATTTTGCAGTGTCTGCACGTACTGTAGTCAAAAGTTTCCTAATAAGAGTACAGATGGGCTGCCAGCACTCACAATCTGGGCTGACTTATAGAGACTGGCCACTTGAATAAGTACTAGAGGACTCCTGGCACCTGTACAATTGTACCCAAGCTTAAGTCAATGTCTGTAGGAGAACAGGGAGAAAAATTGGAAGGGAAAATAAAAAGAGATGGGACAAATTATCAGGAGTATTAGGTCATAAAATACTGACTGTAAAAATCCTGAAAGGACAATAATTTAGAGCCAAATACTTAAAGTAATGAGTCCCTCTGTGTCTTTTCCCTACTGTTAAATGTATCATGCACTCAATTAAAATTACCATTCAGGCACTTCCTATAAAATGTTGCTGCTCTTGTGGGAAAAAGGTGTTCCAGACTGAAATTATCTAGCATGCAAAAGCATGTGCTTTGGAGCTTTTAGCAGATGATTTGTGTTTGTGAGTACTGGGGTGTTGGCCTTGGCTCAATGGTAGGGCTCTCTCCTCTGAATCAGAAGATTATGGGTTTAAACTTCACTCCAATACTTCAGTGCACTATAGGACGTTCCATCTTTTGGATGAGGCATTAAACTGAGACCCCATCTGTCCTCTCAGGATGTGACAGATCACGTGGCACTACTTGAACAAGAGCAGGGAGTTCTCCTGGTGTCCCTGCTAACATTTATCCCTCAATCAACAACCTGCATTTCTATAGCGCCTTTAATGTGGTAAAATGTCCCAGGGAGCTTAGTATGCATAAATTTACTGTCATATTTCCTTACATTACAACAGTGATAACACTTCAAAAGTACTTCATTGGCTGTGAGCTGCTTTTGTTCATTTGTTGTGTATTGTAGAAATGCAAGAAAGGGTGAGGGAACGGTGCTGAATCCAAGCTCAATGAACAGCTGGACAGACTGTGAATGGAGGTCCAGAGATGCAAATCCACCGTAGGCCGCAAGTGAAAGGAAGCATTGGCCCCGATATTAGTGGGGAGGTGGGATGGCAGCTGTTTGGGGGGGAGGCGCGATTGGGCGCATGGAATAAAATCTGTCCGTTCCTCATGTGATCGCGGGTAAATTGGAGCCACTTAACGAGGCTTCTGGGTTTGGCGTCTGAAACCTGCACAGCGGGCAGACTGCGCACCCGCATCACAGGCTGTCAGCTGGAGGAGCTCTATTTAAAGGGGCAGTCCTCCAATGGCTGCTCCTGAAGCAAACACTCAAATGGAACAATGGAGCAGCCCAGGGGAAAGGCTGCTCCAGGTGCTACTGGATGGGGTGAGGAGGAGGAGGGATGTGTTCTACCCGGCGCTCGGGAGGAAGTGGCCTGCCTCTGCCACCAAAAAGGCCTGGCCCGAGGTAGCAGAGGAGGTCACCAGCAGCAGCAACATCTCCCGCACCTGGATCCAGTGCAGGAAGCGCTTCATTGACCTAACTAGGTCAGCCAAAGTGAGTACGCTTATTCATTCTCCTATATTCCGTCTTCCACATCACCGCCCCCATTCCCCAACTCATTCTGCACTGCCAACACTACTCTATCACATCACCCCTCACACCCACTCAAAGCTCATCCTCAATTTACCTGCACTTCCTCACCACTTCCTCACCGTTCCAGTACTCACCCCACCACTACCACTCAACCCAATCCTCATACAACGTCATGGCTCTGTCTCATACTTACCCTCTGATGCATCTCTTTCATGGTCAGCCGCACCCAAACCAATGCATTCATTGGTTGGCCACGTCACCATCACTCACTCACACGTCTGTACTTTCTCCCCTTATAGCAGGAGAGCCCAGAATGCACGGGAGAGGGCGAGGACCGGAGGGGGCCTGCAACAGATAGTGCTCACAGACACGGAGCAGGAGGCGCTGGAGCTGAGCCGCACCCTCGAGTGCCTGTCTGTCGGGGACGCCTAGACTGGCGTCTGGTGACAGAACTTTAACATTCAGCACACACAATATGAATTGATGTTAACATGCCTTGCCATCTTCAGCACCTCAACACCTGTGATCATGCTTAATATTGCTTTCTGTTGTCTTCCAGGGCCTTCAGCGACCGCTGTGATGGCGGAGGGTGATTCCTCAGATGACCCGCTGGCCTCTGAGGGTGCACCGTCACATCTGAGCGAGCCATCCACCATCGCAGATACACACACCTCGGGTGGGTCCCTGTCCGCAGTTAGTTGGGGTCACACATGGTGAGTTACCACATGCGTGAGCATGAGCAGATGCTGGTGGCAGGGGCAGCTGTGAAGAGTCTGCACCGGTTGGAGGACTCCTCTTCAGGCTCTGCTCAACTGGACACAGATGCTGAACCTTGGGGGCCATCCATTAAAAGGAGAATGATCGAGGGGCAGCAGCACATTTGCGAGGTGCTGGAACAGGTGCCACGCGCACTCTCCACAATCGCGCAGAAGATGGAGGAGTCCAACTCCTGCATGAGTGGAATGGTGACACAGGTAAGGGAGGGAATCTCTGAGATACTGTCACAGGGACATGAGGGAATCTCTGAGATACAGTCACAGGGACATGAGGGAATCTCTGAGATACAGTCACAGGGACACAAGGGCATCTCTGAGATAGTGTCACAGGTAAGTGCGGGAATGTCTGCGATGGAGGGAAGGCTAGCCTCCATGGAGCTTCAAGCATGGCTCACAAATGACTCCATTCTGGCCCTGACAACGGCCATTCGGACTCAGGGTGAACAACATTCTGCTGCCTTAAACAGACGGGCAGATACACTAGCACTGGCCTTATAAGGCTTCACACATGTCCTCCAAACTGTCATCCAGCCGAGTGGTAGGAGTGGTGTGGGCCTGGCCCAGGGGATGGATGATGGCGAAAGGGGACATGGAAGTGGGGACGCCACTCAGAGCGCTCCCACGTCTCACCCATTGCCCCCCTCTCAACCAGTACCCGCAATGCTGCCTCCTCTCCAGGTGGCAGAGTTTGCCCTGGCACAGGTGCAGGTGGAGCAGTTTTTGGAGGGGTCCTCATGGGCACCGAAATCCAGAGGGCGTAGGCCAAAAGCATCTAATCAGTCAGGGCATGAACAAGAGCAACCTGCCACTACCTCTGCTGCAACCACAGGGGATGCCCCATGTAGACGTAGTCGGAGGCGAAAGGCGAAGGTTTTGTAAGCACAAAGGGGATGCACAAGGGTGTTTGACGGTTGGTCTTGTTTTTTATTTATATTTGCTTTTTGTTAAATGCACATTAAATATTATTATTGTCACAACTACTGTCACGTCTTGGCCATGCTTGACTGGCTTCTGTAATGAGGCCCTTTCATGAAGTTCACCATGAGCGCCCACACTTGATGCCACCCATTGGGTCACTCTACAGTGGGTGTATGTGTAGTTGCAGGACTGTTTTGTTTTGGTGGGGGTGAGGGGCAGGGGTTGGTGTGGCCGCTGCTCTATCCAAGTGGTGAGGACTGGACTCTTCACACTGTCTGAAGTTAGGAGAATCGCTCACAAATCAGTGACTCTCTGGCCTCACGAGCAGCCAGGTGAGCCGCTGTTCTGCCCATGGGTTGCTCCTCCTCCTCCTCCTCCTCAATGTGGGTGGCAGATGTGGATGGGGCCTGCTCAAGCGGCACCCCTCTCTGTTGTGCGATGTTGCTACCCCAGAACAATCAAGACACCTGAAGCGCATCTTGAGCAGTCCTATAGCAGGCTCAATTGTAGACCTGGTAGTGACGTGGCTGTCGTTATATCTACGCTGTTGCTCAGTGCTGGGGTTCCTCTGAGGTGTCATGAGCCACGTGTGCAGGGGTTATCCCTTGTCCCTGAGGAGCCAGCCCTTGCGGGTGTCACTCCGCTTTTTAAGAAAGGAGAGAGAGGGAAACCAGGGAATTATAGACCAGTTAGCCTAACATCTGTTGTGGGGAAAATGCTGGAGTCTATAATTAAGGAAAGGGTGACTGAACACCTCGAGAATTTTCAGTTAATCAGAGAGAGCCAGCATGGATTTGTGAAGGGTAGGTCATGCCTGACCATCCTGATTCAATTTTTTGAAGAGGTGACTAAAGTAGTGGACAGGGGAATGTCAATGGATGTTATTGAGATGGACTTCCGGAAGGCATTTGGTAAGGTCCCACATAAGAGACTGTTAGCTAAGATAGAAGCCCATGGAATCGAGGGAAAAGTACAGACTTTGTTAGGAAGTTGGCTGAGCGAAAGGCGACAGAGAGTAGGGATAATGGGTAAGTACTCACATTGGCAGGATGTGACTAGTGGAGTCCCGCAGGGATCTGTCTTGGGGCCTCAATTATTCACAATATTTATTAACGACTTAGATGAAGGCATAGAAAGTCTCATATCTAAGTTTGCCGATGACACAAAGATTGGTGGCATTGTAAGCAGTGTAGATGAAAACATAAAATTACAAAGCGATATTGATAGATTAGGTGAATGGACAAAACTGTGGCAAATGGAATTCAATGTAGACAAATGTGAGGTCATCCAATTTGGATCAAAAAAGGATAGAACAGGGTACTTTCTAAATGGTAAAAAGTTAAAAACAGTGGATGTCCAAAGGGACTTAAGGGTTCAGGTACATAGATCATTGAAGTGTCATGAACAGGTGCAGAAAATAATCAATAAGGCTAATGGAATGCTGGCCTTTATATCTAGAGGACTAGAGTACAAGGAGGCAGAAGTTATGCTGCAGCAATACAAAACCCTGGTTAGACCGCACCTGGAGTACTGTGAGCAGTTCTGGGCACCGCTCCTTCGCAAGGACATATTGGCCTTGGAGGGAGTGCAGCGTAGGTTTACTAGAATTTAACCCGGACTTCAAGGGTTAAGTTACGAGGAGAGATTACACAAATTGGGGTTGTATTCTCTAGAGTTTAGAAGGTTAAGGGGTGATCTGATCGAAGTTTATAAGATGTTAAGGGGAACAGATAGGGTGGATAGAGAGAAACTATTTCCGCTGGTTGGGGATTTTAGGAGTAGGAGGCACAGTCTAAAAATTAGAGCCAGACCTTTCAGGAGCGAGATTAGAAAACATTTCTACACACAAAGGGTTGTAGAAGTTTGGAACTCTCTTCCGCAAACAGCAATTGATACTAGCTCAATTGCTAAATTTAAATCTGAGATAGATAGCTTTTTGGCAACCAAAGGTATTAAGGGATATGGAGTTAGATCACAGATCAGCCATGATCTTATCAAATGGCAGAGCAGGCACGAGGGGCTGAATGGCCTACTCCTGTTCCTATGTTTCTATGTTTGCTATGTGTTCGGTGCATGGAAGAGGGGCGGGATGTTGGACTCCCGGAGTATGAAGGAATCATGGCAGCTGCCAGGGTATCTGGTGCACACGTGAAGGAATCTCTTACGGTGGTCACAAACGAGCTGAGAGTTGATGGAGTGATAGCCCTTCCTGATGATGAACAGTCCTGGCTCGTGTGGAGGTGCTCGTATTGCTATATGGATGCAATCGATTATACCCATCACCCGTGGGAAGCCAGCCACAGCATGGAATCCCACTGCTCTCTCCATCTGGCTGAGGTCGTCCATAGGGAAGCTGACATAGTCTGAGGCCCTGTGAAGCAAGCCGTCGATGACTTGCCTTATGCCGTGTGCAGACGACTGAGAGACCCCGGCGATGTCCCCAGTGGCACCCTGGAATGATCTGGAGGTGAAGAAGTTGAGGGCAGTGGTGACTTTGACAGTGACAGGTGAGGAGATGCTGCTCAGCCCAGCTGGGAGCAGCTCGGCATGAAGGAGGCTGCAGATGTCTGCGATTACCTGGCGACTGACTCTGAGCCTCCGTATGCACTGCTCCTCAGAGAGGTCCAGGAAGCTGAGCCTCGGTCTGTAGAACCTGTTGCGAGGGTAGTGCCTCCTGTGACGTTGCTCTCTCTGTTGTTGCCCTCCATGCTCTTGTGCAGGTGCCTGTGGTGCAGCACTGTGTTGTGGAGCTCCATGTAGCGGAGGTGGACGCCATGCCTGGCAAGGCTGGTGACGTTGCTCGTCCTCGGATGAAGTGATGAATGCAGCCATGGTGCCCCCCATCCTGACGGTATGAGTTTGAGGGGGTCCGCAAAGTAGGTAAATATGTTTGCACAGTAGAGTTTTGGGTGGACAGTAAGAATCTTGAGTGAAAACACAAAGGTCTTGCAGACAAAACTTTGTCTGAAGTGACAGAGTGCCCTGCTGACATAAATGAGGTTTACCCCTACTGGCTGCTGGCTGAAACACGTCTGTTGCAACAGGGAGTATTTCCCACAGCACAGGAAACACGCTGAGGATCCTTCAAAATTGCACCCTTGCCAAAATGTCTGCTCAATCAGGTATTTCAAGTACTTTAACTATCTGTAAAACTATGGAAATAGTCATCCCGCTGGCTTTAATTGCTGGTGGGACTCCTGCATTCGGGAGGCACGCGCGCACCCGAACGCGTCGCTGGGAACCCAGAAGTCAGCAGGTTGGAACCGGGCTCCGAACCCACTCCAGATTTGCACGATTTTAGGAGCCCCCCCCCACCCCCCACCCCCAAAGCACCTGTTCCGCCATCCGAAAATCGGCCCCCTAGTCTCTGGGCCACATAATGAGTATCACTGATCTACTGCAATAGAATTAACCTAAGGGTTTTGGCTGCAGTTTTATTGTAAAACCAGGACAATCTCAGTAATGCCCCTGGTACTTTTCACTGTATTTGCTGTAACATTAGTTGCAAGTTTCACATTCAGGTCCACAACTTATTCTTCCTCATCATGTGGTCTATTGACGTGGCAGGTTAAAAATTAGGATACATGCGTATTTCAAAAAATACTTTTCCTTATGTGAAAACACTTACACTATCGTTAAACTTCCCAAGCTGACATGAGGAAACTATTTTGTCACCAAGTCCCCGATTTGTTTTTTTTTGGACGATGAGCTCAATTCAAATAACAAAGTATGCAGTGCATTATTATTTAATACTCATTTCTGTAGAATAGACCACACTAATCCTCAGCTGCAATCCATTCAGAACACCGCATTCTAAATGCCCCCAGGGACCTGCCATTGATTCCATCCTAGAACACTGGCTAATTTTAAAAGGGAGTTTAAACAAAATTCCCCACTCATTGTATAGAACCTGATCCCTGCCATAATATTTAAACAGTGGCAATACTCAAATAAATTCACCATTGACTTTGAGGCAGCTGGTTTAGTACATCCCCAGCTAATTGTTCATTGTGGGATCTGCATACACAGGGAATGTTTAAAGACTTCATCCACAAAGTACTGTTCATAACTTTGTTTAGGTGTGGGGTAAGTTTTTCTTTGGACAAGTTCACATTGTTAACATGGTAACCTGGTAAATTTAATTCACTCACTCACCTGACGAAGGGGATAATCTCCGAAAGCTTGTGATTTAAAAATAAAATTGTTGGACTATAACCTGGTGTTGTAAGATTCCTTACATTGGTAAATTTAATGCAGCTCTGTAGGACACTTCATTTTACTCATGCTGTCATCACTTTCATGGTATAAGCCATTACAATTTTTGGATTTATTGCAGGGGTGACATTGGGATTCCAATGTGTGGATATCATGAGTATAAAGCTGGATCCTGCTGCTTGGTGATATATAGCTCATTGATCACCAATGTGCTGCATCCCCATGTTCTCTGATTATTCATTCTAATATCTACATCAACAGAAAATCTTAATCTCAAGCATTATTACATGGAAGAAACGATGTACACATTTGAAAAGTTGAAAAGGTCTTTTAGTTCAATGGTATGGTTAATGGAATTTTCTTCCTTATGATATATCTTTCTTCTGAAAACATGACAAATATATTGAATATATTATGGTTTATTTGTGTATCAGGTGCAGCAATGAAAGAGCAATATCATTAAATACTGAATAAAATTCTCCAATAATCCCCTGCTCTTCAGAGGGATGTGGTTTAATATACATGAGAATTCTGCTGAGGTACAGATTCTTTCCTGGTGGTTAGCATGTCCCAAAGGCATGTATTTACTGGACCATGATAGCACTGAGTTTGGTAATTATCTTGCAGCCTTAAATTAGCATGTAAACGACCAGAGAATTGTTGGTCTTAGTTTAAGAAGTAAAATGAAGGAATGTCAGAACAAAAAATTCAGAGCAAGTGCTTTGTGTCACATGCCTCATCGGGTTTGCTTTTTCATAAAAACATGTGATGTACTAAAACCAAAAAAACAAAATCTGAAAGGAAAACGACATTGTAGCAATCTTCTTTCTCCTGCACATCCGGGAGATAGCAAAACCTGCACCAGAATCACAGCAGAATGTGTCATCAAAACATACAAACTCACGATTTTATTCTTTCCAAACCCAAAAGGAAATCTGCCTTCGAAATACAGCAATAACTGCTAATGAAATTCCAAATGTAGATGAAAAGTATATCTGGAAGCCTTACAAAAACTTATTTCTATAGCGCTCATTACATATAGAATGATGCCTCAGAGCATTCTATTATCATAGTGGATAATTAAGGGCACTACACAGGACGAAGAAAGGGAAAAATCAGAAGGGAACAAAAGCACAGTTGAAGAGAAAGGGCCTGAGGAGGCAATTATGTGACAGTAGCACAGAAACAGAAGCACCTCAATTAAGTGTTCATTTAGCTCAATTGGTAGCATTTTTGCCTCTGGTTCAGAAGACTGTGGGTTCTGTAAAGTAAATGTACCATCATTCTTATGGCGTGTTCACACTCCACAAGTTTAATGTCAGTGCGAAGCCAAAGCCATTTTTCACCAATGTTAAACTTGGAGGGTAGCTTGGTTTGAAGGCCGGAACTGATTTTGAAGTGAAGTGAAGTGAGACTCCCTCCTCCTAGGGTCCTAATCTGCTATTTTTAGTGTCAGGTGGGGCACTGACACTGGACTCAGGCAGAATCTATACTATTAGTGCAGCATCAGCATGAAGTAAAACGGTTTTGCAACAATGCTACAGCGATAGTGTAAATGTACCCTTACATACATACTTTGTACATGCATTAAAAAATCAGTACGTATCTATCTCCTTTGTAAAACTGAAGGCAGCTATTGACATGTATCTACAGTTGTTACGTAATGTGTGATTTAGTAAGTGATACAATAAAAACAAGCTATACAGACAGGAACATAAAGGCCTGGAATGGCCTCAGAGCTGCTTCTGTTCTTCCATCATAACTTCACCGGAAGTGCAGCGTAAACCCCATTTGTCTATGTAAAGTTACGGCAGCAGAGCTTGAGCAGCTCTGAGAAAATTCCGGGTTACAATCAAATACAACCAACTATATAATTGCAATAGATAGATCCTCATTGGGAAACCTTAATCATTTGGCACCTCTAATTGGCTCCTGGAATTGGGGAAGGATTAGAAATCACGGTGGGTGAAGTATAAAACTACCTGAAACTATTTTCTAACATGATTTTCTTATCTTGATAAACACTGATATTATTGGCCAACATGTCCTAATATGATTATTTTTCTTGTCCTTACTATGATATATTAAGTTGCCTTATTGCCAGATTCCAGTTTTTGCTGTGTTTCAGTGGCCTTGCAGAGTTACCAAAATTACATACCAAGTGGATACTTGGACAGAGTTATAATTGTATTGCATTTTATATTGCTGACTCCATAGTCTATTATTACTGTGTTTTTACCAAATTACAAGCTGTGGACACTGGTATTGAGTTACCAGGGATGTTGTGTTGCCACATGTTTATAAACAGAGATGTACAGTGTGGTGAGTAGCAATACAATGACATCATCATTGTCATCAATTGCATACACACTAATTATTTTTAAAAATTGAAACTGTAACAGCCATGAAAACTACACTGAATCTCTGCTTATACTGAAGCATATATTGTATCTGCTACAACAATATGAGTGACCATTAGGAGGGCTGTAAAACAATTTTTTGGATTAGGCTTTTCCTAGTTGTTCCAATAATTGAGCATTGCCCAAAAATTACCCAAAAAAGTACGAAAGAAAGAAAGAATTAGCATTTATATGGCACCTTTCGCATCCTCAGGACATCCCAGGTCATTTCACAGCCAATGAAGTACTTTGTTGAAGTGCAGTCGCTGTTGTAATGTAGGCAAGTGTGGCAACCAATCTGCTCACAGAAAGGTCCCACAGAAAAGGTAATGGTGCCTTTCTAAATCACAGATGGTGATGACTGGGAAGTGAGTGTTCTTGTCTACACTGAACATCAGCAAGTAATCAGTGTACTAAGCCTAAACCCCAATTTTCCACTACTTCTCTTCCATCAAAACTGCCTGTCTTCAAAGGGCTTTTTTTTCAGTCTAGAGGCCAGGAATATTTGGATTGCTGACGATACCAAACACCGTGACTGCTATCAACAGTGATGCTCCATGCTTAAATGACAGGATGAGAGCCAACTATACAATTCATCCAGCAATCTGACTGCAATTTTGCCAACATTTCTGATTTTGTTAATGATTTATTGATTGTGCATTGAAGTTTTGGTGTTTATAGTTCCTGGGGTTAGAAGGAAGAGAGAGAAAATTTGTCTTGCTTCCTCTCCCTGATATCCATGTAAATCATATGGATGAAAACAGTAGTAAAAATCAATGCTGTAACTGAGGATTGCTGAAACGCTGTCACAAACAATTCTATATAAGCTCCAATGACAGGCAACTCTGGTTTGACATTTAAACCCTCGGCCTTCTACTTTGTAGGCGGGATATGGCTCTGTGAGCACTGACAGCCCTCTAGGCATGCTTCTCGACTGTCCTGATTTAACTGGGACATCCCGATTTTGGATGAATTTCAATTCTGTCCCAGTGTCCTGATTTGGGAATGAGAGTCTGGAATTTCAAAATTACCTATAACTCTTAGCCCGTGTCCTCGTTTTGGAGTTAAAGGAGTTGCGGAATAAAGCAAGTTGAAAAATGTAATCTATTTTTCACACATCTCCAGTAAATTTAGAATGTTCTTATGGACTCTACAAATACATAAACATGTAGTTAAGGCTTAAACTATGTACCATCAGAATACAGTTAGGTATTAATCTTTCTGATTGTGGGGGATACAGATTAAAGCACAACAGATCATACTCCCTTAATTTGCACTTGTATCTGTAAAAACTATGGGCTCGATGTTACCAGGGCTGCGGGTTCACGGCGGTGGGGGGGGGGGGCTATTGGGCACGTGGGTGACGCGCCCGGCGAAATTAGTCTGCTCCGCGAGCGATCGCAGCCTAATTGGATCCACTTACCTGGTCTTCCGGGTATCCCACTGCTGAGCTGCGCGTCGGGCGGGCTGCGCATGCGCAGTAAGGTCTGTCAGCTGGAGGAGCTCTATTTAAAGGGGCAGTCCTCCACTGACTGAAGCTGCAAAAAATAGCAAAAATTACAGCATGGAGCAGCCCAGGGGGAAGGCTGCTCCCAGTTTAATGATGCCTCACTCCAGGTATCATTGGATGGGGTGAGGAGGAAAGGGGAGGACAGAGATCTTCCCCCCGGCGGGCGGGAGGAAGCGGCCTGCCTCTGCCACCAGGAAGGTCTGGCTCGAGGTGGCAGAGGAGGTCACCAGCACCACCAACATATCGCCCACTTGCATACAGTGCAGGAGGCGCTCCAATGACCTAAGTAGGTCAGCCAAAGTGAGTACACTTACTCATTCCCCTACACTCTGTCTGCCACATCACCGCCCCCACCCCACATCTCCTTCTGCACTGCCAACACTACTCTGTCACATCACCCCTCATACCCACTCAAAGCTCATCCTCATCTTACCTGCACTTACTCACCTCGCTAGTACTCATCCCGCCACTACCACTCAGCCCAATCTTCATACAATCTCATGGCTCTATCTCATACTCACCCTTTCATGCATCTCTTTCACAGTCAGCCTCACTCAACCTGCCACTACCTGTGCTGCAGCCACAGGGCATGCATCACATATGTGCAGTAGGCAGCGTAAGGCAAACGTGTCGTGAGCATGAAGGGGATGCACAAGGGTGTTTGAGGGTTTGTCATGGTTTTTACTTATATTTAATTTCTGACCAACTCACATTACATATTATATTGGCACCACTACTGCCACGTCTTTGCGAATCTTGTCTGGTTTGTGCAATAATGCCCTTTCCTGAGGATCACAATGAAGACCCACAACTGATGACACCCATTGTGTCACTGCAGAGTGGGTGTAGGTGTATTTGCAGGGCTCTTTTGTGCAGACGACTGAGAGACAGCAGCGATGTCCCCGGTGGCACCCTGGAAGGATGCGGAGGAGAAGTTGTTGAGGGCAGTGGTGACTTTGACAGCGACAGGTAAGAAGATGGTGCTCGGGCCAACCGGGAGCAGCTCGGCATGAAGGAGGCTGCAGATGTCCACCACCACATGTCGAGTGACTCTGAGCCTCCGTGTGCACTGCTGCTCAGAGAGGTCCAGGAGGCTGAGCCTCGGTCTGTGGACCCTGTGGTGAGGGTAGTGCCCTCTGCGACGCATCTCTCTTTGCGGTTGCCCTCCCTCCTGCTATGCAGGTGGAAGTGTCACAGCACTCTGTTGTGGAGCTCCACGTGTCAGAGGTGGACGGCGTGGCCGGCGAGGCTGGTGATGCTGTTCGCCCTCCGAGGAGGTCATGACTGCAGCTACGGCAGCCCCCACTGGAAGATGTACATCTGAGGGGGTCCGCAAGGTAGGTACATGTCTCTGGACCTAGGGGTAAGTGTACAAGTTGGTGAATTTTCTTGTCAGGAGGAGGGTGGTGGAGGCCAAACTTTGTCCCAAGTGACAGAGTGGCCTCCTGCAATGAGTGAGGGTCTCCCCCCACCCCACCTGTCAAATGGACCTTTGCAGCTGCCACAAGCTGCAACACGTCCATTTCAACTGGGAGTGTTTCCCCCAGTATGGGAAACAGTCCCAGTTGTCTCTAAAATCCCACCCCTCCTCACATATTCACTTAATCAGGTCTGTTAATGACCTGAAATAGCAAGGTAAGTACTCTCAAGTGGCACCCCGCTGGCTTTAATTGTCTGCGGGAGTCCTACCTGCGGGGGCTGCGCGCGCACGCCGGCGTGTCTGTGGGGAACCCGGAAGTGGGCGGATTGGAGCCAGGCTCCCGACCCGCTCCGGGATTCCCCGATTTTCGGAGCCCCCCCGCCAGGAACGCACCCGATAGCGGGTGCTAAAATGAAGCCCTATAACTCTGTATTAAACTCACTAAAAGCATGCAAATTATTTTAAAAATGAATATTCATGGTGCAATGCATAGTAAAATAGAATCCCTGCTTTGGCCCATGTGTCTCTTATTTTTAGAGCCTGTACCTGATTTTCAAATTTGCAGGTTGAGAAGTAGACTCCTAGTACCTCACCCAAGTGGCCATTCTTCATGATTATCCTAAATAGTGAATGTAGGCTGGCTATTTTACCATGGAGGGCATCACACTAAGACCAATCATGTTCACTAGATTGATTCCTGGAGTAAAAGGGTTGTCCTATTAGGAAAGATTGAGTAGAATGGGTCAATACTCTATGGAGTTTAGAAGATTCTGAGGGGGCTAGACAGGGTAGATGCTGAGAGGTTGTTTCCCCTGGCTGGAGAGTCTAAAACTAGGAGGCATAGTCTCAGGATAAGGGTCGGCCATTTAAGACTGAGAGGAGGAGGAATTTCTTCACTCAGAGGGTTGTGAATCTTTGGAATTCTCTACCCCAGAGGGGTGCGGATGCTGAGTCGTTGAGTGTATTCAAGGCAGAGATAGATAGATTTTTGGACTCTAGGGGAATCAAGGGATATGAGGATCAGGCGGGAAAGTGGAGTTGAGGTCAAAGATCAACCATGATCTTACTGAATGGCGGAGCAGGCTTGAGGGGCCGTATGGCCTACTCCTAGCTTTCAAGAGAACAGCGTCCACGACACCACACAACCCTGCCGCGGTAACCTCTGCAAGACATGCCAGATCATCGATACAGATACCACCATCACACGAGAGGACACCACCCACCAGGTGCATGGTTCATACTCCTGTGACTCGGCCAACGTTGTCTACCTCATACGTTGCAGGAAAGGATGCCCCAGAGCATGGTACATTGGCGAGACCATGCAGACACTGCGACAACGGATGAACGGACACCACGCAACAATCGCCAAACAGGAGGGTTCCCTCCCAGTCGGGGAACACTTCAGCAGTCAAGGACATTCAGCCACCGACCTTCGGGTAAGCGTACTCCAAGGCGGCCTTCGAGACACACGACAACGCAAAATCGTCGAGCAGAAATTGATAGCTAAGTTCCGCACCCATGAGGACGGCCTCAACCGGGATCTTGGGTTCATGTCACGCTACACGTTACCCCACCAGCGAACAAATGTTATCTGTTTTTAATATAACGGGTCAGTTGCTGTCTTTTCTATGTTTCTACCTCTCTATCTCTGTTTTTTTTTGTTTGTTGTTTTTTTTGGTGATTTGTATATTCTGAGACCTGGCAGGTAACACCTGTCTGTCTGCACACTGATTGCCTTGGCAACAGGCAGTTGAAAAAACTGTCTGTTATCACCAAGCATTGTTCTGTGAATTATAAATGCGACTTCATTTCGAGGATTTCATTTCCACATCGTTCACCTGAGGAAGGAGGAAGCCTCTGAAAGCTTGTGAATTTAAAATAAAATTGCTGGACTATAACTTGGTGTTGTAAAATTGTTTACAACAGTTGAGCAGGTAGTATTACTGTAGCTACTCATAGTGCTGTTAGAGATGTAACCATGAGGTGTAATACACTGGAAGACAATTCTAGTTTATAATAATTCATATTTAAAACTCGAATAGCATTATGCAATATCCACATTTTAAAGGCGGCAAAAAGGTAGACGTGTTAAAGGGCTTAATTGTTATTTTTTAAAGGCTAAACATAGAACAAATTATAAAGAATTTATGAATATTAATTACTTGACTGAACACTGAAACATAAAAGGAGTGTGCTTTTCTCAGTAGTGTAATTTTCTATGATACTTATTACTTTGTGAATTATAATAATAAAGATATATAAATTACTGCTAGTCATCATTAAAGAAAGACTTATAATGGAAATACTTTATCTCATACCTCACACTGCACTCCCAGATAGGAGTTTATGTAATAATGTGTTTACAGCCTTGCATAATGTGGCTCAAGACTCTCTTTAAATGTTTGACTTTATTTACTGCGCCATGAACTCTACCAACTCTTCTGAAACTGCCATTGAATTCAGATGATACAGGCTCTAAAACTCAATGTTGCCAGTTTATACATGCTAATCAGGAGTTTTGTAAAATCTTATCAGTTTTAGTTTGGTCCAATAGTTAAAAGTTTCATTTTATTGAAAAACTGACTTGGAACATATCTTTGAGACCCAGTGAAGTTATGTTGGACAACCCATTCGTAATTTCTAGTTTAACTTATTAAATTACAGCAGCAACTCTACAAATAGGCAGCCAATTCCCATGAAGTGAATTACATTTTGCCACAAATGTTTATTCACTTATCAGGAATTTTAATGTACAGTAGCAGCAATTCACATGGAAGTGTTATCACCACCAGAACCCTGATAAGATCACATTGTTTTATATCATATAAAAAGCAATGGTTTATCCCAATTTGAAACCATTATAAAAGTAAACAAACTTGTGAAGAAATCAGTTCTTATAAAAACTAAAACATTGCTAAACAATTCTTGCAATTTACTTGACCTTTTAGATAGCTTAAATGAAGCCAAAGTACAAAATTGCTCATTGGAGGAGATTTGGCAGTTACTCTAAACTTTTTGAAAGAATGTGGTTCATGATCTGAATATTATGGACCTATGTAATAGTGTTCCTAAATTGCACCCAGGACATACTGAGGGCAATTATCAACTGCTGCCTGCCCCGTTTACGAGGCGCCTGGAAATTGAAAATGGCGGGGATACAGCAGCTGCTATTTGGACGCCCAAGGCCCACCTGATACGACTTTCAGGGGGTCTTGTAAATGGGCGGCCAGCACACCTGCTCGAAACTAACGGGAGTCTGTTTGCATGTGCAAACTGTAAATGGTCTGCCCATTTGTACCAGATGGTGAGCAGCCTTATCAGCAGTCTTTAAAGGGACCTCAAGACCGCCCCAAAAATGGCCTGGAATATTTTTTGTGGCATTTTTGTGGGGCCAGGAGGAGCAGAAATGCTCTTCCTGGCCCACAAATATACTGCGGCCCGCTACTGGCCACTGGGTAGGCCCCTACCCCCTTTCAGTGCTGTCTTCCGGCTTGGCTCTTATGGAGCCACCAGGTTTTCGACTCCCTGGTTCAGCGAGTTGCCTGGTAGCACGCATTGTCTACTGGGCTACTTGTTGACTGTATTATAATGAGGATGGAACCCGAAAATGGCTCAGACCTCTCGCTGAAGGATTCGGGCGGGCGTAGTGGACACATCACCAACTTCACACCCATCTTGGGGGTATGTTTAAAATCGTGTCCATTGTCACATCTTAGTCTTATCCAACTGTAGATAGTCCTCCATGTATAAGTGTTTCACTCCTACAACAGATAGCACATAATGTTAAATGCTTCCTTATGACCACTGAATTGGAAAATACCCAATGGCGCACTGTAAGCATCCCTAGGGCTCCTCGTTATTGACTGTGAACACATAAAGGATCTGCACTTGCTCAGAATCTATGAAGAATGATTGAAAATACATCACACAATTTCACCAACTTTATCTGCTGCAGTCATATTGGGTTAGGCATTTTCTCCTGCATGGGCTGGGCTTGTGGTGAGGGAGGTGAAGTCCAACATTTATGCACTCCGGCTAATGCATCCCTTTTTCCCATGATGGCCAAGTGGTAGTTTATTTCCACAAAAAGAGGACTGTGGAAGAATTATGCCATGTTTTCCTTTTAATACAAATATATTCTTAAATATGCAGGCCAAAAGGATCACAGGGTTTGTTTTTGCATTGCAAAGTTGGCTGTACGGTCTGTACTTCTTCAAACGGATGGCATTCCACTTTAAGTATAAAGTCTGTACTGTGACTTGCAGAGAGACATTTTAAACAACTATGAAATCATGCTCCATACGCATCAGTGCTTGAGGAACAGTAAATACATTTTCATGCACGAAACCGGTTCAGTGGAGTGAGCCTGAATAAATTTGATTTATCTGACTGATCGAGTGACACGATGGGGTATAAATTTATCTTGCGTGGTAGTGCAAAATGGCCTGCTGATTCACTATTGCCCATTTTGCACTATCGCCAAGGGTGAATTTATACCCCGGTGTTTTTAGGTTTCTTTGTGGGAATTCGCAGCATTGTGAGAAACTTTAAAATGTCTCCTTTACTCCCCGGAAGCACTGCTGTTTTCCTGTATCAGCGGGAGCACATCTCGACTAATGTATTAACATCATTTCAAAGAGGGTTATCTAAGTTTGATGAGGTGGACTGTTTAACGAGCACCATGATTATCACAGATGACCATTATCTGCACTTGGCAACCCCGCCAAGCCAGGGTGGTTATCATTCTCTGTATCAAGTTGCTTTGTTGCACAGGTATAAATGTTATATCAGGAAAACATATTGGGCACTTTCTATATTTTGAACATTAGTTTGGTTGGAAGTATTATTTGAATATGAAGGATACCTTTATTTTAAATCTTCCTTAGTCCAAGTTCAGACTTAAAGGCAAAGAGGGGATATAATTGCAGCCCCATATCAAGGTTTCTTCAGTGAATCTCTGCTTCGTGAAAGAGCTAACAAGCTGGAGCTTGTGGAACATTCTGTGAATATCTGATTTCATACATGGATTTCATAACACTGACGGCAGTCCAAAATAAAAGTGTAATACTACAGAGAATGGACAGAACTTTGAGACCCTTCAGATTTTGAAACTTTAAGTTAAGTTCTGTAATCTAGTGAAATCTGCAGTATTTGCTTCTGTTTCATTTTAATTTTCAGGAAACTTAACTTGTAGTTTGTAGCTGAGATATATAGTCTGTCAGGTGGCTATTTGTCGATCTGTCAGTGGATCAAAAGCAACCTCCTTGGATAAACAAATGTAGAAAAAAAAATACTGTATTGTCTTACCTGTATGTATGTAGAAATGTAAGATTATTGACCATCATACTCATTGCTTAACTTGACACTTTTCTCCAAATTGAGTACTTTCCTCTTTTGATTGTGGCAGGTAAGAGACACAATATTCACTCTCTGCATAATGGTATTCCATACCTGCCACACCCTCTGTTTATTAGTGGGTTACCCTCCCAGGTCGTGGAGAGCATTTTGCTGCTCTCCCGTTGCATTCATAATAATGTGAAGGATTTTGTTACTGAAATGGGCTGTTTGGAATCTCCTTGCTGTTTTCATTAGTACACAAACTAACACACTCCACAGTTAGATTGGCGCACTGGGCATTTATAGTATTTAAGTGCATATTATAAGAGCCAACAAATCTTCATAAGCATTATTACTGTTGTGTTTTCCAAGCATTTTCTTCAAAATACAAGATACTATTGAAATATTTGTATCAATTTTATCTTAGCCAATACCTGCACCATTAGTAGCCTGCAGGTGGAGGTTGCAGAACTACATTACACCATGAAAGGTAGGACATAGGTCTATGCCCATGATTGCCCACAAAGTGCGTTTTTGCTCTCTGGCAGGTGGTCACACCTCTAAGAATGAAAGTGCAGTTCCATGATTCTCCCCTCATCAAGGGGGAATGGCAGTTCCAATTTTATGAGAAACAGGAAAGTGCCTCTTTTCACCATAATTAACATCTCGCTGACGAAACTGTGGAAACGTGCAGCTTTTAAACATACAATTTCTGAGACTTTGATTTCATTAGCAAATCATTGCTTGTAGAGAAATTAATGTGTACATTATGTTTGTATCATTTCATAATAATTATTTTCTGTTGCTACTTATAGGATCATAGTAACAGGAGTAGGCCATTAAGCCTGTTCCGCCATTCAGTGAGATCATGGCTGATCTGTGTCCTAACTCCATATACCCGCCTTTGCCCCATATCCCTTAACACCTTTGGTTAACAAAAATCGATCAATCTCAGATTTAAAATTAACAATTGAGCTAGCATCAACTGC
The DNA here is from genome assembly GCF_035084215.1 of Heptranchias perlo. Taxonomy (NCBI): domain Eukaryota; kingdom Metazoa; phylum Chordata; class Chondrichthyes; order Hexanchiformes; family Hexanchidae; genus Heptranchias; species Heptranchias perlo. The sequence continues at coordinate 25,997,964 of NC_090353.1, forward strand.
CGTTTGCAGAAGAGAGTTCCATCCTTCCATGTGTAGAAGTGTTTCCTCTCTTCACTCCTGAAAGTCCTGGCTCTAATTTTTAGGCTCTGTCCCCGAGTCCTAGACTCCCCAACCAGCAGAAATAATTTCTCTTTATCTACCCTATCAGTTCTCCTTAATATCGTGAAAACTTCGATCAAATCACCCCTTAATCTTCTAAATTCCAGGGAATACAGCCCTAGTTTTTGTAATCTTTCCTTTTAATTTAACCCTTGGAGTCCAGGTATCATACTAGTAAATCTACGCTGCACTCCCTCCAAAACCAATTTATCCTTCCAAAGGTGCGGTGCCCAAAACTGAACAAAGTACTCCAGGTGTGGTCTAACCAGGGCTTTGTATAGCTGTAGCATAACTTCTACCCCCTTGTATTCTAGTCCTCTAGATATAAAGGCCAGCATTCCATTAGCGTTTTGATTATTTTCTGTGCCTGTCCATGACATTTTAATGATCCATGTACATCTCTGTCTCTTAGGACCTCCACTGTTTTGAGCTTTTCACCATTTAGAAAGTACTCTGATCTATCCTTTTTAGGTTCAAAGTGGATGACCTCACGCTTGCCTACATTGAAATCCATTTGCCACAGTCCATTCACTTAATCTATTAATATTTCTCTGTAATTTTATGCTTCCATCTACACTGCTTACAATGCTGCCTATCTTTGTGTCATCAGCAAACTTGGATATGTGACTTTTTATCCCATCATCTAAGTCATTAATAAATACAGTGAATAGTTGAGGTCCCAACACAGATCTCAACACAGACTAGTGGTGTCCCCAATTTGAGTACCTGCCCATTATTCCTACTCTCTATCTCCTGCTGCACAGACAATTTCCTAATCAGGTCAATAATTTGCCCTTAATTCCATGAGCTTCAACTTTAGTTAACAGTCTCTTATGAGGGACTTTATCGAATGCTTCTGGAAATCCATATAAATAACATCCATAGACATTCCATATAAGTAGCATCCATAGACATTCCCCTGTCCACTACTTTAGTTAAACGGTGAGAAACTATTAAATGTTGGTGTTCAGAAAGATTTGGGTGTCCTCCTACAAGAAACACAAAAAGTTAGCTTGCAGGTACAGCAAGCATTTAGGAAGGCAAATGGCATGTTGGCCTTTATTGCAAGGGGGTTGGAGTACAAGAGTAAGGAAGTCTTACTACAACTGTACAGGGCTTTGGTGAGACCTCACCTGGAATACTGTGTACAGTTTTGGTCTCCTTATCGAAGGAAGGATATACTTGCCCTAGAGGCGGTGCAATTAAGGTTCACTAGGTTGATTCCTGGGATGCGAGAGTTGTCCTTTGAGGAGAGATTGAGTAGAATGGGCCTATACTCTCCAGAGTTTAGAAGAATGAGAGGTGATCTCATTGAAACATATATGATTCTGAGGGGGCTTGACAGGGCAGATGCTGAGAGTTTGTTTCCCCTGGTTGGAGAGTCTAGAACAAGAGGGAGTCTAGAAACTCTAAAACAAGTCTCAGGATAAGTGGTCGGCCATTTAAGACTAAGATGAGGAGGAATTTCTTCATTCAGAGGTTTGTAAATCTTTGGAATTCTTTATCCCAGGGGGCTGTGGATGCTCAGTCATTGAGTATATTCAAGGCTGAATATACTCAGCCTTGAAGTATATTCAGGCTTCAAGATAGATTTTTGGACTGTAGGAGAATCAAGGGATATGGGGATAGAGCGGGAAAGTGGAATTGTGGTTGAATATCAGCCATGATCTTATTGAATGACAGAGCAGGCTCGAGGGGTCGTATGGCCTACTCCTGCTCCTATTTCTTATGTACTTATGTTCTTCTGCCACCTCTTCAAAAAATGTAATCAGGTTCATCAGGCATGACCTACCCTTTACAATCCATGCTGGGTCTCTCTAATCAGCTGAAAATTTCAAGGTTTTCAGTCATTCTATCCTTAATTATAGAGCGACAGAACACCCTGATGAAGAAGCTTCCCTTCCCCGTAAATGTTGGTAAACAGGAAGTAACCTTACAGTAGGCCTTTCTGGGTGTCACTTTCAGGAAGCTTTAAAATCATCTTATTTTACTTGTTTGAGCATCAAACCCTTCTATTCATTCAAAAGTTCTGCTGGGCCATGCACTACTTGTGAATGTGAGTGGGCATTTGAGTGCTCCTGGGCCTTCATTGATGCCACACTGAGCAACAGACAACACCAGCTATCCCTTCACTCCCTTTCCCATGAGGATGTTCTTTGGCCTCAGTTCAGTTCCTCTGCACAGCAGCCAGAAATTGGTAACTCAGATCTGTACAAGGGAATAGAACCCAAGTACCCTCCATCTTTGTTGCCATTGCTCAGTGCATTGGTGCTCCGTACTTACCATGCACTACTAATTGCTGGTAGAATCTATTTTTACTTTGAAGTTCATCTAATATCTGTTTACAGCACTTGAATACTGAGTCAGTGAGGTTTGTACATTTAATACAGAACATGCAGAGTGGTGTGATGGGACAGCATGTTGGTGTACTAATGTGGCGTGGTACAGACTAGTAGGATTGGTTTTACTCTCATGATTCCCCACAGAGTGTATTTATCTCTGCTGTGCTTTTGCAGCAATGTCCCTGCAAAGAGAGGAAAGATCTAAAAGTCTGTTAACTAAACATACTCTAGAAGCTAGCTAAAGATCATTTGCTCCCCCTTGAATAATGGTGTGGCAGAGGAGACCAAAGGATAAAAAATAAAAATAAAAACCACTACTGTTGACATTTGACCAAACAGGCAAGCTTGAACCACAAATTTAAAAGAAAAATTGATGTTTCTACCAGAAAAAAGGTCAATAATATAAATATAGGTTGGTACCATCATCACAAAGTTATACAGAGAGAGAGAAAAAAATGGAAATTATGAAAATTCTCGATAAAAACAAAAATGGTGAAAATGCACAATAGCATCTGGAAAAGGAAAGACAGGTTAATGTTTTGGGTTGCATTCCTTCATTATAACCTAGAACGAACTTGATTATGTGGTCCAAACAGGATAAAATTGATAAATAAATGTATGGTTTTGACAGATTTGTCCCTGTATTGAATGAAAATATAGGGATAAAATTAGATTTGAAAAAATTGTGATATGAACCAATATATATGAATCTGATATCATATCAAAGTTTAAATACAACACAGGACAGCTCCTTTATGCATTGAGGTGTTTTGTAGAAGTGTAATTACAACAGGATATTTGAGCCCAGTACCTTGGAACTTCATCAACGGTTGTAAAATTTAACTGGCAAATTTATAGGTTTAAAAATGGACTAATTTCTTCAACACTGAACCTATTTTTCTGGATACAGCAATGTAATCTCAATGCTAGCTGTGCTCAGGTTGTAATTCTACTACAATAAAAATGAATTTTGCCTCACAAAGCCATAGTTCACTGCATTATTTACAAATAATACAGGAATGTGACTTTCAGTGCTGATAAATACTGAAGCCACTACTTTCTGCCTAAGAATGGATAAAATGGCTGGTAATAAAGAATAAAGGGATCCATTCTCTCAATACTTAACACCTTAAATGCTTTTTTATGCTAACTAAAATCAGAGGGCTCAAGGCTCCAGGGGACAGTAATCATTAAAAAATATCTTAATGTTGTGACATCGCACTGCACTAACCATTTTGTGGTCTTGTGAAACTCAACTATTACACCTATTTATTAATATTAAAGACCACATCAGTATTTTGCACCATCACACCCGCTAAAATGGTTCTCAATGTAAATTACAAAGGACAGAATCAAATCTAATGATTAAATTACAAGAGACATATAAACAGATGTAAAAACTATTAAAAGGATATAAACTGACATCTGGATAAAATCTGTTGCAAGGCATTTTCCCAGATCGGCAAACACTGGATACAATGATGTTGAGGAGTTATGCGATTGTGCCACAGATTTTGTGTACTTTTTAGAAAATTAATTCCATTATTTAAAAAAATCAGTGAAAACAGCATTTGACAAAATCTTTAATGACAAATTGTCTCTTTTTAAGTTGAACAGGTTCTCCAGGATCACGTTTTCAGCACACGTGATTCAGAAAAGTTTGGCTGCCCAAAATATTACCCAAGAAGACAACAATTCTGTCCTTTCAGGAGTGCTGTGCTGCATTGGGGAATTTTCAGTCAAGCTAAATTCTGGGCATACCCTGGATTTATCCTCTTTAAAACTTGAATTAGGAACATAGGAACAGGAGTAGGCCATTCAGCCCCTCGAGCCTGTTCCGTCATTCAATGAGATCATTCTGATTAAGAAACGTTGGTTACATAGGTAAGTTTGTATTCAGTACACATATAGAAGCATATCTACTGTGCCCGCAAATTGCAATGCGTTTCCTTCCTTTAACATTAAACTTTGCAGCAATAAGAAGCATTGCCTTAGCGATTACATTATTGCCTCACATTTGCTCAATGCCTTATTGAACTGGTTTGACTGTCTCCACAAGCAAAGGGGCCTAACAAACCATTAAGAGGGCGTAGAGTTCAAAGTCTGACAGAATGTGGCATCTAAATATAATTCCATCCTTCCCTCCCTTATAACTATATTAAACCTTGGACAAGGATCAGACCAATAACCTCCTCCCCATCATAGGGAAGTGGAGTGGACGTGATGTGAGCACAGACCAATTAAAGCCTGTAATTTTAGAACAAAGGGATGCTCTGATTCGCTAGTGCGATCCTGATTGACACAGGAACCAGCCTATAAACGCTGTCTCTTTTGCAGCAACTTACCAATAGCTTTCAATAACGCAGCGTCAGGCGGAACTTTGCCGCTGGTTGTGAGGTGACCGTAATAATTGACGTGAAAATAGACCAATAAGCAAGGGCGGAGGCGGGACCTAATGTCTCGTCGCCCGGCAACGCTAGTGATGGATGGGAAACCCGACCAATAGGAAGAGAGAATCGGCAAAACGGGGTAGGGCGTGAGGTGATGACGCACAACGGTAACTCTGGAGTTGTTCAGAAGCAGGTAAACAAAATGGCGGCTGCCTAACAACTGAACTCCTGCAGGAGGGAGGAGAGGCGATGCTGCATGGAGCGGAACAACGACAACAGCAGCCAGAGGAGCCAGAGGAATCCGAGCCGATCCTGGCGGCTTTCCGAGACTATCTCGAGATGGACGAGGTCATTGACTACATCAGTGACAACGACCTCATGGGAGTAGACACTTTCATCCACAGGATAGACTCTACCGACGTGATCTACCAGCCGAGGAAGCAAAGGGCCAAAATCATCGGAAAGTATCTGATGGGCGACCTCCTGGGAGAGGGGTCCTACGGCAAAGTCAAGGAGATGCTGGACTCTGAGACCCTCTGTCGGAGGGCCGTGAAAATCCTCAAGAAGAAAAAGCTGCGGAGGATCCCAAACGGGGAAGCGAATGTGAAAAAGTAAGTGGATGGAAGTATAAATATTGTACACTTGACGGAGGCCCATGAAGCAGCAATAATGCTTCCTGACAGCTAGCACCCCAATCCCTGGAAGCGACAATTGGACAGAGCCACACATCACTTTTACTTTTGGCACTCAACCTGTCCCTTGTCGGTTCTTGTCCCCTAACGAGAGGGACAACGAGGCGAAGCAGTTGTCCCTGTTACAGTAGCCAACTTGGTTGCAATTATGATAATTGGATTTTTAAAAAAACTTAATGCCTAACAAAGACAGTGGTTTGTACCTCTCTTTTTCTCCCTTTAACAAAATGACAACACCATAATGAAGCTCTTGTACTGGACGTTTGATAAGTTCACATTTTTTGGAAGGGGGAGGAGTAAGTGGTATTCTCCAATACCGTAACTAACAATATTGTGAGATTAATAATTTGAACATACTTAATTTCCCACCAGACAACTGTTTCCTTTTAAACATCATCCAGTTTTAGTGATTTGGGGAGAGAAGGAGGAAGTAAAACATTTTAAAAACTAAGATTCCCAGCTGATTTGCTGTATAGTTTACAGACATTACTACCTTCCCATCAGTAATGGTGAGCAAGTTAATTTCAAGTATTAAGCACATCATTTACTTTTGCACATCATTTTCTTTCCCCTTTAACTGAAAGGTAAATTCAGTCACCTGCATCTTAAAAACTCAACCACTAAGTAGCAATTTATATTTTCTTACAAGTTAAATTTGGCTTAATGATGAAACAAAGTATTTCGTAGAGCAAAATGGATAAACATTTCTCATGTAAAATAATGTCTCAATTAAAGTTTAAAGATCGAATATCAATGTTGCTGTGAATTAATATTTTCCCTCCTAAAATTTGACTGCTAATTTACCAAAAGAAAAGATTAGGGTCTTTCTTTGGTTGAGGTCTCAATTTCAATTGGTATTCATACTCTGGCTTCACACGAAAGGCAAGATTTAGTCAGTTTTAGATGGGTCATTGTGTGATTGTGAATTTTGGGACTCTTCTCTGAGTTTGCACTAGCATGTTTCTTGGTAGGTTGATCAGGAATTGAGTTCTGTGGGGTTTATTTGACTTTCAAATTGAAGAGGAAAGCGTAGATGATTATGGGGGTGGGGGGAGGTTTTGAGAGCTGATGGTTTTGACATAGCTAATTCTGTGTTTTGTAAAGCATGTAAATTCTTCACCATAGTGATTTACAATCTCTCACACTCTATATAAACCTTCCTGCTTTGTGTATTTAACCCCTCACAATAATTGAGAGATAAGAAAAGGTAAAAGGGAGATCACTTATACTGCAAATGTAGTTGAGTTTTGAAATTAAAATGTCCTTTTTATATGCAGAGTAATACATATTTAGTTGAAATATCTTTCCTCCTCTCTCCCAAGGTTACTACCAATGTAACTTATTTCAGCATAGATCAGTTTAGTTTTTAATTTCTTGACTTGTTAAACTTCAACTGTATTTGTTGGTTGCTATACTGGAAACTTGAGTTTTCTGGCATGCTGCACAGAATTGAAGTGATAAGTGTAGGTTTTATTTTATAAAGCTGCTGGTGGTCACGTTGGATAAGTATTTTGAATTGTTTTTTCTTGTATTTAACGTTGATTCATGGTGGTGGTAAATTATATTAGTACTGTGATTTTTGTTGGGATTGTGATAGCCGAACAAATTAAATATTTGATCCAAATCAAATGCACTTAATGCCCCTTCGGCTGCTGAAATCCTGATCCATGTTACCTCCAGACTCGATTATTCCATTGCTATCTTGGCCGGCCTTTTACCCTCTGTAAACTTTAGCTTATCCAAAACTCTACTGCACTAACTCGCACCAAATCCTGTCCAGCCATCACGCCTGTGCTCGGTGACCTACATAGGCTCCCGGTCCGGGAATGCCTCAAATTTAAAATTCACGTCCTTGTGTTCAAATTCCTCCATGGCCTTGCCCCGCCCTATCTCTGTAACCTTCTCCAGCTCTCCGAGATCTCTGTGCTCTTCCCATTCTGACCCCTTGCACAGCTCCGATTTCCATCGCCCCAACACTGGCGGCCGTGCCTTCAGCTACCTAGGCCCTAACTTCTGGAATTCCCTCACCAAACCTCTCCACCTCTCCTCCTTTTAAGATGCTCCTTAAAGCCTATCTTTTTGACCAAGCTTTTGGTCAACTGTCCTAATATCTCTTTATGTGGCTTGGTGTCAAATTGTGTTTGATAATGCTCCTGTGAGGCACCGTGGGACATTTTACTATGTTAAAGGTGCTATATAAATGCAAGTTGCCCTTCATATTTGGAATTAAGAATGTAAAGGGGGCTGTAAAGAAAATTGCGTATACATGAATGGTCCCTGAGTTTAAAAAAAATGCAATACCATGCTCTTTTTTTTATCAAATCAATTCTTTTGCTTAAAAAACTATTCAGTGCCCACTTGAACTTGCTGATGATATCTACCTCCACTCTCTCTTCTACACATTCACTGCCTTCTGTGTGAAGAAGTTAAATCTAAACTGTTTATTCACCTTCCCTTTTCTGAGCTTGCCTGAGTGTCCCCTTGTTAATGAGTTTGTGGTTATGTCAAACAATTTATTAGGGTTCAGTTTATCTATACTTGTATAGGAAACATAGGAACAGGGTAGACCATTCAGCGCCTCAAGCCTTTTCCATCACTCACATTATGGTTGATCTCTAACTCAACTCCATTTACCCAACTTTGATCCATTTCCCTTGGTACCCTTATCTAACAAAAATCTATCGATCTCAGTCTTGAAAATTTCAATTGTCGCATTCATGGCCTTCTGCATACTATTCTCAAAAACCTCCAATATCTCCCCTGAGCTGGCTTTTCTCCAATGTAAACTTTTCCAGCTTAATCTCTCTTAGCTAACGTACCTAATCCCAGGTATATTTAGCTGTCCTTCTCTGCATACACTCAAGTCAGGATGTGCTCACTAGTATAGTGACCCTAATTGTACTTAATACTCATAGTATTAAGCACATATATGTGTACCTATTATTACTGCTGGACTTGTGTTCTACCACTCTGCTATATACCCTCATAATTATGTTTGCTGCTTTTAATAGTGTCATACATGGTGCTGATCGTTTTCAGTTATTCACCAGTGCGCGCACATCTTTTCTTGAAATGCATGGTTTTATTGCGTTTAGCTTGTTTTATTCCAGCATATCTTGAAGACAAAACTGCTGATATGATAGCATTAAAAAAAATTCTGTACTTGTGTGCCTGAGGATTTGATTCCTGATACAATCAACTCAACAGTCTCAAGGAATCTTCAGATATCAGCCAGTTGTATCTGAAAGTGGTATGAGGGAAGCTTCCCTCGTACCACTTTCAGATACAACTGGCTAATTTTGCTAGTGTAATGCAGTGATTTGTGGGCTCTCTCCAAATATTAATGCAATCCTGAGACCTCTGTCATAACTTTTGAAAGAAGGTGTTGGGTTTAAAGCTGAACTCTGGGGCAAACAGGACATGGAGATTGTGCACAATTTGGTTCAGTCTGAATGAGCAGTCTGGGAGGGGGATGACAGTGACAAGGGTACGAATTTTTGATGGGATGCCAAATAAATTGGTCCTCCCATTGCCCAAGTGAAGGAAGTTCTTCCTCGTTCACAACTTGATGTTGGACCAGCGACCTCGCAGCACAGCAGTGATCGTGGAACCAAGGCAAAGCTACATATAGAATTTGATCCCACTTCTATCTATAATGTTGCTAATATAATGTAATTGAGGAAAAGAAGCGAGCCATTGATGGAACTCAGTGACTGGGGGTGATTCTAACCCCAAGAACAGATGGGTCGGGGGCGGGTGAGAGTTGAAAATAGTTGTTTTTTGGTTCGCGACCACAACCCGGGCTTTATTTCCGGGTTTAACTTGGGCGCGTAAAAGTACAGGCTTCCCACTGGGAATGCGAAGTCTGAAAATTTTGCAGTTGCGACCCAAAAACAATGATTTCAACCCCCAACCCACCTGTTCTTGGGGGTTGAAATCACCCCCATTGTGTGGGAGCAGGGAAAGAAGGCATTGCTGGAGAGTGTTGGCTGTGTTGGGACATGTAGGAATGTAACCAAACAAGGGCAATCCCACAGACCCATATCTGCTTTTCTAGTACAGCCTTTCTGCTTTAGATGGAAAACTTTGTGTACAGAAGACCAACTTTTGATCTAACAGATTAGTTACAATACAAACTTTTGATGATTAGAGATGCATTTGAAAATGCATTTTGAAGTACGTTATAAAATGCCATGGGTTAAGCTCCTAGTATTTAAAATGACTTATTTCCTTTTCATTGTTGAAATTAGACCAGAATGAAGGAGCAAAATAGCAAAAATGGAAAGGTAAAATCCATTAACATTATTATTCCTGAGATGCATCTGTGAAACGTTGACCAATGTTATGTTGCCCTGCAATGTAGTTTTCTTTCCCCCCATGTCCCTTCAGACAGTGGCCAACACAATAAAAACATTTTTACTGTTACATCTGAAATATTCAGGACAGTTCATCTTTAGAATGCACAACTGTAAAACAATATTCGGCACATTTGTGAACAGTTTTGGTCATGCTGACCATGTGACTTTTATTCCTTGATAGGTTTTCACAAGGAATAAAAAGTAACCTGCTGCTGCCAAAAACTATATGTTGCTAAGGATCTCTATGTAAATAAATCTTAGTTGCACATTGGGCTAACTGCAGATGAAGAGATTTAAATGGGTTATCCAAGGGTTCCCTAGCATGACTGTATCAATATTAATTGTTGAGTGTTGAGGCTTGCTTATAGGGATGCTACTAGTGCACGTCCTGATTCACATACAGTTGGAAAGATAGCTAAATAAGTTGCTAGATGCATGGTGGTTTGCTTAGATGTTTGATATTTCATGGAGCACTATTTTTCTGAAGGAAATCCAGATTTGCATAAAGTAGCATTTACTTTGTTACCATTTAGGCATCATCAAAAATCCTAATCTTAGCATAGAGCAAAGTTTGGGCTGTTCCGGTTCAGTCAACAGGAAATTTTGCTTCTAGAACATACCATTTGTCACAGCAAAGCTCACCACTTTCTTTGACACTTAAAGTTTTGTTTTTGCGTAGAAATAATCATTAGGTATTTCCTTATTACTTGAGTAATGCTGACTGGTTTCCTCTGTGAACTGTTGCAAAATCACTGTGACGAATCATCCAAGATCAGATCAGCTGTCTCTCTATTTAGTTCAACCAACTTTGACAGAAAATAAAGTTCTCACATCACTGTTCCCATACCTTAAATATGAAATATTAACTTTGTGTAGCAATATAATGATTGCTGTGAAAAGCTTCTAATGTAGACATGTTAATTTGCTGCAACAGCTGTGGAACAGTATTAAATTTAATGTAAAGCTGATTTTCTTTGACCCTCATGATGTTGCGCAGTGTACTTGAACTGAGTGAACTCTGTTGTTTCACAATTCACCTACTACATACAAATGAACCATAAGATAATTTCTACAGCAATATAGTTTATCATGAGAGAGGAATTCAGTCTCTGTTGGCTGATTCCTTGTTAGATTTGTGCTCTTTGGTTTACATGATCAGACTTTTTTTTTATTTGTTAAATTTTGTGGTCTGTTTTGTATTCAAATAGGGTAACATTAAGTAAAAGTTGAGCTGGTGACTATGCAGAGAAACCTAAAACTGCAGTTGGGTTGCACACTTGGAGCCACCTAGAGTGTGCTCCAAGACTCCATCCTTGGCTCCCATTTTCACATCACCATTTTTAGGCATGGGGTCAGCTTTCACATGTATTTGACAACACTTAACTTTATCTCTTTGCCATCATCCTTAACACCTTAACCATCACTGTACTGTCCGACTGCAGTTGTAAGTTCTTTACAAGTGTGAACATCCTTGAACTATGTATTGGCAAGACTCGAGCTGTTCTATTCGGCTCCCGCCAAAAACTCCACACCTTAGCCTCTGACTCCATCCAACTGCTTGAGTGCACCCAGGCTGAGCTCGATGGTGTGTCACCTCTCTGTTCTGTTTGACCCTGAGCTGAGTTTCAATGCCACAACCAAGATTGCCATTTCCATCTGCACAGCAATGCGTGCTGTAAGAACAGGAACAGGAGCAGGCCATTCAGCCCCTCGAACAGCCCCTGTTCCGTCATTCAGTTAGATCATGGCTGATCTGTGTCTTAACTATATCTACCCGCCTTGGTTCTGTAACCCTTAATACCCTTGGTTCAATAACCCCTAATACCTAACAAAAATCTTATCAATCTCCGTTTTGAGATTTTCAATTGACCAAGCCTCAACAGTCTTTTGGGGGAGAGAGTTCCAGATTTCCACTACCCTTTGTGTGAAGAAGTGCTTTCTGACCTCACCCCTGAACGGCCTAATGCTAATTTTAAGGTTATGCCCCCTTGTTCTGGACTCTCCCACCAGAGGAAATAGTTTCTCTCCATCAAATCCTTTAACCAACTTAAACACTTCAATCAGATCGCCCATTAATCTTCTATATTCAAGGGAATACAAGCCTAGTCTATGCAACCTGTCCTCATAATTTAACTCTTTTAGCCGCTGTGTCTTTCTGGTTAATCTGCCGTGCACCTATTCCAAAGCCAGTATATCCTTCCTGAGATGTGGTGCCAGGACCTGAATGCAGTACCCTAGATGGGCTCTAACCAGGGCTCAGTACAGCTGTAACATAACTTCCAGCCCTCCTTGAGATAAAGGCCAATATTCCATTAGCTTTTTAAATTATTTTTTGTACCTGTTCACTAACTTTTAGTGATTTCTGTGCTTGGACCCCTAGATCTCTCAGTTCATCCACAGTTCCAAGCTTCTCGCCATTTAGAAAATACTCTGATCTATCTTTCTTGGATGACCTCACACTTTCCCATATTGAACTCAACATCTGCCACAGTTTTTCCCACTCACTTAATCTATCAATATCTCTTTGCAACTTTTGGCTCCCATCTATACTATTTACTGTGCCACCTAACTTATTGTCATCAGCAAACTTAGATAAATGGCTCGCTGTTCCTTCATCCAAGTAATTTATAAATATAGTGAAAAACTGTGGCCCCAGTACAGATCTCTGGGGGACACCACTAGTCACATCCTGCCAATTTGAATACATACCCATTATCCCAACTCTGTCTCCTACCTCCTAACCAATTCCCTATCCAGGCCAATAGGTTGCCTCCAATTCCATCCGCTCTCATTTTTGTTAACATTCTCTTATGTGGAACCTTGTTGAATGCCTTCTGGAAGTCCACTTTTGGAGGCTGAATCTTCAGCATTTTCCCCAATCGCCGTAACTCTTCACCATTCATTTTGTTTTTCATTTTCCATTCAGTGCTTTCAGATGTTTTGTGTGTCAGAAAAGAGTATGTTGTTGTTGTTGTAATAAAAACTAGAAAATGTTGGAAGTACTCAGCAGGTCAGGCAGCATCTGTGGACAGAGAAACAAAGTTAATGTTACAGTTCTGATGAAAGATCATCGACCTGAAAGTAGTTAGAGATTTAACAGTTTATAAGCAAGCACAGCCTGGGGAAAAAAAATGGGAGGGGGAGGGGAGGAAAGAAAAAAGGGAAGGTCTGTGATAGGGTGGAGGGCAGGAGTGATTAATTATTACAGGAGTGTTATTTTTGTTAATGGCTTATACACTAGAAATTTATGTTCTCATACGGGTTTGATGATCAGGCCTTTGTTGGAATATTTTTTTCCCTGATCAGGATGAGGGATGTGAATGCAGGGGAATCGAGTATTTCCCTAATTTTGGTCCCCAGTGTTAACCATGAAACATTCCTAGGTTGGATACTGCATGGGTGACATGTGAAGGAAAGCTTCCTTTATTCTGCTGCAATTCCAACTTCAGAAGAATAAAGCTCACTGCAACAGTATGTTTTCACCTATTTTTCATGTTTCTCTTTCGCGACCCCCTTCCCGTTCCCCACACCCGCAATACATGGTCCATCTGACGTGCCGATTTGGACATATGTATGTAGAGACTACCAAACTTATTTCATACAGGATATTTGCAGCAGCCAAAGAGATGAAACATTTCATCAGTCTGGGTGGATTCATATCCGGATTTCAGAGGTGAAAAGTTAGTCTGCTCACCCACTATGCCATTGAGTCCCTTTAAAAGTTTGTAAAAGTTCTTATTGTATTACTTTGATAAGTTTAAGAAAAATCAGGATTTGAGGCTTGGATGAAGAGGTCAGTTTAATGGTACCGCACAACTTTAAAGCAGCTGTGAAAGAATTTTACATCATAAATGTAGAAATTTTCCAGCAACTTTATAAATTATAGGATATACTTTTTTCCATTCACTAACTGGTTTAATACGTTACAAATTATAGTGGTGTTGCATCAAATACATGATGGGACAGTGTGTAGCTACTTCGAGTCTTAATTTAAAACTGCGAGTTTCATCACGAGGAACACAAGCTGACAGGCTAGTCTTTCTACCGCTAACCTTGCCTACCTGTCAGAATAATGCTATGCAAAACTAAACTGAGAAATGGACAGAATGAAGATTAAGTTGAGAAATGTAGGATGGGAAAAGGGTGATGGAGACTGAAGGGAGTTGGCTTCAGAAGAAACCCCTTCCCAAAGTAGGCATCACCTGCCATCCAGATTACCTCTAATCCTCTTCATAGGTCATTAGCGTTTCAATATGAACTAATGCACTAGTGTAGGGAAATAAATTCTCCCTCAGCAGGGTTGGGAATATAGACTGGATCACTGGGTCTTGTCTAGACTGGCTTCTTTCATTTTGAATCTGAAGCTAGTGCATTCAAGGTAGGTCAGCCTTGCTTTATGGCTACTTTTTAATTATAGCTATGTGGAGTTAAATTTTATAGCCATTTTTGGATTTTAGTCACCCTATTCCCCCACCCCCACAAAAGAAAACAGCAGGACAAACAAAAAAACATTAGCCTTGGAATCTGGGCCACATATCTAATATGAATCTCCCAGAATCCATAATCTTAGACTAAGAGGGATATATAATTGGATAATCTGTGTAGTTTGCTTACAACCTTTCTTACCCTTGTGCAGTCTTGCAACAGGGAACTCACTGCCTCTGCAATATTGATCATCCTCTCTGCTCACTTTCAGTAACCAGTAGGCGGTACTGAGCACACAATTCACAATTGTTAATCGTAGGGGCAGAGGTGCATGTTATGGCACCAATGTACAGTGCCCTGAAGTGGAAGGATACAGGTTTATTTTATCGTACTGTGCTCAGTTTCTAATCAAAGCCATGCTTCTGTGGGAAACTGGTTAGCGGAAGGTGGGCATCTTCCTGAGAGGCAAGAGAAGGTACAACAGCATCTCTATTGGCTGTTTTCTCTTCCCTCATGGCAATTGACCAAAGGTGATGTCGGGAGAAACCTGTCTTGTACCCAGCTTCATGGGGCATATATCCCAGGATAGGTAATTGGGTGTATGGCATCAGAAAAAAAAGGGATTTTCTAGTTTTACTCTCCTGTTGATGGAAGCCAAGAAATCCAGAAATATATGTGAATCCATCTACTTTGATCTATATTTATGCTCATCAATCATAGCTCTATAGGAGTTCTTAAAATGCACTTCGACTAGGATATGAGTGATGCTTTAATCCTTTGAGGAAAAGTTCAGTTTACTTGGACTCCTCTCAATGGACCTCACCGCCTGATTCCTTCGGGATTGTAGATTTTGGTTCGAAATACCTGAATCTTTGACCTCTCTCATATCAGAATTTGTTCCTTTTAACTTGCATGATGCGGATACATCTCTCAGTAATCTGATGTACCATAGCTACTGCTACTAAAAAGCAATTGACTCCTGACGGTGATATTATTCCACTCTAGAGAAGGAGTGTTGTACGGCAGAACCCCATGGTGTATAGGTCCAGAGCCTTGAATTTAAAATTTGTTGGTCACAAAACATGAAACCCAAGGATTTAAACAAAGAAGAAAATCTGTTTTTATTTTGCAATCAGATGGAAATTATGCCAAAGACATAATATCTTGTTCTGAGTTACAACAAATTGTGTAGTATGACTTCTGTTTCAAACATTTCTCCCAAAAATTATTTGTATTAAGGATTAGAAAATTCTTGCCATAGTAAAAACTGATCATCTTCTAAACTGTGATATTTAAAACCTTTTAAAAATAATACTGGAAGACTTTCTGTACCAATGTTCATGGATAGTCTGGGACCTGCAGTACGGCCCCTGATGTTTACAGTGGTACCGCAGCAGCTTAAATGCAACAGTGTTTTGCCCATTGATGTAATAACGTGAATTTACTGAAGCAATGCATCAAATGACTACAGGTAAAAATATTACCATCTTACTGATATTGAATGATACCGGACTAATAATATTTGTAATACTATTTACTTACCACTTTACAAACTTGCTTAAGATGCAAAAAAACTTTGCTTATTCTTGATTTCTCCCTGAAACCTTCCTCCTTTTATTCAGCTATTTACATGATTGTGAAAAAAAAATTCTTCCCCTACCCTTGTTGGATTTGTAATTTCTTAGGAAGCCGATGTTGATGTAGCACTGTCCAGTGTTTTTTCCACTAAGTCTCCAGTGATCAACACCTAAATTGATGGTCAATTGCCAATATCTAGGTCTAGCTGGCTAACCTATTCTGACCACAATGCCTGACGTTAGCAGCAAAGTGCTTTATAAACACTGATTAAAAATGTCAGTCCCCCTCAGACTCAAAAAACCCTCATTCCAAGCAACACCGTTGGCTTAGAATTTTTATTTAGTTGTTTAACTGGAATAAAAGGCCGGAAAAATCAGATCTTTTAATTCTTGATTTTTTTTTCGGCTGCTTGTGCCTCACCGATAGTTATTTATAAATTTTCTGCCTCGTTGTCACAGTACATTCTAAAAATTATAGTTCCACAGGAGCAAGATGAAAGCTACAGCTTCTAAGATGGATCTCTGTCTGATACATACAGTATTAGTTCACTGCTGTTGAAAATCTCTAGTCCTCAAGGTCCAGGTGAAATTTCCAACTCAAGCCCGTGGACAGAAGGGCCAGATTTATAAAGGAGAAACTTCTTGCAGGCATTTAAACATTAAATGGTCAACCTTATGGGTAGTTTTAATGATTTTTTCCCCCCCTTCCTTTTGGAATAGTGTAATTTTTCATAGTATAAATGTTCTTTTTAGTTGTATATATTGATCTGAGTGAGTTGTGGTTGAAAACAGTGTGAAGGAATTATTTGGAGCTCTCTTTCCCCAAAGAGCTGCTGAGGCTAGGTCAATTGAAAATTTCAAAACTGAGATTGATGGACTTTTGTTAGGCAAGGGTATTAAGGGTTAGGGAACTAAAGGCGGGAGATAGATTTAAGATAAAGGTCAGCCATGATCTAATTGAATGGCAGAACAGGCTCCAGGGGCTGAATGGCCTATTCCTGTTCCTAAGATTTGATTGGTTTTATTCTTGCTAATTTGTAATTGGTAGCTTTGGAAAAAAATTGATGGATTTGATTGCTTGGTTTTCTGCTGGTTCCTCATTAGTACTTTTTGCAACTTTTGATTTATTGATTTTCAGGCAATTGGATATGTGACTGGCTCTTACCAATCACAATACTTTCGCCCTGCAGCTGTGTGATGCTTTGGACATGTTACACCTTGAGGTGTGATGTGCCTGAGGCGACATTTTAAGGTGTGACAACTTTGAAAGTTGTGACACTGCGGATGGGTGCTAGATGCAAGACTTTGAATTATGTAGAACCTCATATTTTGGTCGTGTGGTTATTGTGCTTCACACACCAAAACCTTGTAGTTATTTCTTCGCTTTAATTATCATTGCTATCCAGGCTTGGTTTTTGGCCCAAGGCAGCCTAATTGGAATTATGTGACAAGGACTTTCTAATAAATTGGGATGCAGTGTTTGAAATAGAAATTTTATTACATATTTTGCTTTGACAAAATTTCCAGCTGACTATTCAGACATTTGTTTTCTCAGAGAAAGCATAACATACCTTCAGTGGCCTCAGAGGGTCTGGTTTAGTAAGCTTGTTAGTTCTCTTCAATGTGCCAGCAAGGAAGCTGGGGTGGGAATCAGTTTATGCATCTTCCTTTGTTATTTTATGTAATCTCTTAAAAGCAATCCTACAGAACTTAACCTATGCTATAAATTTATGTCACTGATTTTCAAGATGAATCATAGGTTCATTTGCAGGAGGGGCCACTATTTCTGTCCACCTTGTCATCAAACCTGTATCTTTCTGTATTTGTTGCCTTTTCTAGGATGTTTCTTTTATTGTTTTAAAAAAAAATACATTTTCTGCAATAATACTGCTGTTTGTCTTTTGGGCAGCTGATACTATCTTTGAGGTTAGGACAGAGGTTCTTGGAGTATGTTATTTGTAGGAGAGGGTTCTCCTATACTGCAAAAAAAATGCAAAATACTAGTATACAGCACAACTTTCTAATGTTGACTAGCTTTTACTACTTATGCTGACTAAGTATTTGATGGCTGTTCACATTCTTAAAAATTTTAAAGGAATCCATAAATATATAGTTGAATTTAATTGAATTTAATTTAAAAATATAGTAGAAACAGTATGACTTTAGGTAAAGTCATACTGTTTCTACTATATTTTTTGCACTTAATTTAGTGTTTGTCCACCATAGTATGATATTCTCAGTAATTCAGAAGAAAACGCGAAGCCTCTTCCTTTCACAGGGAAAATTATTTTGTGCCATCATATTATAACTGTGTTGATTAATTTGAAATGATTGAATTGTACAGTTTAAGAAGAAACTGTTTTCATGCCCTGAATCATGGCCAGGGCATTTAGGAAAGCCAAGTTGTCTCTTTCACAGACAATAGGAAATTAATTAAAGTAGTTGTATTCTTTAATTTGACCTAGGTGAGGCAGAGTCAAAATTTGCAAATTAATGTCATTAACAATTCACATTCAAAATGTGTATTGTTTTAAATATTTTCTTTTATTAGGAATAATGCTTCTGCTGCCTCATCAGGGCTGCCATTCTGCACATAGCTGAGCTGAGCAGATTGTATTGTGCCCATTTTTGCCTACCTGCAGCTTGATGTTGTTTATGCAGGCACTGTGTATTCCAGTGAGAACTGACATATGCCAGCTAGTGAGTGTTGTTATTTTACATAATGGGTAAAGGGAGGTTAGTGCTGGCTATATTAGGGTTTGTTTACTCAGTTTATTGCAAAATAAAATTATAATTATAAAAAATGATTATCAGTTAAATATATGTTTTAAAACAATCACTTTTTAAAAATAAAAACTTCCAGTAGTTTAAAAAAATCAGTTTTATTGATTTGTTGTGGACTCTGGACTCTTCTGTTTCTACATGTTCTACTAAGACCAACCCTTTTCTAAAGGCACTTCAGATACTGGTCACGAGAAGATCTTGAACATTGGACTGGTCTGTGCCTTGATGTATAGTAATCAAAATAAAATGTGAAAACTGTTTATATTAAAAATAAATTTAAAATGCCATTTTGTAATATGGATCTGACATGGAGTTGCTGTGGTGTTTGAGTAACTGGTACATTTTATTTTTAAAGGGGCAGCACCTTCATGAATGAGCATAGCACCCTTTGTTTGTAAACCACATCGGATATACATGATCTTGTAATTTGTGCAGCATGATCTATGGCTTTTCTTCCCAAATGTTTGTCAAATACTTTTGAATGAAAATGCAGATGTATAAATTTGCGTAGAAAATTGTGTTCATTGAAAAGGTAGTGGAGTCTGGTTTCTAAGATTCCCAAAGTTTAAAAAAGCCCTTGTCTTTTATGACCTGCAGCGCCTGTTGATTTGAACTTCTCCCCATATGCAATTGAAGCAATCTTTGATGCACTAATGCAGAACTGAAATGTGAAAGATAAAAAGCTCTTAACTCCCTCTAGTCACAACTCCCAAAGCAAAAGACTTTCTCGCTCTAGGTTGATTGGGGTTATAAAAAGGGAAAAGCCTAATCATTTACCGGAGTGTTCCTGCCAATCCCAGGACATGTGACTACATATGTGACTGACCCCCTATACTAGCTATACTCTAAAGAAATCAAAATATATTTAACTTGAGAGATTCTAGTAACTAATATTAAAAAAAAAGTACAATCAATGAACTCAATAAACCCAATGATAAGTTAGGAATGCAGTTGAGATAAACAGACAAACAATTCCGCAGATACACCAACACAGTATGTACTTTTATTAAATTCACTTTGATTCTTACTGGTTCAGCAGTTCAAAATAACTTGCCATGAGAGCTCTGTAACTTGGGTTTATATTTTTTTTTAAGAAGTTTTTAAAAAGTATATGAATACCAAATTCTGCAAGAAGTGTTAAGTTGTCATTAGTCCTTCGCAGCACTTGACTTTGGTCAAAATCAATATTCCCTAACAGCAAAGGAACATCTGTACTGTGATCACACTTGCTGCTGAATGTGAATAAGGAAAAGAGCAGCTGCAAAATAGGTTGGTTTTAATTAATAGGATTCAGGGAAGACCTCGCTCTCTGTCCTGGAATAAATTTAAAGCTGTTCTGTTCTCTGGCTGCTTTTTCTATTGAGAGAGACTGTCTCTTTATGGGTATGGATCCCAAGCACAATTTGGTAATCTTAGACTATAAGGTGTGTGAAGTGCGAAGTTGTACACTAGTACAGAAAGGGTGTTCTTCTGAGATGAGGTTACAGCATATTAAAGAGGGTGTGTGACCAGCTGTCTTGGGTGCTTGATGCTGACACTGGCTGCTCAATTGAAATGTCTTCCATTTTTTAACACAATCCTCTTTTTTTGACCAAATTCCTATTTGTTCAAGGTGATGTGGATGTGTATATAATGGGGCAGGATATACCCTGTAAAAAATGTTTAATTTCAAAATTGAAACAGTGGAGTTTTTGTGCCATGGAGGGAATTATAAATGAGGACAAAGACTTTAAATGTGATTTATTGGGAATGAGGAGCCAATGCAGGTTAGTGAGGTTGGGGGATAATGGGAGAGTTGGATTGGATGGGGGACCGGATACATGTGGCAGAGTTTTGAACAAGTTGGAGCTTATGAAGGCTTGGAGGCCAGCAAGGAAAGCATTGAGATGTCTAGTCTGGAGGTGACAAAGGCATGGTTAAGGTTTCTAGTGGCAAAGGGTCTGAAAAAGGAACAGAGGATGACAGTTTTGCAGAAGTAGAATTATGCGGCCTTGGTGATGGATAGGATGTGGATTTTAAAGCTCAACTCAATGTCAAACCAGACACTAAGATTATGGACAGTCAAGCTCAGCCTGAGAAAGTAGCTGGGGAGGGGGATGGGCTCAATAGCAAGGGAGTGGAGGTTATGTTATCAGAAAAGAAGCCTGGATGTAATTGGTTGAAGTTGCAGCCTTTCAAATGGTTGCATTTCTGTGAGAATTTTGCTGATTTATATTTCAGTGAATCAGTATTTTTAAATTGCATATGAGTCAAGGAGAAAAGTGTGATGGATTTTTTTTTTGCTACAGCCAGATTTAATTTTACAGATTTAGTGTGTGATGTGCTTAAAAACGCAACTTTAAATACACATGGATTGGCATTTCTGTTGCCAAGAAACAGTTATTTTAAAATGTATTTTTTCCATTGAGGTAATGTCCGTATGTGGAATTAAACCCTTTCCGGTTTAGTATTGAACAGTTACTGGCAGGTCGGGTGTTACATGAACACTATGCAGACTTAAGCTTTCTCTACTGTACCCAACAAAATGCTTTAACCCAAATCTGAGAAGAGCACCTCTTGTTGCAACAGTGTGAAATTTCCCATACTTCATTTCTTGTGAACTCTTTGAGCTAATCTGTGCTGAATTGTAGCAGTTTTGTATGGTGAAGTCATGCCCATTAGGAACAGGGTTAAAAACTTCCAAAATTGCCTTCACATAACAACCATTATAGCTGGAATACTTTCGGCCCATTCGTCTAGGTGGGATTCGATCCCGGGTAACAGGTGAACCAACGGTTTGCTAGCCTACTCTATGACAGAGTCCCTAACAGACCCTCTTTTTTAAAAAAAAAAATGTTTTTGTAGCAAAACCAGTGACTAAAGTTAATTACATAATCAAAAACGGTACTGAATTGCAAGACTAATCTAATTTTAGGTTTTAGATTATGACCATTTGCATGTGGATTTATGGATTAGTAACTGGACTGAAATAGTAACATTTGAGCTGCTGTACATAGTTTTAAGATGTTCTTTGCACTTTTTAATTTGCACTTTGGGTAGGTTGAGATTTTTAATCACCATTCTCACTAATGAGTAATTTACTTTGTTATTTAACATTCTGATTATTTTTCCTGTCGTGTTCTTATGAATAAATAAGCAACTGTTGTTGTATCCATTGGTTTTGTAATAAATCATATGATTATAGAATGGTTACAGCACGGAAGGAGGCCATTACGCCTGTCAAATCCATGCTAGCTCTCTGCAAGAGCAATCCAGCTAGTCCCCCTCCCCTGCCCTATCCCCGTAGCCCTGCTTTTTTTCCCTTCAAGTACTTATCCAATTCCCTTTTGAAAGCCGTGATTGAATTTGTCTCCACCACCCCTCAGGCAGTGCAATCCAGATCACAACCACTTGTTATGTGAAAAAGTTTTTTCTCATGTCTCCTTTGATTCTTTTGTCAATCACCATAAATCTATGTCCTCTGGTTCTTGACCCCTCCGCCAACATAAGAAGAACATAAGAAATAGGAGCAGGAGTAGGCCAATCGGCCCTTCGAGCCTGCACCGCCATTCAATAAGATCATGGCTGATCTGATCCTAACCTCCAATCTAAATTCATGTCCAATTTCCTGCCCACTCCCCGTAACCCCTAATTCCCTTTTACTTCTAGGAAACTGTCTATTTCTGCTTTGAATTTATTCAGTGATGTAGCTTCCACAGTTTCCTGGGGCAGTAAATTCCACAGACCTACTACCCTCTGAGTGAAGAAGTTTCTCCTCATCTCAGTTTTGAAAGAGCATCCCCTTATTCTAAGATTATGCCCCCTAGTTCTAGTTTCACTCATCCTTGGGAACATCCTTACCGCATCCACCCGATCAAGCCCCTTCACAATCTTATGTTTCAATAAGATCGCCTCTCATTCTTCTGAACTCCAATGAGTAGAGTCCCAATCTACTCAACCTCTCCTCATATGTCCGCCCCCTCATCCCCGGGATTAACCGAGTGAACCTTCTTTGTACTGCCTCGAAAGCAAGTATGTCTTTTCTTAAGTATGGACACCAAAACTGAATGCAGTATTCCAGGTGCGGTCTCACCAATACCTTATATAACTGCAGCAATACCTCCCTGTTTTTATATTCTACCCCCCTAGCAATAAACGCCAACATTCCGTTGGCCGCCTTGATCACCTGCTGCACCTGCATACTAACTTTTTGATTTTCTTGCACTAGGACCCCCAGATCCCTTTGTACTGCAGTACTTTCCAGTTTCTTGCCATTAAGATGATAACTTGCTCTCTGAACAGTTTTTCTCTATCTACTCTGTCCAGACTGATGATCATTTTGAACACTCCAATCAAATCTCTTCTCAACCTTCTCTGCTGTAAGAACAACCCCAGCTTCTGCAGTCTATCCAAGTAACTGAAGTCCCTCATCCTTGGAATCATTCTAGTAAATCTCTTCTGCATCCTCTCTAAGCCTCCATGTCCTTCTTAAAGTGCGGTGCCCAGAACTGGACACAATATTCCAGTTCTGGCCGAACCAGTGTTTTATAAAGGCTTTTGTACTCTATGCCTCTATTTATTTATAAAGCCCAGGATCGTGTATGCTTTCTTAACCGCGTTCTCAACCTGCTCTGCCACCTTCAACGATTTGTGCACATATACCCCCAGATCTCTCTGTTCTTGCACCCCTTTTAGAATTGCACCTTTAGTTTATATTGCCTTGTTCTTACTACTGAAATGTATCACTTCACACTTTTCTACATTGAATTTCATCTGCCACGTGTCTGCCCATTCTACCAGCCTGTCCATGTCCTCTTGAAGTCTATCATTATCCTCCGCACTGTTTACTACCCTTCCAAGTTTTGTGTCATCTGCAAATTTTGAAATTGTGCCCTGTACACCCAAGTCCAAGTCATTAATATATATCAAAAAAAGCAATGGTCCGAGTACCAACCTCTGGGGAACACCACTGTAAACCTCCCTCCAGTCCAAAAAACAACAGTTCACCACTACTCTGTTTCCTATTACTTAGCCGCTTTTGTGTCCATGTTGCCACTGCCCCTTTATTCCATGGGCTTCAACTTTGATGACAAGCCTATTATGTGGCACTTTATCAAACGCCTTTTGGAAGTCCATATACACCATATCAACCGCATTGCCCTCATCAACCTTCTCTGTTACTTCGTCAAAAATCTCAATCAAGTTGGTTAAACACTATTTGCCTTTAACAAATCTGTGCTGGCTTTCCTTCATTAATCCACACTTGTCCAAGTGACAATTTTGTCCCAGATTATAGTTTCTAAAAGTCTCCCCACTACTGAGGTTAAACTGACTGGCCTATAGTTGATGGGATTATCCTTACACCCTTTTTTGAACAAGGGTATAACATTTGCAATTCTCCAGTTCTCTGGCACCACTCCCCGTATCTAAAATTGAGGGGGAGGGTCTTTATTCAAACAATCATTTTGATGTGCAATATACTCATTCATGACTGAAAATTGTATTTGCATTTTTTCACTGATTATTATGAAAAGTTGTAAAAATGAGAAATAACATTCTCCACTAAAATAAATGAGAAATTGAGTCATGTTAGTGCACTAGTAGGCAGACTACCAGTGTGCCAAATTCATCCTGGGTTATGTTAAACTGTTATGTAAGTTTTTGTTATCTATTAAATACTTTGTGCATTCTAGTACTCATATTAACTAGTTGAGAAAGATCTGCTTTATTAGGAGTATGACCTGTTTTGTTTTAGTTTTATAGGTTAGCTATACTGCATGATATACGCCAATGTAGAGTGTTTTTGGCTTTATCAATGAAAAATGTGCAGCATAACTTAGGAGTAAAGTTGTCATGCTGATGACTTTTTTTTGTATTGAAGCAAATATTGAGACCAGCTCAAGGTACTACAACACTTCAGTTTAATAGCTGCATCAATATGAAGCAAACTTTTAAAAATTCCCAGGTCGAAACTTCATTTTTAATCTTTCTAATGTTGGCAAAGAGCAGACTCTTTCATTGGCTCCTTGGTAACAACATTTAACCAGGATTTAGACACGTGAGTGGTGTCCAAATGCTGGTTACTTTCCCTCAAGACCTGGAGCTGGCAGTTTAATTCAAGAATGATGTTCTGTACCACTAATACAATACAGACACATATTGCAATAGGCCTAAATATATTGTGTGGTGACCTGGAGGTCCTACAGATGTTGTATTTAAACAAACATATATAGTGTTTGTTTCTGGGTACATTTTATTTCCTTGCCTTCAACATATTGCTGAAACACAACTACGTTAGCATGGTTCCTTTTTAATATGTTACATCTTGCATCTGTAACAGCTCTAGCAAAATCAATTTAGAAATTCATCCTTAATTCCGTTTCTGGGAGTTTGGAGTTCTGCCCTCAAATGGCTGGGGAGGTCTGTGATGTGTTTTATAGAAAGCTGGTTTGCCTATTGTGTTGTTGAAATTCCTGAACCGTCTATCTTAATTCCAGATGTTTGATAACTGGGCAGTATTCAGTTTATAGTTATATGGCAAAGTATAAAAGAAACTTTTCACGGCTATAGTTGAAATGCAAACCCAACATTAAAAATATGTGTTGAAATGACTATCATACTGTGCGGATTTAAGAATCTGTACAATAAAAGTTAAGGAACTAGCAATGGTTGACTTTCTTTCTCTTATTCATCCCCATTAATCAGCCAATAAGTTCAACTCTCGAAGATTTGAATTCCTTATCCCAAGTTGAATTTGTTGCTGCAAACAATGGTTCAAGATACTGAACCAAAACAAAGTAATTCTACTTCAATGATGCTCGTGAGGTGAAACCCCATGTATGTCCCAAACTGGTCTTAATTATGATGTGGAGATGCCGGTGATGGACTGGGGTTGACAATTGTAAACAATTTTACAACACCAAGTTATAGTCCAGCAATTTTATTTTAAATTCACAAGCTTTCGGAGATTTTCTCCTTCTCATTTGCCTGAGGAAGGAGAAAATCTCCGAAAGCTTGTGAATTTAAAATAAAATTGCTGGACTATAACTTGGTGTTGTAAAATTGTTTACAATGGTCTTAATTAGACCAGCGATTCCTCGACGATTGTGTACCAAAACATACTTTTTGAAAATACTTCTAATCTTTGTGTTTTTTTTTTAGATCTCCCTTATTTTGTTTTTAAAATTTATTTTTGTGTTCAATTGCCCTCAGTCTTTATTCTTTTTCATTTCCATTTTTAACTTTTCTACAGCACCACCCAGTGGCAGGCATCCGATATTAAAATAAGTATATACTATTCAGACACTGGATGGCAATAACTGCAAAATATATATTACAGAATAAAAGAATGGTACTCTTATGCTGTCAGACTTGAGGATTTTCTGCAATTCTTGCACCCTGGATATCAAATTTGACTTCTGGTAAGAGATGTGAAGTCCAAGAGCCTTGTCATCACATTCCTCTTTGATGTTTCATTTGATTAGCCTCCTCCCTGCTCCCCGCTTTAATTTCTGTTTAAAGTTTTCAGTTATCATTGGAAATCAGTTTGGAAAACTGAATTAACATAACACAAGATGCATCTGCTGGTTTTAACGGTGGTATCAACTTTGGTTCAGCTTCCTGACACTTAAAATAAGTTAATATTGGTCCAGATTTTGCTGCCAAAATAACGATGAGTTTAATGCTGTTATTAATGTATAAATCGTCCAGAAACTTGTGGCGAGGAAGAGATACTCTGTGAATTGTGCATCGCCACAAATTGCTGGATGTTTTACGCCGCTTCGCCGTTAACCTCGCAAAAATGGTAGCTCGCCCTCAATCTCCCCGTGAGTTTCAAGAAATTGCTGACTCTGTACAGTAATTACCAATTAAACTCACCACAGAAAGTTAGAGCTAGTACTTAACAGTGTAAGTACCTTTTTAATGACAAAATTTATGTTTCTGCAATGTCGTTCAACCTCTCCAGCCCAGAAAGGGAACAATTTAAACTGTGACATCTCATTCCTGCAGGTAGTAAATTGTTAATGATTTTTCAAATTTAAAATTTAAAAAAAATTTCTTAATTTTCCTTTGTCTTTTTTTTTCTCTTTTTTAATCCAATCTTTCTTTCCCTCTTTTATTTCTCCTTTCTGTGCCTAATTTGACTTATTCACCCTATTCCCTTCTCCGTCATTCCTGTTTCTTTCTCAATCCTTAAATCTCGTTGGTTAAGGAAATAAACTGTTGATCCTGTCGTTCACTGAAGTCCCGGAGGCCCGTTGCCCTTGCCTTTTCCAGCATTTCCAGCAACTTGCAGGGCAAAAATCTTTCCCACTGAAGGGTGAGGGAAAAAGTCTAACTATCAGCGCATGCCGCGAGATGCTTCGCTCCAGCAAAATATGGACTAATGTTTGTAATTGATTATTGTGAAACTTTCTATACCACCTAGGAGAAGCTCGAGGCATGCTGTAAGTTTAGTAGACCTGGTTTCCACAAGCCAATGGGGAGATGTACATTGCTGAAATCTCCTTTCTCACATAACTAACTAGAGCTTAAAATGGAAAACTGTAATGCTGATACTTAACTTATTCATTCTGGTGTTATACACTAAAATTGGTATTGTAATTTTGTGCAGCGCAAAGTAGCATTTTGACCTAACTCAGAAAAGTGCCATACTGTAAATAGCTTCTAAAGTGGAGCCTTTGCAAATAACATAAAAACTGGTTCATTTTCAGCTTCCTACACCAGTTCATTCAATTTTCACATTCTTATTTAGATTATACAGCATGCTATTTTTAAACTAACTTTTCAAGAATTTATATGCAATGCATATTTTGTGAAGTGTGATGTGTTGCCAATATTCTGTTATGTTTGTCATAACAGAAAAATGCTCATTTGCAGTGATACTCATTTGCCTGAACACTGAGTAGTAATAAATCTTTTCCTCATTGGACACTCTTCCTTTCAAAAGTAGTGCTAGGGCCAGCAGAATCTACTATTTACTGGGTTAATGGAATGGTGGATGCAGAGATTCAGACTGGAGCCAAATAATCAAGTTAATGTTTTCCCTTTTGTTGTCTGTTTGTAGCCAAAGTTGAGAAAATTGAAACTGAAATTGTGAATTAGAGGAATAGAAAATAATAAAGAATAAAACCTTTTTTATCTCTATTGAATGACCTTGCACATGAAAAGATGTGGGGAAATGAAGTAGAATTTTAAAAAATATATAAGTTGTAGAAGCTATGCTGTTGATCTTTATAGTGAAAAAATTCATACTGGTACATGAACTGCTCCTTTAAAGTGGCTCTGTGTTGTTGGAATCCAATAAAACCAAAATTCGGACATAAATTTTGTCCTTGGGATAGAGCACTAGACAAGCTAAGCATAATACAGAAGATTACAGGAAACTTATAAAATACTGGATTTTTGCAGTTTGTAACTGAGAAAACTAATTATCTAATGTCAATATTGGTGTGCTGAAGGATTTTAAACACTATAGCTTAAGTGTTTGGAGTAAAACTGCAGTTTATAAATCAAGTGCTTTCCTTTAATGTTGCTAGTGTATTTGTAGTGTATTTAATCAATATTTTAAAAAGCCTTCCCTATTAGAACTCTAACCAAACCTCATTAGAATGCCATTACAACTCTGTGTATCCGGCTGTTGGCTATGGTTGAGGCAAAAATATCTAAGATTATTTTTAAAACAATCTTTAACATCACTGCAAAATGGTTTCTAGTTTTCAGTATCACCTAAAAGTGCCCAAGCTGACTCTTAAGAAAAGCATTATATGAACCTCACCCTTCCAGAAGAGGCAGTTACATCGAAACTACAGCACAGAAACAGGCCACTTGGTCCAACTGCTGGCGTTTTATGCTCCACTCGAGCCTCCTCCCTCCCTACTTCATCTAACCCCATCAGGATACCCTTCTATTCCTTTCTCCCTCATGCTTATCCAGCTTCCCCTTAAATGCATCTATGCTATTTGCTTCAATTACTCCTTGTGGTAGCGCGTTCCACATTCTTACTGCTCTTTGGGTAAAGAAGTTTCTCCTAAATTCCCTATTAGATTTATATTTATGACCTCTAGTTTTGGACTCCCCCACAAATGGAAACATTTTCTCAACATCTACCCAAGAAACCCTTCTATAATCTTAAAGACCTCTATCAGGTCACCCCTCAGTCTTCTCTTTTCTAGGCCTGTTCAGCCTTTCCTGATAAGGATATCCTCTCAGCTTTCGTAGCATCCTTGTGAATCTTTTTTGCACCCTCTCCATTGCCTCTATATCCTTTCTATAATATGGAGATCAGAACTGTGCACAGTACCCCAAGTGTGGTCTAACCAAGGTGCTATACAGGTTTAACATAACTTCTTTGCTTTTCAATTCTATCCCACTAGAAATGAACCCAAGTGCTTGATTTGCCTTTTTTATGGCTTTATTAACCTGCGACACTACTTTGTGATTTGTGTATCTGTACCCCTAGATCCCTTTGGTCCTCTATCCCATTTAGACTCTTATTATCCAAGCAGTATGTGGCCTCTTTATTCTTCTTACCAAAATATACCACCTCACACTTATCTATATTGAAATTCATTTGCCATTTACGCACCCATTCTGCAAGTTTATTAATGTCCTCTTGCATTTTGACGCATTCTTCCTTTGTATTAACTACACCTCCTAATTTGGTCTTGTCCGCACATTTTGAGATTATACTTCCAATTCCTGAATCCAAATCGTTAATGTAAATTGTGAACAATAGTGATCCCAGCACCGATCCCAGTGAAACACCACTTCCCATCTTTTGCCAGTCTGAGTAGCTACCCTTAACCCCTACCCTCTGTTTTCTGTTTTGTAGCCAACTTGCTATCCGTTCTGCTACCTGTCCCCGACTCTACCTGCTCTGACCTTAGCCATGAGTTTATAGTGTGGTACCTTATCGAAGGCTTTTTGAAGTCTTGCACTGCTTGAGTTTGACACTGAGTAGTATAACTCTTTTTCATAAGTCCTTGGGGGACCAACTGGACCTCCTGAGCACTTGTAAGCTTATCTAGCATTGACCCATATGGACTCATTGAAACATTTCAATTTTAACTACTGGGAGAGGAGCCCTGTGTTGGCCTGAAAGCATATGTGTGTAAGGCGTTCTCCTAGGCAGGCAAATTGTAGTTGGAACCAGTTAGTATAAATGAGGTGCTGATTGGCTGGGACTGATATTACAGTTTCCTGTCTGAAGCTGTTAGCTGCAATATAAATGCACCATAAGACATTTTTCCCTCTTCCATTGTTACTGAGATTATCCTATGTAGTTAGGTGCTGGATCTAGAGATTTTGTTGTCTGAAACTTTTATCCTAAATTGTGAGGTGTTCTATTTAATATTCTTTACCTATACTGTCAATGCATTGCCTATGAATTTTTTACAGGTGGCATTGAGATTAACACTCGTGCTCACACGGCCAGTTTTGGTGGTGGATGTTCTGCAGCTTTTTTTCATTCTCGGCATAGGGGGTGTCACTGGCAAGTCACCATTTATTGTCCATCTTTAATTGCCCTTGAGGTGGTGGTGAGCCTTTTTCTTGAACTGCTGCAGTCCGTGTGGTGAAGGTGCTCCCACAATGCTGTTGGTATGGAGTTCCAGGATTTTGACCCATGACAGTGAAGGATATATGTCCAAGTCAGGATGATGTGTGACTTGGAGGTGATGGTGTTCCCATGCACCTGCTGCCCTTGTCCTTCTAGGTGGTGGAGGTTACGGGTTTGGAAGGTGCTGCCAAAGGAGCCTTGACGAGTTGCTGCAGTGCATCTTGTGGGTAGTACTCGCTGCAGCCACAGTACGCTGATGATAGAGGGAATGGACGTTTAAGCCAGTGGATGGGGTGCCGATCATGCAAACTGCTTTGTCCTGTATAGTGTCAAGCTTCTTGAGTGCTGTTGGAGCTGCCCCCATCCAGGCAAGTGCAGACTATTCCATCACACTCCTGTGCCTTGTAGGTGTAGAGAGGCTTTGGGGAGTCAGGAAATGAGTCACTCACTGAAGAATACTCTGATCTGCTCTATAGAATTTGTTTGGCTGGTCCCGTTTAGTTTCTGGTCAGTGGTGACCCTAGACTGTAGATTTGGGGGGGTTGGTGGTGGAGGGGACTCGGTGGTGGTAATGCCATTGACTGTCAAAGGGAGGTGATTGTTCTCTTTCTTGATGGTGATGGTGATTGCCTGATACTTGGGTGCGCGAGCGTTACTTGCCACTTAATCAGCCCAAGCCTGGATGGTGTCCAGGTGTTTATTGTGTAGCTATCTGTTGGCTTTTCATAAATTTGATAAGTATATGCAATATCTTCCCTATTTTAAAGTTGCTCTAGTCTAGTTCCAGAGCTAAGGTGATAATCACTTGCCTTGGAAAAGTAAGCAATGCTTGGCAAAGATTACTGTTAGGGGAGGTGAAAGTTATGGCTGAAAAACTAAAAAATATGTAACCCATCTATGTGCTTTGTTCTATTCAGGGTTTTAATAATTTACTACTATGACTAGTATAGACATGTAAAATCTTACGGTGCATTTTCATTTCTCTCTAGTTTTGAAATCTGGAAAAATATAGAATTACGAATACTACAGTGTAGATGAATATCTTCGTCAATATTTAGACACGATATAGTGAAACTACAATGGAACTGTAGAAATTTGCAGCACATGAGGCCATTCAGCCCATCATGCCCATACTATCTCTCTGCCATGCTCCAATAGCGAAATATTGGGAAGACTGAAGCCATTGTCTTCGGTCCCCGCCACAAACTTTGTTCCCTAACCACAGACTCCATCTCTCTCCCTGGCCACTGTGAGGCTGTACCAGAACGTTTGCAACTTTGGCGTCCTATTTGATCCTGAGATGAGCTTCCGACCACATCCGCTCCATCACCAAGACTGCCTACTTCCACCTCTGTAACATCACACGACTCCCACCTTGACTCAGCTCATCTGCTGCTAAAACCCTCATCCATGCCTTCATTATCTCTAGATTTGACTATTCCAATGCTCTCCTGGCCGGCCTCCCATCTTCCACTCTCCATAAACTTGAGCTCACCCAAAACTCTGCTGCCCGTATCCTAACTCGCACCAAGTCCTGTTCCTGCATTATCCCTGTGCTTGCTGACCTACATTGGCTCCTGGTCTGGGAACATCTCGATTTTTTTTTTTTTCCTTAAAAATATTCTCATCCTTGTTTTCAAATCCCTCCATGGCCTCGCCCCTCCCTATCTTTGTAACCTCATCAACCCTCCGAGATCTCTGCCCTCCTCCAGTTCTTGCCTCTTGTGCATCCCTGATTTTAATCGCCCCACCATTGGCGGCTGTGCCTTCAATTGCCTAGGCCCTAAGCTCTGGAATTCCCTCCCTAAACTTGTCCTTTCCGGAATGGGGTGCCTAAAACTGCACATCATATTCTAACTGTGACCTCATAATTGACTTGTGCCAATTTATGATAACCTTTTAGGTCGTATTCTACACCCCTATTTATTAAACCCAAAATACTATTGACCTTTTTTTATGGCTTAATCTACCTGCATTAGCACTTTCAAGTCTCTTCCTCCACACCCTTCAGCATCATTTCATTGAGTGTGCACTCTCATTCCTTATTTTTCCTTTCAAAATTTATTACCTCACACTGCATTAAATTAATCTGCTGTCTGTCTGCCCATTCTGATAACCTGTCTATGCCCTCCTGAAGCCTTTTACAATCCTTCCAGCTGCTAGCTAAATTTCCTACTTTTATGTTGCTAGCAAATTTTAATATTGTGCTCCCTGATAAAGGATTTTTCGATTTCCTTTTCAGTGACTTTAATTACTTTGGAGAATGATAAATATTCAGTTTTTTTTTCTTTGGAAAATTACATTCGTTTGAGAGTAGGAATGATGGGGTTTTCTAGTCTTGTTGCACCAAAATGTCCAGATGTTTGATCAAAATGAATACAATACTGCTGCATTCTCTGCCTAGATCCTGAAGAAAGTTTGGCATTCCTAATTTAGAAACTGTGGCTAAAATCACTAAGAAGAAAAACAAAATATTTCTTTAACGCTCGAATTGAACAATTTCCTAACGTTCCTCTCCCCTTCAGAACAGTAGCCACTCACTAAGAGTTCAGTTGTATTTGGGCCTGTCCACATTGAATGTTTTTGAATTAGTCTACTTGTACACTTTGTTTTAGTGTTATGTGTAATTGCAGTGTGGGCCCTGGAATGCTGCTTTTGGTCAGGCCTGGACTTGCATAACTGGTTGGTTGTTGCCATTATTCTTCATTTTCTTGCTCACTACAGACCAAGAATTGAACCTGGGAATTGATCTGTATAGCTTAGTACCACAACAGGTTACTAGGCCATTGTCCCACTTTGATATAATTAGTCTCTGCAGTTAAAGCATGTAAAGGTATTTAGACCCACCATGCACAATTAAAAAGAAGTATAATGTGGCATAAGATTTCTATCATTAAAGCTAAGCTCAGGGATAGCCTTTGTTCAAAATATCCATTACTTTATTTCTTCCCTTGACTTCAGTGCTAAGCTCTTCTTCCAAATGCATTCTCAACCAGGAATGTAAAGCATTCTATTTGCATTCCCACCCAAGCAGGTAGTGTAAATATTATAGTACAGTAATGAATACTATCAACAAGAAAGATGTGAACCATGTATATGCTTCAGCTTTACATTATATTGCGGTCATACTTGTTTAAGTAACTGAGAATTCACAGATGACTGTTGAATGGTTTAATCTTTTGGCTAATCTGTTTTGAATTAGATTTATTTGTGTATGGGTATATCCAATTTTGACAAGAAGGAACCTTGAGTTCCAGGGTTTTTGAGTTGGGAGCTACTGGTAATAGTTGGGTGCAGGGGTAGTGACCAGAATTCCTCTCTATTTTGTTTGTAGTGTCATCATCTGAAGACCTAATATGACTACAAGGTAAGTGTTAGAACTCCCACATTAGAATATTGGAGCTATTGTTGCTTAACTGAGATTAGTTAAGTTCAGAAATCCATAGCCTTGGGCCCTGTGTTTAAACTCTGATTTTTGTAGAGCCAGGTATGGGTTGCTTTTAAGAAAAGTTGTTTCATTTTCTTTTACTTTCTTGACCAAATTTCACTGATGTGAACTAATCACAGAAAAAAACATTAATTGGAGACATTTTGATTAAGTTAACTGTACATGGTAGATCACTTGGGGAAAAGTTTCAGGATTGAATGTATTAAGATTTTTTATTTGGCACAGTGCCATCATTTTGAGCAAGTGGAGGAAGCAATATTGTTCAAACTTAAATCTAGAACACCCAGTATATTTATAGTGTGATGTTCTTCGTATTGAGCATAAGTATTCAGAGAATAAATCCCCATTGCAAATATGGCAAACGTTTTGATTAGGTATTCAAGATGAGTACTTATACTACTGCATTTGAAGTGTAACCAAGTGTGATTACCAAAATTGGAGTTCCAATTCTGTCCATTACACCCCCCACCTAAAAATCTGCTCATGTAGATATAATTATGCATACTGTCAGCAACACACAATTCCACTAAAGCACTATTTGGCTTGTATGCAATTTTTCATGAAGAAATCCTCACCAACATTTATTGTAGAATTAGCTGCTTCTGCCAAAAGTTTCTGAGGAATGCTTCTGAACTCTGTTCTGATGGTGAGGAAATTATCCTCCTCCTTTGATATGCTCCTATGCAGTTCAATGCTTTATGAATACTTTGCACATGTTTTGAGCTTGAATCTATTTGAAAACTTTTCTTTGCATTGTGCAAACTGAAATATATGGCAGTGTTTATATGGTACATTAATTTACCAACATGCTGAGTCATGGCATGGCAAGCTATGGGCTGAAGAACACTAGTGAGTTGTAGATCTCAGCTGAACTGAACTTTGGTTGGGTTGGGGGCATGGGGTGGCTGGTGCAAGTAGGAGAGGGAAATCTTCAGCAAGATTTAACTTGGAATGCCCTTCTGTACCTCAGTTGGAAGTTAATGGATATGATTAAAGGGGATATATATATATATATAAAAAATTTTTTTCTTTAATTCTCTGCTCATTTCCCAGTCAAGAATCCATGATATTGATAAACTCCCAGACTTTTACCAATGTTGCACTATAGCTACCTGTTGGGAGATGTGCATGAATCGCCTGGGGTGACTGGAGCTATGCACTAAAAATGTACTTCAGTTCTTATTCCTTAATTACACAGATCTGTGTACATAGAACATGAGTTGTTTCTAGTATTGCTTCTGTTGTAAAGTTCAGTAGTTTTATATTCTCATGTTATAAGACATTCTCTTACTGCTCTCTTGTGGTACATAAAAGGAACTGTTAGTACTTTCAGCTGCATATTTATTTTTATATATGGCTTAGTTTAAATATGTAATTTGAATGTGTGGCTTTCAAACTGTATATAGTTATTGCAGAAAGGAAAATGTAAAAAAACGTTTTGGGAATGTTAAATTTGTAAAGAGGATTCTTTTTGTAAGTCTGAAAACCTTCAGTAATTTAGGTATATAATTTTTGATGTTGCAAAAAATTTCATTAAAATTTTAAAGACTCTTGTTTCCTGCTTTCTTCCTACATTCAAGAAAGTGTACGGGTTATTCGGAGCATCAGTTATGTGCAGCCAACTTAAAATTTCAAGTATTCAAGTAACTTGGTGTGTTTGCAAATAAGGAAGGATATCTTAATTTTGATGTACACTATTTTGTTAGTTTTTTTCCTTGAGTTTAAGAATGGTGCCAGATGTGTGAAATAGGAGGGCAAATATAGGGAAATGTAGCTTAGAGGGATTTGTCAGATTTGAATTGAGCTTCTGGCTTTAACATGTAGAACTTAGCGTTAATACTGAAGTGCTGTTGAACTGATTAAAGGCAGGAATTCACAAACATTTCAGACAGTGGCCCAGCCATTGCTTATAGTCTATACTGCTTGTGTTTCTGGTGTAGAAGTTAACAATTTTACAGTTTATTGCACTGTGCTATACTTGCAAACTATAAGTAATTGTGCAGTTCAAATAAAATAATTGCCATTTTATAGGGCATAAGCTTTAATATGCATTCTTTCACATATTTTTCTGTGTCAGCTTGATTCAACGGTGACAGTCTCTCCTGAGTCAGAAGGTCGGGGGTTCAAGTCCTGCTTCAGGACTTAGCACACAATTTAGGCTGACAGTTCAGTACAGTACCGAGGGAATGCTGCATTTTTTTTTTTGAAGGTGTCCTTTTTCGGATGAGACATTCAGTGTAGGCCATGTCTATTTGTTCAGATCGCACTATCTGGAAAAACAGCAGTGGTGGGGGGGGGGGGTTCTCTTGTCCCTCACCCAACAGCACCAAAACAGATTGACTGGTCATTGAGCTCCCTTGCTGATTGTGGGAACTTGCTGTGCACAAATTTGCTGCCATGTTTGCCTGCATTACAACAGTGACCACACGTTGGTCTTGAGGACATGAAAGGCACTATATAAATGCAAGTTCACTTTGACTTTTGTATTACAAGAGATGAGTAATTTATTGTGAAAACATGAACTTTTTTATTTGAATAAAATATCTGAATTGGAGTGTTAAATTATTTCTTCTTTTACTTTTGTTTTGCTGTCTTGATATGTTTTCTTGTTTTTTTTTGTTTTGGGACATTAAATTTCTTGATACTGCCTTAAGAGGAAAGACCACACTGAAGTACTTCTATTTTATTTTAACTTTATGTGTTCCTTTTTTCAGGGAAATCCAGTTGCTCAGGAGACTACGACACAAAAATGTAATCCAGTTGGTAGATGTGCTGTATAATGAAGAAAAGCAAAAAATATATCCTTTTTCTTTGTGACTGGAAAATCTTTGATATTAAATCCTGCAAGTTAGAGTTACATTATAAGTGAGTTTGGAAGATAATAGGATACCTGTATGGGTAAAATGGGATGGCTTATGTTTCCCTTGGAGTACACCAAGTAACAGGTGTGACCTGTACAAAGTGACTATTTTGAAACACAATATTGATTACAGCTCTCAATTGTATGGGAAGCTCCTGTGGTTTAAGGTACAATGAAATATGGCTAAAGTGGCCACACATGTTCAGTAATTTCCTGTCCATCGTAATAAACTATGGTATTTGAAAATCTATTCGGACATCTTCTATGACTAACTTCATTCATTTTTGAAAGGTGATGGTTTATAAATGAGTTTCTTTACTTTTAATAATCAGTTCTGATGCTTAGAATTATTTTGTGAAGCGTTATCAATATTACCAGTAATCCTTTTGTGTAGTCTTTACTAGATGTTGAAGTTTCAACTCTGTTGTAAATAGTGGAAAGTACATAAGCCTGTGTACATTCAAAACCCACTGTTCAGTTTGCAAGAAAACCTTACACAAAAGTTATAGTCCAAAGCAATTTCATGGTTGAGTAAAATGGTATTTATTTGGGTGGAAAAATGAATCCTTCAAAACATTGATTATCTGATTTAATACTTGTGTAAAATCGACTTCAGTACAAATTCCATGAATACTACTTTCACAGTTTGCAGTTATACTATTAATTCCTTGTGCTTTGAGTGTCTTGCATCACATACATTAACTCATTAGTGAGAAAAAATATATTGCCAACTATGTTAAAATGTCTTACAAGGTATGATTTTTTTAAAAAGTGAACTCGTCCGATGCGAAGCTACTTTAAGCCTGTACTAAGTTTGAGGGGAAAGAGCATTCTTGATAGATCATGAGATAACACTGGCTCAGAGAAAGAAAACAGCAAGTTCGAGCTCCATTATTCCCTAATAGGAGCAAACCAACCTTTGACCTACCACCACCACTAGGAATTTGTGAAGTCAAACTTGAAAAACATGTTGCACAATGTGAGAGGCTTAAATTCAAGGTTTGAGTACAAGCATGCACCTGTGCAAATTAGTCAGTAGTCAAGTTGCTTTTCAAAAAAAACCAGCCAATTGTCTTACCATCCTGTTAGGTTATCTTTTTGGTCTCTAATAGGCCATATGTATGGAGGCGGAAGATGTGGGTAAGGTTCATAATGAATGCTTTGCGTCTGTCTTCATAAAAGAGGGGGACGATACAGAGATTGTAGTTAAGGAGGAGGAATGTGAAATATTGGATGGGATAAACATAGTGAGAGACGAAGTATTAAGGGATTTAGCATCTTTGAAAGTAGATAAATCGCCAGGCCCGGATGAATTGTATCCCAGGCTGTTAAGAGAAGCAAGGGAGGAAATAGTGGAGGCTCTGACCATCATTTTCCAATCTTCCCTGGCTATAGGCATGATGCCAGAGGATTGGAGGACTGGTAACATTGTACTGTTTCAATAGGGAGCGAGCGATAATTACAGGCCAGTCAGTCTAACCTCTGGTGGGCAAATTATTGGAATCAATTCTGAGAGACAGTATAAACCGTCATTTAGAAAGGCATGGATTTGTTAAGGGAAGGTCTGTCTGACTAATTTGATTGAATTTTTTGAGGAGGTAATAAGGAGGGTCGATGAGGGTAGTGCGTTTGATGTAGTCTACATGGATTTTAGCAAGGCTTTTGACAAGGTCTCACATGGCAGACTGGTCAAAAAAGTAAAAGCCCATGGGATCCAAGGGAAAGTGGCAAATTGGATCCAAAATTGGCTCAGTGGCAGGAAGCAAAGGGTAATGGTCGATGGGTTTTGTGATTGGAAGGCTGTTTCCAGTGGGCTTCCATAGGGCTCAGTACTAGGTCCATTACTTTTTGTGGTATATATTAATGATTTGGACTTAAATGTAGGGGGTAGGATTAAGAAGTTTGCAGATGTTACAAAAATTGGCCGTGTGGTTGATAGTGAAGAGAAAAGCTGTAGACTGCAGTAAGATATCAATGGACTGGTCTATTAGACCATCTTATGGATTTAAAGTAATTGGTAGAAGGATTAGAGGGGAGCTGAGGAAAACTTTTTTCATCCAGAGGATAGTAGCGGTCTCGAACTCACTGCCTGAAAGGGTGGTAGAGGCAGAAACCCTCATCACATTTAAAAGGAACTTGGATATGCACTTGAAGTGCCTTCACCTACAAGGCGACAGACTAAGTGCTGGAATGTGGGATTCGGCTGGGTAGCTCTTTTTCGACTGACACAGACATGGGCCAAATGTCCACCTCCTGTGCTGTAAATTTTTCTACGTTTCTTTTCTATGATTCAGCCAGTTCTGTTCATGCTACTGATGGACCAATTACTGCAGTAGATTTCACTAAATGGACTTTCTTTACATTTCCTCAGTCTTCATATTCAAAATAATCACAATTTTTCCAACCTATAAAATTAAAAAAAAATTCGAACATGAAAATAAAAAAAACAATTCTGAGAGACCACATGTGGTTTCTTTGATGTATGGGACATAACGAGACTAATAGTAGTGACCTAGTGTGGATTAAATAGATTTAGGGGACAAAGTCACCAACTGAGGGAAGAGAAAAGGGAAGAAAATACATAAAACAAACCAGTTCATGCACTGCTACATATACACAATGCATGAATATATATTAAGCTCTGGAAAAGCTTGTCTGAACCTATAGATTTTAGTAAATTGAAGGAAAGTAATCATTGCCGCTTTATGGTCCACCAAACATAATGTGGTTGGATGTCTGTCTGGTTTTAGATATGAATGGAAACTGTATCCAAGCAGAAAATGATCTTCCAGCTTAATAATGCAAAGGAAAACCAATTGCTCTGGTTTTAGATACTCTACATTTATATTTTGAAGATTTATGACTATTTCCATTCAGCCTTTTCAAGATTTGAATAACTTTTTATGATAACAGTAGATTTGAAAGTAAAATTAAAATGACTACCTGTTTAATTTGAAATGTCAATTCATATGTCACTGAAATGCCTCTTTATAGCTGATATTTATTTCAGTTAATGCCATCTTACACCTGTATGGTGTTTTGGGACATTTTTTCCACTTTAAAGGCACTGGACAAATGCAAGTAGTTGTTATCTTGCATCTTCCAAGGATTGGGACTGATGTAGTTTGACTTCCGAATGGGTTTCTCATCTGGAGTGTGAAATTTTAATATTCCATATTAAATAAGATATTGCAGGGGTGCAGGAACAGACACACCTGGGGGTATATGTGCATAAATCTTCAAAGGTTAAAAAAGCATACGGGTTCCTGGGCTTTATAAATAGAGTACAAAAGCAAGGAAGCTATGTTGAACCTTTATAAAACACTGGTTCGGCCACAAATGGAGTATTGTGTCCAATTCTGGGCCCTGCACTTTAGGAAGAATGTGAAGGCCTTGGAAAGGGAGCAGAAAAGATTTACTAGAATGGTTCCAGCGATGAGGGACTTCAGTTACGTGGATAGACTGCAGAAGCTGGTGGTGTTCTCCTTACAGCAGAGAAGGTTGAGAGGAAATTTGATAGAAGTGTTCAAAACATGAAGGATCTAGATAAAATAAATAAAGAGAAACTGTTCCCATTGGCGGAAGGGTCGAGAACCAGAGGACACCGATTTAAGGTGATTGGCAAAATGTGCTGCCTGAAAGTATGGTGAAGCAGATTCAATCATGGCTTTCAAAAAGGAATTGGATAAATACTTGAAGGGAAAAAATTTGCAGGGGAATGGGACTAACAGGATTGCTCTTGCAAAGAGCCGGCATGGGCTGAATGGCCTCCGTATGTGCTGTAACCATTCTATGATTCTGTGAAAGAAATGTGATCACAACGCACGTCAAATAAGTACCTCCTACAAAGCTGCTTTTAAATAATAAGGAAACAAATAATTCATACAGAAATTGATGTGGAAGGTATGTATTTTTATCTCCTGAAATATAATTATTGCTATTATGCTATACTGTTATGATAAAATAAAATCTTCAGAGAATATTTTGGTAATACATTGGTATGTAACTTTTCCTTGACTCCACTAACGTATATGGTAATGGAATATTGTGTGTGTGGAATGCAAGAAATGTTGGACAGTGTCACTGATAAGAAATTCCCAGTATTTCAAGCTCATGGGTAAGTAATTTTCTTTAATGATCATACGGTAGGAAAGACTTTTCACTTTTAAACAAGTCAGTTTCACATACCTTCTATATCTGGCACTCAACTGCTTAGTACTCCCACAAACTTTTAATCATATTCTATTTCACACCCTCTCTTAATCACGTCTCCACTGCATCTCTGAAAGCAGTGGTCACCAGAATAACTTGAAAATAATTTGGGGGTTGAAGGGTGGTAGATGGTAATTGAGGGTTGAATTTTTTAATTGGTGGAATTTTGCATATCTGCTATTTCTTGCTGTGTAGTGAAACAAATTAAGGCCTTGGATATTAATGGGTGCAGGGATGGGACCAAATAGGGTAATGTAATGGGCATTCATATTAATGAACTTAATTATGTCATGCATACAAGTATCTATCTTGTGAATAAGCACTGGTATCAGTTTTTTTTATATTTGTAAATGCTGATTTCTCGCATTCATATTTAAGTTGTGATGGCCAAAATATTTTGTGGTTTGGAATTTTTTTAGTTCTGCCATAAATATTTTAGCTTGATTTAATCCGATTTTACTGTATAAAATGTTTCTTTCTCAAAATAATTTGAACAGGTACTTCTGCCAACTGATTGACGGTCTAGAATATTTGCACAGTCAAGGAATAGTCCACAAAGATATTAAACCAGGCAACCTACTGCTAACAACGGATGGCACTTTGAAAATCTCAGACCTAGGAGTAGCTGAAGTATGTATCCTAGTTCTTACTACATAGCATAACATATATATACTTTCTTTATTGTCTTAATATCAAGGTAAAAGGCGGGCGGTTTAGAGGGGATTTGAGAAAGAACTTTTTCACCCAGAGGGTGGTTGGAGTCTGGAACTCACTGCCTGAAAGGGTTGTGGATGCAGGAACCCTAACAACATTCAAGAAGCATTTGGATGAGCATTTGAAATGCCATAACATACAAGGCTACGGACCAAATGCTGGAATATGGGATTAGAGTAGACAGGGCTGATGGCCGGCGCGGACACGATGGGCCGAAGGGCCTCTATCCGTGCTGTATAACTCTAACTCTATAATATCGATCATTACTGAC
This sequence comes from Heptranchias perlo, assembly GCF_035084215.1. Lineage (NCBI taxonomy): Eukaryota > Metazoa > Chordata > Chondrichthyes > Hexanchiformes > Hexanchidae > Heptranchias > Heptranchias perlo. The sequence goes on from NC_090353.1 coordinate 26,039,675, forward strand.
ATTTAGTTTTTTAAAAAAACATTTAAAGTCCTGTTTTGTAGTCATCGCTTAAGAATAGTGTAGTATTGTCAAAGTTCTGATAGCTCCTGATAAACATAGGTGAGAATTTTAATTTTGTAAGAATGGTTTTAAACTCAGGAAAGGGAAATTCAAAGGAAGGTTGTCTCTTATTGGAATGGAGGCCAAACTTGGTTTGTTCACGAGAAGAAGAAAGCTCGAGACTTTCAGTTTTGCAGAAGTATGCAGCCCCTTGCAGATAATATTGACAGTAAGTAGTGTTTGAGAAAAGATGGTTGGGTAGAAGGTGTTAGTCCTTTTTAGATCAATCCCCATCAGTGTTAGTTGAAAACCTTGGGATTTAGTTGGTCCTTTGGTGCCATTCAACATAGGAACCCATTGTGAACAAAACATTGAAGCCTGTGACTGACCACCTGTTGCTTTTGATGCTGTAATTTCCAGTGTAGCAATAATCACTCTCATTAGTTTGTAGTCTCACAAAGTATGGAATGTTTTCAACCTTTTATTTCACCTAGGGTTCTTCATTTCCTTAAAATTGAAGAAAAAGTTCAAGATGGTGACAGTGCTACAAATGATGTAGCTGGTGCCTCTGGGGATACTGGCTGGCAGTTATCTCAAGCATGTGCCCTCTGATGTTGGGATTCCAGAGTCCTATGAAGGCACCTGGAGTTGTGATAGTGATTCACTGCCAATGCAAAATATTGGTCTGGTATTGCCACTAAAGCAGACTTTCTCAGATTGAGGTACCTACAGCCCAGATTTTCTGATCAGTATAACTTTAAAACAGGAATTAACCTGTTTAAACCGATTGGGTTTATAATAACAATGATTGTAAACTTCTAGGCTTGCATATTTAGCTTCATTTGACTGTTAGAATCCCCCCCCTCCCCCTGTCAAGACACTGAATTGGATGCTATCCACAGGTATTGAACCTTTGCAAGCTTGAATTTCATTGCATAAGAAGGGGAAGACCTGTCCTTCATAGGAAGTAGTGAGTTCGTGACCACCTGAAGCAGTTTCACTACTACTTTATCATTTCAGGGTTATTAATCCCAAATAGTGCAAGAAGTAGAGCAAGAAGCAAGCTCAACAATACATGCAGATCTGACACATTTCAACAACCATGTTTTTGGCCTCATGGAAGACTCTTCATGAGACAGTTGCAAATAACCCTCTCTTAATTGTCCCAAGAAGCCAATGAACCGAGGAAGCTGATGCCCTAAGACAGTGAAATTTAGTTGGGGGCTGTGGTTGCAATCTCTGCCCACCCTCACATGGTGACCAAGATGTATAAACAAGCAAAGAGGGTCTCAATCCTACCATCTCTGTCTTAATACTATGAAGATTTTGCATTTAGTTCATCAGAATTTGCCAAATGTTTCTCCTCAGCTCATCACCAGGTTCAGATTACCATGTTGGATGATCTCAGGAAGGGTCCTCCACCACATTGTAACCCAACTCACTTTTGAGAAATGGGATTAACCATAGAGAAACCTCATGGTTTATCAGCGTAGAAGGTTGTTGTGGTTTTTTAGTAACTAAATTCAGAACTAAATAGTAATCCTTACAACTGGTTGATTGCTTGGAACGAAAGATTCCTCCACATGTTTCCTTTCTTACCCAGAATCTTTCACAAGATTAAGGTAGAGGAGGTGTCAGTGATTCTGGTAGCTCTTCATTGGCCTAGAAAACTGATTCTTGGACTTCAATGTTTTAAGTATTGATGGACTATACTGGATCCCCTACACGTGGGAAATGACCAAGTTAGTACTGGTATATGGTCACTTGACATCCATAGAACCATACTGTAATATGAGTTACTGCCTTCATGAGATGAGTTGTGGAGAAGTAAAGAATAACTTCTGGTCTTAGGAAATGCCAGCGACCTGGGGAGGAATCTCACATGTGTTTTTGTTTCCTTTTATTGAAATTGTGCTGATGGAATTATTCAGTTTGTTCATCTTCTGCTGTAATAGACTATTTAAAAAGAGCTCAATAAGAAATTTGTGTTACTTAAAAAATATGACTTTATATAAATGTAAATTCTTTCTTATCATTTAATTCAAACCTGATAGATCTGGGGTTTATATCTTTGGTTTCAGGTATTCAGAAGGTGCATTGTAGTTTGAATCAGTGTTCTTCAGTATTTATTCAATAGGAGCAGTTAGAAAAGGAGATTGAGGATAAAATTTCTCCTGTCAATGCTTTTACTAAAAAACTTTACAGTACAAATGGGACACCCTGTTTTGGTCCTCATACTGACATCTACTCTCTTTTTCTAAAAAAATGTTTCGACCAAAAGCATTCACTCATTGCTCTTTATTGACCTTACTTATTAAGAGGTTTCAACTGTAGGTATTTCACATGGAAGTAATTAGCCTCATCAGCTATTCAGTGTGTAAAAATAGAACTGGATTTGAAGTCAAGGTATAAGCTTGTTTTGCAAGTCCCACATTTGGGATCTATTTGAGGATGGCTGATCTCCCTTCACTTTTTAGGAGGGTGACACACTACCATATGTACATAAAGGGCAAAAGAGTAACTAGGGAGAGAGTAGGGCCTCTTAAGGATCAACAAGGTCATCTATGTGTGGAACCACAAGAGATGGGTGAGATCCTAAATGAATATTTCGCATCGGTATTTACAGTTGAGAAAGGCATGGATGTTCATAGAATCATAGAATCATAGAAGTTACAACATGGAAACAGGCCCTTCGGCCCAACATGTCCATGTCGCCCAGTTTATACCACTAAGCTAGTCCCAATTGCCTGCACTTGGCCCATATCCCTCGATACCCATCTTCCCCATGTAACTGTCCAAATGCTTTTTAAAAGACAAAATTGTACCCGCCTCGACTACTGCCTCTGGCAGCTCGTTCCAGACACTCACCACCCTTTGAGTGAAAAAATTGCCCCTCTGGATCCTTTTGTATCTCTCCCCTCTCACCTTAAATCTGTGCCCCCTCGTTATAGACTCCCCTACCTTTGGGAAAAGATTTTGACTATCGACCTTATCTATGCCCCTCATTATTTTATAGACTTCTATAAGATCACCCCTTAACCTCCTACTCTCCAGGGAAAAAAGTCCCAGTCTGTCTAACCTCTCCCTGTAAGTCAAACCATCAAGTCCCGGTAGCATCCTAGTAAATCTTTTCTGCACTCTTTCTAGTTTAATAATATCCTTTCTATAATAGGGTGACCAGAACTGTACACAGTACTCCAAGTGTGGCCTCACCAATGCCCTGTACAACTTCAACAAGACATCCCAACTCCTGCATTCAATGTTCTGACCAATGAAACCAAGCATGCTGAATGCCTTCTTCACCACCCTATCCACCTGTGACTCCACTTTCAAGGAGCTATGAATCTGTACTCCTAGATCTCTTTGTTCTATAACTCTCCCCAACGCCCTACCATTAACGGAGTAGGTCCTGGCCCGATTCGATCTACCAAAATGCATCACCTCACATTTATCTAAATTAAACTCCATCTGCCATTCATCGGCCCACTGGCCCAATTTATCAAGATCCCGTTGCAATCCTAGATAACCTTCTTCACTGTCCACAATGCCACCAATCTTGGTGTCATCTGCAAACTTACTAACCATGCCTCCTAAATTCTCATCCAAATCATTAATATAAATAACAAATAACAGCGGACCCAGCACCGATCCCTGAGGCACACCGCTGGACACAGGCATCCAGTTTGAAAAACAACCCTCGACAACCACCCTCTGTCTTCTGTCGTCAAGCCAATTTTGTATCCAATTGGCTACCTCACCTTGGATCCCATGAGATTTAACCTTATGTAACAACCTACCATGCGGTACCTTGTCAAATGCTTTGCTGAAATCCATGTAGACCACGTCTACTGCACAGCCCTCATCTATCTTCTTGGTTACCCCTTCAAAAAACTCAATCAAATTCGTGAGACATGATTTTCCTCTCACAAAACCATGCTGACTGTTCCTAATTAGTCCCTGCCTCTCCAAATGCCTGTAGATCCTGTCCCTCAGAATACCCTCTAACAACTTACCCACTACAGATGTCAGGCTCACTGGTCTGTAGTTCCCAGGCTTTTCCCTGCCGCCCTTCTTAAACAAAGGCACAACATTTGCTACCCTCCAATCTTCAGGCACCTCACCTGTAGCGGTGGATGATTCAAATATCTCTGCTCGGGGACCCGCAATTTCCTCCCTAACCTCCCTTAACGTCCTGGGATACATTTCATCAGGTCCCGGAGATTTATCTACCTTGATGCGCGTTAAGACTTCCAGCACCTCCCTCTCTGTAATATGTACACTCCTCAAGACATCACTATTTATTTCCCCAAGTTCCCTAACATCCATGCCTTTCTCAACCGTAAATACCGATGTGAAATATTCATTCAGGATCTCACCCATATCTTGTGGTTCCGCACATAGATGACCTTGTTGATCCTTAAGAGGCCCTACTCTCTCCCTAGTTACCCTTTTGCCCTTTATGTATTTGTAGAAGCTCTTTGGATTCACCTTTGCCTGATCTGCCAAAGCAATCTCATATCCCCTTTTTGCCCTCCTGATTTCTCTCTTAACTCTACTCCGGCAATCTCTATACTCTTCAAGGGATCCACTTGATCCCAGCTGCCTATGCATGTCATATGCCTCCTTCTTCTTTTTGACGAGTGCCTCAATCTCCCGAGTCATCCAAGGTTCCCTACTTCTACCAGCCTTGCCCTTCACTTTATAAGGAATGTGCTTACCCTGAACCCTGGTTAACACACTTTTGAAAGCCTCCCACTTACCAGACGTCCCTTTGCCTGCCAACAGACTCTCCCAATCAACTTCTGAAAGTTCCTGTCTAATACCATCAAAATTGGCCTTTCCCCAATTTAGAATTTTAACTTTTGGGCCAGACCTATCCTTCTCCATAGCTATCTTAAAACTAATGGAATTATGATCACTGGTCCCAAAGTGATCCCTCACTAACACTTCTGTCACCTGCCCTTCCTTATTTCCCAAGAGGAGGTCAAGTTTTGCCCCCTCTCTAGTCGGGCCATCCACATACTGAATGAGAAATTCCTCCTGAATACACTCAACAAATTTCTCTCCATCCAAGCCCCTAATGCTATGGCTGTCCCAGTCAATGTTGGGAAAGTTAAAGTCCCCTACTATTACCACCCTATTTTTCTTGCAGCTGTCTGTAATCTCCTTACATATTTGCTCCTCAATTTCCCGTTGACTATTTGGGGGTCTGTAGTACAATCCTATCAAAGTGATCTCTCCCTTCTTATTTTTCAGTTCTACCCATATGGACTCAGTGGGCGAACCCTCGGATATATCCCCTCTCACTACTGCCGTGATGTTCTCCCTAATCAAGAACGCAACTCCCCCTCCTCTCTTACCTCCTGCTCTATCTTTCCTATAGCATCTGTACCCTGGAACATTGAGCTGCCAGTCCTGCCCCTCCCTTAGCCATGTTTCAGTAATAGTTGTTAGGGAACTTGGGGAAATAAATAGTGATGTCTTGAGGAGTGTACATATTACAGAGAGGGAGGTGCTGGAAGTCTTAACGCGCATCAAGGTAGATAAATCTCCGGGACCTGATGAAATGTATCCCAGGACGTTATGGGAGGTTAGGGAGGAAATTGCGGGTCCCCTAGCGCAGATATTTGAATCATCGACAACTACAGGCGAGGTGCCTGAAGATTGGAGGGTAGCAAATGTTGTGCCTTTGTTTAAGAAAGGCGGCAGGGAAAAGCCTGGGAACTACAGACCAGTGAGCCTGACGTCTGTAGTGGGTAAGTTGTTAGAGGGTATTCTGAGAGACAGGATCTACAGGCATTTGGAGAGGCAGGGACTGATTAGGAACAGTCAGCATGGTTTTGTGAGGGGAAAATCATGTCTCTCGAATTTGATTGAGTTTTTTGAAGGGGTAACCAAGAAGATAGATGAGGGCTGTGCAGTAGACGTGGTCTACATGGACTTTAGCAAAGCCTTTGACAAGGTACCGCATGGTAGGTTGTCACATAAGGTTAAATCTCACGGGATCCAAGGTGAGGTAGCCAATTGGATATAAAATTGGATTGACGACAGAAGACAGAGGGTGGTTGTAGAGGGTTGTTTTTCAAACTGGAGGCCTGTGACCAGCGGTGTGCCTCAGGGATCGGTGCTGGGTCCGCTGTTATTTGTTATTTATATTAATGATTTGGATGAGAATTTAGGAGGCATGGTTAGTTAGTTTGCAGATGACACCAAGATTGGTGGCATTGTGGACAGTGAAGAAGGTTATCTAGGATTGCAACGGGATCTTGATAAATTGGGCCAGTGGGCCGATGAATGGCAGATGGAATTTAATTTAGATAAATGTGAGGTGATGCATTTTGGTAGATCGAAATGGGCCAGGACCTACTCCGTTAATGGTAGGGCGTTGGGGAGAGTTATAGAACAAAGAGATCTAGGAGTACAGGTTCATAGCTCCTTGAAAGTGGAGTCACAGGTGGATAGGGTGGTGAAGAAGGCATTCAGCATGCTTGGTTTCATTGGTCAGAACATTGAATACAGGAGTTGGGATGTCTTGTTGAAGTTGTACAAGACATTAGTAAGGCCACACTTGGAATACTGTGTACAGTTCTGGTCACCCTATTTATAGAAAGGATATTATTAAACTAGAAAGAGTGCAGAAAAGATTTACTAGGATGCTACCGGGACTTGATGGTTTGACTTATAGGGAGAGGTTGGATAGACTGAGACTTTTTTCCCTGGAGAGTAGGAGGTTTAGGGGTGATCTTATAGAAGTCTATAAAATAATGAGGGGCATAGATAAGGTAGATAGTCAAAATCTTTTCCCAAAGGTAGGGGAGTCTATAATGAGGGGGCATAGATTTAAGGTGAGAGGGGAGAGATACAAAAGGGTCCAGAGGGGCAATTTTTTCACTCAAAGGGTGGTGAGTGTCTGGAACGAGCTGCCAGAGGCAGTAGTGGAGGCGGGTACAATTTTGTCTTTTAAAAAGCATTTGGACAGTTACATGGGTAAGATGGGTATAGAGGGATATGGGCCAAGTGCAGGCAATTGGGACTAGTTTAGCGATATAAACTGGGCGACATGGACATGTTGGGCCGAAGGGCCTGTTTCCGTGTTGTAAACTTCTATGATTCTATATGGCAGATGACCTTGGAGGATTATGTGACAGACCAAATTTAGTGTTCCCTTTACAAAAAAAAATTAAACTTTAACTTGGAATATTTTGAGGATGCACATTGAGCATTAAAAAGTTAGTTTAGTGAGGGATATTTTATTTGGAGCTGCTTAATTTACCACAATATTGTAAACAAAATTAATTTAATATTTGTTTGAAGGTTAGATTAGTTGTTGAGTATTGGTAAAGAATATAATTTTTTTAAAGAAGTACTTTGTTTGAACAATCTTTCTTCAGTTGACCTCGTCACAGATATATAGGCTGCCATTTAAATAAAGGCAAATCTTGGGAAAATTGGCCGTTCTAAGGATTTGGCTTCTTGCTTTAGCCATGAGAGTGTACTATTTTCTCCTCGGCCCCTACTTCATTCAAGATATTGTTCTGGTATTATACTTCATTCTCCCATTAAGTCATTCTCATCAGTTGCCACATACCAGAAAAAAGTTTGGCAAGATTGAATAAAGTTTTTGTGATTCTGTTGTCTTCAACTTGCTCTGTTGCTGTTTCTTGCCTTGGTGGCAGATGTTGCCATTATAGAGTGGAGCAATCATCTGCAGGGGCAGTGAATTTAGCTGTATGCTGTGTAGCATAGCATTAAGCATTGTGACTGGCCTTGTTCAAGGAATGAATCTGTGGTACATTTTAGTTTGATCAAACACAACAGTAATGTGACATGTTCTTTTGCAAGTCCTACATCTGGGATCTATTCCAGGATGAAGATGGCTGATTAATGAATGAAAGATTCATTTATCTACTCAGGTTGGGCACAATGTGGAATCCGGCGTTGCTGCCGTGAGAACATTATCATCCTTTTGTTGAATATTTTCTAGTGTTTTATGTTACAGCAGACATTTTGAGCAGGGACGAGGCTTAACTCTGCACATAGCTACTCATTCTCCATTTAATCTAGCAGTGTGACACCAAATTTCTTTAGAAGGCAGATGCCAAGTCTACTCAGAAAAAGCAGCTTAGGAGCCAGGCCTTCATTTACGTCATCATCTGATGGTCAAGAAATGTGTTTCCTATGAAAGTAAGCTTCTAATCAACCGGTATTCAGTACCAGCATTGGTGGAACAAGTTCCTCAAAGAATAAGATTAAAACTTGTAGAAAGAATCGCTCCAGTAGTTTTTGGGCATTAACATCTGAGCCAAGGTCAGATAAGATTGCTGAGCTCTGTCAAGACCAATTTTCTTCTACCTCTGATTCATTGGTACAGAGTCCACTCAAGGCAATGGGAAAGAATGAAGGGAAAAATGCCAAGATGACTTATTTGTCTTAATCTTAACAAACTATATTTAAGATTTGCCTTGCTTCTATCCCTCCCAGTGACTCGTCCTTTCTCCTCAGACGACCAAAATACTCTAAGCAGGCCTCAAACCCTATGGGGATTTTAAAACCCCAACAACAGGTGGGTGGGAGTTGAAAATAGTTGGGGTTTTTTTTTGAGTCGCAATCGGAAAATTTTCGGATATTGCATTCCTAGTAGGAAGCCTGTACTTTAATGCGCTGACGTTAAACCCGGAAATAAAGCTGGGTTGCGGTCACGACCCAAAAAACAACTATTTTCAACTTCCACCCGCCCCCAACTCACCCATTCTTGGGGTTTAAAATCACCCCCAATGTCTCAAGAACTACTGCCTGGCTAACCACTGCCAGCAAGATCCTGGAAATAGAATTTTTTGATGCATTTCTTTGATAACAGAAAAAATAACATTTATCTCATGATTTTCTTTTGCTTAAAGGTTTGGATTTGAGGTCCCCCTCACATTCTCTTGCATTTATTTTGTTTGCATTTTGACATTTTCACATGTAGTTGAGTGCTGACATTAAATAGTTCTATTTGAAAAGTTTCTTGCAAAATTATTTTTTTAATAAAATTTGCACTCTGCAAGATTTGTCTCAGCTTGCTGTTAAAGTGGAAAATGGAACACCATGAATTTTTTTCTGTACCTAACTAAACATATAATATTTTCTTTTTTCAATTTTCACTTTCAGGCATTACACCCTTTTGCAGACGATGATACATGTAGGACAAGTCAAGGGTCACCAGCATTCCAACCTCCAGAAATCGCAAATGGCCTAGATACATTTTCGGGGTTCAAGGTGGACATTTGGTCTGCAGGGGTGACATTGTAAGAAAAGTTCTTCTGCATAATTATTTATTGATGTACAAAAAAGCAAAGAATTTGCATTATTTCTAAAATGAGGTGTTCTGCAGGAAAAGTTCTTATTTAAATGAATGTTAAAGCACTACACAATTAATGCTTTTAACTAACATTGGCCTTGCAGTAGCCACACTATCATTATGTATGTTCAGTGAAGTGCAGTTTTACAGCATTTTGCAAGTAACTGATCGGATGTGTAACAAAATAAAACTAGAAAATGATCTATTATTGTGATGAAAACGAGTCCTCCTTCCTCTTGCCCAAAGTATTACATGCTGAGAAACTGGTGGAGAGATGCAAAGTTTTAACACTTCCAATGAAAACACTAATTTTATTTCAGTATTAACAAACATTCCTGTGTTTCTTCAGTATTGCCAAATCTTAATACATTGAGCTGCAAATTTATGTTAGAAATTGAAATGAAACACATTTTTTGTGAAATGTTATATTGTGATGAACTCATTTGATTTTTTTTCCAGATACAATATTACAACGGGACTTTATCCATTTGAGGGGGATAACATCTACAAATTGTTTGAAAACATAGGGAAAGGGGAGTACACCATTCCAGAGGAATGTGGACCGTTGCTGTCAGATTTACTGCAAGGTAAGCTCAGAAAAATATACCATTGTGAAACCTTAGAGATAGGTGGATTTTAAGTGAATTTGCTTCTAGACACTTGCAACCACAGGTAATGTAATTCAAGCAGCCACTTTCATTGGCTCAAATTTTTTTTTATTATATCTCTTTTTTGTAGTTGACACAAGTATTTGAAATAACCTACCCTGAGTCAGAACTAAATAAATCATCTGTTTGGCTCTTCTCATGCAGTGTAAAAGGTGTGTTCTGATCATGGAATGCCAGGTCATATTCTTTATGTTTGATGAATGAAGAGGGATTGCAAATGTAGTTAAGATGAAAAAATCTTTAACCGTACCTAGAATTCAAAATCCACAAATGGGGTACTAACTGGACTACACATTTAATATAAACAAAACATTCATATTTTAGGCATGGGTGCACAATTTAACTTTTTTTTTAACCTACCCATCTTCATATTTATATTCACTTCTGTGGGGCAAACTACAATGTATTTTATAAAATTGGAAATGGGTATGGAACCATCCAGTTATTGCTAATATTGCAAAGTCAGTATTCTACTATAGCTGAGGTTTCTCTTCCCCTTGGATTACACACCTATTCTGTAATGCACTTTCTTTCTAGCATGCTGTTGATATTTGCTTTTGGATGTGAACTGAGTCTGTGGCTCGTGTGCTGTCCTTACCACTGATGAATACGTTGGTAGTAGATTTAGAGGAGGGACCAGAAAACATTATTATATTTTCTTTTGAACAGGCTCAGCTGGTTTCCTGTAGTTGTAGGGTCTGTTGTATTGCATCAGTTAATCCCTGTTGTTTTTTGGAATGTTCTATAGTGTGCTCACAATGGTGAAATGGAAAAGCTGTATCTTTACAGTGAACGTTTTGACGTGAGTAGTTCAAAACACATTCATCAATCTGAAACGTTGGGTTGTGATTACTAGCAGGCCATAAATTAAGTTTTTTTTTGTTTCATCAACATCCAGTCATGTTAAACTATACAACATCAGATGTCATCCTCGTGAAACCTACACTGGGACTTTATTGTCGTTCTAAACTGGATTGGTATTTTAGAGCGGTTATTTTAATTCTCACAGTAATCTGGATATGATTGTGCTACTGATGCCACAAATACTGGTAGCTGGGTTCTAATTAACACTGAAAATTTGCATCGAAAATTCACCAGGTCACAGCACTATTTTTATTCTTCTGGGCCTCAGCTGCCTGAAAAACTGTTTTTTCGACAGTGGGACGCAGAAAAAATAGATAAATAAAATGTTTTTAAACTTGTTAAGGAAAATTATAAAATGGGTTATACTAGAAATAAAGTAAAAATAAAATTGGAAAAATTTGGGGGGATGGGGTTAAACATGTCAGCAGAAGTAATGTTCACATTTTAAAAAAAAAACTTAAAATCGTATTCCAAGTGTTTTTTGTAGCGAATTAATATTGAATGAATCTGCTAACATTGAGAACCTATATTATGGTAAAATTATTTCAACATGGTATGTGAGCTAACAGCTTTAACTATGGCTGGGCCTGGAAATTTCCTCTGGGACTGTGGTCAATCTACGCAAGTTTTAAGTTTTAGGTCGAGCAGATATTTTTGCCGTTCGTGTAGGTTGAATGCTGTACCATAAAGATGCAGTAGGTGGCATGCTGCATAGATCAGAAGACTACAAATGCTGTACGAAATATTAAAAGATGTTTAAAATATCACTGTACTTTTATATAAAGTACCTTTACATTTTGCTTGATTGATTTGGACAAAAGGCATAGTTGAACTTTGTAAAAATGCTCCTTATCAACTGGCCAATTCAGGAATTAGAGAGGGGATGCCATCAATATTTTCCCCCTTTCCAATATAAATATGTGAAAAATCCATAATTACTGGTGTAATAGATTTGGATGACCATTTATGGGGAAACTAAAATATTTCACTGAGTTGTGGGAATCACTGGATTATAAATTGTACTATTGAATCTCCAATGGCAGCCCTCACAGGAAGTTGGAGGATACGTTTTCTCATTTGTCTTTGTCATGTTTGTTTTGGTGTTTCTCTCTGACTGACTATCTTCTTTTCTGATCATCTTTTGTGTTACTCTCTTTCTCCTGGGCTGCTCTGTGTTTCTCTGTTTTTGCTTCTCTTTTTTTTTCCTTTTTGGTTGGGAGGTGGTAGATGATGTGGCGAAGGAAACTGGTAAGAGCTGCATTGCATTTTCCATTGGCAAGTGTGGGTAAAATCTAGCTTGTAGCCTTCAGCAGCTCTTTAGATCCACTCAGGCCTTGCCTTGCCCCTCTTGCTTCCCCCTCCACCCCCCTGCTCCCACTATCACCTTGATGCTGCTATATCCCCACCCTCATCCCCTACTCACCGCTCTCCACCCTTCATATCCCCCTCACCTCCCATCACCTGCACTTCTCTCCCGCCCCATCCCCTTCCCTCCCCTCCTCCTCTACAACTGACATTCTCTCAGCCCTACCCCCACCCCTTCCCCATGAGCATGATCACAAACCCTTCCCTCACCAGCCTGACCACAAGCATCCACCCCCATGCTTTTGCCTCTGAACAGCCTGATCCCAAAACCCCAGTGCCCTCCCCCCATCCTTTCCAGCAGCCTGATGTCAAAAGCTGCTTTCCCAACACTAACTTAGAAAACCAGTGAAGAAGGAGCTTGCCAGAGGAATGGGGAATTGGGTGAACACGTGAGTATGTGGCATAGTATGGAGCAAGGCCTGAACAGCCCATGGTAAAAGTAGAACTGTGAGGGAGGCCATCTGAATTTGCAACGTGTCCAGTGGTGGTAAGGAATTGCGATGGCCTGAATTGGCTTAAATGCTGAGGCCCCGCGACAGGGATGACAGGCAGGCCTTTGAAGATAGCAGAAATTCAGCAATGTTAAATCAACCTTAGAAGAAGGGTTAATTAATGGTTAAAATATGATCTTTAAATTTACTTAATAGCTTACATTGTGTAAAATAAGTTTAAAGGAGAAACTTACCTGAAACTGCCTGCAGTACTGCCTAGAGAAATGGAGCTAGGAGACAGAACTTGGAGGAGCGCCAGCATTTGGGAGGGTCCAAAGGTAAGTAATGGCAAGTATAGGAACATATACCACTGTTGCAATTTAAAAGCAATGCAGGCTATTACACCGTGCCATGACTGGCAGGCATGAGAAAATTGTTGCACTAAGTGTGACAAACAAAGTCCATGCAAGGCTTTTAATAATATACTAGTGGATTGCCAGTGGCATTGTCCACTGTCAGTTGATGAATGTGTTTTTTTTATATATACAAGATGGAATTTGGAGAGACATTTCAGAAACTTGCTCTACAGAGCAAACTAGTGGCTAGAGGCTGCAACTACGTTGTGACAGGTGACAGCAAAATTGAAGGAGAATGTTGACATAACGATTTATAAAGATAAATGTTGACAAAAAAGCTTGATCAAAAATTGGAACAACAGCTTGCATTTATACACCACCTTTTAATGTAGTAAAACATCCCGAGGCGCTTCACAGGAGCGTTAGCAAACAAAATTTGACACCGTGCCACATAAGGAAGTATTAGGACAGGTGAAAAGAGGTAGGTTTTAAGGAGGTGGGAGAGGCGGAGGGAATTTCAGAGCTTTGGGCCTAGGCAGCTGAAGGCACGGCCGGCAATGGTGGAGCGATTAAAATCGGGGATGCGCAAGAGGCCAAAATTGGAGGAGTGCAGAGATCTTGCAAGGTTTGGGGCTGGAGGAGGTTACAGAGATGGGGAGGATGTAAGGTTTGTTTAATAATGTGTATAGATAGATGCATCCTTTGTGTAACTGAGTGTTTCGTAAATATTTGTCCAATGCAGCGGAGAGCCTGACCACTAGATTCATCTTCGAATTATAGGATTCATACTTGAAAGGGAAGGGTCACTAGCTAAGTAAAAATGAAATGTATATATGCATTTCAAATGTTAAATATTTACTGTGGTGTTTCAATGTGATTTATTACAATGAAGCATTCATAAAATGCTACTGCAGCAGGGCAAATTGGTTATCAGGAAAACCAGGTCAAATTTAATGTTTAAGTTTCTTTGAGTTTTTCTTCACTTAAGAAACAAAACACCTGAATATATTCTGCATTCTGCATTCTCCACACACTGTAGGAGTAGAATCAGCTTCATAAATTCTGGAGTAACTAGATGCTGAACACACATGTAAGAATATCAGTGACATGGCAGATAGGTGGCACCGCACCAGAGGAATGATTCTGTTCCCAGAGAGCTCATCTTGAGGAATCGTGGTTGGGCAGGCACTGGTTTTTTGACCATTAATTTCCTAATGTGTATACATTGCAAATGCCAGATCATGGAATCAGCCCAGTAGTGTCTTCCCATGATGTATAAAGTCCCAGGACTTGCACTAACGAGCTAGGCTATTGTCCCAAGATGTGTGGAGTTTGACTTCTCTAATGCTGTCCTTTCTGGGTTTGCAAGCTCCACCCTGCAAAAACTTGAATTCATCCAGAACCCTGCCACCTGCATCCTTTCCTGCTCACCTATCACCCCTGTTCACACTGCCCTCCACTGCCTCCTCACCACAGTGATATCAAAGTTCTTGCCTTTTAATCTATAAATCCCTGCATGATGTTATCCCACCTTACCTTTACAATCTTCTCCAGCTCTATATCCCAGTTTGCATTCTCCATTTTGATTTCTGGTCTAATGTAAATTCGTCCATCTCTCCTCCACTCCATTCCATCATCTGGCAGAGCCTTCAGTCATCACGGCCCAGCACTCTGGAACGACCTTTGCAAAACTCTCCACTTTACCACATATCTCCCTCTTTCAAAAGCCTTTTCAAAATGCTATCTTTTTCAACCACACCCTCAGTCACCTCTCCTAGCTTTCCTCACAAGATGGTTCCAAAAATTCATAGTGTATTGTATCACAGAAGCGTTATTTGCTCTATCAAGTCTGTGTCATTGTTTTTCTCCAATTAGCCACCTAGTCTAATTCTATTCTCCCATTTTAATGTTACTCTTTTTCAAGCGCTTTGGAGCATTTGGCACTGTTAATTGCACAATGCAAGTCCAAGTTGTGTTGGTAATGTTGTAGGCATTTATAGATAATGAGTAAGTTAGATGTATGATTAGTTCTGATTTTGAATTTTGGCTTGTGCAAGTACTTGCATCATAATTTCCTCTCTTTTGTGCCGTAACACGAACTGATGTAGAAGGTGCAAGTTTCCAGAAAATTCTGGGCCAGTATTTAGAGAAGTCTAAATCATAAAGTAATTCTTCATCTAGTTTTGTAGTATGTGACCATTGTGTTTTTTACATTAACACAGGTATCTTTTTCTGTCGTTACAGGAATGCTTGAATACGATCCTGTGAAAAGATTTTCAATACAACAAATCAGACAGCACAAGTAAGTTTCTCACCATCAGCAAAGTAGTGGAATAGTAAGATGAATTAGGAATAAACCCAGGTTTCCTTATTCCAATAACAGAGACACTATTATATGTATGTGTTTAAGAGACATCTAGAAGTTTTAGTGGAAAAATGTCTGCATGCTTGCTTAGTGAGATCCCTGGTGATAATTCTCAGTTCTAATACATTTTTTAAACCATTTTCTCACCACTTTACTCGAGAACTCCCCTCCTGAAGACACTGACTCCACCCTGAGCTATGGTTTCATAGATTTATAGAAATTAGAGCACAGAAGGAGGCCATTTGACCTATTGAGCTGGTGCCAGTTCTAGTTCTCCAACTGGAAGCTGTCTACTCTACTCCCAATTCCCTACCCTTTCCCCGTTGTTACATTTTTGGGTCTTTTCTGCCCTTGCTCTTGTGGATGAGTCTTGGCTCCCTACGATCTTGACCGCATCTTCACTGGCTTTGATAACTAAGTTTTGATAGTGTGCCTGGGATCTTGAACTTCATTGTATGTTTTACCATTTTGGCTACTATACAATAACCATTTCAAACACAACCAACAAGTTTTTTTTATGCGTTCACGAGATGTGGGCGTCACTAGCGAGGCCAGCATTTATTGCCCGTCCCTAATTGTCCTTGAGAAGGTGGTGGTGAGCCGCCTTCTTGAACTGCTGCAGTCCGTGTGGTGAAGGTTCTCCCACAGTGCTGTCCCAAGTAGAACATCAGCAAACCATGCAAGTCTTGGTTTGCAGCGAAGACCATAAGTATATTGCTTGCTGTGTTAGTTTTTAAAGTTTGATATTTAAAAAAAAATCTGAATACAGTATCCTCTCCACATACTTTGTTTTTAACAACTGTCAGTACACTCAAATTGACAACTATTAGCTATCTTCCCTTTTAGCTCAGTCTTTAGGGTACTATACATTAAAAGCATAGTTTTCTTCCTCTCCCGATCCCCCAAGAACTTTTAAAATTTGTTTTTGTTAATATAACAAAAATGATATTTGAATGGAATTTTTGTAAGTATTTTCTAATTGTACAGATTGAAACACAAGTCCTTTCTGAACTAGTGTTATCAACATGCTAAAATTAGCAACAACTCTCCAAAAGGAAAAGTTATAAAATTTTAAGCACCAAGCGCTCTAGGCTAAGAAATATGAACTTCTGTTATGCAAATCCTAGATTATTGCCCTTTTAGATTAAAAGGCATTTTTACCATCTCCTGTAGCTTAAGAAGGCTTTCCCACTGTGTTACATATCAGCTAATTGGGTTTCAGGAGCAACAGTTAAGTAACTGGAGAGGACTTGGATGAAATGAAAACTGACTGACAGTGACTGAATAATAAATGAGTTGACAGAAGTTCTTCACTTAATTTGTCATTGAGCAATTTCACAGTCTGCCTTGTTGTTTAGCAGGTGGCATATCTGAGTGGGGGGTTGCTTGCACTGTGCTGTCAATAGTGCTGCTCACTGAGATGGCCTGAGTAACCTTTAGAATTTTTACTGGTGTGAGTGCTGTAATTTGACACACACCTCCACATAGTGTGGGTGTTTATTCAAAAGAGGCTTGTAGGCAGCATGGATTTTAAAGTAACAGGAATTATTGTCAGTTTGCTTTAGTTGAGTTTGTAACAGGGTAATTTAGTGGAATTTCAACATCTGGGTTAAACTCAGTGAGAAGAAAATAAGAATAAGAAAAGGCAAATTCAGAGGAACTGAGATAGAAACAAAAAAAACCTAATTAATGAGGAAACTGGATGCGAATGTGAGTGAAAAGCAACCTGCTCAAGTATGAGATGTTGAAGAGATAGCACTACAGTATAAAAGCTAATCTAGGGATGTAGGAACAGGAGTAGGCCATTCAGCCCATCAAGCCTGTCCGCCATACTATTGGATTATTGAGAATCTGTACCTCAACTCCATTTTACCTGTCTTTGCTCCGTATCCCTTGATACCCATACCTAACAAAAATCTATCAATCTCAGTATTGAAAATTTCAATTGACTCAGCAACCGCAATCTTTTGAGTGTTCCAGATTTTCACTATCCTTTGTGTGAAAAAGTGCTTCGTAATTTCACTCCTAACTGGCCAAGCTTTAAGACTATGCCCCCTTGTTCTGGATTCCCCCACCAGAGGAAGTAGTTTCACCATTATAAGTACCTAAACTTTTTATCATTTTATACACTTTAAACTCAAGGGAATAAAAACCAATTTTTAGCAACCTGTCCTCATAATTTAACCCTTTAAGTCCTGGTATCATTCTGGTGAATCTGCGCTGTGCTCCCTCCAAGGCCAATATATATTTCCTGAGGTGCGGTGCCCAAAATTGAATGCAGTACTCCAGATGAGGTGTGACCAAGGCTCTGAAGAATTGAAGCATTTGCTCACTTCTGAATTCCAAACCCCTTGAGATAAAGGGCAACATTCACTTAGCCTTTTTTATTGCTTTTTGTACCTGTGCACTAGCTTTTAGTGATTTGTGTACTTGGACACTTGCTCCTCCACAGCTCCTAGTCTCTCCTTATTAAGAAAATATTACGATTTGTCTTTCTCACACGAAGTGGATGACCTCTCACTTCTCCGCCTTGAACTCCATCTGCCATAGTTTTGCCCAATCACTTAGTCTGTCTTTATCCCTTTGTAACTTCCTCCTCCCATCTTCACAACTTAATATGCCTGCTAACTTTGTGTCATCTGCAAAGTTGGATATAGAACTCTTTTAATGACTTGGGTGAAAGAATATAGTGGTAGTATAGCTGTAGGTTAAAAACTTGCTCTTCAAATCAAAATTAATGAAGTTATATTTTCCATAAAGCTGTCCTGCAATATATTTTATTTCAGCTTATCCTGGTCCACTGATGCAGTGCCTTTTTCTGATGAATAATTTCCCAGCTAACACCTGGGTTCATTGGGGTAGAATGCATTCACTTGCTACATTCCTTCCTTCCTCAGGGTTGTTGTGCCTCCAATTGGTGCATCCCTTAGAATTCAGTTCTGCCATTCCATTGGGTAGTACATACAATGAGGCACTGAAAGATACTTCTAATTTCAAGTACTGTAGTTTTTTTTATTAAGTAAAATGGCAGTTGTCAACTTTGAAATGAAACTAGTTAACATGGTGATTGTAAGGTTTGTTTTTGTAATATACTTAATATTGGAAGATATTATGAAATGTAGATGCATGATCAGCATGTATAATTTTAAATTTAAACTGAGAATGTGTGCATCCGTGGTCTGTTGGGTATTTCTATATATGAAGAATAAGTAAAATATAAGTTTAAAAAAAAAATTAAAATCCTGCGTATGTGCGCATTTTGTGGACATGGTACACACTTACTGAGACCTAAACTATACCTATCTGTACTTGCCATATACTTACTTTTGAGTTGCCTTAATTCTCATCTTTAAGATAAGTAGCTCTGCGCTCCACAGTGCCTCCTGCCTGAAGCATCCTGAAATTTGTCCTTGTGCCTCTTCCCACTCGTACCTCCAGCCCTTTTCTCATCTTACTGCTGCTGTTGCCTGTTTCCCCCTGCCATGACCCATGCACCCATCATCCTTTGCTCCTGCCTTCTCATATCTGCTGTGTCCAGGAACCTGGTTTAAGTTCCATGAGCATTTTTAAAAGCTTTTATGTGCTGTTTTTGAAGTCAATTCCTGGACACAGCAGGTACATAGCTTTTCTTAAAGCGGGAGCGGGATTCCCTAAAGGGCTTTTCCAACCTAAGCCGGGAAACCTCCAGGTTCCCATTTAAATAACAGAGACTTCCTGGCTTAGTTTGGGAAGCTCTTTGTTTCTTAAAAATCTTATGGGGCAGAAAGAGGAATCATTTCAAGCCTCTCCCATGCTCTAGTTCCCTTCACTTTCCCCTCCCCCATTTTCTACCTCTGTCCTCATTTTCTCCTGTTACCTCTTGTCCCACCCCACTGCCTCGCAAATCCATGCCATTACCTTCCTTGCTCCCTACTGTTACCTTCCCTGCTCCTGCCTGCCATCCCATGTTGAGCACCCAGTGCTTTTCCTCCGCCTCCGTTGCCAACAAACCACTGATCAGTGCTTAACGAACTTTGTCAATTTCTGACCAAAGGGTCAGATTTCGGGAACTGGTCATGATGGTGGGGTGGGGGGAGTGGCAATGGAAGGAGTTTCTTAAAGATTTTTCTATCTGTAACCTGTGGAAACCTGTACCATTTTAAAATATCAGCAATATTTAAAATAATATAAGTTTACCCCCAGGTCTCCCATGGGGAAATGCTTTTCTACATTTCTGGGGAGGAAGAGAATTAATTCTCCTTTATTCCCCCCCCCCACCCCCCCACCCCCTTCCTTGTTACCACCCCTCACCTATTTGAGTGCTAGTACTTTTCCTCCTTTTCCCACAAGCAATATAGTGAACGTGCCTTCAATATTGGAGGCTTAGGAGGAACTGACCCTTCCCCCTCTTCCAATAGTGCATAAAAATGTGCTGGTGCTTGCCATTGCATCAGTGAGTGACACATGGTGCTATAAGGTGCTTGGTTGTGGCTGCTCATTGTCTAGTTGCAGGTGTGCTGGAATTCAATCAGAAAAAGGAAATTTTGCAATACTAACAGTAAGACGCCCCTTAAAATGAAGCTTTGCATGTTAAGGCATTGTGTTACGCTGCAGTACTTGTCTGTGTGTGAGGGAGTATGTATGCGAGTAAGAAAATAATGATAAACATCATGATGTCAGTGAGTTGTAATGATTCACTGGAAGATTTGGGTAGTCTGCTTTTAAAGTAGGATTTAGTTTTGTTATTGAAGAAAAAAATTGTCATAGTAAGCTATATATAGACTCAATAGCTAAATAGACTACAATTTCAAAAAGTGTTGCAAATATTCTGGATGACATGGTATCACCAATTCTTAACTCTATTCACGCATAGCAGCATGTGGTTGCTAGAACAATCAAAATCATGAAGATCATACATATAATTTGTAAGTTTAATATGTGATTGCACTCACATTTCCCAGATATTTATATAAATCATTTTTTTATAACTTTAACTCAGCTTACATTTACATGCTTGGAATAGTGCATATTGTTTACCTAGGCATTCTCAAAAATACACTTGTATAGAATAGCTGGTGCCGTTGCTTGAAAAATAAATGTTTAATATTAATTACTGTGATTACAGTACATCAAAAGCCAGATGTTTTGTACAGGTCCCTCATTAAGATAAGACTTTTAAAATCAGTGACTTCCTGTGTGAAGGATGTCAGCTCAAGGGTGAATGAATTCATTGAAAATGATTACAGTGAGAGACCAGAAAATGAAGGTGTCTTGCACAGGATGTCAAATTAATCTTGGCATTATGAATCAGTCAAAGAGAGATTGCAAAAGCTCTATAATTTACCCTCCAGGGAATTTTGTGCTTCTGCCAAGAAAGGAAAATGTTTCAAATGCTAATTGTGAACGAACAGTGAAACAAAATTTGCTAAAAATGTCTGGTGGGTGTACTTATTGTTTTGTTTTTACATTATTCACTATGATCCACTCCAAGTGTACACCTTCAAAATAATTTTCCTCCTAGCTGTTTTTTATGTATAATAAAGCTGTATGATGTGTTCAGGTTTGCAATTTCCTTTCCAATTCTCATGAAATCTGTTCATACTGGACTGTGGGTAGTACTTGATGCACAATGTAACTATTTGATCATGAGATCGTACTGTATAAATAATTTCCAACTTAACTGTTCAGAGATATACTGTATGTCTATAATGTGGCTTTTAATTTTTTTTCCCTTTCCACTCTCCACTCTCCCTCTCCCCAACAGGAAAACATCTTTGAATCAATAAACTGTAGTAGTGGGAATGGTGTGATTTTGTGTCGATCTACATATTTGTGGCCAGAACTCTCTGTTGAGAACAATGCAAGGGAGAAACCAGAAGCTTTTAAGCATTTTTTTTTAAAGTAAATATATCACTTATTGGTCAGATTGTAAATCCATCACTGCCCCACCCCCCAAAAAATCTGTTTACTTAAAGGGATTATTTTTGAACATGGCTAGGGTACCAAAATGATGTTATACTTTTTAATATGGAAGTTAGAAACTACACAATGATAAAGTGTTACAATTAAAGCTGAATGTCAGAATTTTCTATTTGTGAACATAAATATTTTAAAATGGGATTTTGTTTTTGAAAAGCCGTGGTGGTATGCGGCCCACTGTGTACCAAATCCTTAATCGCCATTCTTCTGCTGGTGGGGAGGTGCTGATCAAGTTTTGGATCCCTCTACATAGGGACTGAAAGTCAAAGGGGAGGCTTGGAACAAATTCTTAACACCACTCGAGACAGGTACATTGGATGAGGCCATGATCTATCTTCTCAGTACACGTGGCTGGGGTTGTTGCGTGCTCTGGAAAGACCTAAGAAAGTGAAGGGGAAATTAATTACTTTCTCAAATTGGTTTACGCTAGTGTTTACAGGGATGCGTATTGGACAAAGTGAAATAAGCTCATAGTATCTGAGGTCTTTCTCCCAGAGTAAAATGATGCAGGCCACTAACTGAAGTAGATTAGCCATTTCACTTTATCTGCAGCTTACCAAAATCAGGAAGCCGCTGACTAGAAATTGAATAAATGAACTCACTATTCTGGATGCTCAGAAATCTCTGGAGCTGGATGTCTTTCTATTCTTACATAATCTTAAACTTTGTAAAGATAAAACCCCAAATACTTAAAGGAAATTGTTTTGAACAACTGAACAGAAAGGGGATAAGAACATTAGAACTGAAAAAGATGCTCTACTTTCTAGTTTTCCCCATCTTTTGGTCATCTTCTAGAACCTTAACTAAACATTTTCATATAATAATGTAACATTTATTTTCATTGAAACTAACTCTTAAGCTGGCTTCTTCCTTTGTTCTGCTAATACATGTTCCTTTTTAGGTTTTTTAAACTTTGTCCTAGTCTGGTAATTTTGTTTAGTTGTTTCCAACATTCTGCTTGGTTGCTTTGCTCAAAAGTTTTTTAAAAAACACTTGTGTATATCCTTCATGTTGGGTGAATTGCACTTTTTTTTGGAAGTACTAAACTTAGATTGATGTACTGGAGGGGGGAGGGGTGGGGGGGTGGGGGAGTACAGAAACATTAGTATAGCTAATGAAACATTCTTTTCTTCCTGAAATATAGTTGGTTTCGGAAAAAACATCCTCAGGCAGAAAATCTTGTTCCTATTCCTCCAAGCCCAGAGACCAAGGACAAGTGGAGAAGTATGACAGTGGTGCCTTACCTGGAAGACTTGCATGGTTATAATGAAGAAGAAGAAGAAGATCTGTTCAATGAAGATGTGGAAGATGAAATAATTTATACTCAGGATTTTACAGTACCAGGTATGTAGTAAACTGACAACTGTTTCTAATACTACAAATTAAGCAATACAGAAATCTCACAGTAAGTAGTAGCTTGGTATGAATTACTGATTCAAATAAATTACGGTGTACACTGTGGCCAGCAATATGGCAAGCTATTTCCTGAAGATGTATAGGGTTTTATTTTCTGCTATTCATGTGGCATTCAACTGGCACTAGTGTATGAACATTTAACGTGCTAGTACTAAATCTGTCTGTATGCTTTATTTTAACATCAACATTTTAAATGTATTAATGCTTCTGTTCAAGCATTTCGGACCTGGACAATCCCAAATGTTGGCCACGTTAACTTATTCTGGCTTCTTTGTACCCGCTCATAGAACTTCCTACTTTTCCTTCAAGTTATCTGTGGTAGAAGATCAGTTTTTCAGTTGCTGAGCTTTTTTAGCCTTAGAATCCTGTTGAATGTAATTTAGAATTGATGAGCTGCTGTGATACGGTAATCACATAGCCCATTTTGTGTTTGCAAATTTGACTTCAGTTCAATTCATTTGGCATGTGATGTTCCCAATCTTATGGTTCAGAAACTGAAAGTAGGAACTTGCACTTGAAATTAGAGCAATAGCCTTTGAAGCCTTCAACTGAGTTTAGCCTCATTAAGAAACTGACCTCTTGTGGCATATTTTGTGACGTATTGGATACTTGACTTCAGATGACTGAAACATCAGGTTATGATAAATGGATCACAAGTTCCATGGAGAAGCTTTAATTTGCTTTGTCTGTTGCCTTTATGAATGACCCGCTGAATGTGATCAAAGTGAGCTGTTTTCTGATACTATTTTTTCAGAGTGTTTAATTGTCTATCTTGAAGGCAAGTAGTAACTGAAAGCTACGCACAAGTATAGATTGAAGTGAACACCTAAAACATTCTCTTCGGCCTAAGAAAACGAAGTCAACAGCAACAACAACTTGCATTTATGTAGTGCCTTTAATGTAGTAAAATGTCCCAAGGCACTTTACGGGAGTGTTATCAAACAAAATTTGACACCAAGCCACATAAGGAGATAATAGGACCGATGTCAAAGAGGTAGGTTTTAAGGAGTATCTTAAAGGAGGTAGCGAGGCGGAGAGGTTTAGGGAAGGAATTCCAGAGCTTAGGGCTTAGGCAGCTGAAGGCACAGCCGCCAATGGTGGAGTGATTAAAATCGGGGATGTGCAAGAGACAAGAATTGGAGGAGTACAGAGATCTGAGGGCTGTAGGGCTGGAGGAGGTTTCAGAGCTAGGGAGGGGTGAGGCAATGGAAGGATTTGACTCTTAACTGTTAAGAAAGCAGCAGAGTGATGTTGCCCATTTACTTGGATTCCCTTATTAGTATGGCAAACTCAATTCACTCATAGACATTCAGCTCTTGGCTTGGTAATCATATCTGATCATAAGAACATAAGAAATAGGAGCAGGGGTAGGCCACACGGTCCTTCGAGCCTGCTCCGCCATTCAATAAGATCATGGCTGATCTTTGACCTCAACTCCACTTTCCCGCCTGATCCCCATATCCCTTGATTCCCTTAGATTCCAAAAATCTATCGACCTCAACCTTGAATATACTCAACGACTGAGCATCCACGGCCCTCTGGGGTAGAAACGCCAAAGATTGACAACCCTATGAGTGAAGAAATTCCTCCTCATCTCAGTCCTAAATGGCCGACCCCTTATCCTGAAACTATGCCCCCTAGTTCTAGACTCTCAAGCCAGGGGAAGCAATCTCTCAGTACCTACCCTGTCAAGCCCCCTCAGAATCTTGTATGTTTCAAAGAGATCACCTCTCATTCTTCTAAACTCCAGAGAATATAGGCCCATTCTACTCAATCTCCCCTCACAGGACAACTCTCATCTCCGGAATCAATCCAGTGAACCTTTGTTGCACCACCTCTAAGGCAATTACGTCTTTCCTTGGATAAGGAGGCCAAAACTGTACACAGTACTCCAGGTGTGGTCTCACTAAGGCCCTATACAATTGTAGCAGGACTTCCTTACTCTTGGCCTTTATTGCAAGGAGGTTGGAGTACAACATACCATTTGCCTTCCTTAATGCTTGCTGTACCTGTATGTTGACTTTCTGATCAGTGAGCAAACAAGTGGCAAATGTGGCTAGAAAAGTTGGTGGAATAGTCTACCTCAGAAAATTTGTTAAGCAGATGCCTCAGTTAGTGGGATGAAAATTGATATCTAAATCTGTTAGATTCAAAAACGTGGTTACAAATAAACCTGTTCTAATAAAATTAGCTTTGCACCATATCAGAATTATTGGTCATTCAGTGATGGTGTGCATGGATATTAAGGTACTTGTGTAATATATCCACCATCAAGGATGCTCCTATTTTTATCTGTTGGAAAATTTAGGGTTACAACTCTGGAATTGTCATTATTTAAAATACATTTGAATATAACTGATACATGCACAATTTATTAAACACCACCATGGATCTGCTGAGTGAATCTGCGGTCATCAAATCAGGATTTCTGCAGAGAATCATCAAGCAGTAGAAGTTTCAGAAATACACTATCCTGTTCAAAAATGTTGCTCTGAAAAACAGTAAGCTAAATTACTTCGCATTTGATGCTCTATCTTTCACCATTGTTCCAGAAAATCACAAGACCAAGGGAAAATAACACCAGTTGTCTCCTGATTACCTTGTTGGCCCTCATACACTGGATCTAGTAATGTAGAGTTCCTGCTCCAAAACCCCTTAATTTCAAATATTAAATGAAGAATGTGCTTTCACTTCAGAAAGCAAATTCTTCTGTCCTCACACTGTCCTCAGTCTTCTGTTTGGCATTTGAATGGTGATGATGTTTAAGGGTGGAGGGTACAGGAAAGCCCATGGCCAGCTGCACATATATTAACAGATTGAGTAATGCATGTTGCAAGTACTTTTAAACTCTGCTCTGCAGTCAAATTTTCTCGAGTCTAAGTAACAACATTTTTCCTTTGTGTACCAAGGTTAATGGAAAAATTCTAGGGATAACCTGTTAATTACTTAGAGGAGCCTAAACCCTACATCATATCTTTGTTAATTGATTGATCTTGAACCTCTGATGATATAAAAGTTATTGGGTACTCAATTTTGGGTTTGGCTGGAAGTTTCTATCGTGGAACTTTCTAGTAAATTCTTTGTGCTGCAGCAAGTACCACACTTGGAATACTGTGAACATTTCTGGTCTCCATATTATAAAAAGGATATAGAGGCACTGGAGTAGGTGCAAAAAAGATTTACTAGGTTGATACCAGAACTGAGACTTTATACGTATCAGGAAAGATTGAGCAGACTGGGACTCTTTTTTTTTCTCTAGAAAAGAAAAGACTGAGGGGTGACCTGATAGAGGTCTTTAAGATTATGAAAGGGTTTGCTAGAGTAGATGTGGAGAAAATGTTTCCACTTGTGGTGGCGACCAGAACTAGGGGCCATAAGTATAAGGTAGCCACTAATAAATCCAATAGGGAATTCAGGAGAAACTTCTTTACCCAGAGAGTGGTTAGAATGTGGAACTCGCTACCACAAGGGGTGGTTGAGGCGACTAGCATAGATGCATTTAAAGGGACGATAGATAAATACATGATGGAGAAAGGAATAGAAGGATATGCTGATAGTTAGTTGAATTAGGGAGGGAGGAGGCTCGTGTGGAGCATAAACTCTGGCATGGACCTGTTGGGCCGAATGGCCTGTTTCTGCGCTGTACATTCTGTGTAATGGATCTACCATGCGTTGAGTTTCACAGAGGTCATGTAAACTATAAGGTGGTGTTAAACTACTTGAGAGTTAATATTTTACCATTTTATTTTTTCCCCTGCTCTTAAATGTGATTAAGATGTTTTTAAAAAGGCTCTAAAATATATCTTTAATCAGATTGATTGCTTTTGCTTTGTGTTTAGTAAACTGCATTGGCTGGTTGACTGTTGTTGTGATACTTAATAGTCTTTCACCTCTAGTGTCTTGTGGGCTGATTATTCTTTTCAAAAATTACCTGCAAAAATATATGAATATTTTCCTTCCACATACCTAGAAATCTGCTTCCTGCCCTCAGTCCAATATTTATTATGTGTACCAGTTAGCTGCAAATTCTGAATATCTCCTGAATTACTACTGTGATTAGATCTGAGTGAGGTTTAAATGATTCAAGATTATAAAAGCTTTGCAATAAGTTCTTCTGTCAGAAGATTCTTTCTGTGGAAGAGGAGATTTTTTTTTCCAGTGGGTATAGGGAAGGCATGTAAATAAAATACAATTGCAGATAGCCAAATGTCCTATGCTTTACTGTAATAAATTACAGGTTTCATCACTTCACAAAATATATCAATTTACAAAATCCACTTGTTTCCTGTATAGAGACTTGCAAACAATATGTTATCCCAATTAAACATTACCTGTCATAGGTAGAATTGAAATACCCAAGTGGCCTTTATTCATACAAAAATGTTGGCAGACTATTTTATCATGGTGGGCTTCATAGCCAAACCCAATCCAGTCCTCACTTGATATTCATGTATGTGCACTTCTAGCAGAAGTTTCTGGATAGAGATCAGGAGTAGGTAACTGTTTTCCATTTTTCTTTCCTTTTCCCTTTTCCCTAACCTATGGACAAAAAGACCAATTGTAAGGGCCTTACTCATAGACTGGGGACTGAAGTTAGGACTTTCCTGGACTGTGACTGCCAATCATCACTTAAATCCATTTGTCATCAAGAGAGCACAGACATTTTTATTCAAGAAAAATTGAAACTGATTTAAAATGTGGTGCTCAAATTTCAGTTGAGCTAATTGCTTTAAGTATTGATTTATGTTTCATTTAGTCTTAGAATCCGCTAATTTCCCTGCGCACTTCATGTTGACTTCATTCTCAGTAGTAAAAGCAGGAAGATTCAGTCTGGGCAACCTGATGAGCATAGTTAAAATTCTCTCCTTGCTGTCTCCCCTTTCCTCCCAAAAACCAGCCTGGATTAAAATTTATCTATTCCTCTTGCTAGCCACCTCAAGCTTTAAGAATCTTAAACATCTTATTCAAAAGTCAGGACAGGTTGAGCACACTCTGGTAGTATCCTTTCTTTGTACTAGGTAATGGGGTATTTTCCAGCAGGGAGAAGCCAAGAACTCAACATTTCTAGGTTCAATGGAGTTGAGTATTGGGTGTACAGGGTTGCATTGAACAAAACCGTTCCTCTACAGAAAGCTGCAAATACAGTCCAACCAAGGCTAGGAAATCACTCCCTCTAGGATGATGTCTCACTTAACTGGAATATCAACTAAAGAGAGATTTTTAATTTGCTGTCCAGACATAAAACTGATGTTGAAGATGGGCTGTTCGTTACAGAAACTGCCCTGTTTTCTTTTCCATTGTAATCAATTTTGTCCAGTCGGCAAGTGGAAAATGTACCCAATGTTCCATCTCCTTGGTTGACGTTTTGGTTAGATTATCTGCTCAATAGCTGGTTTCTAAATCTTTGTAATAAACAATGTACACAAAATAAGTTTCTATTTGCCAATGTACATTACATCTAACAACTTGTAAAATAACTTCTGAGACTTGAGCCCCTGAATCTGTACTTGTAGCAGCATGCTTTTCTCTTGTTTAAGACAAGCAGCTCGATAGTTATTTTTCTCCATTTTGTGAAGTGAGTATCATATCTACATTTATCCTGAAGATGTTTCCCAGAGCATAACATACATTTTTATAGCCTAATGCAAACAAGGTACATAGCCAGGTTCATTTTAAATAATATTCCAGTGTGATTGTTAACATAATATAGTATCAGTTCATGCTTGCTATGCTGTGAAAGCTATTACCTGAACCAGGTTTTAATAAACTTATGAATTTTACACTATCCACTTAATTTTACTTGCAAATACATTTTTTTACCAAGTGAACCATGTTCCACTGTTGTGGAGGCATCCAGGTTGTAATATTTTTTGAACTTCTAGGGACAATGTTGCTTGACCTTCATAAGAACACAAGTAAACCTGTGCTCTTTAGTATCAGGGGCATAGCCACAGGTGGGCCATGCCCATCCAATCAGCACCCAGCTCTGGCGCATAGTGTAGATTCCCCTACGTTAGCAGTCAGATATGAGCAGTGTAGCAAAGTCTAGCCTTAAAGCATGCTCTTCGAAGGAAATCAGCCACTAGAAAAGGCAATTGGAATAACACAAGCAGATGTGGGGTGAATCTCTAAATCTACCGTCCTGTGTATGTCTCTTTAAAATGTTCCAACATTGTGTCCGTTGGGGTGATTGGGAGAGAGCAGTATTTAAAGTGACGACTTGAATAATTTGTGCAATATAATATAAATGATTTGCTGTGACACGAGACCTTTGGCCTGTTGACCATAAGTTGGAGCCCATCCAAATTTTCATTCCTTGCTTACCTCATTGTATAGTATAATAATGCTATAAAACCGTCTGAAGAAACTTGACTGTTTTGTGTTTTCAAGGAACGTTCTGTGGAAAGATTTTAAATATAGCTGTGAAGTACAAGTTAGCGATAGTGATTTCTTTCTTCACAGAATGCATCGCTTTAAGGAAAAAGTGATTTTTTTTTTCCCCCCACCCCCCCCCCACTTCAAAAATGTACAATGTTACAAACTATTTTTGCACAATGCACTAAGGGGCTCCGAGTGCTTGGCAGGAACTCCGTTTTGAGTAAATTTATATTAACATTTTTGAAGAATAGGATAAAGATCTTAAACCACTGCTGGAATGTTTATATTGCTCCTTAATTTCTGAATTGATCATTTCTGTATCTGTTGGATTGTTTTAGCATGGTATAAAAATATTAAGTTATTAAATATAAATACTAAATCTATCAATCATCATACTATTTGTCTTTGTAATAAACTATAAACATAATTGTAAAAATAGAAAGCAATGTTTCAGTAATTGTTTAAAGTTCTCACCAGTGCCATGTCAGTAAGCTCAGCCAGAAAGCAAGTAAAATTTCCATAGCTTAGGTCTCCTCTCAACAGCAAACGAGAGAGCTCATTTTTGTTGTTCATCCTTATAATTTTAATGTGGCAGAAAACTTGAGATCATTGACATTTTATCAGGCTATCAAAGCAAAACTCACTTTCATCTAGACCCTATAGCATTATTCAAAGAAGAACAAGAAGTTCTCTTGGTGTCGTGTCCAACATTCCTCTCTCAATCTACATCACCAAAAGCAGATTAACCTGACATTTATCTAATTGATTTTGTGAGGTCTTGCGAGGTGCAAAATGGCTGTCAAGTTTCCTGCTCGTCGCACTTCAAAGGACTTCATGGCATGTGTAGATCTGAGAGATGTTTAAGGCACTGTATAAATGTATTTTCTTTACATCTGAGCTAAATGCAGTGAAATAACAAGCGTCAATCCTGATTTGATGCCTATCTTTAATATAACCGTAAATCTTGGACGTTAAGGGAGTAAACCTCAGTGTCTTTTTGAGCTGAGAATGGTGCACCTGACAGTGGAAGATTGGAACCAAGTTGACCCTCTGTGGCAGACTTGGTAATCTGATACAGGAACCAAACTGGTTTCGTACCCCAGAGCACTGTTGATTTAATAGCCAGCCTGGCTCATTTATGGGACCTGGATGGCTGGCATTCTTCCTATGCGGCGCCACAAAACAACAACTTGCACTTATATGCGCTTTTAACGTAGTAAAATGTCCCAAGGTGCTTGCAATCCAGTCCCCTGTTAAGCTGCATGGTTTTAGCAAGTGAAATTCCCGCAGGACTCCTGTGCACATTTGGGGCATTCCCATACTCTGGACTCGGGTAAGTGTCTGCACTCCCCGTCGGATAAACAGAAATTCTACCTGTGTGAATTTCTTAGTAGCTTGATTGAGTCCCAGCAATGAAAATGACTTTCCATGCAAGTCAAAATGAAAAGAGAGAAATCTCCTTTTCCATTTGGCTTTTTAGGTGACTATGGGTCCGCTGTTATTTGTTATTTATATTAATGATTTGGATGAGAATTTAGGAGGCATGGTTAGTAAGCTTGCAGATGACACCAAGATTGGTGGCATTGTGGACAGTGAAGAAGGTTATCTAGGATTGCAACGGGATCTTGATAAATTGGGCCAGTGAGCCGTTGAATGGCAGATGGAGTTTAATTTAGATAAATGTGAGGTGATGCATTTTGGTAGATCGAATCGGGCCAGGACCTACTCCGTTAATGGTAGGGCGTTGGGGAGAGTTATAGAACAAAGAGATCTAGGAGTACAGGTTCATAGCTCCTTGAAAGTGGAGTCACAGGTGAATAGGGTGGTGAAGAAGGCATTCAGCATGCTTGGTTTCATTGGTCAGAACATTGAATACAGGAGTTGGGATGTCTTATTGAAGTTGTACAAGACATTAGTAAGGCCACACTTGGAATACTGTGTACAGTTCTGGTCACCCTATTTATAGAAAGGATATTATTAAACTAGAAAGAGTGCAGAAAAGATTTACTAGGATGCTACCGGGACTTGATGGTTTGACTTATAGGGAGAGGTTGGATAGACTGAGACTTTTTTCCCTGGAGAGTAGGAGGTTTAGGGGTGATCTTATAGAAGTCTATAAAATAATGAGGGGCATAGATAAGGTAGATAGTCAAAATCTTTTCCCAAAGGTAGGGGAGTCTATAATGAGGGGGCATAGATTTAAGGTGAGAGGGGAGAGATACAAAAGGGTCCAGAGGGGCAATTTTTTCACTCAAAGGGTGGTGAGTGTCTGGAACGAGCTGCCAGAGGCAGTAGTGGAGGCGGGTACAATTTTGTCTTTTAAAAAGCATTTGGACAGTTACATGGGTAAGATGGGTATAGAGGGATATGGGCCAAGTGCAGGCAATTGGGACTAGCTTAGTGGTATAAACTGGGCGACATGGACATGTTGGGCCGAAGGGCCTGTTTCCATGTTGTAAACTTCTATGATTCTATGCTGTGGCATCAGTTTCCCAAAAGAAAGAACCTGCTGCTCTACGGTTTCATTTGCACCCTGATTTCCTGCTTCCATTCCCATTGTTTTTTTTCCTGCCCTTTTCTCCTCTTCTGAAGATGATCACTCTTGCACAAAACCCATTGACTTGTGAAAACACCAAGAGGTGTGTATCTCCTTCCCTGCAAGCCCACCACAGATCTTTTTTCAGTTCTGGAGTTTTAGGTGTTGATCAGGAGATATTAATTACTCTAAAATTCAGTACCAACTGGCACTGGATTTTCAAATCGGTATTGCTTCCCTTCAGCACTAGGATTGAAAAGAATATGCAATGCTGTGCTTCTTTGAAACTGTTTGGTGATTGAGCCTGTAGCTAATATAAGCTGAATTAATTAGTGACAAGTTTGAGATCCAACCTAGTGTGCAAAATTTGTGGCAGTGGCATCTGGAGACATTTCATCTTGCATTTTGTGCTTGGACACAATAGTAATATAATTTTATGATTTTCACTGCTTATAGGTGTTCAAGAAAAATATGTATTCATAAAAGCAGAACACACTCAGCATGTTAAGTAATTTCCAATAAATATTTGCATGAAATGATGGGTATATATTCTGTTTTTGCTTCATTTCTAATAATGAGTTGATAATGAGTGAGTCAGTTGCAGGGGTGAAAGTTACAATTTTATCACCCAGTTTTTATCCAGTATCTTAGCTTTGAAAGACCTTCACCTTGAATTCTAATGGAGGAGGATTGGGGGGTGGTGGGGGGGAGGAAAAGAATAAATATTCCTCGCTGTAAAGCCAAGCAGGGCTAAAATATTTATCATTGAGTGGCTATGCACAATTAAGGAAGACTGAAATCAGGAAGCACTTTTTCACACAAAGGGTAGTGGAAATCTGGAACTCACTGCCCCAAAAGGCTGTGGATGCTCGGTCAATTGAAATGTTCAAAACTGAGACCGATAGCTTTTTCTTAGGTAAGGGTATCGAAAGATATGGATCAAAGGCGAGTAAATGGAGCTGAGTTACAAATCAGCCATGATCTGATTGAATGGTGGAGGAGGCTGGAGTGACTGAATAGCCTCCTATGAAGTATTAAATAATGTAAGGTAAAAATCCCTTTTGATGCAGGCATTCCAGTGATTTTTGCTGTTGGACTGGCTGCCTGCTTTGTCCATGGCACGGGGGAATAAATTAATTCAAAGAATGAGGAATACGGCAACTGAAGATATATAATCTAACCATATTGGTATGAGTTTATTCACAATCTGTGCCTGAATGTACTTTCTTTCACTGCACTAAGAGAAACATGAGCAAAGTTCTGAGCAAACCTGCTGCATGTAGGTCTTCAGTTAGCAGTGACATTTGTTTGTACCTATGGTTATGTTTTGTTTGCAGCCTTTTATTAAAATTTTTATTAGCCCTGCTTTCTTTTCTAGATAAGATATAATTAATCAGCTAGTACACCTAGATGGAGATAATTTCTCCTTAGACACTAAATATTCTGTTTTGAAGATATGATGCTGAAACATCAAGTATGCACTTTATCGAATATTTTATTGCTGTTGTGCATCATTAGTAAAAATTGAACTGTTCATTTCTAAATAGAGGGCGTATATTCATGCCATCTTGGGCTGCGTGAAGTTTAAGCTATAATTAAGTAGATAGTTTTAAGTACTAATTATGACTCTTGTGACTTATGTGGGCAATAAAAACATTAACTACTATTTTGTTGATTTTAGTATTAGCTACATACTCAATTACCTTAAATGCA
Organism: Heptranchias perlo; assembly: GCF_035084215.1. Lineage (NCBI taxonomy): Eukaryota > Metazoa > Chordata > Chondrichthyes > Hexanchiformes > Hexanchidae > Heptranchias > Heptranchias perlo. Next base: position 26,073,104 of record NC_090353.1, read on the forward strand.
TGGCTTTCTTTGCCAAAGAAAACAAAGCAATGCAAAGTTTCCTTTCTTGCTAGCTGTTGGTGTCAGTTCTGCAGTTCTACTGTAGTTGCAGCTATTTTATTATCCTAGCTTTTGTCACAGTGTAATTCACCCATGATGGCTAGTTTCATTGGTTGATAATTACTATTGAGTTATTTTAAAATGTCATAGTTAATAATGTATTTAATTGAAATCCCTACAAGCTGCAAATTTACATTAATTCTTTCATTGAGACTCTTTGCAAGGAGGGTTCTTCCATTTGCAACTAGGAATTTCTGTTATCCTTTGGAAGGAAATCATCTAGGTACACTGTCCTATTTAAAAAAAAATCATGCCATGCATAGTCAGTTAATCTCTTTCCCACCTCCACTCCATTGTACATAAAACTTTATTCTTAGCCACACATTTAATTTTGTTTTCCTGTCGTTAATTAGGCGTTCTCTTACCATTAGATTATCAGTGACCATAACATGATTGAATTCGATATTAGGTTTGAGAGGGAGCAGGGTGAGTCACAAACCAAGGTTTTATATTTAGGTAAGGCTGACTTTGAAGGGATGAGACAGAAAATGACCATAGTAAACTGGACGGAATTGTTAATGGTTGCAGATGAACAGTGGGAGGTGTTCAAAGAAGTTTTTGGTACATATCCCTAAAGAGCAAGAGCTCTACGTATGTAATTAATCAACCTTGGTCAACAAAAGACCAGGAGAACTTTTTTAGCCAGTAGTGACAAGCCCAACAAGAGGGGATGCAATTCAATTCTAGATTTAGTCCTGGGAAATGAAGATGGCAAGTGGGTGAAGTGACAGTGGGTGACCATTTTGGGGATAGTGACCACAATTCAGTTAATTTTAGCATTATTATGGAAAAGGACAGAGTTAAATCAGGAGTAAATGTTTTAAATTGGAGGAAGGCAAATTTTACAGAACTAAGAGGTGATTTGGCAGAAGTGGACTGGACACAACTACTTGAGGAGAAATCAGTGGCAGGCCAGTGGGAGGCACTAAAAAGTGAAATTCTACAGGTACAATGCAGACATGTCCCCTCAAAGAAAAAGGGTGGCACTGCCAAATTTAGAGTCCCCGGTTGTCTAGAAGTATACGGGCAAGATAAAGCAGAAAAAGAAAGCTTATGACTGTCACAGAAAACTAAATACTGCAGAAAGCCTAGAGGAGTATAGAAAGTACAGGGGTGATGTAAAAAAGGAAATAAGGAAAGCAAAGAGAGGGCATGAGAAAAATATTAGCTCGTAAGATTAAAGAAAACCCAAAGTTGTTTTGTCAGGACATTGAGAACAAGAGGATAGCTAAAGAAAAGGTGGGACCCATCAGGGATGATAAGGGTAACTCGTGTGTAGAAGCAGAGGATGTGGGTAGAGTTTTAAATTAATATTTTGTCTCCGTATTCACAAAGGAAAGGGATGATCCGGACGTAGTAGTTAAAGAGGAGAGGTGTGAAATATTGGATAAGGTAAACATAACAAGAGAGGAAGTACTAGAGGGACTGGAATCCTTGAAAGTTGATAAGTCACCAGGGCCGGATGGATTGTTTCCTAGGCTATTGAAGGAAGCCAGGGAGGAAATAGCAAATGCTCAGAGGATCATTTTCCAATCCTCACCAGATACAGGGGAGGTACCAGAGGACTGGAAGGCTGCAAACTGAGTACTATTGTTTAAAAAGGGTACAAGGGAAAGGCCAAACAATTATAGGCCGTTCATTCTTACCTCGGTGGTGGGCAAACTATTAGAATCAATACTGAGATAGGATAAACTGTCACTTAGAAAGGCATTGTTTAATCAGGGATAGTCAGCATGGATTTGTTCAGGGAAGGTCATGCCTTACAAATCTGATTGAATTCTTTGAGGAAGTGACAAGGAGGATTGATGAAGGTAGTGCAGTGGATGTTGTCTACATGGATTTTAGTAAGGCATTTGACAAGGTCCCACATGGCAGACTGGTCAGAAAGGTAAAAGCCCATCGGATCGGTCAATGCCCTGTGGGTGGCGGAGAGGGCCCAGGGGCTGTGTGGCCGGGTCCTGCTCCGACTTCTTGTGTTCTTTAGATTTGTGGTTGGGATCAGATCAGCCATGATCTTATTGAATGGCGGAGCAGGCTCGAGGGGCCGATTGGCCTACTCCTGCTCCAATTTCTTATGTTCTTATGTTCTTATACAGGGAAATGTGGCGAATTGGATCCAAAATTGGCTCAGTAACAGGAAACAAAGGGTAAAAGTCAATGGATGTCTTTGCGAATGGAAATCCGTTTCCAGTGGCGTGCCACAGGGATCAGTGTTGGGTCCCTTGCTGTTTGTGGTATATATTAATGATTTGGACTTGTACGTAGGGGGCATGATTGGCAAATTTGCAGATGACACAAAAATTGGCCATGTAGTTGCTAGTGAAGAGGATAGCTGTAGACTCCAAAAAGATATCAATGGATTGATGGAGTGGGTAGAAAAGTGGCACATGGAGTTCAACCCGGAGAAGTGTGAAGTAATGCACTTAGGGAGGGCAAACAGTAAAAGGGAATACGCAGTAAACGGGAATATATTGAGGGGTAGAGGATGTGAGAGACCTTGGAGTGCATGTGCACAGATCCCTGAAGGTAGCAGTACAGGTAGATAAGATTGTGAAGAAGGCATACGGAATGCTCTCTTATTAGCGGAGGTATAGAATACAAAAGCAGGGATGTAATGATGGAACTGTATAAAACGCTGGTAAGGCCACAGCTGTGTATTGTGCGCAGTTCTGGTCACCACATTACAGGAAGGACGTAATTGCTCTGGAGAGAGTGCAGAGAAGATTTACAAGAACATTGCCAGGGCTTGAAAATTGCAGCTACGAGGAGGGATTGGATAGACTGGGGTTGTTTTCCTCGGAGCAGAGGAGGCTGAGGGGAAACTTGATTGAGGTGTACAAAATGATGAAGGACCCAGAGTGGACAGGGAGTATCTGTTTCCTCTAGCGGAGAGTTCAAGAACTGGAGGACATAGATTTAAGCTGATTGGCGGAAGGATTAGAGGGGACATGAGGAAAAACTTTTTTACCCAGAGGGTGGTGGGTGTATGGAATTCGCTGCCCGAATTGGTGGTAGAGGCAAGGACCCTCAACTCTTTTAATAAGTTCCTGGACCTGCACCTAAAATGCTGTAAGCTGCAGGGCTATAGACCGGGTGCTGGAAGGTGGGATTAGAATGGGCACCTGGTTCTTCTTCAAGCCGGCGTGGACACGATGGGCCGAATGGCTCTTTTCTATGGTTCTAAAAGAGGTGAGGGAAAGTATAAAATTAAAAGAGCGAGCTTACACACATGCAAAGAATAGTGGAGATCCCGTGGACTAGGAGAGATATAAAGATCAGTGAAGGGGTACAAAGAAAGTAGTAAGAGTTGCAAAAAGAGAATATGAGAAAAAACTCTGATCTATATTTTGGATATAGAAATGTCAGTTATTGAGTGGGGGGGAATGGTGGATGAAATTTTTTCAGAAAGCATTGAGTGATTCAATTGGCTGATCATCAAGTGTGATAGCCAAATGTTTATATAGGGTTTTCCCATTATAAAATGTTTGCATAGGCAGATTCCATTGCAAATGATAACATAAGAAATGTTGCAGAAAGTAACGCTTGTGGACTAGAAGTGTTACCATACATAGGGTTTTTAATGTATAGATTTATTCAACATGAAAAATAATTTTCAGAAGAATGCTAGCCATCTTTTCACGTATGCATTGACGGTAAAGGGCTGACATTAGCAGTGAACAAGGTAATGGCAGTTCTATTTGACATCATAGGAGATAGTAAACCATAGGTTGTTAGCTCCATGTATAGTTCATCATCTGCTATCAAAGGTAAGAGATGGTAGCTACTGAATAAACTTGTGAAATTCATTAAGAAATTTGTTTTTGAAGAAAAGAAAAGCAAGATTTTCATTGCCCTATGGAAGTACATATAGGAAATCCAGTCTTAATGATTCAAACATTGTACTATGAGAGAAATGAAGATTGTGCCCTGAAGACATGCAATCTGAAGGAAGTTGATGAATATAAAGTGGAATAATCAGAGAATGGATAGGTTGGATGATGAATGGAGGAAGTTACTGATGTGGAGAAGGAGCAAAACCTTATTGAACCCTTGAGTTGATTGAAAAATAGTTAAGAGGGTAAATTATTAACCATGCAGATTAAGAAATTTGAGATGAAGCTGGATGGCTTGAACATAGCTATGCAGTTTCCTTATACATAGGAACAACGGGGCTCATTACATTTTCAATCTATACTTTCAAAAAGACTCACATTAGCAAAATTACAATGTATACCTTTTTTTAAAAAAATGAATTAAAATTTAGTTGAGATGCTACTTGATAATTTTGTAATATTTCTATTAGATGCCAGCAGTTTTCAAAAGTCCGGTCCAGAAGCCAGAACCAAGTTTTTTGCTGTGGTACTGTCATTAGCTATCACAGTGCGCATTCATGTATTTTAAAAAAACATAGCGTAGCAAGATCTTTTGGTTGAAGCAATAATAAATATAGACAAACTAAAGGATGCAGATAAGGGCAAAGCCAATAATTTGCTATATCTTGACTACAGCATTTAAAAAAAAACTTGTATGGGTTTTCTCACAGTAAATTCAACATTATTATTATTTTGAAGATTGCAGTAGTTATTAAATTTCAGGCCTAGGATATAGCTATTTTCCCAACAAAGGCCCTCTATATGGCATTGCATGGCCAAAAGGTCATTGATACTGGAAATGATCTATTAATCATTATACAATTTGAACACTGTTTATGCACCATAAATACTTCATGGGTGTTTAGCGGCTCCCAACTAGGGCTATAATATCTTGCAGTATAAATTATCTCTTCACCATTGTGTGGACAATATGGAATTTTATATGCAGTCTCAGCACTTAAAACTAATTACAGTAGTGTTCATTAAGTTTTCTATAATTCAAATTGAATTTGAACAAGGAAATTAATTATTTTAGTTACTATTTGCTGATGATTTTCAGGTGATTTTGTGCTGCATTGAAATACTTGGGGTAAGTGGGGTGTGGGAAATAATGAAGCTTAGTGTTGTTCAGTAGCTCATTTTTAAGAGTGCTGTTAAGTTCAGTAATTTTCTAGTCCCATATGGTATTGCACCAATTACTGATTTGGGAAAAAAGCAAGTAACTTGCTGGGAGAGCAGCTTAGTGACTAAAAAATGTGTCATCACAAACTCCAGTGGTTTTGCTTTTGATGAACTAACAACATTCGCCCATGTGCATATTAGGATTTGCACTTCATTTCCCTGAAGTAAATATTAAAATTGCATTTTTCACCAGAAAAAATGAGTCATACTTTTTTTTAAAAGACAGTTGAAGGTTATCATCAGTATGGGAAGGTTGTAGCCTACTGAAATCACTAGTCACTTTCTGCAGTAGCTTTCATTGATTAATTAAAATATGTATGCCTTGAATATTACTGTTGTGTATTTGTTTCTGGCCAAAATAAAAGCCCCAATTTTAACCTGGAGTGGGATTCGGCTGGGTGGGGGAGGGAGGGTGGCGGATAAGTGCCACCCCTTCCCCATTGAAACGGGTGGGAAATGGCAGCAGGAGGCCAGCAGCAAAGGGATCCTCGCAGCCCTCTGGTAAGTCGCGAGGAGAGGGTTCTGAAAGGGTCTCGTGAAAGGTACAAGAAAAGATTTTAACAAAAACTTACCATAAATGGCCTCCTCTTCTCCTGGATCCTCTTCCTGCTATTTTCACCTGGCGGTAAAGCCACAATGGTTTTCATGCTCAGGCCAGTGTTAAAATTGCAGTCGGGGCCCAATTACATAATCAGACCCCCATCTGCATATTTAAAGAAGGACCCCGCTGGCTTCAGGTAGGTGCCCTTGCCGCCTGCGCAGAGCAGGTTAAAATTGAAGACAACAAAATTGGTTCCATGCGGGACATCAGCTGGTAAGTCACCCAGTCGATTTTAACTGCCCACCCGCTCAGTTTATTCCAGGTGGGGAGGGTTAAAATTGCCTGTAATGTGATTAATGATGACAACTATCCTGAACTACTGAAAAACAAATCACGCGCATTTATCATCACAAAGCTGGTCTTCACATATGCTGTGACAAGTACAAAGATTTCTGTTTTTTTTAATGCAACCTTAGATAAGATAAATACAATTTAAAGATGGTTTCTGCTAGCTGTATCTTTGTCTGTTATGTTGTGGCCAAAATACGAAACTGACCAGATCCATCCATATATTTGAGAACCACTTAGCTTGATTGTTAGTTCTGGTGCCTGCCTTTAAAATTAATTAGGTGGAAGAATGGTTGCTGACGCGGGCAGTTTCTTCAAAATGTTAACCATGTAAATAGACTGTGTGTGAATAACCCATGGGAGCAGCATCACTACAAGGAGTGCAGCGGTTTAAGAAGGCCCATTGCCTTCTCAGGGCCACTAGGGATGGTAAAAATTGGTGTGGCCTTCCCAAAATCCACATCCTGAGAGCAAATAAAAATAAAAAATTCTGTGCATTATTGCAATCCATTGTGCCTTTCATCTTGGTTGGTTGATTGACAGCTCTGTCCCCAGGGCTGTTATACTTTTTTCAATATCTTCAGTTGATTTGTGAAATCGGAACTTCATGAGATTGACTTGGAATCATCTCACCCATATATAACTACAAAAATGTCCTAAATCTAAAAGTCTTGCAGATTATCACGCTGTGTAAGAAATCTGTTTTAGAAAGGGGTATTATTGTGCCTTATGGACTTTAAATGGTAGATTTTCCATTTGTGGCCTGGGTGTAAAATTGGCATTCTGGATTAGCTGTCTGTTATAGAAACCGCCTGATTTTCATTTCCATTGATTTCAATAGCAATTAATATTATGCAGTTTCTATAACGGGCTGCTGATCTACAATGCCAGTTTTATCACCGGGCCCGAGTTGAAAATCTACTCCTCAGTCTCTTGCCGTGTCTTATAGGTTCTGCATATTATCTTAAGTGTAAATAAATCTGTCTATTAGTTTTAGCTTGATGGCTTGAGTTGACAGTGGGGTGTTTACTTCTTATAAAGACAAATGTGTGAAGGAAAGTAACTTCTCAAAACGTTCTAAGTGAGAATGTGTATTGTTTAACAGTTACTTCATGCAAGTGTACAAATGCTTCTTTAGAAAAGGTCCCTGGCGTTGTTGAGGTGCTGATAACCAGTATAATTGTAAATGTAGTTGGATAATTAACAACTTTAGAGAGACGCACTCTAATTAGAATATACTCCTTTAAACATAGAATTGTCGGATCTCCTTTTTTGTAGATGCACACTTTGATGGCACTTTTTTTTTTAAAAGTGCCTAGGCAGTTGGCAGGTAACTCTAGTATTTTGCCTAGTTCAGTAGGCTTTCAAACGCCCACCCATCTGTGCTGCTTACTAGGATCGTGGATACTTCAAAGAATGGCTTTGTTGTGGTTGGTCCTTTTGAGCTCCTTCAGTCCCAAAATGCTGTGCCTATGGGATGATCCTTTTATTGGTGATTTTTTTTTAATGAGGCAGATATTTTCTGCTCACAGAAAAAAAAAGCCACTTGGAATTGCTTCTCAGTTCTCAAAAAAAAAATCTATTATTTCCACAGGACAGGTGCAGGTGCCTGAAGAAGAAATTGAGCAAAACGGCCAAAACAGGAGCAAAGGCAGCCACAAAACAAAGTGCATGAATGGCACAGAGGCAGGACAGTTTAACAGCAAGGTCAAAAATGAACGGAGGTCAAGCTCTTCTTCCAATCCATCCCGCAAAGCCTCCACCAGTAGCAACAAAATTCGGAAACTCTCTGCATGTAAACAGCAATGACCCATCTGTAAACTCTGTGTGGTATGTACTGGAGCTTCCATTAAATTATATTTGAACTGGACTCTACCTTAAGTGCACACTTTAATGTGACAGTCCAATTGTGTATATGAGTTTGTGAAGGAATAGAGACTTTGCATTGATTCATAGCAATCAGAATAGGGCCCGTCATTAGTCTCTGTGAGATATGACTACAATAGTGAACATGACTTTCTTTACTGTCACTTCATAGTGTGACAGATTGTTTTAAATTATACTTTTCCAGTTCAAACATAATAAAAATTGGGTAAAATTGAACTGTAGTTGAATGGAAACCCAACAACATGAAGTCACCAGATGCCATATTCGTATTGCAATACATAATATTGTGGTATGATGTGATCAAGACATTAAAACTTCCCAAAAATATAGTTGGTCACTCAAATTTCACGCTGGGTGATTATTGTCCTAGAAGCTTTGTTCATTTATTTTGAAAACTTAGCCTCAGTTTTTCTTTTTTTGTATACTTGAAGGTGAATTTATTTTTCTGTAAACAGAAACTTGTGACAGAATGACATTGTTTTTGTTTCAGTTCATTTTTTTAAAAAAGGGCAGCAATCTCATTCATTGGTCACTTAGGGTGAATTTCAGGTAATGAGTATAATTTATATTTTACAATAAATTTTTAGTTACAATTGTATCTCTCCCTGCCCCCTGCCCCTTTTTTGCAATTTCCTGTAGTTTAGGTTTACTTGTACCTTGAGAACTGTGTCCATAAAGAACATCTTTAGTATTAAAAGAGCTGGAATGATTTGTCAAAGCATTTGAGGTTGATGGTCCTTCATAGCAGGTAGCCAGTCTGATGTTGAGGTGCTCTTTAAAGCAAGATTTTAGACATGATGGGATAAATTTTAACTTTCACCATTGGGTTGAAAACTGTCCGTTGAGGATCAGCTGAATTCAATGGAAAGAAAAATTCAGCGGGGTGTATAACTGGAGCCTGATCTGCTACCACCAGTTTTGTGCATGTCGGTGAAAGTTAAAATGTATCCCAATCTCTCATAATAGCGTCAAGTACTCTGAGAATTATTCCTGGCTGTTGCACTTTAAGTCTGCCTCAGCATCAAGTTATCTTTGGGGGAATGAGCTGCAAGCAACTTTTATGTAGTTCAGACAGCACTGGTGCTGCATGCACAGCTGCCAGGAGTAACTATCATTGTGCAAGACGAGACTGACCATATCAGCCATTTCTGCTCCTGAGTACTTTGCCACAAAGCATTGCATTATCCTTTCAGAAATCTGATTAAGTACATTACACATGTGGTTGGTAGATTTGAATGTCTGATTGCATTGGGACTTGAAGCATGTAACTATAGGTTTTTGCAGGGAACTACTCACTGCACTGCCATGTTACATGGCTTTTGTTCTGTGCATTCTAATTTTCCAGCACAGGATTGTAATTTTTAAAAAATGAACCTGTTAAAGGAGCAGTACGCTTTGTTTTTTTTTAAACATTAAATTATTACATGCCCTCCTCCCTCTTATGGGTGTCAGTTTTTTTATAAGTTAATATTGTATGATTATTAAAGCATATCCTCAATCCAGCCTCTGCACTTCCCCAAGGAAGAATGACCATTCTTCCATACTGCAGCTGGGTAGGTATGTGCAGCTGCAGTGTCCTCTTCCCAACCAAATCGACAGTGCTGGTGCTGAGTAAAAAGACTTATGATTTTCCATTTATTGTTTTCATGTATATAGGTGCACTTGGCAGATTGTTAGCAGTAGAATAATAAAAACTAGCTATTCTGCCTCTAACCAACCCTGGCCCAGGACGTGCTGCTCCTTTAAGTTAGCAGATAAGTTTTATTTTTAATTATTACTTTTGTATGTTGAAAAAATGTATAGCAAACCACGGTAGAAAATAGTTGCTGATTGGAAGTTCACAGCTGCTTTGAAAACCATATTTGAAGACTTTAAATTAAATAGAACATATTTGTAAATGAATCCTTTTTGTTTTTGTATGATTTCATACAGAAATGCCATTGTATTTTATTTTTCTTTATATTTATTAACCATAGTGGAACAAGTTGTCTTCACCATTGCATATAATGGGTGTGTTTACATTGTGCTTCCTCAACAGTTGTCACAGTTGTTGATTAGTGTACAAAATAATTAAAACTTTAACTTTTTTTCCCCAACTTTGCTAGTATTTTGCTGTGACAGCAGTAACATGCATGTTACGGTAGCTAAAATCCCAAAAGTATTACTGACTCAAATTTTGTAGAAATATTGGTTAATATTTTAAATCATTGATTTTTCTTATTGCTTATTTTTGTTGTTACCAGTATTGTATTAAATTGAATAAAAAGGTTTGAAAGCACCTTATTGCATTGAAAAGCACCCACTCTTGTAACAGTTTAGAAAGTATGTATTTGTGGTGATCATTCGAAATTTATAAAATATAAATTAATTCTTGCCCTCATCGTCCTACAACAAAATATTGTCCCCTTTACCACATAACCTCCTATAACTTTTTTTTTGTAGTATATAAAAAAGGGTCGTTCATCTCTAGGCTTTTCTGGAAAAAAAACATATGAAGGGTTATTTTATTGATTTGCTAGAGTTTAATATCTGCTCATGGGGACCATCAACGGCTGCATGTCGCATTTGAGGTTTTGTTGTTAGCATCACTTTTTCTTCTATCGACTATCAAATTATTGGCTTACAAAGTAGCACTGCTTGTCAATGCACCCCAGTCTAGAACATCTAAGGGCAGCCTGCTGTTTTCCATAAACATTCCAAAGGACATCTTAAGTTCATCATCCAATAAACATGTCAATGATTTAACACTGGAATGTAAGGAGGAACTCCAGTTTAGCTTTATTCACTAACCTCTTCAAAAATAGCTGAGGTGATGCAGGTGTCCTCAGTGCTACATAAAATTCTGGTTATTGTAAATAAGCTTGAATATTTAGGAATATATTAATTTTGCTAAGGTTCTTGGAGTTTTATGTGGTGCTCGTGTTTTCAAAGAATTTCAATTTTAAAAGTTGTGATTAAATCAAAAAAATATAGTTTACTGTGTGAAAAAAGATGTAACTTGCCGCCATTTGTAGTATAGTTCCAGTCTTATTTTAGGTTTGTTCAAATGTAGGGTTTAAAGGAACTGCCTCAATAAAATGCATATGTATTTGAGATGAGAGTTCTCTATGAAGCACTGAATGCAAATTTCCTGATACCAAAGCTCAAAATTGCATTTGAATTCATAACCCTGAGAATAAACAAGACTCCATAGTGCACAGAGTATTATGGCTGTTGCCTCAAAGGTTAATTTTAGTTTTACAGTTGTCATTTATTGAGTATGAAATCAAAATGTAGGTTTGTTTAGTAATGTGCTTTTAAACTTGCAATAAAGTAAGTTGCAAATGTTTTTTAAACTGTCATTAGTGGTGTATGTAGTACTTTTAATAAACCATATTGAATTGTAGAAACTCCAGCCTCTCTAAATGTGTGGTTATGCTTGTAATTAGTACAAAAGTATGTTTCATTGTTAATTTTCAGTTACAGTTAAATCATTATGCACTGTGCTTTCACTATCTCTAGTAGTTGCATATTCAGTTTTGAAATCCGCTTCACTAGTGCAAAAGCGTATCTATTTTGCTAGGCAACACCTGTCAGCTGAATGTAAATTAGTTAGGGAGGAAACTTGGATCAGCTTATTTTAGCTTGGTGATTACCATGACAAAAACCTCATTTGGTAAAACTGAGTAATGGACTAAATCACATTCTCTGCCCCAGCTGTTACAATGGATAGATGTATAGGTCTCATTAAAATAAATGATATTTCAACCTTTTCCATTATTATTGTACAGAAAGAATATGCTGTGTGTTGCAGGGAATTATTTTACAAAGTAGAAAAGCACAGAATAGCAAGAAAGCTTTTCAAATGGATAACTAACTGGTTGAATAACAGATCACAAAGGATAGCTGTTAAGGGCAGCATCAACTTGAACAAAGGTGACTGGCGTTTACCACAAGGAATGAGTTCTGGGTCCATTGTTCTTGGGAATATGTTAATTATTTGGAGGAATGGAAGGAAACAAAGTTATCCAAATTTGTTGTTAATACCAAGTTGTGATGGATTGTAAATAGGGAACAAGAAACCAGTTGCAGAGGGATCAGGACAGGATGAGAGATTGGGCAAGAAAGTGGGAGATTTCCTTTAATGCAGAAAAATGTGAAGTCATGAAGTTGGAGAAGGGAAGCAAACAGTGGGAGTACAAAAATAAATAGGAAGAGTCAGAAATTGACAGAGAATCTGTGGATTTTGGTGGGAAACACTCAAGCCATCAGCATAATGGGCAGTGCTGGTGAAAAAGATAAATAAAATCCTGTGCTGTATCACTTGAGCTATATATCTTAAGTCCCAGGAAGTACGACCATAAAGGATTTAACTTCCACATCTTGATTATGGAAAGCCATTGAAAGTACCTCTGGTTCAATACCGACAGATGAACTTACTAATACAAAATAATGCAATTTAGCCTGATTTTAGCATTCAGTTTTTCTAGCAGCAAGGATGTCTGCATATTTATCTGTACTTAGAGGGCTGTCCGGTAGGGATATATTCAGCAGAAATAAATGGATCAGCAAATCTTAGTCTGATTGGAGTCCTTGAGATTCATAATGACTCACAAGAAATCCCATTTATACTCAACATGAATCCAACGCAACTTGGGGAAAACCAGGATACAGTAGTGCTGTGGTTGAGTACTGCAATAACAATCCAAATGTCGTGAGTGCAAATCCTACCATTGCAAGTTGAATTCAATAAATCTTGTCATTTGTGGGCTAGGACAAATTACAAGAAAAAAAAATGACCATTTAATGACCATTGGATTGTTTAACAATACTGTGACTAATACCCAGTCAAGCCTATGTGACACTCATCCATACTACATGATTGATTCTTGGTGCTAAAGAAGGCTCACCATCCTGTTCTCTTAGGACAATTAAGTCTACATATTGAGAACGAATAATATATATAAAAAAGGAGGCCATTAACAGACTAAAGAAATGTAACTTCTCCATGAAGTGCCAATATCTGGAGAAGCATCAGACATAAGGTGGTTAAAGACTGTTTCAAATCATGTGAGAACAGGAAAGTCTATGGCATTCAACTTTTTAGCATAGATTCATTTGTATGATTATTCATAGGTCAAAGTTCAGATTTGGATAGATCTAGGGAGTACATGGTGGTGGGAATGAAAAATTGTATGTGAAATTTAAAATGATGGGACCAATCACAGTGAGTGACATAATAAGGAATACAAAATCAGAAGCCTTCTTACTGCTTTAAATGTCACTATATTAGCAGCCTTTGCCAAGGCTAAAGGGGCAGAAGAAGTGGCAGGCAAAAGTAAGCCCACGTTGTAGGCATATGTCTGCAGTATTGGAGCAGTCCAGCACCTCAGCTCTTAGACGGCTGCTGAAGTCAAGGTGGAGCTGCATGAGGTGGTTGAAAGGAGGATTGTCTTCTGTGCTACTCCATGGTTCCATCCCCATAGGCCAATATTGTAACAGGCATGCAAGGAGGTGCAGCCAAATTTGAGGCCACAGGTGACTGTTATTGTCATATAGTAGCTGTAAGAAGCCTTGTAGCAGGTGGCAAAGCTCTGCATCTGCATAATTGCTGACCTGGACCCTGAGCAGATATTTCCCCACAGCCATTGCCATGTGGACGCAACAGTGCCTGTAAATACGGATTTTAGCATATTGGCAGGTGTGCCAATCAGGCTTTGCTGGCTGATGATTATCCTGGCATGCCTTCTATCATGTAGTACCACAGGAAACACAATCATAGAATCATAGAAAGTTCAGGCATAGAAGGAGGCCATTCGGCCCATTGTGTCTGCGCCGGCCGAAAATGAGCCACTCAGCCTAATCCCACTTTCCAGCACTTGGCCAGTAGCCTTGTAGGTTATGGCACTTCAGGTGCATATCCAGGTACTTTTTAAATGTGATTGGGGTTTCTGCCTCTACCACCCTTTCAGGCAGTGAGTTCCAGACCCCCATCACCCTCTGGGTGAAAAAGATTTTCCTCAGCTCCCCTCTAATCCTTCTACCAATCACATTAAATCTATGCCCCCTGGCTGTCCCTCTCTGCTAAGGGAAATAGGTCCTTCCTATCCACTCTATCTATGCCCCTCATAATTTTGTACATCTCAATTAAATCACCCCTCAGTCTCCTCTTTTCCAAAGAAAACAACCCCAGCCTATCCAATCTTTCCTCATAGCTAAAATTCTCCAGTCCTGGCAACATCCTTGTAAATCTCCTCTGTACCCTCTCTAGTGCAATTACATCCTTCCTGTAATGTGGTGACCAGAACTGTACGCTGTACTCAAGCTGTGGCCTAACTAGAGCTTTATACAGTTCTAGCATAACCTCCCTGGTCTTATATTCTGTGCCTCAGCTAATAAAGGAATGTATTCCGTTTGCCTTCTTAACCACCTTATCTACCTGTCCTGCTAGCTTCAGGAATCTGTGGACATGTACTCCAAGGTCCCTCACTTCCTCTACACCTCTCAGTAGCCTCCCATTTATTGTGTACTCCCTTGCCTTGTTTGCCCTCCCCAAATGCATTACCTAACACTTCTCTAGATTGAATTTCATTTGCCACTCTTCTGCCCACTTGACTGGTCCATTGATATCTTCCTGCAGTTTACAGCTTTCCTCCTCACTATCAACCACATGGCCAATTTTTGTATCATCTGCAAACTTCTTAATCATGGCCCCTACATTTAAGTCCAAATCATTAATATATAACCACAAAAAGCAAGGGACCTAGTACTGAACCCTGCGGAAGCCCACTGGAAACAGCCTTCCAGTCACAAAAACACCTGTCGACCATTACCCTGTGCTTCCTGCCACTGAGCCAATTTTGGATCCAACTTGAAACTTTTCCTTGGATCCCATGTGCTTGTACTTTTTTGACTAGTCTTCCATGTGGCACCTTGTCAAAAGCCTTGCTAAAATTCATGTAGACTACATCAAACTCATTGACCCTCAAAAAATTCAATGAAGTTAGTCAGACACAACCTTCCCTTAACAAATCTATGCTGACTGTCCTTGATTACTCTGTGCCTTTCTAAGAGACTGTTTATCCTGTCCCTCAGAATTGATTCCAGTAATTTGCCCACTACTGAGGTTAGATTGACTGGTCTGTGATTACTCTGTCTATCCCTCCCTCCTTTTTTAAACAACAGTACAACCTTAGCTGCCCTCCAGCACCACACCTGTATCCAGGGAGGATTGGACTGTGTACTGTGATTGCTTCTTAAGAACCATCTGCCATAACAACTAATTGAGCATTCTTGTATCTTAGTGATGCCATCGGCGTCTGCTGTCACAATGTTTTTTAGGGAGAGGAATCTCCGCAGTGGTATATCTACCAAAGTGAGGTAATGTTACCTCTGTCTGCAGATGTGGGTGAGCAGGTACCAGCAGGAGGGCTTCCAGTACCTCTTGTGCAGTCTTGCCTGACCTGACTGGTACTCCACGGTAGGACCTCCTTTTTCTCCCAAACACATCAGTTGGGTTGAATCACATTAGGAAACCCACTGATGCCAGTAATGGTCCTAAGGGGATGAAAAATAAATAATTAAGAACAACTGGCACAAAGGCTCATAGCAGCTTAATTGCCAGCAGAAATGGAGAAAAAGCATTTACCTTGGCATTCTTTACTCATTAAAAGAAATGCAGCCTAATCTATCAGTCCCTAGCAACCTTGGATGCCTGGCTTCCTGTAGATTGCATGTACTTAATATGATCTATGGTAAATTGCATGCAAGAAGTACCCACCCCATCTGTATGTTGAAGTGGCCATGAAAGATTCCATGGCACGATTTGCAGGGCAGGGATTTGTCCCAGTGTCCTGGCCAACATTCATCCCTCAACTATCATTGTCAAAACAATTAACCATTTATTTCATTTGCTGTTTGTTGGACATTGCTGTGTGCAAATTGATTGCCGTATTTGCCTATAAAACATTGACTACACTTAAAAAAATAATTCCGTAAGATATCCTGCAGGCATGAAAGGTGCTAGAAAAATGCAAGTTCTTCCTATCCTCCTGTCCAGTAAATTGTACCCTGACATTTTTTGAAGATTGCCTCAACAACTCCGTTAATGGAATATTTTTTTGAAAAGACCGCAGAGTTCAAGAGTGAGTCTGATGGTAGTCATTTACAGTCTATTGGATGTGTACTCTAGAGGGCATAAGGCCTCATAGCATTCACCATAAAGGTCCTGTAGTTGCAGTTGAACAGTCATGTGGCAGTTTGACTTGTTATGAAAATTTTTTCACATCTTGTATCTGCTCTAAACTGTTGTTTCTTGGCTTTCTCCTGACAAAATCTGCAACAGTTAGACATGTGGCAAGTGAAATGACCCCTGAGGCCTGTTCAAAATTCCTTCATAGTTTTCCCCATTAAGGTCAAGTTGCACTCGTATCTAGTTTAGAAGACATGTGCTTCTGAAGTAGGAAATGAGGGAATGGATCAGTTTAGCCTCTTGTGACAGTATGAAGTACTGTCAGGTTAGACATGGCATAGGTTAGATGCATTGCAGTACTCCAGTATACTGCTCTGAAAATGAGCTGTGTTTTCAGAACAATATTGATGCGACCACTGTAACTTGAATCGTCTTTAAAAAAGGAAGGAATTTTGGCAACTGTTAGTAATCATTTCAGTTTGAATTTCAGATTTACAAATACTTGTTTGGTAATTATATCTTACTTGAATTCTGACTTTGTAAAATTTCCTTTCATTCATGATTTTAAGGAATTCCAAGGGCATCCACCCACATTTCTTAGCTTTTTGTAATTTTGGAAAGCATCTGTTCATCTTCAAAATTTGAAAGAAAGCTGTCTTGGAATGATGGCTGTCTACTATCATTGAATAAGATCACTGGTGAAAATTGAATTTTATTAAATTTATATTGTCTCAATTAAATGTTGGATACTAATTACATCAGATATTGGTTCAAACTCTGCCATACCTTCATTGTCAGTTGAATTGAAGCCATCAAACTGGAATAATAAATATGGGGAGGTAGTAATGTTTTTAACACAAAGCATAGCTTCACTTTTAATATGGCTTCCATTCATTTAGCTATTAGAATTAATAGTGGTACGCTGTATGGAATTGAGTGATAAATTGTATTTTCACCTCCTGAATCCTACGTTTGAATCCACACCACATTGACAACATGAAAGTCTCTTGCCTAATTTAATTGAGCTTGAACATTCCCAACCAAGTTATTTGTGGGCCTAAGTCCACCACACAAATTATCCACTGGTTGGGAATGTCACTCAGTAAGGCCCAGAGGAAATGAAAAATATTCACACTGGTGTTGTGAAGTTAAGCATGAAAGCACATTGTTGGGGCAGAATAAAGGGAGATTTACTATACATTGGGTTTTTGATGCAGGCACTGGAAACAAAAAGTGGAAACGTTCTGGTCTTCAGTATTGACTTCTCTCACCTTGATGAGCACAAAAATAAACTTAAGAAATAAATTATAAAATGCTACGATGTTAGGCTGGAATTTTTGTAAAGGTTCTTAATGGGAAACATTGGCTCAATCTCAATGCAGTAACCCCTGGGAAGAACACTTGAGGCTAAACTGCTATTTGGTTCTAATTAAAGTTTTAAAAATATCAGCTGCTTTATGTAAGGATGCTGCATTTTGATAAATGATCATTCTGTTTCTGTGATCTCAATATGCTTCATTTCTTCAAAGCCAATTTTTTTCTTAAATCTCAGTTACTGCTCTTTTTAATCATGGATGGTAATATTTGAGTTGTTATTGACTCATAGAATCTTTATTCAGGCTGCAAATATTTAATAATTAATTTTGAGCTCACCTTACAAGAATAATCACACTAATATTTATGAATAAATAATTACAAATTATCAGAAGCCAAGTATGATTGCTTGAATTATCAATTCCAGTTTTGTTCTAATTACTTAGTGTGTACTTGTCATGTGTACTCAGTATCACATGAGCAAAATAGATTCTTTTTCTATTGAAATTGTTTGCACCTCTTTTTATATACTAAACTACAAGATTAATTCACAGCCAGTTTAGAACAATTATCTGAGTTCCAATATCACATTGCTGCTTTGAAATCACTCTGTCGTACTTCTATATAATTACTTGTAAATTGCCATTGGCCACGGCCAGTTAATGAATGTTTTTTTGGGGATACAATATGGTGACTAAGAGTTGGGAGTGAGAGTTTAGAAATGTTCTCCATGGAGCCATCTAGTGACTAGAACCTGCAGCTACACTGTCACTGTTTTATCAATATTTAATGGAAAATGTTAATGTGGCAATTTACAATAGTAAATGTTGGCAGAAATCAATGGGATGAAAATTCGATGAGTTCTGTAAAGGGCGGGTGATCCGTTCTGCCACATAACTGCCCAGGTGGTGAAGCTCAAAGTTAATTCCTGTGTCTTGCTTCATTTAATGTTACTTCAGTTTTCAAAATTAACACCAGTTGAATCTTGAAGCCAACTTATTATCTCCACCCATGTTTTGTTTACAGAAAAAGTCAAAGCTAATTGCATACATGTGTGAGACAGAGAATCTAATTTCTAACATCCATGAGACAGAGAGAGAGAGAGACACACACAAATCAAATGAAAGGCAGATAGTTTCTTTCCTCATTCCAATTTGAGTTTTTTAAAAGTTGAATTTTGATAGCAAACAAAACCTTGTGAAACAGACTGAAAGGGAGGATAGGAGGTAAACTGATTTAGGGTGAGGTGTCCTCTAGATAACCACCTTTTGGGGGGAGTAAGTGGGATTGGGAAGAGTTTTGGAAGGTTAGTAGTGAGTTGATTGACTGGAGGAGGGGAGGATATAGGGGTGTAGAGGGTAGTTCAAAGGGAAACAAGTATGGGTGGTGATAAGAGTTGAGGGGGTGTTAGGAAGGGGAATAGGTAGGTGACGGAAGCAAGGGGTTGGGGGGAAGCACAAAATATTGCAGCCAAATGCAACCTGCAACTATTGTTGGATCCTTTCCCTGCCATACCACCCAGTACCTCCCACTCAAAAGGAAAGAAGAAAAAGACAGAGAAAGCAAAAATAAGAGTTAAGCGAGAAGCAGAGGAAAAGAGGAGACAGCGAGAGGTAGCAACGTGAAAACATATGCGACAGGTAAGAGGATGACCATATTCTCTGACTTAAGCCACCGGAAATTGACTAGTAAAACATTAATTCTGAAGACAGCTGCCAATTCTACATCCACTCCTAAGCAAATCGTAATTTGGTTATAACCACAGTGTATGGTGTACAATGAATAGAAAACATTCTTCACTACTGTACAGCTAATCGTTGAAGCTGTTAATTGCGTTACTGCAGGGAGCTTATTTTACTATATGGTGAATGCATCATTTGGGATGTCTGCTCTTATAATGGTATTTTATGTTATTTCACATCGATGCATATGTCTTCAGGCCTTCAATTAGAAAAATCCATATGTTTTCAATCTTCCTCTTATTTTCAGCTTCTCTGTCATTTGTGAACATTTTAAATGTGTTGAAACATTTTTACCCATCTGATTTTCAGAAATAAAAGTTCTGAAAACAAAGTTTGGGGGGAAAAGACGTACATGACTTTGTGATGAAATGTATTCCCCCCCCCCCCTTAAAAATATTCACAAATTAGTTGCAGTTGCAAGAGCTCTAATTTGATGTCCTCATTTGAACGGACAATGAAGGTTTGACCAGATCTGAACCCCAGTATCTGACATCATTAGTGTCTAATATTTAATTGAGGCAATATACATTTTAGAATTTAATTTCCAACAAACAACCTTATTCAATGATAGTCAGCCGTCATTTCTGGACACTGTTTGAATTTTGATTGGTGCTTTTCAAAATTAATGGCACCTGTTACTAACACCTACCTGCATCCCTCAAAATGGTGATTTGAATGTGTAATTGCATAAAAACAAGCTGTTGTGGCAGCTATGTCTTGTGAAAAGATCCGACAAAATGTTGCATATGAACTTGATGGGTGCTCAGTGGGTTAACAGCTATATTTCACCTCTGAGCCAGAGTGGGAGAAAGGGCTTCTCTGAGCCACTCACATGACAGTCATTAGATTTTAAGCTAAGTGTAACAAAGCTCCCACCTTTATGGAAATGTGATCCTTGTACATTGTAGAGCAGCAGTAATCAAACAACACATGACTTGTATTGTTTCCACGTACACACTGTGTTGAATACGGAGTGTTGAGGTCAAAGGTACAGTTAACCAATCACTGATTTAGCCACACAGTTTTTAGTACAGTAAACCTCAGATGTTTAAATGTGGTCTGTGGACCATCTCAATGTGTGGAAATCACTTTCCCATTATAAGGCTTTATGTTAGAAAATCACTTATTTGCTATAAAGGAATAAAACTTGACCTGGCAAATGAAAGTTATTAGCATCAAAAACTGTTAGGTACATTAAATTACTGCAAATAGACTGGTGTACTCAGAACGTTTATCAATAAAAGAAGGCTGATCCAACAAATATGCCACTTGGTACTCATGAGAATTTTACAGCATAGAAGCAGGCCATTCAAGCCATCACATCTGTGCTGGCTCTCTGAAAGAGCTTTCCACTGTCTCCCATCCCTTGCCCTTTCCCCATTTCCGTTTAATTGTTTTTTGTAAATGTTTATCCACTTTCCTTTTCAAAGCTTTTATGGATTCCGCTTCCACTGCTGTTTCTTGTAGGATATTCCATGTCCTAACAACCTTCTGTGTAAAAAGAAAATTTGTCTAACCTCTCCCTTTTTTTTGGTGATCTTCTTAAATTTGTGCCTTCTAGTAACTGACTCAGCAACTAGTGGAAATAGTTTTTCCTTATGTATCCTATCAAAGCTTCTTATAATTTCAAACACCTTATCAGATCTCCTCCTAATCTTCTTTGTTCAAATCAAAAGAGCCCCAGTTTCTCAAATCTTCCCTTATGACTAAAACCTCTCATCCCTGGTATCATCTTGGTGAATTTCTTCTGCACACTTTCTTTGGCCTTAATGTTCTTATTAAAGAAAGGCGCTGAAAACAGGATACAATATTCTAAGTGCAGCCTAACCAACGAGTTGTATATATTTAGCATTACCACTTCGTTTTTGTACTCACTGCTTCTATTTATAAAACCGAGGATCCCATTTTTTTTTTAAAGCTTTATCAACTTGTCCTCACTCTCCTGAGCAGTTGGATTTTTTTTTAGTCATTCACTGCACAGTGGGTAGAATACTTTTTAAAAGTCTAACTTAATTTCTTACTCACTTGCTCAACCTCTAAATAAAAATAGAATACAGTATCTTCTGGTAGACGGAAACACCTTAAACATTCTATCTTTGGGAACTCACTGTCATTCTATAACTACTTTTATTGGGTGGTCTTCCCCTCTAATGTACACGAGGTTCTGAATTGCACCCTTATATCTTTTTCTCCTGTCATCAGTACCAGTCTTGACTATTGCCTTTGCACACATGGAAAAACAATACAATTTTATTGTCCTTTTGCTGCTTCACACACTTTAATTGGTGGATAGTCTTATCGATCAATCTTTTCAGAATTTTTGAAAGGATGATAGCATTTTCTGATAACATTTTCACATCTACCACAAGTGTTTCGCAACGAGTGACTTACGTAGGCAAACATAGTAGCCACTTTATGCATCTCAAAATCGCACAAACTACAGTTAGATGAATGACAAGAAAATCTGCTCTGCTGTTCTTCAAGTAGTGTCATTGGATCTTTAAAGTCCGTCAGAACAGGCAGGTAGGGCCTTCATTTAATGTAATAAAAATAGAAAATGCTGGAAAACACTCAGCAGGTCAGGCAGCATCTGTGGAGAGAGAAACAGAGTTAACGTTTCAGGTCGATGACCTTTCATCAGAAAGGATTGATTTAATGGGCCAGAACTTGCGCGGAGCGGCATGGCAATGATCGCTGCAGCTCCTGCGAATTAAATTAACGAATGTACTTACTGCAGACTCTGTGGTATCTACTTCCTTGATTTTGAACTTTGCGCACAATTTTTTAAATCAGCTCAGCCTCTGAGCAGCGTAAGTCGATGTGCATGGAACAGTCTGAGAGAATAGAAAACATGCCCACAAAATCTGTCAGGACGAGAAGTCACGCCGACATTTATTTAAAGTTAATATTCTGGAAGTCATTGTAAACAAAAATTTAATTTTTTAAAAATAAAAAGCCAAAGAAATAATTGAATGAAATTAAAGAGACAGAAGGGAAAAGTAAGATAATTTTTTTTTTAAATGACCAAAAACTATTAAAATAAGGAGTAATAGGAGACTCCGCACTTTTAAAATTTAATTTTTAGTTGTTTGGCAGTCATAGTTATCACGCTTTTAAAACTTAGTTTAGACCTGATATTTTTAAGCGTACCTGTTTGGTGGTGTAGTTACTTTCCAGCAGATGAGCAAGTTTGCGATTTTTTTTCAGTGATTTCAGTGACCGTAGCGGCGATGGCCCTTTTAATTCGCAGTTATCAAATCGCTGGCAAACCAATAGGAGCAAGTTCACAATTTCCGCGTTTTAGTGCGCATGTGCAAATGTGGGAACTTGCTCCTTCAATTTGCCTTAAAAAACAGAGAGCGCTGTTGAGCTCCTGCGTTATTTCGGGAGCAATTTCTACCCCCATTGTCTCGTCTGATGTCAAAAAGGGTGTAAATTTTTTTGTTGAGAGGGATAGAATGTGAAGTATTTCCTTTTATAACCAGGATCATTCACAAGAGGAAGAACAGTATCCCTTACTGGCAAATAAAAGTTTGCTTCTTAAAACATCCAACTCTGATCTCATTCAAGGGGCCAGATATGGTTCAGCAATCCACATAGCCTCTATTTTCTACAGCTCTTAAAAACACAACCCTGATCAAACCAGGTTTGCTTCTTTTAGTGATTGAAACTCTTCTAGCAGAAATTGGTGCCAATAGCATAGTCGAAACGTTTAAAGTGTGAACGTCTTACCCATTCAGTCTTGTTTACCATTGCTGTAGCAGCCGCTTCTACATACCATCTACCTTTGCAGTAAATACAGTGGAGGAATATTATCCAGATTCATATCTGGAAAATTAAACTGCTTATTTACCAGTTAGTTCCTGACTGGAATTTGAATCTGATTTTGAAGAACTTTTTGAATCTATGATGTTTCGCAACTTTAAATTTCTTTTAGCTCACCCTTATTTCAGCAGGTAGAGTTAGTGAGGTTCATGTTTTGGTCGTAGGTCCACTTTACCTTCTGTCGGAGCACTATTTGTCCTGGCCAAAAATTATGCTTCAGTTTCATCTCAGGAAATCAGAATGTTGAAATTTCATCCACTGCTTCATGTCATTCAGTTTAAATGAAGAGTATTGGGTAGTGAGATGTATCTCCTCATGACACTTCATGGAGCTACCAAAAATGTTGGCACTATATCATGATCAGTTCATAAGTTGTTACACTGACTTTTTTCTCAACACTATCTGCAAAACTGTTACCTGGGGTAATTTGCATGCTTTTGCTAACTATCATTGTGAACATGTAGGTCTTTAGGATGCCAACTCCTGTGACAGCATTACTTTGATATGGTTCTTGTACGCCAAGGCAGAATGAATGAGAGAGAATGTTAGATTTGCTTTCTGTAGATATGATCGTCCTCATTATTTGAATATAGTTCAACCTCCATCTAACATTTCATTCAAAGAATGTGGAAGACCATGCCAATGGTAAGTAATTGTCATTTAATTTAAACAAAAATTGTTACTTAAAATTTACCAAACCTAAAATGAATAAAATGTATTTTTGGTATACATGAGATGCAACAGGCCACAGATGATTAGAAGCAGAAAGATAGCCTAGAAACCAAGGACTGGGGATGAAGGGATAAATACAGATGTTACCTGCAACCTGGTGTAATACTTTGTTGTTTAACTTGTCCTATCTGGAAAATAACTTGCCCTGGCTAGATTGCAAGTAGAAATTTCCAGTTCCATTCATGTGTTTGATTAGTCCGAGAAGTTTATGCGTAACAGTTACGCAGCCACACCATATGCACATACAAGTCAGTAGGGTATCATGATATATTAATCATTGGTGAATACTGATTATTTCTCATTATATCTACGGTTTGATTTTTTAAAATTGTGATGCTCTGCATGAAGGAACAGCTTGCTGAAACTCACCATCAAAGTCACTTGAGTGAGATACCAGAGGGTGACTTACTTGTGCAACCATACTCCAGAATGAGTCACCACCTCAAGGAAAGGACAGGATAAAAAGGGAGAAAATTAGGAGAAAGGAAATATGATATTTTATAAAGATACTGTAGTTTTCAATCGCAATTACAGAATGCAATTTTAGTTGTAATATAGAATAACTGCATTAAATTTACGATTGAAGTTAATACTAAATATTGCCACTAGGTGGAACATAGAGTAATAGTGCTTTTGTATAAATAGCTGTTCAATAAAACTTTCCATTTTTTGATATGGAAGACACATCTGCCTTGAGAGTTTGTTGTAATTTTAAATTAGAAACAAATGATGTATATCTGGTGGGATATACTTCAAATGGCAGCAAGGAAGAGATCCTCTTTGTTCGGTATTCTGGTGCCTTGCGATCACTATAATTGATTTTTGCAGCTTGTATTGAACAATTTTTTATATGAACGGGAGCAAGGGGGATAAGTGGGCCTTTGTGTTCACTGACTGTTACTGGAAATAAAAGAGAAATCTCTTAGCCCTGGAAAGGCCTAAAGATAAACAATTTTAAAAGTTTTTAGAAATTTTACAGTGACATTTCAGACCAAGACAAGAAGTTATCATTGAGAGATTCAAATTTCATTGAAGAAACCAGCCAGAAGGTGAGACAATCTTTCAGTTCCCGGTAAAGTTAAGGAACTACCTGCATATTGCAGTTTTAGGGATTACTTGGATGCAAACCTCTGAAATTGTCTATTGTGTGGCTTACAGAATGAAAGGATTCAGCACCAAGTGTAAGTTGAGCAAGGTCTCACACTAAAGAATGCATTTTATGTATCTCATGGTATTGAAATCGCAAAGAAACGACCAGAAGACCTGAACATGCGCTTGAGAGTGTCAGAAGTAAAAATAATAAAGCCTAGATATTCCCAATCTCGGGTGTGTTAGTGCTGCAGCGTAGGGGACACAGTCCAAAAAGAAGCTATTGGAAAAGTTGTTTGCAGATAGAGTGAAAGAAAGCATATCGCTAGCAAACATGTTGATGAAAAGCAGGCCAGCCCAGAGTTGCACAGATTGGCAAAAGGGGTTACTGACAGATCATGACCAAAAGTTAATTAATTAAAGGTGCCAGAGCAAGACATGTGGGAAATTTTCAACTTTGTCACCTGGGTGTTTGCAAGGATTAAAGTGAGTGGCAGTGCATCTTCTAGAGGACTGTCCTCCTCTTCCTCTGTTTCCGCTGGACCCGGGACTTACAATGGATCTGGAAAGAGAGGAGAGGGACAAGTGTTAGTGGCAAAGGAGAGCAGTAGCAGATGAGTTACACGTCTATGTAGCACCAGGTTGTCATGCAGTCTGAGGGGTAAAGAACTCAGTACCAAAAGAAAAGGAGGAGGAAGAAGGCCGAACACCCTGCATGAATATCCCCTGGCCTTGCCATCTACCACACTTCTTGCCCTCTCTCAGTCCAGGCGATCTATAGCGGCCTGCTCCATTGGCATGACTGCTTGGTTAGATGGTTCATCATCTACTTTCTGTTGTGCGCCAGTTTGTTTTGTAAGAAAAGCGGGTGTGTATTAGTGTGTGGCCTGTTGAAGGGTTGTGAAGATGTGTGTAACAGCTTAGCAAAATATGCATGATGAGAGAAAGAAGAAGCAGGTGTGGGAAAGAAAGGGTAGTAACTGTGAGGACATTGACAGGTGCGGAGTGTGCAGCTGGAAGCAGAAGAAGGTGCAAGGAAGTGTGCCGCTGTGATTGGAGGAAAGGGATAGGAACTGGCGGAGGGAAGGCTTGTTTGGGGAAAAAAGTATTCAAGGCCATGAAAGAAAATTGCGCAGAATTAAGATGGATTCAATACCGCAAGGCATGCCTGGAGTTAAAAGGGCATCAAAATGGCAAAGAACATTTTTGAATTAAATATAGCAAGAGAAGTGAAGGATAATAAGTTTTTTTTTTAGTTATATTAAGAGAAAAATCAAAACAAGGATAGAGTGGGGCCACTGGAAGTTGGATCAGGTGAGGGCATGACAACTGATACTACACAGGCTGCAAAAGTGCTAGATCAGTTTGTTGCCTCGGTCTGTACCAAGGAGGAGACAGGCATGATCTGGAAAGGGAGCTACAGGGTGTTGCAGAGGAAAGTTGTGACACCATTCACATTACCATCAGCATGGTTGCCGAACAGCTGTGCAAACTTATGGTAAATAAATTTCGGAGGCCGGATAAGATAGATCTGAGAATCCTTACGGAAATAAGGGACAAAATTGCAACAACTCTGGCAAAAATCTTCCAGAAATCACTGAATATTGGAAGGTGCCTGGGAACTGGAGAAAAGCAGATATTGCTCCTGTTTTTTAAAAAAGGTACCAAAGTGACCCAGGAAACTATAGACCAGTGCGTTTGACATCCATAGTGGGTAAAGTTATAGAAATCTTTATTAAAGATAAGATCACGGAGCATCTGGATAGAAATAAAATTATAAGAGGTAGCCAACGTGGGTTCATGAAGGGGAGGTCTTGCCAATCTAACTTACTGGTTTTCTTTGAGGGTGTGACCAAGGTGTTTGATAGCGATATGGTAGTGGATGTGGTGTACTTGAATTTCAGTATAGTCTTTAATACAGTTCCTCTGGAAAGGCTGGTATTGAAAATAAAGTGTGAATCAGTGGAAATATTTTACAATGGATATGTAATTGGTTGACCGATAGGACCCAGAGGGGTCCACAGGGGTCTGTTTTGGGACCTCTATTGTTTAATATCTTCATAAATGATCTGCTAGGAAACACAAGCTAAATTTGCAGGTGATATAAAGCTAATGATGGTAGTAGATTCCAAAGCTGAACAGGATAATCTACAGGAGGATTTGAGTAAACTTGGAAATTGGGCAGACGGGGGGCAGATGAAATTCAATGTAGAGAAATGCAAAGTGCTTCAAGTGGGGTCAAAAAATCCAGGAAGGGACTATTACTTAAATGAAAGGAAAATAATGTGCATGGGAAATGAAGGAGATCTGAGGGTCCTGATTGATAATAAATTAAAGCTATCACAATGCTCGGTGGCAGTGACTAAAGAAAATCAGATGTTGGGATGTATTAAAAGGTCAATATTGAGCTGAAATAGTGAGGTATCCTTGCCACTTTATAAATCATTGGTGTGACCGCACTTAGAATACTGTGTACAGTTCTGGTCACCACAGTACGAAAAGGATATTGCAACTATTGAAAGGATACAAAACAAAGCAACCAGGATAATTGAGGGGATGGAGGGATTGGATTATGAGGAGTGATTAAATTGAGCATATTCTCAGTGGAAAACAGAAGGTTGAGAGATGTTTTGATTGCTGTTTTAAGGATTCTAAAGGGACTAGATAATGTAGACCCTAACCAGCTGTTTCACCTTGTCCATAGCAGTAGAACCAGAGGACATGCCCTGCACTTGAAGGAGGGTAAATTCAAAACTAATCTGTAGAAACAATATTTGTGAATGAGTGGTCACTCTATGGTACAGGCTTCTAGGGAGACGGTAGAAGCAGTTAGTATTGATTAATTCAAGTGCAAATTAGATAGATTTCTTTCAAAAAATATTTTGCGATATAGTATATGCGTAATTTGAGTCATGACATATGGTAAGTGTAGCATGCTTGGGAGCAGCAGGTGACTTTGGACCAATGGTTGCCAAATCTTTCCACCACTGGGGTTTTCCTCAGTTTATGTCTGTTGATGACTAATTGATAAAGATTGATTGCTATGATGAGTCAACAATTCCATTATCATTGTACCATATGGCTACCAGGATGGCAGAAGGTGAATTAGATGGAACTTGGTCTTTTTTCATCTAGTAATTCCTATGTAGTGTTGGAGCTATAGTAGAGGTGAGGCAGGGCTGAGGTGAGAGTGAGAGCTGTGAATGGGAGTCTTACCTTAGCAGCTCTGGTCAAATCATTGAATTTCTTGCAGCGATGCTGTCAGGGACATGGAACAATGCTTTGAGCATTCACTTGCTCCTTCATCTCAGACTATTAGTGCTGGGCTGTTTGGCAGGGCAACCTTCTCCATCAGCTGAGGAAAGGACCTCCTTTCTCCTGGTCACCTCCTCTACAATGGCCTACTCCTGCTCCTATCTCATGGTTTTATGGACTTCCACTGCACCATCCGGGATCCCTTGCAGCACTCAAATTGCAGAAATCAACCCGTTTCAGCAGTAAAAATAAAAAGGCAGCATAGGCAAGGTGTGCCTCCCGTTTAAAAGGTGTGGACTGCCTTTAATTAGCAGGAGTCCTGACAGGTTTCGCCCCCCCCCCCCATGAATGAGCTGCCAGTAACCAGCACGAATAGCATTGACTGCCCACCCTTCATGTGATGTGGCACGAACCTGCTTTGCACCAGTTTTGGGGGGAAAAGATGAAAATTGCCCCATTAAGGCAGGAAAATGGGATAGGAAAGAGAAGTAGCAGTGGCGAAGGGTGGGAGGGGATTGTGGTGGGCAGAATGAGGATGGGGGCACAGATGTTGAGGAGGTTGTTGCAAAGGGAAGGCACTTATTGCAGGAGGAGGCGAGGGGACTGGGTGTGGAGCTGGGGGAAACTGACATCTTGCAGGGGAGGTATTGTTTTCTGTGCTGCCCTGTGGCCTTGAGAGCCAGTACCCCAAAGCTAGCCTATGGCCACTTGAAAGTTGCCGAATTCTCTAGCTGGACTCCTCCCCTGACTGCCTCTCACAAGCCAACACCGGCACATTCCCCTAATCAAACGAGGAAGGACAAAGACAAAGAAGACAAAAGAACAAAAGGGAGGGAGAGAACAGGACAGAGGAAGAAAACAGAAAAGATGAAGAAAAAGAAAAATATGACAGATACTTGCAGAAAGAGACAGCCAACCCAAAGAGGAGAGAACCAGCAACACAAAGAAACTGAGACAGGTAAGACAGCGCTCGGATCCTGTAATTACCATCAGCAATGTCATGGGGATCCAGTATTATACGTATGCACAAGTCTATAGTCTTATTTGAATTTCCATCTATGCATCCATATAGTAAAAAGAAATTGAATACTTGCAAAAGTGAATTATGGAGTAGTAATTTCATCAAGGATCTCATGACTATAAGACTATTGCTTGAGTAGTTAAGTGATACTTAAAGGAATATCAATTTCATAACATAGGATCTGAATGAATATTGGATTGTTATGGGGACCAATGCTGTATGGCATTGTAAATAACCTTCTTAAAATTACTATCTGTTTACATATAAAATATTGACTGTGATTGACTTAATATGTGTGGTCATTAAGTCAATCATTTAATTTCCCCATTTCCAATAGTGTCTGTTGATACAAGTAGAATTTGTTCCTGTTTTGAATGGTGTATTATTACTATACCTCTTCCATAGGGTTAATATAAAGACTGTATCTTCAGTAACCTTGAAATGATTAGAGAATGTGTGTAGGAGTCTGGGGGAGGATGAAGAGCTGTACATTGTAATCCTTGAGCTTTCCTCCGGCACCTGCTCATTCATGTCATGGTACTGGTGTTGTATGAATGACTCATCCAGGGATTGTTTCAGCAATCTTTAATATCAAATTCCATGAGTCAAACTCTCTCTTCCTCCTTTTTTACAGCATTAGGGTTTGCAAAAGAGCGTTTCACTGTTATATTGTAAAGTAAGAAAATAGATGTGCTAGTTAGAGGTGAAATGTTTAATTCATTAGGAATTAGTCATCTAACAGGTTGGAATGTATAAAGCTTAAGTGAATTTCTTTGGGGATAAATAAATTTTGCAGAAAGGCATTTGCTTTGGTTGAAGGGTCGTGGGTTTTTAAAGTAAGTGTAAAATGGGACTGCCTCAACCTTCCTCAAAGAAATGAAGTAATTTTTACCATGTATAAAAAGCAAATAGGGCAGCAGTGCTCTGGCTGAGAAGACATGGTTAATTACGTGAATAACATTCAAACACAAAAGTCTGAACCTTCAGCTGACAATTTCAAAGATGTACGAGTTAGGAATGAATGGTATCTCTTTATTACTACCCTGTGGACCATCAGAGATTGGGGAAAGACTAAGTCAAGTAAAGCTGTGAATTCTGACTTTTGTAACCAAGAGATCGCATCTAGCAAATTCATAGTCAATTGATGAAACTTGAAGCAAATGGCTATGGAGTTGGCTTCAGGTTTTGAGACCCCATTCACACAAGACCCCTCCAAAACCCAGTCTGAACCCAAGGAGAATTGCTTTGCTGGTTATGTCACAACACATACGAAGAAAACAGTTTAGTTAATTTTTGACCTTTAAAATTATTTTTAACCTCATCACTAGAAGGGACAAACAATCGGAGAAGGATTTTGGTATTTAAAAAAAATCTGCTTGACACTGCTAAGTTTTGTCCTTTCGGACCCCAACTGCAGAAGATGATTTACATCGTGGTCTGAAATGTACAATTCGAGTCTGAAACCAACATTTGTTGAGACCATACAAGCAAGCATGGAGATTGCCTCAGTCTACCATTGACCTTGTTTGCACACTATCTTCAGTGGCACTGCAAAATGGTTCCTGCTCTGCAGCAATGATAAAGATGGCATGTGCTGCACCCATAGTTTTGTAGTATGGTCCTAATGAATGTTTCATATTATGTTAGTGAATAGAGATGTAACCAATTGTTTTAGGTAGCTTGAGGTCCCCAATTCTAACACAAAAGCTGCTGGATTATTTCTTGTGACTATGACATAACTACTGAGGAACACAGACTTTAAAACCATATATTAATGCTTGCTCTCTCATCCATTATGATTGCTAAGATTCAAAGAGATATCTGATTTAAGCTTGTGCGGGAAATCATGTGCTTTGAGAATAATTTAGTACCTTTCATGGGTGACTTCATGCTGCAATCTCCACTAGTAAAATCGTTTGGTAACATTCTGTGACCGTGATACTATCCGCTCAGTTATAGTTTTTATTGCCGATTTGAAGGTAGGAACCTTTTTAATAGTAGGGTTTTCCAGATATTTAAGATTTCCTTTCCACAAAAAAACTGCTGTTTCAAAATTCAATTTAACAAGCTGTGCTACACCTCAAAAGAAAAAAACAAATCTATCTGCCTAGACAACTGGACATGAAAACACAAATCCATAGTATCCTAACAATCAGCATTTACAGTACCTCTTCAACTATTTAATTATTAAAAAAATATTTTTAACTTATGTAAAAAGTCAGTATCCACAGTACAGACATATCAGATATAAATATCTATTTATCTTTTTTCCAGTTGATGGGTCTAATATTCCCAAAGCTCAGGTTAGAAATAAAATGAATTTTCTTCAGATGGGGAATTATTTCTTGGGCATGTTTGGAGAGAAAAGTGAGAAAAATGATATGCACACCATTTAATGGGTTACTAATGAGCTTTCTATTGCCTTTCCTTAGAAGATTGTTTTCAACATGAAAGCTACACAGTCACTATGTCAGTTTACCCCGGTATTAACATTGATGGGCATAAAGCCCACAGCGTAATCACCAATTTGCTTTCTGTCAAGTGCCGGACCAGGGAACATGACTAAGAACACCAGGGAATCACAATGACGATATTCATTTCCTATTTTAAATTATTGAGACTTGATAGTGCAGCAGTGAGGGGCATTGGTTCAATCTCCTATGCTGCTCAAGTTTTGATCTCAACCCTGCTGCTTTGTGAAGGTCCAGATGGCTCTCGACATGCAGCAGTGAAAACTGGAAGGAGAGTTATCTCTCATCTATGCTCGTGTGCACTTCTAGTGACTGACATTTCTGGAAATCTGCTATTGCGTTGCTTGACTGCAGAAGATGCAGGGGCTGGGCAGACCAGGGGAACTGAGAAGCAGATGGAGGGATTTCATACACACACTATAAAATTGTTTCTATGCAATTTTCCCATCCAGCTCGATAATGCCATAATTTCTGTTTATTTAACAGTTGCCTGCTGTATTGACTTCACATGCACTTAAAGTTAACGGACATTCCAGGAGCCAAAAACTTCACCTATTGCTGTTAGCGCGGAAACAAAACTATAAACAAAATAAATGCTAACACCATCGCAAACTCCAATCGTGGGATAAAAAATCTGTTTTGTCTGCCTATGCCGGGTACAGGGTTGCACCAGCATATTAATATTAATTGGCTCATTTAGAACACTTTCAAGTCAGCATGTTGAAATTTTGATTGTATTAAAGCTGTATTGATTTTAGCTGTATAGCTGTTGGAAACTTCTGGCCAAATGGGATTAAGGGCCTGAGTATATATTTGTATTAAAGCTTTTTAAAAGAAAAATACATTGCTCTATCTGCCTGCATATGGCATTAACAGCATGAGTACGACGCCTATACCCCGTCTCAGAAAATATCAAAGCAGCATTGCTAGCAGTTTGAGCCACATTGATCTCTGTATCCAGTTCCTGCCACCTTCCCAAGTTTTAACCATTGCTACTAATCCAGCTGTTCTTCAACATTTAAAAAAAACTGTTTGGCTGCAAACTTACCTCCAATGACTGTGGTAAAAAAAATAATTTCCTGGAAATTGCTGTTGTTGTGCCATTCATGCATAAAGTTTCAGAGAATTTACTTCTGGTTACACATAATATTGTTTTTTTAAAAATCTGGCTAAAACTTTGGGCATTTTCTCCCACACAATTGACCAGCACAAGCGTGTCATTAGCCATGACTGAAGAAGGTAGCCCACGTCTCCCAGGAGCAGTGCTTGCACTCTATACCTTTCTTTCAAACAAGGGTGGCACGGATGACTGGAAAAACATTGCATTGGGAGAGTTGCTAGGGAACTGGGCATTGATTGCATGATTCCGTTCTGGTGATTTCATACCAGCTGGACTTTAAGATTAGAACGCCCCCACCCCCACCTTCTGTCAATGAATGCTTAGTGTTATAGGCAGGGGCTGAATGATTGCACCCAAGTAGTCAATCATCTCTTGTATTCGTGGAAAGTCAGCAGTGTGATGGAATTACATTGCATTCTCCTGTTGCTGATATTGGTCAGTGGTGAAAGCGATGAAGTCATTGGCTCTTCTGAATAAAGTATCAGTCACCTTGAGTTGAGGACACCAAACTTGGCGACATTATAGATGGCCTTAGCCTGGAAGGAGCTGGAAGCATAAAAGTTGGGAGATATTGTGATCTTGACAGCCACTGAAAGTTCTATCCAGATTCCAGATGTTGGCAGGAGGTCTTAGTGTAGGAGATGTTACAACTCAGTCACTGTATCCCTTCTAACATACTGGCCTTCAGTCAATTCCAGGTAACTGGGCTGGGTATAGTACACCCAATGGCTAGCACAGTGGCAGGTTTGAGCAGTATGCCTTTGATGATGATTCATGGCAGGATGCTCCTGTTTTTGTTCATCTTCCAAGTTAAAGCGCTGAATGATCTCCTCATTGTGCTATGTATAAAGCACACCTTCTATCCAAAATAGCTGTTTTCTGGAGACTCTGTTGACACCGATCTAGCTGTAAGGATCTGAGTTTGACTTTCTATTCTCTCAGTACCTGTTCTGTTCCTGCACCATCCATACTGACTGACTATTTGCTCCCCTTTAACAAGAAATGATGCCGGTATCAATATCTCTAATTGGTTTTCTGGCATTGTGTGCTTTAGCTCTCCCACTGCCAGCAACATGGATCAGATCCATTAGCAATCAGGAACTACGTACCAAGCTACCCTCCTAATTTTGCTTCCCTCCCAATTACTGCCAATGTAATCCTTTATAAAGCAGTAATTTTTAGGCTAGTCTTTTTCCGATGTAGCCGATATGGCTATGCCAGCAGTGTGATGTGATAAATATCTCCACGTGTAATACAGAGCAGACAACTCATGGGTGGAAAAAAGTACTCTCTCAACTGATGGTATTGCTGCATTGTGTTCTATCAGCACAACCTAGGGATGATATTACATTAATCCATGTTATCCACATAGAATTTTGTTTAAAATATTTTAGTGACTCAGAAGTCCCATCATGTTCAATCAAACTGTAACCTTGCTAACTTCAGGCAGTACTTTTTCAAATCACCAATTTCCTGATGAGCAGGGTCAGAAGGACGTGTCCTGTATATAAGATAGCAATTGCTGTGAGAAGTAATTGCCCTTTACCCTGCAGATCACATTCTCCATAAACATTCCATTGCACATTTACTCTCCTGGAGGGTCAACAAGGAAATTTGAACAAAAATAAGCGCTTGGACATGTATCAGCTGATCAGAGAGTCAGCATGGATTTGTTAACGGTAGGTCATATCTAACTAATCTAGTTGAAATTTTTGAGGCGGTCACTAGCATGGTGGAAGGGGGAGTGTATATAGATAATTTTTTGTTGGGTAAAGGGATCGAGGGAAATGGAGCAAAATGGAGTAGAATTATAGAAAGGTTACAGCATAGAAGGAGGCCATTTGGCCCATTGAGTCCGTGCCAGCTCTATACAAGAGCAATCCAGCTAGTCCCACTCCCCTGCCCTATCCCTGTAGCCCTGCAAATTATTTCCTTTCAAGCACTTATCCAGTTCCCTTTTGAAAACCACGATTGAATCTGCCTCCACCACCCTGCCTGGCAGTGCATTCCAAAACCTAACCACTTGCTGTGTAAAGAAGTTTTTCCTCATGTCACCTTTGGTTCTTTTGCCAATCACCTTAAATCTATGTCCTCTGGTTCTTGACCCTTCTGCCAATGGGAACAGTTTCTCTCTATTCGGTCTAGACCCTTCATGATTTTAAATACCTCTATCAAATCTCCTCTCAACCTTCTCAGTTCCTGATCTGTATCTCAACTCCATTTACCCACCATGGCTCTGTAACCCCCAATACCCCTGTCTAACAAAAATCTATCAATCTCAGTTTTGAAATTTTCAATTGACCCCCAGTCTCAATAGCTCTTTTGAGGGAAGAGAGTTCCAGATTTCCACTATCCTTTGTGTGAAAATGTGCTTCCTGACATCACCACTGAAAGGCCGAGCTCTAATTTTAATGTTATGC
Organism: Heptranchias perlo; assembly: GCF_035084215.1. NCBI lineage: Eukaryota > Metazoa > Chordata > Chondrichthyes > Hexanchiformes > Hexanchidae > Heptranchias > Heptranchias perlo. The sequence goes on from NC_090353.1 coordinate 26,108,192, forward strand.
CCCCTTTTTCTGGATTCCCCCACCAGAGGAAATATTGCCAACGACACCCCAATCATAAAATGTTCTGCTGCATTAATAGATCCATATTCTATCTGCACATGAGAGTGCAATGATAATTATTACGGCATTATAGTTTGTGAGATGTGGCTTGAATATAAATCTTAAAATATCAAATTTCTTTCAAAATCAACCCAATTCCCATAAACGTTGAGAAATCAGTTCTCTATAGAACACTATTTAAGAATAGGTTGAATATTATCTGGAAATGGGTCAAGACAGGTAATCAAATCTCTATGGAACATGATGGCTCATGTGCTGCTGGACTAATGATGAGTCATCTGTGCAATGCATTAGTTTAGACTTTTAACTGAGTTGTGAAATTAAATTAAAATCCTGGATGTATGCTTTGCTACACTTGATAGATTTTTGTTAGCTGAGAGTATTAAGGGATAGGGAACCAAGGTGGCCAAATGGAGTTGAGGTACAGATCAGCTATGATTTGGAGGAGCAGGCTCAAGGGGCTAAATGGCCCCCTCCTGTTCCTATGCACACTTGAGAGTTGGGGAGAAGTTTCACGGAGCTTTATCTTGCAGGTTTACTTGAGGTTGGTTTCCTCCTGAAGAAGATGCTGATGTCAGTATTGCACACAAGCACAATAAAGTGGGACGCAGCAGAGGTTTTGCAGGACAGATCAACAAAGTTTGGCAAACCTGTTCCTCCTGGCTCCAGAAAAATAGTGTTCCCCTCTCCCCTCCAGGCCGGCTCAGCACAGGAGACAGCTGATTTCCTGCACACGCCGTTATCCCCCCCACTTTTGGGGCTGCGATTTTCCTCACAGTAATCCCAAAAAGTCAATCTAACCCTGACAATATTTGACCTTGTGCTTTTAGCAACCTTAGCAGAATCATCACTGAGATCTAGTCATGCATGAGGTTGTCCATGTTCCAGCCACGCTATAGTTGCACATTTCACAGTACTTACTATTATAGATATTTTTAAATTTAAATGATCTGTACTGATTAAAAAGGGCAGATTATCCAATCAGCTGATTTTAGTTGGCAGAAAATACAGGAGGTAAATTCACTTTGGAAGTTTTTGAGAACAATTGTACAAAGCTCCATCCCTCTAATTGGAGTGAGTGGTCAGTATAACTGGATCCTTCCTGCCTACACTACAATTTGGTTCTTCATGGCTGTATTTTGAAGATTTTTCTAATATTTAGTAGCTCCTGCTGTGGAACATGATGGCTCCTGACCCCTAGGATTTTAGAAAAGTTGTGTCAAGGATGAATAATATAGGATGGTATTTTGATTTACCTTTGGACAACAGGAGGAAACTTTGCGGAACCTTTCTGCGGATTGAAGAGGTTGGAAGGAGCCCAAGATGGAGCAAATTGTACAGGTGGTGGAAGCACAGCCTTGTGCTGCTTCAAACCATAAATTAGCTCAATATAAACTATAAATGCAAACTTTTAGATTGACCAATTAATGTGAATTTAAAACTAAACTCTGGTAGCTGTTTTCTAAAAGGAATTATTTTAGGGAAGTGAGGAAATACATATGTCTGTCCAGAGAAAGCTGTTGATTTCACTTTGAGTTAGTTTACCTGTCGGTCACCTATACTTGCAGATTAATTGCATCAGAACTACTTTGTGGTTTTGAGATGTTAATAAAATATGAGTTTGCCGTCTTATACTAGTACTAAGCTGTCTAATGAAGAACATGCCTTTGACTGTGTAAGTCAATTGCAAGAAGCTTACAAAAACCATGAAATACCAGAGGGGAAATTTTCCATTTCAGTTACGGCAGATTCCCTGCGTAAGTTGGGTGGATGGGAGTGGAAGATTGGTCGGAGGAGTTGTTCTGCTAGCTCCGAAGGGCCCACTTGGGACCATAAATATAACATAGTCGCTAATAAATTCAGCGGGAAATTCTGGAGAAACTTCTTTAGCCAGAGAGTGGTTAGAATGTGGAACTCTTTACCACCTGGAGTAATTGAGGCGACTAGCATAGATGCATTTTAGGGGAAGCCAGATAAACACATGTGGGAGAAAGGAATAGAAGGATATGCTGATAGGGTTGGATGAAGTAGGGTGGGAGGAGGTTTGGGTGGAGCATAAATACTGCTGTATTGCTATATCTACTGCATGGGCTGTTGGGCTGAATGGCCTTTTTCTGTGCTGTCCATTCTACGTAATTCCAGGGTTTCCCACTGGATGTGATGTGGAACGTTCAATATATCTTCCCTAATATAGACAGGCATATTCAACAACATGTTAAGGTTGGGAAATGTTATATGACGTATGTCCTATCATTAATGCTATTACAATGCTGGATGCTAGCAATCTGCTAAGGGAGTGCAACTGATCATGGGATAGTCAATTGCAACCTCTCCGCTATCCTTAACTTCCCTATTATTCTATCTAGAGACCCTTTGCTTTGGTTTAGGGCATTCTAACTCTGGTTTTCTTGAGGTCTTACACAAGTACCCAATGAGTATTGTTGGTTTATTTAATGTAGGGCTGTACAAGTCGGTCATACATAACAAGTGCCATCATTTTAAACTGACGTTTTAACCTGTCCAATTGTACACATTTCACAAGAAGAAACAGCTTTTTCCACTAGGATTGGAGATTTTTAGGGGGTAGGCAGTTGGCCACGCTGCACTGCGGTGGTTGGTTTTCCCTATGCTGCAGTTCCCTTGCTACAACTGTCTGTTGCCACATTGCCGTAGTGAGACAGGACCCTGTAAGCAGATGTGTGCTCATGTTATGATCTTCATAAACTTAGTTATAAGAGTTTGAACAGGACTTTGAGATTTTGGACACTTCCATTATTTTCAAGACTGTTTCAAGTATTGTGTAAGTCCAATATTACATTGCTGATTAGCTGCTGCATCCCTGTTGCTTTGGTGTAATTAGAAATTGTGCAAATAAATTCAATTACTAGTTTTTGCTAGCACAGTGTGGCACAGGAATGTATGGTGGGTACCACAATTTAAAAAGTCACTGTTAATTCTGTGGCACACCCACTCCTGGCACGCATAACAGTGTAAATTTCGAATCATAGGAGCTACGGATCTGTCCGCAGGCAATTCACTTGCTGTTAATACAAATAGACAGTTGGGAGAGTTCTGGACTGCAGCAGCCTGATAGACCAAATAACTATCGTTATTGTTCTATGCTTTCTTATGACCGGTTCATTCTCTTAATTCTTCACAGGAACTTAGCTGGCTAATAACTCTTGAATATTTTATCTGGACGATCCATTTTGTTTTGAAGAGAAGCCAGTAGCATTCTGGATGCTAGACAAAAGTAGCTTGTCTTTGTACATGCAAACAGATCATCCTGGAAGAAAATAATTCAACTTAGGTGCTATACTTATTCCCTGAGAATGATACCCTGGGTGTACCATACTCTAGCAGCCTTTTATCCAGTCCTTGTTGAACATTTCAGCTAATGACAATCCATAGCATACTGTAAAAGAAAAAACAACTTTAGACCTAGGGCTTTTTATGACTCTGCTTTTGTAATTTTTGCATTTGATTAAGTTGGATTTAGTTTGAATCTAATGAAAAGGGCTCTAATTTCAGGTATATGAATATATAGAATTATATGAATGGATGAGCATGTAGCTTTACAAACCTCCACACAGGAGAGCATAACGAATGAAAACATCTCTAGTAGAATGACATTTCCGTTGGATAGTGAATGGACAGTTTGTTAAAGAATGGCATGTGGCAATGAATTCTACCTAGAGACCCTTTGCTTTGGTTTAGGGCATTCTAACTCTGGTTTTCTTGAGGTCTTACACAAGTACCCAATGAGTCTTGTTGGTTTATTTAATGTAGGCCTGTACAAGTCGGTCATACATAACAAGTGCCATCATTTTAAACTGACGTTTTAACTTGTCCGATTATACACATTTCACAAGAAGAAACAGCTTTTTCCACTAGGATTGGAGATTTTTAGTATCAAAAAATCGGATCAGTTGGAGGATAGAACTGAAATCTATCTGAATTAACCAATTAGAGTTGTTGAACGCTCGGAATGAAACCTATCAAAATTAATCAGATCTTACGTTACAACATTTATCTGCCTTGTCTTTCCCTCTGTTGGTTGTGGTTGAACTTCAGGCAGATGGTTTCTGATAGTCACAGTTAACGGTGTATTTATTTAATGTTTAGCCCCCAAAGAAGTTGCATGTAACAAAAAAGCTGTTCATATGCAGCTTTTAATCACTTTTTTTATTTTCCTCAAAGGAAGTTTCAGTAGCACGCCCAGCTGTTGTCTCATATGAAGGTTTATTTTCTTCGAGACTAGTGGCAATTGCATTTCTCCTTTGTCGTTGCTCATGGTAAGTCAGAGGTTACATTGTCACAAAGAGAGGGCATTGCTGGATATGAAAGTAAAGAATTTGCAAAGATATTTGTAAGAGATGTCCTCAGATGTTGAAGTAAGCGTTTTTTGATTGATTTATTGACTGGAAAATAAATAATGTTTTCCTTACCACAAATAAGTAAATAATTTTATTTCCTTCACTTACCATGGAATTGTATAAACAGGTATGTAGCATACTTGTCCATCTATTCAAGGCTTGTAGCAATGGCCAAGAAATATATAAAACATAAAAGATTAAACTTTTTCATCTTTCCTTTCCAAATTATTAATACTAGCTCTATTGCTAAATTTAAATGTGAGATAGATAGCTTTTTGGCAACCAAAGGTATTAAGGGATATGGGCCAAAGGCAGGTATATGGAGCTAGATCACAGATCAGCCATGATCTTATCAAATGGCGCAGCAGGCACGAGGGGCTGAATGGCCTACTCCTGTTCCTATGTTCCTAAATTGCTCTCCAACAATATTTAATACTAAATGGTTTACTTTAAAATGTTTAAGTTAACTTTTTATTCAGAACTTTGCTCCAAATTTGGAAATATGATAGTCCTTCCAGAACTTCTGTTTATATTAATTTTATTTTGCTGTTTTTTAGTTTTGATATAAACAAATGAGATGCAGCTGGGGTTACCATTTAGACTGCAGTAAAATACAAAGATTAAACAATGCCATAGTTCAAAGTTTAATTCTCAAACATGTAACTAAATAAATACCCATTTGAACATAGTGGCCAACATTGTATTTTTGCCCCCATAAAGTTGGAATTAAATCTTTACCTTGTTTTGATATTTTATAGAAAAAAATGTTTTGGTCACTTTCACTGTTTCTAAAAATGGTTTCCCTGTGGGTTTACTCAATAATTTACCATTGATGTACAAGGTGAAAAAGGTGCAGTTTACAAAAAGAAAGTCCTTGCATGCCCTATGCATCTTCGAACAGCCTTGCTGTCAATCAATAAAAATCATTGGAGAATTATGGACACAAATGCAAGCTGAGAATTGCACCTTCTAGCTTGAGTCTGTTCATTGAATAATGGCTCTGAGAATTCCCATGCACTCAAGCCCTAGGTTTCTCAGGCACAGGCCTCTAACCAAAAAAAATGGTAGACAAATTTTAGACACATAGCATTTTCTTGTAAACTGTAGTTTTTAGGATAAGGAAGATGTTCCTATATGTGAAAGGACTAACTGACTTCACTTGGGTACTTGTATTACTGTAAATCTGTAATTTCCAGAGTTTGCAAACAAAATAAGGAGTGTGGTTGGGGTGATGATAAATTTTAGTTAATTTTTTAAAAATTCACTGAGATTCCCATATTTAAGATTCTATTGCAATGTTATGTCGGCTTGTTTATTCATCAGTATAGCATCTGGCTATGTTCTATCACTTTGAAAGCTACCTTCAGTTTGCTTATACATGTGTAGTGTTTGTTACTATGCTAAGCAGAGTCTGCTGACTGCCCATGTCAGGGCCGTCAACATCTAGGAGTGATAATAATCAATAACAATCTATTGTTAACCCTAGTGTGGAGGCTGTCTGGGCCTAAAAGAACAAAGTTTAACTCCCCATACCCCTTCCTGGAAATCCTGTTTTCATGCTCTTCTGGTCTTTTTAAAATTGCGGTAATGGTTTTTATGGCGTTCTGTGGAGAGATCCCTCAGACACTGGGCAACTTTCCAGCCCCAGAGTCACTGACACATTAGAGATGGGCTCTCCGGTCTCCTCTGGGGAGTCCTGTGAAAAGTGGCGCTGATCCTGAGATCTAGGGGAGGTGCACAGAGGTGGAGACACAGCAGAGCGCATCTCTGAACACTTCTTCACTCCTACCCGTCCTGGATCCAGCAAAAAATCAGTGAGGGTGGAGTGGAGGGTTAGAAATGCACTTTAAAGTTCTAAAAGCAGGAAATGTGCAGCAGATTAATCAGTACCTAAAAGAGGAAAAGACAATTAATGATTCGAATGACCCACATCACAACTAATTCAAGGTTTTGTTTTGATGCTATTAAGTCACCCTTGTATCTCCGGAAGCTATTTTTTGAAAAAAATGTTTATTTAGAGTGAACTGAAGTCAAAGGGTACCCTTGAAGAACCAGGAAATAGATTGGTGCAACCTTCAGTACTGTTCCAGATCTATCCAGGAAGTGTAGATGGCTGACCTGTGAAACTGCCTTTCAAACCATATGCACATAGTTGTGAAAGATGTTCTCAAGAAGACAGCAGGAAGTGGAGTGCACCTGTTACTACATAAACCAACCCAATTCTTTTCCATTTGAAATTATAAGCTCCTTGCACTGAAGCAGATTGAGAGTCCTTAGCTGGAAATTCCCAGTCGTGGAAGTAGAAAGGTTAAGAAATGGAAGGGTAATGGATTTAAAATTTAAAAAAATATTTTAAAACCTACCTAATATGTTATTTGAAATTTTACACAGTGGAGTATGTTAAAGTGAAAACTTTCAATATCTGAGGCAGTTATCAACTGAATGAAAGAACACTCAACTTAAAATTAAATTACTACCAGACCTATAAATAAGGGTAAAACGTACTTATCTGAGAGAATAGGTGACTCGGTAAATTTTCATCTCTTAAAAAAACAATGTACCTATCCAGACACTCATTTTTGTATTCATTTCACATCACAAAGTAGCAGTATGTATCTCTTGCACCTTCATTTCATTATTTTGTCATTTGGATTACTGCCTATATTAAAAATCTGATATAAAGACAGAATGCTGGAAATCACAGACTGGGCAGTATCTGTGGAGAGAGAAACAAGAGTTAACGTTTTCAGATAGCTGACCTTTCATCAGAACTGGAAGATGTTAGAGCGGAACAGTTTTTAAGCAAGTAAAAATCTGATAGCTGACTTTCCTTTGTTTAGCCCATAAGGGGCAGTGGGATGTCCGCTGGGAATTTCCTGGGGGGTGGTTACCTCATCAGTTGTCGTAACTTCAGTGGAAGATCAGTGGGAAGTCCATTTATACGTCTATTCTTGGTGGTAGTCTCATAAATTACTGGAAACTTGGTGGATGCAATAAAGAATTACTTAGTTAGAGGCTGCGTTTATACAGAAACCTGTTGCTGAAGATTATATTCTAGCCTGGAAGTTTATGATTTACACTGCGTAGCTGCCAATCAAACTCTTGGGGCCAGGAGAGAGTCCAGTGTTTGCACGCTTAGGCTTTCGTAGATCTCTGCTCTCAACTGGTAAAATTTTAAATACTCTAACGTCAACGCTAAAAAAAAAGGTGTCTAGATGGTCACTTCTTAAACTCGGTTTAACACAGCAGTGAAGTTATACTCCACACACTATCAAACCCAAGTAGTTGAGATTGTCTCCTTTAGATAGTTTCGCATTGTTTCCCTCCTGAGCCAGTTTGGGACTCAATTGCAGAGTCATATTATCACTTTTACATTGTTGGGATGTGGGAACATCTTCATAACAATACAAAAGTGACCACATAACTGCATCCTGAGTCTTTTAATTACCGATTTTGAAGACCGTTATTTGGGGAATTTTCAAAAAAAATGATTCTGGCCACTTCTGCTTTAAACTGTCCTAAGTAACAAATTGTTTTCATTTGTAAATGTTTGTAGATTTTCCTTCTCTGATTTAATATCTATTACACCTCATATACAGCCAGTTCCTCACATAGTAAAAGTCCTCATACAGTGAAATGTTATGATAAACCTATCATTATGAAAGTGTCTCGCCATAGCAAACAACAGATTGAAAGGTATCCATTGTTGTCTGTATTGTAATATTGTACAATATTACTGTACAACGTGTGCCATGTCCAGCCAGTGAGCAATATTATGGTGTCACATTGTGGTGATGTCCACACTTGCCTTCAGGCCCAGTCCACGTTTGAGTTCACTTTCTGTTGAAACTTTTTTTGGGTTTTAACTGTAGTTAATCTCTGATATTGCTTGTATAAATTGATATTTTCACATATATGCTATATCCATCAAAGGATCTTTCAGGTCTTGTCAGACAGTAGCACATTCTAATGATGACTCATTGTTGCCTAGCTCAAAGTGATTGACCCCAGTACCTGAAGCTGTCCAGTTTTGTTAAACTGTATGCCATGCTGTCTGTTTCATTAAACTAGATTCCTGATGATATAGCACCTGATAAAGTTAAGGTTACAGACGGCTGCTGTTCCTGAACTTTGAGCTCCAAGCTTCAGAGAGCTTGTTTCAGTAATATTTTGTTCTTAGGCAAATACCCTTGGAACCCAGTTGCAGTGACTCATTGAACAACATGAATGTCATATCATTACTGATATTCTCTTCAATTAATGCATGTTTCTCTCCATTTGTTGCAGCTAATACTGAAGTTGGAGGATTATGGTGTTGCTGCTGCCTATGTGACTGTATGGACCAGCACTGGAGGCAAGCAACGGAAAAAAGAAGAAAGAAGCGGTGAACAAAGAGTAAAGAAACAATCCCTGCTTTCTACTGAAAGAAAACGGCACGTCTGTCCAGCCTACCAATCAATGCCAACTATTTGTAACAACAAACCTGAGTTTGAAAAAAGTATAACCATGGATGTTTAGAACTTTGTGCAAAGCCATTTAGATGCACTTTATGTTTTAGACTACTTTGTTTTCTGTTCATACTTGCAGTATAGTACACATTGTGATGTGTAAATGCATGCTGTAAAGGGCTTGGAGAAAGGGAATATATATTATAAAGGGCAAAGGGTTAAATACCTTGTTTGTGTTAATCTGTATTGCTCTGCAGCTGGTTCATTAAGAAAAACCAATATTCACCAAATGAAAATGTCTTGCTGCCACTTTTGGGAGAGAAGAGCAGTTTAAGTATTATATTTGCTGTTTGACAAGATTTTGGAATGGGGAACAGATACAGGAAACAACCCCACTTTATTTAAAGGCCTATTATGAAAAGTATTACCTTTCGGTACTAATTTCTTACAGCCTCAGTCACATCACTGTTACAAATGATTACATTTATCAAGCCAGCCTGCAGATACCTTCCCACCTGTTGGGCATACTGACACATGCATTCCTTTCAGTAGTGGTATGCTAGTGAACTTTTCATCCCAGCTTTATTTTTCTACAGTATTCTGTACCAAAAGGACTTTGAAAACAAAAATGGAAATATACGCAGACCTGGTTTTGTTCACTAAACTGACACAAACGGATGCAGCAGTTTCATGGACAACTGCTGTGTTTACACAGAAGATGCAAGTGTATTTCTGTAAGTCGCACGTTAGAGACATGGGAAATAATAACCTGGAAAAGAATCTACAAGTCAGCGTTGTAAATTGGACCTATTCGCTGCACTATTGGACTGATAATGTACATGGTAAAATGCTGCATAGAAAAGAGTAATGCATTCAATTTTTGTGTTGGTAATATAAGACAGTTCTCTATAATAGGATGGTCTGCTGTCCCACACTGGTGTACCAATGCAACTTGTATACATTTGCGGCTGCTGTTTTTCATGTTATTTCTTGATGAAGCCACTGCACACTTTGCAGATTGGCAATTTTGTGAATTATCAAAACACTGTAGTGGAACCAAAGCATTATTTGTTGTACTAAAGTAGCTGCCAGTATTATTATCATGGAGAGACTGAGTGGAATTCTTTATCCTGCATCTTATTTCTTATTGCTTTGTATTGGAACTAGCAGATATCTGCTTGTCTTTCACTCCTGGAGTCAGTAAGTACAACAGTGCAGCTCCAGCGACTAAACCGTTTGATAAATTTAAGATGAAATAAAGGCAGTTACTGGATGGTAACTATTAAATCCATTACTGGCCTAGAATGAATCTGAATTGGATAATTCATTATTTTTTTAAAATTTGCATAATGTGTAGGCATCGGAAAATAATCTTAGACTAAGAACTGATTTAAACATAAACTCATTTGAATTTCCTGACTTTGAAGTCGCCATAAGGGAACCAAACCAAACACTTTGCTTCTGGCCCAGACGAATGGAGACATTAGGAAACATAGAAACGGTGGTTCCCAACGCATGGGACAGTGTGTATTGAAATAGCCCAATGTGGGTTGATGTCATGCAGTGCTATATTTCTAACAGGTTAACACCTTTGTTAAAGTAGCTGATACAGGAATTTTGTACAAAACACTAAGACATTTATTACTAACTTTGCAGAGTACATGAGTGTTACCACAGCTTGGGACACCCTTCAAGTTTCCTTTATATTGCATCCAAAAAAAAATAGGTGCAAAACCCAGAAAAATCCATCACATCTAGTCTAGAGATAACAAAAGTGTGGCTAAGGGTTTTAGCAGCAATGACCTGCATGGTTGCGTAGCCATCTCTAGGGAAGCTCTGATCATTGTGTACAGGAAGGGGCTAGGAAAGGAATTTTAAACATTGCTCATCTCGACACTTCCAGCAACTGGTGCTAGGAGGTTATAGGTGAAATGGCAGAAAGCAGTTGATGTTGCAAGATGGAATGTTCACATACTGATAAATACGCACGATACAGAATGTCCTTAGAGTAAAACAGCATTGGTAACACATAAGCTCAGCCATTACAATATTAACATAGTTACATTTTAGGAAGCTAGGCTGGCCAATGAAAGACATCTGGCAGAAGTTGATAGCTGTTACACATTCTATTTGAAGACGAGATATGAATCATGGGTTATTTCACAGTTCGTTCAAATGCTGCAAACAAGCTTGTCAGCTGTCCAATTTGAATCTACCAGAGAATCACATTACATATTCAGCTGTGGAGCAAACATTTCTGTTATGTCTCATAAACAAGAGATCCTGGGTTCAAACCACAATACTGCCTATGGTACAACCGAGTGTTGTGTTCACCACAAAATATTGGTCTTTCCTGTTATATGCATATTTACTGTTACCTGTGCCTGTATACATTTGCCTACATTTAAGCATATTAAAATCCTTCTGCCATATCATAGCCCAGCAACATAATGGTCAGAAGTCTAAAGATAATGGGGTAGATTTTCTTCCACACCATCTGGATGGTAATCTGGTGGGATGGAACTACCACTCTTTGTAGAAAGCGTTTGATTTCCATACCATTGATTTCAGGCACATGATCCACACCACCAGATAGTGAAGATGAAAATCTACCCCACGATCTTCAGACTTGTGACCAGTTATGTAGCTGGGCTGTGATATAACATAAGGATTTTAATGTGCATTAATGCCACATAGCTTTGTACCAACAGCAAATTTAATCATGCTACTACAAAAAACCTGTCCCTAATCATTTTAAAAATTACATACAGCAGGGGTCCCAGAAGAGATTCCTGTGGAACACCACTTTTTTTTAAGACAGCATTTTACATTTATTACCATCTTTTATCTTCTGTTGCTAAGATAGTTCACTTACATCTAGACAATGTGTCATCTATTCCATTAGCTTTAACCCTCCTTGCTAGTCTCATATAAGGAACTTTGTCAAATAACATTTTGAAAATCCAAGTGAACTACATCAATTGAATAACCCTTGTCTGCTAGGTTAGTCACTGCCTCAAATAATTCCAGTAGGTTTGTAAACTATGACCTATTATTTTTAAATTCATGCTGACCACTGCCCATGATAGCTTGTACTATTTAGGTGATAATTTATAACATCTCTTAGAATGCCCTCAAACATTATTCCCACTATGGATGTACAGCTAACTGGCCGGTAATTACCAGGTTTGTCCCTCACTCCCCTTTTGAATATTGGAACCATATTTACCATTCTTCAGTCCTTAAATATTTTACCAATTTTTTTGTGGAGCTCTGAAAAATATCAACCAAAAGATCATTAATTTCCTCCTTTAATTCCTTGAGGATTCTAAGATTGATCCCCTCTAGCCCAGGAACATTGTTAATATTTAATCCTTCCAGTTCTTGTATAACACACACATTTACTAACTTCCCCATTCATGGTGTATTATGATATTCCTCAGACCTCCTTATCTACCCAAACAGCTCCCCATGAACCTACTCACTTTGTGTTGATCACCAATTAATAATTTTCTGCCTTTATTATTTTATCTTCCTGTTTGCAGATTGTACTGTGGGATACTTTGCAGAAACAAGATATCCCACATTATCTACACATCTTTATTCTATACTTGCAACTACTGTACTTACAAGTACTATAGAAGAAAGTTTCCTGCTCTATGTATTTATAAATGCACAAGTGGTTCAACAAAGATTGAAAAAAAATTCAAAATACAAACTATAAAGTAGGGAGATAAATTACAAGTCAAAAATATCAAAAGTATCAAGGGGTTTAAGTAGGCATCATATGTGCTTTAGCCTTAGGGTCAGTATTGTGGAGGTCTGGAAAGTGCTCCTGGTAGACCACCATGAAATGAACATCTATGAAATATAGATGTGCGGCGTCCTCAACTACACCTCAGCTACACAGAGTATTGTTCCCGAGTCCCCAGGTAAGGTTGCGCACCTTACCACTCCACATCTAAAACAATTGAGCTTGCGCCAGACATGGCATGGTCTTTCCCTACCTGCCCTAGTTTTGCAGATTCGTGCTAAAACTCAATCAATTTTAGTCTGATTATGTTCCTGTGAAGCACCTTGGGATGTTTTACTACATTAAAAGTGCTTTATAAATGCATGTTGTTGCTGTTAAACTCCCCTCAGGTCAAACTCCTTTTACTCTGTCAGCATCTCAACATTTGGCCTTTTGCAGCTCATTAACATTTTATTTGCATAACAATTTATTTTGTACTTCCATGCCTCAACCTCATAACTCACTCAGGATGCTCTCAATTACATCCTCAATTCAAGCAGGACAATTCAGCTAATTTAAATTACAGTTAATCTACTTAATTTAACAGTCCAATCAGCTCACATAACCTCCAATTACGACAGTAGACTTACAGCACGACCACCCTCACCAAATTCCGCTCAGGGTCAACTCCCTTTCAACAACAGCAACCCGTAGTACAAACTCATTCTGTTAACTTCTCACTCAGTCGGCCTTACACAGCTCAAGTCTGTATTGACCTGTCAGACTGTACTCCAATGATGTGATACAAATTTTTATGATCATGGGTTTCTGGGCTGCAATGAATTGGTATCAGTGTCTGTAATGATGTTTTTTGCTGCACTCCACATCGTGCTGCTACACCTCCATTCCTGCTGGGGTTTTTTCTATCACCTTTGCCAAAACTGACACTAGAGATCGTAGGCTTTTACCCATTGCTGGGGTGTGGTTGATTGACTACTAGATTATGTTCCACCCAAGAGGGTCAGCATACCAACCTCTGGGGGTCTATGTGTACTCTAGATCCTTTACATGCTTGGCCTGGTTCTTCATGGTCCCCAGTTTCTCATCTATTCCCTCTGCTGCACCGTTGGGTTTTTCTGGTGGCTTCGACACTGGGCGGCCTTTCCCGAGTCTGCGGAAAAATCACGTCGTGGCATGGATGACGTCACTGGGCCACGAGTGTTACATTTAAATTAGGCTCTCGTTTGCCTCAGCGGAAGCCTCGGCCAATTTCAAAGTCGTTGAAGGTAAGATGTCGCTGAGCAGGAATGATTCAGCCTCAGGCTGGGAAGTGGAATCGGCCTGATCTTAACCCCTCCCATGCACCATTTTCAATAAGCAAGGAGGTTATAATGGACCCCTTTGTCTCACAAAACCGATAGACAAGTCAGCAGTAATTCTGGAAGTGACAGCGGAAAATAGGATGCATGTGAAAGTGGGTAGTCATCCAGTATTGCATATTTTTGCTCCAAATCCCCTGCTGCCCACCTCCCACCCAATTAGTGCCACAAGATTGACGGAAGGCTTTGGAAACTTTCGTGTTCACATGCCACTAAATAGTAACAGACCCACAAACTACGATGTTAATGCTATCAGTTATGTGAAGTGTCAGATGACTGTTAAAGATTGTATTGGGCCATTGAAGGATGCTCAAGGACAGGTTACGAAGGACTCACTGGGGTATGGCAGAAATGTTAAATGACTACTTTGCAACGGTCTTCACTCTGGAAGATGATGCTCGACTGTTACAACTTAATGATGTTAATAATAAAACTAGTAATATTAACATAGATGAACATATTGTTTTAATCAGAAAGGATAGGGAAAGAAGAACGGGTGTGGAGTAGCTGTACTAATTAGAGATAATATAATGGCAGTAGAAAAAATGGACATAACTAACAGAAGGACAGAATCCTTTTAACTACCCCCAAATAAACTGGCACGAAGAGGTAGGTCAAGGGGTACAGGGAATGGAGTTTTTACAATGTGTGCAGGACTCCTTTCTTACCCAGTATGTAAAAAGCTCAACACTGCTGGATCTAGTAATGGGAAATGAACCAGAACAAATAAGAACAGTAAGCGTAGGGGAACATCTAGGCAATAGTGATCACAACATAATTAGGTTTAAGATAAAGATTCATAAGGGCATAAGTAAGACAAAGACCAAAGTAATAAATTGGGAAAAAGCTGATCTTCAGAAGATGAGAATGGAACTAGGGACAATAAACTGGAAAAAAATTACTGATAAACCAAGAAATAGAACATCAGTGGGAAATGTTTAAAACAGTGCTCAATAGAGTCCAGGAGAAATATATTCCACTAAAAAGCAAGAACAAACTAGCCAGTGAAGATACACCATGGATGAATAAAGAAATAAGGGCAAAATTGAAACTAAAGAAAAAGGCATACACTAAATACGTAGACAACAAAGGAAAGGATGACAAAAGGGAATACGAAAAGGTTAGGAAAGATATTTATAAAACAATTGGGAAGACAAAGAAAAACTACGAAATTAAATTATCAAGAAATATAAAAATAGTAAAGTATTCTACAGACACATAAATAACAAAAGAAAAATCAGGATAAAGACAGGGCCACTAAGGGATACACATGATAAAATCACAGATAATGACAGCGAAATGGCAGAAATATTAAATAATTACTATGGTCTCAGTATTAAGCAGAGAAATTAACATGTTGGGCATGACATTAGAAGAAGAGATCAAAAAAAATATAAAGACATTTAAGATAGAAAGGGAGGAGATAATTAATAAGTTAAACAAACTTAGAGAGGATAAAATCCCTGGTCCGGATGGATTGCATCCATGCATATTAAAAGAAGTTAGGGAAGAGATGGCAGAGGCACTATTGCACATATATAAAAATTCACTAGAAAAGGGAATAGTGCCAGAGGGCTGGCAGACAGCTAATGTGATTCCTATATTTAAAAAGGGAGATAGAACCAGCCAGGGAACTATAGCTTAATGTCAGTGGTAGGAAAGATAATGGAATTCTTACTCAAAGATGTATTAGAAAAATATCTAGAAACCAAAAATATAATAAAGAATAGTCAGCATGGATTTCAAAAGAAAAGGTCATGCCTGACCAACCTTATTGAATTCTTTGAAGAAGTAACAGAAAGGGTAGACAAGGGTAATGTAGTAGATGTAATAAATTTGGATTTTCAAAAGGGCTTGATATGGTACCACATAGTAGACTCATGATACAGAGGATGTGGAGTCAGGGGACAAGTAGCAGAATGGATAGCAAGCTGGCTGCAAAACAGAAAACAGAGAGTAGGGTTTAAAACTAGTTACTCAGATTGGCAAAAGGTGGGAAGTGTTGTTCCACAAGGATTAGTGCTGGGACCACTGTTGTTCACCATTTACATAAACGATTTGGACTCAGGAATTGAAAGTACAATTTCAAAATTTGCAGTCCACACCAAATTGGGTGGTGGGGGCAGTTGTAGTTAATACCAAGGAGAACTGCGACAAAATAGAGGAAGACATTAATAAACCTGCAGAATGGGCATGCAATTGGCAAATGAATTTCAATATAGATAAGTGTGAGGTATATTTTGGTAGGAATAATAAGGGGGCTTGGATAATAAGAGTCTAAAGGGGGTAGAGGAGCAGAGGATTCTGGGGATACAGATACACAAATCGCTAAAAGCAGTGATGCAGGTTAATAAGGCCATAAAAAAGCACTGGAGTTCATTTCTAGAGGGATAGAATTGAAAAGCAGAGAAGTTATGTTAAACTTGTATAGAACCTTGGTTAGACCACACTTGGATTACTGCGAACAGTTCTGGTCTCTATATTATAAAAAGGATATAGAGGCACTGGAAAGGTGCAAAAAAGATTTACTAGGATGATACCAGAAATGAGAGGTTATACCTATCAGGAAAGATTGAGCAAGCTGGGGCTCTTTTCTCTAGAAAAAAAGACTGAGGAGTGACCTGATAGCGGTCTTTAAGATTATGAATGGGTTTGATAAGGTAGACGTAGAGAAGATGTTTCCATTTGTTGGGAGACCAGAAGTAGGGGCCATAAATATGAGATAGTCACTAATAAATCCAATAGGGAATTCAGAAGAAGCTTCTTTACCCAGAGAGTGGTTAGAAGGTGGAAATCGCTACCACCAGGAGTAGTTGAGGCGATTAGCTTAGATGCATTTAAAGGGAAGCGAGATTAACACATGAGGGAGAAAGGAATAAAAGAATACGCTGATAGGGTTTGATGAAGTAGGGAGGGAGGAGGCTCGTGTGAAGCATAAACACCGATATGGACCTCTTGGGCCGAATGGTCTGTTTCTGTGCTGTACATTCTATGTAAAGCAAAGGCTTTGGGTTAATAGGTGTTTCTCAGCTTGGAGAAGTGTTGGCAGTATAGTCCCTACCAGTTACACCGTCTCCACTTATCCCGGACAAATGGCACTAACCATTTGCCATTATCATAGACATCAATTACAAAGGCGTCGCTTAAACCGTATTAAGCGCGCCGACAATTTCGGGCAGTTCAACCAACTGTTCTCATCTTGTTAAAGTGCGATTACCTGTCATTAAGTCCTTTCAGGCAGTCCTGCCACCTTCAGTCACCCTCTGTGGTTCTCTAGACCTCCTGTGATTGTGATCATTTGAATCCTAAACCAGAGGTGAAACTGACCAGCCGTTCAGCTTTCTAGAGCAGCCCTATTCAGCCCACCATAGAAGCCCCAATCAGCTCTCCATAGTACCCCATTCAGCTCTCCATAGTAGCCCTATTCAGCTCACCATAGAAGCCCCAATCAGCTCACCATAGTACCCCATTCAGCTCTCCATAGTACCCCATTCAGCTCTCCATAGTACCCCATTCAGCTCTCCATAGTACCCCATTCAGCTCTCCATAGTACCCCATTCAGCTCTCCATAGCACCCCATTCAGCTCTCCATAGCAGAAGAAAGAACTTGCATTTATATAACTCCTTTCATGTCCTCAGGATGTTCCAAAGCACTTCATGGTCAATTAATTACTTTTTGAAGTGTAGTCACTGTTGTTTTGTAGGTAAACACAGCAGCCAATTTGTGCACAAGGTCCCACCATTTGAAAATGAGATGAATGACCAGTTAACCTGTTTTGCCAGCGTTGGTTGATGGATAAACATTGGCCAGAAGTAGCTATATTTATGGACCTTTGTAGCATATGAACATACCAATCCTATATGGTAACCTGTATAAAAAACAAGCACTCATCTTATAGAGTGATAATTCAGTATGTTAGAGTACAAGTCATTCTCCTCAAGAAATGTTACTGCAATATTACAGAGAAGTGAGTCACTGGTTGCCTTAATATTCTAATGGATACATGAATGAATTAATACATTTGTGTAGCATCTTATCACATCTCTCAGAAATATCCCAAAGTACTTTCCATACAATGAATTACTTTTTGAAGTTTAGTCACTGTTGCTACTTAAGCAAATGCAACAGCTATTTTACGCACAGCAAGGTCCCACGAACAGCAAAGAGAAGAAAATTTAACAGTTAAAATTGCAAATAATTGCTAAGGACTGTTGTCAATGTATAATATTCGCTAGTATTGTAAGTACTGGCAGGGCCCATGACTGGCAATGTTAGGTAAACCATACGTTTACCTAAAACCCAGTTTATGCATTAAAATTAAATGAATCAGGAGCAATTGAAAGTAAATAATTAACTGGGGTGCCAAAGTGCACTCAGGCAAAATTACTTAATGGATGTGGAGCCTGTCAATATTTTACCACCTCCAGTTTGTAAGATTGTGATTCTGAAGACATTTCACAATAGGTACTGTTGATTGCTTAATTTGAATGTGGACACTGGTTGCATTTTAATGACGCATCATAGTTTTTAAATTAGTTTACCTGTTAAATGATAATAATGACTATTTATCTTTTCGTACTGGGTGTGGGATTGTCAATGCTCCAAAATTAAAACATTACAGTAACCTTTCGAATGTTCCATTATCTTTGCATTTTTAAAAATATGTACATACTTTCTTTCTAATACCTTTCCCTGTCAGTTTGGCTCAATTGTAGCATTCATGCCTCAGAGCCTGAAGGTCACAGGCTTTTATTTTTATTCGTTCATGGGATGTGGGCGTCGCTGGCAAGGCCAGCATTTATTACCCATCCCTAATTGCCCTTGAGAAGGTTTCAGAGGGCAATTAAAAATCAACCACATTGCTGTGGGTCTGGAGTCACATATAGGCCAGACCAGGTAAGGACAGCAGGTTTCCTTCCCTAAAAGGCATTAGTGAACCAGATGGGTTTTTATAACAATCTGGTAGTTTCATAACCACTATTACAGATACTAGTTTTTTATTTAAGTCCATATTTTATTTAATTAATTGAATTTAAATTCCCCAGATGCCGTGGTGAAATTTGAACTCATGACTCCATGCTTATTAGTTCAAACCTCTGACATAACCACTATACTTCTGTCCCTGCTCACATCCCATTGCAGGCTTTGAGTGCATAATCTAGGCTGACACTTCAGTGCAGTATTGCGGGAGCACTGCGTTATCAGAAAGTAAGAAGAAAGAATTTGCCTTTACATAGTGCCTTTCAGGACGTCCCAAAGTGCTTTACAGCCAATGAAGTACTTTTGAAGTGTAGTCACTGTTGTAATGTAGGAAACGCGGCAGCCAATTCGCACACAGCAAGGTCCCACAAATAGCAATGAGATAATGACCAGATAATCTATTTCAGGTGTTGGTTGAGGGATAAATGTTGGCCAGGGCGGAGGTGCTGACTTTTAGATGAGCTGTTTAACCAAGGCTCTGTCTGCCTGTTCAAGAGGATGTAAATGATCCCATGGCGTATTAGACAAGCTGGAACTTCTCCTGCTGCCCTGGCTAACATTCATCCCTGAACCATCACCGCCAAAACAGATTAACTGATCATGTATCTCATTGCCTCAGCTATTACAATCTATATTAATAACTTAGATGAAGGGACCGAGTGTAATGTATTTAAGTTTGCTGACGATACAAAGCTAGGTGGGAAAGTAAGCTGGAAGGAGAACACAAAGGGCTCAATTTTCAAATTAAAAAATAGGTGGGTTGGGGGCGGGGGGCATTGAAAATTGCCACCATTTCAGACCCGCTTCCAACCCGCCACCAACCCGTCCATTTCCCATTTTCACCAGAGCGGGACGAGGGGTGGGCGACCAACCCACTCCCAGGAGGCGGATCGGGCCTTAAAACCTTTCAAGAAGGCTTCAGGCCTCCATTTTTCACTAATTTCTGATTTCAACGCAAGGGGGCCGGGATTCCCGGGCATTCTGTTTTATGCCTCTTGAAAGGAGATGAGAAGGCCTGAGACTAACAAGTAGGTGCCTAGAAAGGCATAGCTTGTGGGCCCAGAGGAGCAGGAGTGCTTCCCCCAGGGGACAAGTCTACCTGCATTGACCCCCCAACAATCGCGGACAAGCCCCCGATTGCGGACCCCCAACCCCGACCTGATCTCGATCCTCCGACCCCGATCACCCCCTCCGACCACCAATCCCCCAACCCTGACTCTGATCCTCCCCCTCTGACCCCCGATCCCCCGACCCCTAACCCCGATCCTCTCCCTCTGCCCCCCGACCCCGATCCTCCCCCCACTCAGATCCCCTGACACCCAACCCTCCGCCTCAACGATTGCGGACCCCCGCGATGACCCCTGATCCCGACACCCCCCCCATGACTGACCCCCGATCCCACCCCCCCATGACTCACGACCCCTGTGCAAACCCATGCCCACCTATGCCCCCCGTGCCCACCCCCCATCCATGCATACAAAGACTTACCTGAAGAAGTCCTCTCCTTGGCTGGTCTCCCGTCCGACTGACACCAGCCTTTCACTCAGCCAATCAGTCAGACGGGAAACCGACAAAAAAATTAAAAGACGACCTTATGTTAAAATTGTAAGGATGCCTGGGAAACCCGTACTAATGGGTTTCCCGAACTCAATTTGACATCCCCACCCCCTTCCCGGCTCCGTTTTAAAATCAACCCCACAGAGTCTGCAAAGAGATATCGACAGATTAAGTGAATGGGCAAGAAGGGGCGGATGAAGTATAATGTGGGGAAATGAGATGTTATTCACTTTGGTAGGAAGAATAGAAAAACAGAATATTTTTTAAAATGGTGAGAAACTATTAAATGTTGGCATTCAGAGGGATGTGGACATGAAAAGAACATTTACATGCAGGTACAGCAAGCAATTAGGAAGGCAAATGGTATGTTGGCCTTTATTGCAAGGGGGTTGGAGTACAAGAGTAAGGAAGTCTTGCTGCACTTGTTCAGGGGTTTGGTGAGACCACACCTGCAGTACTGTGTACAGTTTTGGTCTCCTTACCTAAGGAAGGATATATTTGCCTTAGAGGTGGTGCAACGAAGGTTCACTAGATTGATTCCTGGGATGAGAGGGTTGTCCTACGAGGAGAGATTGTGTAGAAATGGGCCTATACATTCTGGAGTTTAGAAGATTAAGAGGTGATCTAATTGAAACATGTAAGATTCTGAGAGGGCTTGACAGGGTAGATGCTAAGAGGCTGTTTTCCCTAGCTGGAGAGTCTAGAACAAGGGAGCATAGTCTCAGGATAAGAGGTCAGCATTTAGGACTAAGATGAGGAGAAATTTCTTCACTCATAGGGTTGTGAATCTTTGGAATTCTGTGGATGTTCAGTCGTTCACTATTTTCAAAGCTGAGATCGAAAATTTCTTTGGACTCTAAGGGAATCAAGGGATATGGGGATCGGGCAGGAAAGTGGAGTTGAGGTTGAAGATCAGCCATGATCTTATTAAATGGTGGTGCAGGCTTGAGGGGTCATATGGCCTACTCCTGCTCCTATTTCTTTTGTTCTTATTGCTGCTTGTGAAACTTGCCGTGAGCAAATTGGTTGGCCATTTTGTCTACATAATATCAGTGACTACACTTCAGAAGATATTCATTGGTTGTGAAGCAATCTGGGACATCCTGATGATGTGTAAGACACTATATAAATGCAAATTCTTTCTCCTTTCTATTACAAGGCACCACATTATGGTTTTACAATAGACTAAATAAATATTTCTCAATAAATATTCAAGTGTACCTATTAACTAGGTCTCATATGAAGGTTAAGCAATAACCACAATGCTTATGATATTAGATTTTATGTGTATATCTTGATTATATTTGTACAAATTATATTTTTTTTATAACTTTCTAATGCTGGCATTCTGGAGTACAATTGTTGGCATGTAAAAGTCATGGGGGGTGAATTCCCATATTTATGCAGTTCTTCCAGGGTTTCTGCGGCTTTTCAGTTGAAATTACACCGAAAGAGCGGGAGAATTCCTACAGAAATTCGCCCCCATAATTCAGAATTTCCAATTTACATCTGAGACCTAAGGTGATGTACTATGAGCATCTGAATGATTCCATTCCAGTTTACATGTAAACTGTGTTCTCTCTGCACATCAACCTGTAAACACTGACTGGTTATTTCAAAAAGATAAAGTACAATGTAACTTTGTTCATAAATAGTATTCCACCAGATTTCCCTTCCCTTTAAGCATAATTGTATTAACAAAATATTATTTGGTACATCTGTGGAATGTATTTCTGTGAGTATTGAAGTTGAGTCATTCATGGCAATTAAGAGTGAAAACATGATGAGGAAAAATATTAAAGGATACAGAGAAAGACCAGGGAAATGAGGTTAGAGTAGATAGCTCTGATTGTGGCTAGCATTTGCACAAGCATAATGGGCTGAATGGCCTGCTATGCTGAAATTTCTATGATTCTATGAATATAATTGAACTTGCAATTATATAGCACCTTTCATGCCCTTGGGACATCCCAAAGTGCTTCACAATCAATTAAGTAATTGTAACACCCTCTAGTGCTCCAAAAAGGTGAAATAATCAAGCCATTAATGAATTAAAAAGCAATGGCAACAGGATGATTCGACAAGAACAAGGGTCCTTTCGCCTTCATGTAATTGGAGCAAATTTAAGAGGAAACTGGTTAGATATTTGAAAGAGAAAGTAATAGAGAAGTATGAGAGATAAAGTAGTAGATGGTATTTTCAAACATTACAAACAAGCAGAGGGTCCATAATAGCTTCTTCTCGTCTTGTTCATTTCTAAGATCTAACTATACATTACATTACAGATACAACATTTTAAAACTTCACAGGAAACTTCTCAAAACTGGCAGGTGTGAATTTGCAGTAACTAAGGTATCACCTCAATGATGCATAAAATGTTCATAGCTGAATATTCAATTTTCCTTCTTAGAAGATAGAAAATAACGGGGCAGAAATTGCTTGCAAAATAACGGTGAGCTCAACAGCGCTCTCCGTTATTAGTGGCGAGATGGAGGAGCAAGTTCCGGGGTTTGCACAGTGAAACGCGGAAATCCGGAACTTGCTCCTATTGGTTCACCGGTGATATGACAGCTTCGAATTAAAAGGTACATCGCACACTGCAATCAGGAAAATCATTAAAAAAGTGCTAACTTGCTTATATGCCCAGCTGGAAAGTAACTAATTATGCCACAAAACAGGTACGCTTAAAAATACCAGGTCTAAACTAAGTTTTAACAGTGCGGTAAATCTTAATGATTGCCAAACAACTTAAAATTAACTTTTAAAAATGTGGAGTCTCAGTACTTCTTATTTTAATAGTTTTTGGTCATTAAAAAAGATTCTTATTTTAAATTCAATTATTTCTTACCCTCTCTAGTTTTCACTGTCTATAACTGGTTCTACAAAGATTTTAATGTTATACATTTCACTGCCTGGTTTTAACGTTGGAAGCCTGCAGAGTTATGCAGCTGGTCAGAAATGCTGCAATTTGATCGATCGAGGGGAGAGTGTGATCCTTTCGTTTCTCCCAGGGTCCTAGCTTCGCTTGAACTAACGCTGGACTCTTCTCCGAAGTGCCCAAAGAAAAGACCGCGGTAAGTTAGTGGGTTAGTGGGTTAGTATAAATCTATGGAGCGGCGAGCAGTGTTGGTTCGCTGCTCCGAGCAATTTCTGCCCCTTTCACATCCAAACCTCAATGTGAATTTTACTTGGCACAAGGTCCCTGAATATCAACTTTATATGGCTGCTCGTTGCTCACTTTCCATGGAGCTTTGCTGGCCTACCTATATCTCTCTGATGACTGTTCAATCCAAACAAAACCCGCAGGATGCTTGTGTCTGAATGAAGTGGCTTGGTCCCTCTCTTGGATACTTACTGCAGACATAACGTCTATTGTGTAACATAACAAGCTGAGCCATTTTCTATGAGTGAACCTGGTTTTTAACCCAATCTGTCCTGTTACAAAAGAAGCCAATAACATGGCAAATCAGACAATGCTGTTATATTAATGCTCTTGACTAACAAGTCACGTAGTTTTGTTACTCTAGGAATGATGAAGAGGGATGATCAGGACTTTCCCTCCTTTCATCTGTCCCCAAAACACTTGATGGTAGCTTTAATCCTAGTAGCTTCTTTTAAATATTGTTCTTCCAATCTGGCCATTTCTTGCACACACCATCAGTTTTCTTCCTATTAAAAGCCTGTACATTCACTGTGAGAGACATTCAGTTCTGTTCTATGTTTTGGCATCATTTGCAACATCCCTGTCAAAAGTAATTTGGACTAAATCCCTTCACCGTCTCCACTTTCTCTAAAAGCATTTCTAGGCCTCTATCAAAAAAAACTTTAATTCTTTTAATGGAGGACTGTGGATTTGATCAGTTATATAGAGGAAGATTGTAACCCTCTCCATCCGACAGTTAAAAAGGCAGTCAAAATGCCTCAGGTGACTTACCCGTTGATTTCCTGCCTGCTTCACACCGATCCCGATTTTAACCTGCTCTTCTGAGCAGAAGGCAATCTTCTTTAAATATGCAGATAGGGGTTCAATGACATCTGGCCTGAGTGGGGAAGCCTCTGCAGCTTTCCCACCTGACGATAGCAGTGGGGAGGTGATCCTTGACCAGAAGAGGCTATTTAATGTAGGTTTCTTTACTTTCTTTGTGGGGGCAGGAGGAGCAGGAGTGCCTCTCCGGGCTTCACAAGGAAAGTTTAGTCCTCCCCTGTCCCTGGCTTTCCCGTACTCTCCCGCAAGACCCACCTGAAACCCTTACCCCTTGCAATTTACCTTCTTGCCAGCGATACTTTGGTGCCAGCCGGTAGCCTCCTGCTGCCCGAATTTCCACTCCCCCCAGCTGGCCAGCTGCTGCTTTCTGTCCGTTTTGGGCAGGCAGCAGACTGGCAGTGCAGATGAGGCCTAAGAGTTAAAATCATCCGGGCCACACGCTGCTTACGTTTGGCGCTCGCCCCGCACCCGCCCTATAGTATCAGTAGTCATTTATTCAGATAACGCACAGACCAGCCCATCTTATTTCTAGATTTGTCTTCCTATTGCTAGCAAGGATGGAAGTAGGTTGCACAATTTACGGTTCTTCCCCAAAAATTGTCACGCGTCTATATTTAAAAGTGGTGATTAAGAAGCAAACATTAGGGGAAAATTTCTTCTGTACACATTATGTGTAGGAAAATCATAAGTACGTTCTTTATAAATGGGTTTACAATTTCATTACATATAACACACAAAAGAAGTCTTCTAATGAGTTTTAAATCTTGCCTGAGAGTACAGCATTGATGCTGAGTGGATGGGAACTGGTTGGACGTTAAAAAAATCTAATAACATAAAGATTACAACAATGTGCTTCCATTGAGGCCGTAGAGCTTCCTTGTAAAAGGTTCTGTGTGTCAAATTGCCTTTTGCAGTTACAAGAAACCTTTGTTGAAATGGTTTTCTCCTGATGGGGATGCACTTAATAATACACATCATGAATAACAATGTAAATATTGTAAAGGTTACCTGCAGAAGGCTTTCAGTGTGCAATGTTTTTTAGGGTAGATGGGAATCTGGTCAGCATGAGTCAGCTCTATTTTATTTAATTATATGTGTGAAGGCCGTCAAAAAAATTAATCTTGAGCTGGTGTGATTAATATTTCACCATTTTCAATATCCCATACATACAAGTTTCTTCAGCATAGATTTTTGTCATTGTTGAAAATATTCAAAAAGGAAATGCACTTCACACAAGAATAGCCATCAAGCGACAGTTATTATCTCAATGTTTAATTAAATCTTCCCACAAGAGAACCGTCATCAGCTGTTCAGCAGTGCAATTCACAGAAAAGGCTCCGCATCGAAATGAGAACTAAACATTGTACTAAAAAGGGCAATATTAGGCAGCGCTCCAACCACTGCCTGATATGAATCGATAAATCAGCTAGTGCTGCCAAAAATAATTGATCCAAATCAGGGTAACCCTATCTCAAACTGGAATGAAAATTAAATTTTACTTCATTTGCTGTATATTACCTTTGAGATATCCTATCCTGCACCCTATTGATTCTGATATTTAGAAACATTTTTCAGTTATACTTATAGAGGAAACTTGATTAGCTGCACTCCCATTATCTACAGTAATTATCTATCAAATTTTCTGCAGGAGTCAGAACTTCAGGTTAGAAAACCAAATACAGAGAGACAGAGAGAGAGAGAGAAGATTGCAACATTCCATCTCCAAAGACATTGAAACACAGATGAAAGACATGAATCCTCTCTGTCCCCAACTTCTGAAAGCCTTGCGGGTCATTGTATCAAAGGTAGAGACCCTGCGACTCCCCGTTCATAGGACAGTGAACACCCCTAACATCAAAAGCAGGAAAAGTGATGTCAATTCCTGGCAACTGGTGAATTTTGGTCTCCCTGTTACTGCCTGCTTCAGATTTACTTATTCAACGTTGGCATTTAATCTGTTAGGTGCTGCGAGCGCCAGAATGAATCCGAAATGTTGATTCAGCGATTTGGTCATGCTGGTAGGAACACCCCCATCCGCATTAAATAAATGTCCACCCTCTCCCCCTGATTAAAATGTACAGTTTTGGGGGGTGGGGAAGGTCAGTTCTTCAAACCTCCCCCCATCACCCCCACAACATAGAACAAATTTTGGGCCCTAGAGGGAGGGTAGATGAATTTATTTCCATTCTTCCCCCTCCCCTCTCCAAGAGAAGGATTTCCAGGCCTGAGAGGAGTGAAAGTTACCTCACTATAACCCTGCTCCAATGGAGAACAATTTCAGGTCCCAAGGGATTGAAGCTTACCTCATCACAACTTACCCTCCCAATGAGAAGAATCTCAGGCTTGGGAGGAGAAGGGAAGGCTACCTCACCATGAACCCCACCTCCCACTGAGAACAACTTTAGGGCCTGGGGGAAGGGAAGATTACCTTACGTTCCTGATCTAGCCTGTCCCTCCTCACTTTTCCCGACAAGTGGATAGTCACCAGCTCCAGATCAGAAAGACCCAGCATTAAGCAATTGGCTTGTTTTCTCTTTTTTAAAATCAGTTGGCATCTGTTACAAACAACACCTGCAGTGTGATGTGTGCAGATTGATGCCTGCAGATGCTGATGTATAGTTTCAATATATTACTATTGGATCTCCTGTAATGTTGACTGTGGTAAGTCAGAGAATATGGTCGGTCAAGAGATGAATGAGGATCAGTTGGAATGAACATTTGTCGGTTTGAAATTTTCATATTTCTGACTCTTAATATAAGTTGCATTAAATGGATGTAGAACCTGTATCAGTGTTTTTGATTATATAAATTAAATTCGTAATGTTGTAGAGTAGGTTTCATAAAGCACGTTGAATGAGTGCTCCCTAGGATCCATGGAGAGGATGATCAAAGCCATAGTCTAATTTGTGGCCACTTATGTGAAGAATATTTTGCATTTTATATCTCTAAAAGTTACTCAATATCTGTTAAGCACATACTTCATTTATAATCAAAATCTCTCTTCTTCATATGTTTTACCCTATTCCATGGATACATTCAATAATGCAACTGTGAGGATTAGGTTGCTAATCCCTTTAAAGAGTTTTTGGCCAAAGTGCACATGACTATCCTTCTGCACCCTAAAAGTAACTCAGCTCTATCCCCTCCCTCCTCATGTAAAATCCTCAGATTTTATGTTGGTGAGTTATGCTTCTTCTCTTTGAGTTTTAGCTTGCATTGACCACTAATATTTTTTGAAGCAAGCTTCCATTGTGGTTGTCAATTATTCTCAGATGGCTTTCTGAATGATAGACAGTATTAAAAATAAATTCCGTACTGTCCCTTCTGAAAGTTGCCATGCCACCATTATAAAATACAAGGGATTAAGCACTGTTCACTACCACTTCCCATTTAACATTCTCCACAAAGACAATCACTTTATTAATGGATGTCCTGGCAACTTGCATACTTCCTGCTGATCTAGCAACAATGTCACAAATTCTTAATTCTTACTCCTTAATATTATTCATGTGTAGTTCTGGTGTACGGCCAAGGTAATTCATACAGTTCTGTATTTTTAATACTCCAAGCAAGCCAGGCATTCTGCAATACAAATTAGATTTGTATGTAATGAGACAAAATGTGCAGCACTTTCCAGTTGTAGACTCTGCCCCAGCTCATATCTTCAGAAACAAACAATAATGCAGCCATATTATTAAGGAAATGAGCTTGTTGCAAAATACTTAAGTATAATTAATTATTGAAATGCTGCAGGAATGAGATTCATGTTAGATAGGTTTCACAAGTTTAAATCAACAACAGCTTGTGCTTTATAGCATTTTTCATAAAACAAAACATCCCAAAGCTCTTAAGGCAAGGTTCAGGAGACCTGAACAGGAAAAGGGAGGGAATTAGGGGAGGTAGTCAAAAGCATGGTCAAAGAGATAGGTCCTGAGGAGGCAGTTGATGTTGGAGAGAGACGTAGTCGGGCAGAGGGGTTTAGAAAGAAAGTTCCAGAATGCCTTCAGTGATAGCTGAATCATCTGCCACCAATGGTGAGCGTGCGTATAGTAAACAGAGCCAGAAGCACAGAGAGTGGAGCGAGGCTGTGGAGCAATTTTAGTCAAAGTATTTTGAAGTCAACATGCTGAGGAACAGAGCCATTTGAGGTTAGTGGAGATGAAGTTGATAGGCATATGCTTTTTATTGCGGGATGGAATATGAGTAACAGAGTTCTGGGCAAATTAAAGTTCATTGTTAAACCTGTGAAACGCTCATGCAAACCTGGCAGAGAATAAACACAAAGGGTTTGGCTCACTAAAAACTTGGTCTGCTTATGGAAACTTTCATCGAGTTATTTACGTGAGAAAAAGCTGGGGGAAAGCCCAAACTGGAATAATTGAATTCAACAGTGAACTCCAGCTTGGGAAAAGCATTTTCTTCAAGTAGATTTGTCATTGAACACTGCTCAAGAAACCACCACTTTCTGTTGAATAGATGCATTGTAGCATGCTCTTGTCCCCATTTGTAATAGTCAACCATGTGCTGTGTTGATGTAATTGCACACTAGATGCTTTTGCCATTCATATCACATTTACAAGATGATATTTTCCTTTTAACTCATCATTATTGATACAGATAAATGGCTCACACTGAGAATTACAACACACTTTCTTTTCTCTAAGGTTAGAGGTGTAGTGTCATAACTCCAATAATCAAAGTGGGATGAAAGAAAGCATCTATATTGAACCTCAATTGCCACAACTTGAAACAACGCTGAACACTGAAGCTGAATCTCATGTCAATTGTGGTTAAAGCCATATCATCATCAGGAATTTCTTGCTTGCTTGTTGTGGACAAGGATCTACAATTTGAGGGTCTTACTAATTTCTGTCCCAAGCTCTATCTTTTCCCCTTATTAATCAGCTCAAGGTCTTTACCAATTTCAGCCACTGTGAGGTACATGGGGACAGCCAGGGTGACTCATCCTCTCATTTTCTTTTCTTCCCTTCCAAGGGGAAGTGCCTCCCCTTTGCAATGGCACCTCTTTTTGATGTATTACATGAGAACAGGAACTTATTGTGTAGGGAATTAGGGATATGAACCAGTCCATGGAATGGTGTTGTTTTACTGGGTTATCCTAGATCAGATTATGTGAAAGAACTTTTTAGTCGTTATATATACATTGGAACGCTGGGGTGGGACTTTCCAGAATCTAGTTACACAAGCAATTACAAAGCTGTCTGTGACAGGTTTCAATCAGCCATAATTTTACAATAAATTGGTTTCTGGAATTATCACTAGCAGGATCAGTATGTGAAGGTATTGCTGCAATATTCCTTCAGCTGTCCATGCCCTAACCAATGGAATTTCCTCTGTAAAACTCTCCACCTCCATCTTTCCTTCTTTAAGATGCTTAAAACCTACTGCTTTGAGCAAGCTTTTGGTCACCTGTCCTAATGTCTCCTTCTTTGCCTCAATGTCAATTTTTGTCTGATTACACTCCTGTGTAGCACCTTGGGATGCTCTACTGCATTAAAGGCATTAGAAAAATGCAAGTGGTGTTGTACTATTAAAACGAACAAGACCAAACCTGCCTCATGAGAGCTGTCAATCAGCATGTTGAATAGCTGAGGAGGGATATCATTTTGTATATTGTAGGCCCTGGCTCTAGCAATTATATACTGGTAACAATATGAGACCATTGAGATACTTCTTTACTTTTGTGTACTAAACTTTATCAAAAGAAAGAAAAATTGTCAAATGGATCATTCCAGTCAAGGTATGGATTCATATCAGCTATGCTTGTGGAATCAGATGGACATTGAATTACATGAATCATGGTGCATGCCACCAAGACTGCTGTTATCATTCAGGCAGAGAAGGTACCTTTGTAGTACTGTTCTAAATTTTTCAAAAGTCAGAGACCATCTTCAAAAATATGCTGGTAGCAAGAGGTGATCTTGCGTAGCTGGTGCAATTTACTGGAAAGGATGTTTTTTCCACATTCGCTCCTGAAGTGATGAGGATGCAGGAGATGCTGGTTATGGTTGAGTACTTGCTAGAATTGCTATGGCACATCAGAGAACAGCAGTGGTAGATCTGTTATAAGAATTCCAATATATTTTCTCTACCTGTTTGAAAGATCTGCTTGAATCTTGCTTGATTGCCCTCAAGAATCACAGAAGTATTTGAGACTTTTTGGAAATGAACTTAAGTAGGTTTTAGGCATGATGATTGCAAATAAAAATGGTTCAATGAAAATATCTGAGGATTGTAGAATGTGCATGCGTAAATAGCAGAAAAGGAAAGTTTGAGCGCACAAAATTTTAGGAATTATGTTAATTGAAAAGCAGATCTTGCTACTTAAAAGGAAATGAAATTGTTTAAAGAAATAAATTTTAATGATGTGATGATAGCTAAATGTATGCCAGGGAGAAATGATTATTTATGTAGTGAGCAAAGTTTTGAAGGTTGCTAAAAGCCATGGAAGAAGGCAAAAAGAAAGAAGAAATATAATGGGGAAATTATTTAATGGCAAATTTTTGACTAATAGATATAAGGTGTTGAAAGCTCTTGAAAGGGAAAACAGTGTTTGCTAATATGATAATGGATAGGAAAAAGTTGCAAAGAATACGCAGAGCACAGGTTTCCTTGCTAAGAAATATCAAAGGTAGCTGATACAAGGCAAATTAATATTAAGCAGAATTTTTCACAGGGACAGTGTGCTGTTCACATCTTGTATTGTCCTTTATGTTCCCAAAAATTCAGCATCAATTCAGAACCGAAAAACAACCTTACACACAGCAGGATTAGCAACTCACTGCTAGCTTACAAACTCCATCAGGTAGTCTCACTGACTGACCAGTCTGGATCTAACTAATTACCTTATTGTAATATTGATACAACCCTCAATGGTGTTAAGGGTACATCACTACATTTTCATACTCAAATTGATACATCATTACAGGCAGAGGGGTAGGTATTGGATGTAAGGTAAATTATTTGAGTTTTGTGTTTACTGTGAACGAATATGAATTCTAGAGCTTGAAAGGAAGTTATGGTAGTAGTCCATGTCGAGATAAATTATATAAGTGATAGGTAACAAACAATTGGATGTCCCAAAAAGAATTAGAGTTTACAAATAGAAATTCAAAAATAATGATATTTGAGATATTTTTAGTGCTGAGTTTAAAAGTTTAATGCTGAGTTAGATAATTGGTTTTACTGTATGGTTGGATACTGAATAGGGAAAAGGAATTGGCTGATTTATTTATTTTTTAAACAGGATTTCAAGTAGGCATAATCTATTTAATAGGGTTAGACAACTAAATACACAACAGTTAGGAACTAGCCCAGTTAGGAATTTATGCAAAGCAATTGGGAAATAATTAAATATAAGTAGATGGGAAGGGGAAAGTGAAATTATAGAGTACAGAATGATGATGTATAATTATAAGAATGGAGTAAAAATTTATGATGAATAAATTGTAATATTATAAATCAAAAAGTAAAGATCAATAAATCAAAAAGTTACAATTTAAGGGAGGCCAGGCCAAAAACATGGATGATGTCACTAATAAATCCAATAGGGAATTCAGGATAAACTTCTTTAACCAGAGAGCAGTTAGAAGGTGGATCTCATTACCACAAGGAGTAGTTGAGGCGAATAGCATAGATGCATTTAAGGGGAAGGTAGATAAACACATGAAGGAGAAAGGAATAGAAGGATATGCTGATAGGATTAGATGAAGTAGGGAGGGTGGAGGCTCGTGTGGAGAATAAACACCAGCATGAACCTGTTGGGTCGAATGGCCTGTTTCTGTGCTGTACATTCTATGTTATTCCAAGTAATGGTTGCATGAGGTCTTTGCCACAGGCAGGAGCTCCCAGGCTTGAGTGCTGCATGAAGTGGATAACTTCTGAGAATCTGGAAGTGGGTCAGGTTGAAAATACTTGATCAATGGTTCAAGAACAGTTTGAAGTAGTAAAATAAAAGGTTTTTTATCAACAAAGGGACAATATAATACAGTCATTTGCACACTAACCCGCAATGTATTAAACTCTTGCTTGTCTCCATAGTTGGGTAGCCTGCCGACACTCATTGTCTAAACTCACACATGAAGAATTCCCACTTGGGCTAGATACTGAAGGCTGAACGATGCATGAGCAAGAGTCAACACCCTCAGGAAAGAAGGGGAGAAAAATGGACAGAAAACAGAGCCTTAAGTTTTATATCGGACTTTAGAGCATATAGAGAGGTCAGGAAAAAATGGAAAGAGGGAAGGATTGCTTGTTAAAGATTGTTTGTAAGCATCAGAAGACAACGGGAGGAATTTTAACAATGGACGGGAGAGGTGCGGGGGTTAAATTCTTAAAAATCTGAAACCCGACCCCAAACCCACCGCAAATACGCCTACTTCTGGTTCAATCAGGGCGGGTTGAGGGGCAGACGAATAACATGCTCTCGAGAGACGGGTCAGTAGTTTAAACATGTGAATGATGCTGTGTCCCTCAGATTTTAGCAGTCTTTTAGATTTAACGGCTGTGGGCCGGGTTTCAGGGGGCTCGGGAAACCTGGCAGCTGAAGGGAGGTGAGAACGGCTGGATACAGCGGATAAGTGCTTTTTATAGCACTGTTTGTGGGCCAGGAGGAGGAGTACTTCCCCCCAGTTCCTCAAGCTAACCCGCTGCGATTGGCCGACCCCCCCCACCGGCGATCTCCAGATCCTCTCCCTGCGATCTCCAGGCCAACCCGTAAATATTGGGGCCTATGCATTATAGGGAATAAAAATATCTGGCACTGAGATGGAGACGTGAACAAATTCTTGGGATTTAGATATTATTTATAACCTCTGTGAGCTTCCCGCTCATGGTTTATGTTAGAAATGGAACCTGTCAAATACTTTACAGCCTTGTAACAATACTTGAAACAACATTTCTTAGAATTTATCAAGGATTTTGTTTTAAAGCAAGGAAGTTATGTTCAACCTTTATAAAACACTGTTTCTTTTTTTAAAATTCGTTCATGGGATGTGGGCATCGCTGGCAAGGCCAGCATTTATTGCCCATCCCTAATTGCCTTGAGAAGGTGGTGGTGAGCCGCCTTCTTGAACCGCTGCAGTCCGTGTGTTGAAGGTTCTCCCACAGTGCTGTTAGGTAGGCAGTTCCAGGATTTTGACCCAGCGATGATGAAGGAACGGCGATATATTTCCAAGTCAGAATGGTGTTTGACTTGGAGGGGAACGTGCAGGTGGTGTTGTTCCCATGTGCCTGCTGCCCTTTTCTTTGTAGGTGGTAGAGGTCGCGGGTTTGGGAGGTGCTGTCGAAGAAGCCTTGGCGAGTTGCTGCAGTGCATCCTGTGGATGGCACACACTGGACCACAGCCACAAATGGAGCATTGTGTCCAATTCTGGGCATGGCACTTTAGGAAGGATGTGAAGGCCTAAGAGAAGTTGCACAAAAGATTTACTAGAATGGTTCAAGGGATAAGGGACTTCAGTTACATGAATAACTGGAGAAGCTGGGGTTATTCTCCTTAGAGTAGAGAAGATTAAGAGGAGATTTGATAGAAGCGTTCAAAATCATGAAGGGTTTAGATAAAGTAAATAAAGAGAAACTGTTCCCATTGATGGAAGAGTCGAGAACCAGAGGACACAGACTTAAGGTGATTGGCAAAAAAAAACAAAGGTGACATAAGGTAAACTTTTTTACGTAGTAAGTAGTTATGATCTGGAATACGCTGCCTGAAAGAATGATGGCAGCAGATTCAATTGTGGCTTTCAAAAAGGAATTGGATAAATACTTGAAGGGAAAAATTTTGCAAGGCTACGGGGAAATGGGATTAACTGAATTGCTCTTACAAAGATCTGGCACGGGCTCAATGGGCTGAATGGCCTCCTTCTGTGCTGAAGTCATTCTTTGATTCTAATCTATTTAAACAGTAAAAAAAAATTGAAAGAAATGCAACCCACGGGTAATACTATCCACAATTACTCAGAGAGTAAGTGAAGGAAGCCTGTGGTACAAATTTAATTTGAGGACTGAAAGAACACAAGACCATAAGATAAAAACATAAGAAATAGGAGCAGGAGTAGGCTAGATAGCCCCTCAAGACTGCTCCGCCATTCAATAAGATCACGGCTGATCTTCGACCTCAACTCCACTTTCCCGCCCTATCCCCATATTCCTTGATTCCCCTAGAGTCCAAAAATCTATCTATCTCAGCCTTGAATATACTCAGCGACTCAGTCCTTTTTAGCTTTCAAAATAGGCATTGCCATCCATTCAAAAAACATCCACAAACCTGATTGCCAAGATATTTCTGATGATGAATATTATAAAATAAGAGAGCTGTAGGGGGCATGCAGAATATCCACTCACAGCCATCCCACCCACCCCCCAGAAGTCTAATCCAAATGATGCAGAGCCAGGATCCAGCCCATATTCTGGCCCTCTCCAGCCCCAGGTATTTCAGGACCAATGGTTTGGCTGGGAGCTAAAGAAAATATTTTTAAGTTTTGTCCTTGCCCCAGAAGGGCTTCAGGGCACCTCAGGGTGGGGCAGGAGATGTTGAAGTACCCTTGCAGACACAATGGGCCCGATTTTAGCAGGGGTGCGGGTTCTCGGTGGGTGGGCAAGCGGGCGCGTGGGTAACGTGCCCGGTGAAATTAGTGGGTTTCCCGCGCGATCGCAGCAGGCAACGCACTAATTGGAGCCACTTACCTGCTCCTCCGGGTTCCCCGCTGCTGATCTGCGCGTCGGGCGGGCTGCGCATGCGCAGTAAGATCTGTCAGCTGGAGGCGCTCTATTTAAAGGGGCAGTCCTCCACTGACATGCTGCAACAAATAGAAAAAATTACAGCATGGAGCAGCCCAGGGGGAAGGCTGCTCCCAGTTTAATGACGCCTCACCCCAGGTATCAATACATGGGGTGAGGAGGAGGGGGAGGACAGAGATCTTCCACCTGCCGGGCGGGAGGAAGCGGCCCGCCTCCGCCACCAGGAAGGCCTGGCTCGAAGTGGCAGAGGGGGTCACCTGCGCCACCAACATATCGCCCACCTGCACACAGTGCAGGAGGCGGTCCAATGACCTCAGTAGGTCAGCCGCAGTGAGTACACGTAGTCTTTCCCCTACACTCTGTCTGCCACATCACTGCCCCCACCCCACATCTCCTTCGGCGCTGCCAACACTACTCTGTCACATCACCCCTCATACCAACTCAAACCCCATCCTCATCTTACCTGCACCCACTCACCTCGCCAGTACTCATCCCGCCACTACCACGCAACCCAATCCTCATACAATCTCATGGCTCTATCCCATACTCACCCTCTCGTGCATCTCTCTCACGGCCAGCCTCACTCAACCTGCCACTACCTGTGCTGCAGCCACAGGGCATGCATCACATATGTGCAGTAGGCAGCGTAAGGCAAACGTGTCGTGAGCATGAAGGGGAAGCACAAGGGTTTGAGGGTTTGTCATGGTTCTTACTTCTATTGAATTAAAGAACAACTCACATCACACATTATATTGGCTCCACTACTGCCATGTCTTCGCGAATCCTGTCCGGTTTGTGCAATAATGTCCGCTCCTGGGTATCCCTATGAGGACCCACCACTGATGCCACCCAGTGTGTCACTGCAGAGTGGGTGTAGGTGTATTTGCAGGGCTCTTCTGCGCAGACGACTGAGAGACATCGGCGATGTCCCCGGTTGCACCCTGGAAGGCTGTGGAGGAGAAGTTCGGGAGGGCAGTGGTGACTTTGACAGCGACAGGTAGGAAGATGGTGCATGGGCCAGCCAGGAGCAGCTTGGCATGAAAGAGGCTGCAGATGTCCACGGCTACATGTCGAGTGACTCTGAGCCTCCGTGTGCACTGCTGCTCAGAGAGGTCCAGGAGGCTGAGCCTCGGCCTGTGGAACCTGTGGCGAGGGTAGTGCCCTCTGCGACGCATCTCTCTCTGCGGTAGCCCTCCCTCCTGCTGTACAGGTGGATGTGTCACAGCACTCTGTTGTGGAGCTCCACATGTCAGACGTGGACGGCGTGGGTGGCGAGGCTGGTGAGGCTGGTGATGCTGTTCGCCCTCCGAGGAGGTCATGACTGCAGCTACGGCGGCCCCCATCCACAAGATGTACATCTGAGGGGTCCGCAAGGTAGGTACATGTCTCTGGACCCCGGGGTAAGTGTGTAGGTTGGTGACTTTGACCGTCAGGAGGAGGGTGGTGGAAGCCAAACTTTGTCCCAAGTGACAGAGTGGCCTCCTGCAATGGGTGAGGGTCTCCCCCCACCCCTGTCAAATGGACCTTTGCAGCTGCCACAGGCTGACAGCTGCAACACGTCCATTCGATCTGGGAGTGTTTCCCCCAGTGTGGGAAAGAGTCCCATGTTGATCCAAAATCACACACAGTCCCTTAATCAGGTCAGTTAATGACCTGAAATAGCTACATAAATACTCTCAAGTGACATCCCGCTGGCTTTAATTGCCTGCGGGACTCCCACCAGCGGGGGCTGCGCGCGCACGCCGGCGCGTCAGCGGGGAACCCGGAAGTGGGCGGGATCGAGGCGGGATACGGTCGGGATCCTGGAATTCACGATTTTCGAGGCTCCCCCGCCGAGAACGCACCCGATAGCCGGTGCTAAAATCGGGCCCAATGCATCCACCTTGGCCATACAAATGACCCAGCCCTTGTAATTTGGGAATTTGGGACCGAGTCTGACTTCAGGCAAGGACAGAAAAACTTGCACTGGTGAAGTGAGCCCTCAGGAATTTTAGGGGCCATTTCATTTCAAGAGAAAAATTAACTCTTTTAAACACTGACCATAGTTTTCTGTATTGTAAATTATTACTTGTGCTGCATTGTATTTGATTATATCTTTGCTTCTGTAAACCACCTAATTGCAAATTAGCTTGCACAAAGTGAGTATAGCATTTTATATTTTCTGGCCTCTGTGTTGACAGACAAATCCTGCTTAAGGTGCATTGCGCAGTTGGTCATTGTTGACTGTAGCCCATACTATTTCAGCAAGGCGGAGAGTACAAGACGCAGGTTTCAGATTACAAGGGACACAGTCCACTTACTGAAACTGTTGTCAGGCAGTTTGCACAAGAAAATGAAAAAATGGAAAAAGCCTGACCCATGACAGACATGATATACCAATACAGCCTGAAGCAAGTGTCTTACTTTTGATTTGAAAGGTGTGATCAGGAAACTGGCAGTAGTATAAGTGATAGACGACACGTTGGATATTCCCAATTTGGTCGTGGAATGGTTTTAGCTGTCAAGATACTTTGACAGGCAGTGCAGCCTTTTCAGAACTGCTTTGCAGTTCTCTACATTTCTTTTAGTTGTGCTTTATAATGGTATGATTTAGAAGTCTACGAGAAAGCAATTGTATGAATCCCATTTAACTGTAAATATGTGGAAGGTGAAAAGGACAAATACTCATAGGATTTAAACAAGAAAAGAGCATTGTAGTGTTCTTCCGTGGATGACTCCTCATTAAATAAATAGATCAGTGATTTGACTTTTTAAATTGAAATCATATTGCATGACAGAGTTGTATTGTTGTGGCAAGGTTTCCTCCTTTGCACTGCCAGGTTCCCTCTTGAATCCTGCCATTAGCCCACCATGCACACTTAATGAGCCCTACCTAGGAGAGTAGTTCAGGGCTGGGGCAGATATGGAGGGGCATGCGGAAGTCCAGCCCTGTTGGAACTGTGTCAAGAAGAGGCGATGTCCTCCTCCATATGTGAGAAGCATACAGAAAGAGAGGGAGGCAAACTGAAGAGAGAGGAGCCAGACGGATGGAGAGCTTTACAGAAAGAGGGAAAGAGAGTAAAAAAGAGTTGGAGACCAAGCTAGAAAGACAACAATAAGAGAAGATATGTGAATGGCATATAGAGATAGAAACAGATGCTGGTGATACACACGTAAATGGGGTTTATGCAGATATTCTGCCAATGGCTGATTGGGAGAATCCCCGAGGAAATTCCTAGCGAGAGAAAGAGAGAAAGGCAGAAAGGATGGGAAAGAAGCAGAGATACAGTTACAAGAATAGGGAGACCAAATTGTTTTTAAACTTTGCCCAGGAGATCAACCAGATAAATGATTTCTAACATATACAGAATTCAGGATACCCTTGTACCTTGGGTTTTACCATACATATGTAAAATTCTGACCGAGCAATGCCGGTTGAGATTATTCAGTGGTTAGCCCACTAAAACACTATCCTTTTTCACTCTGACTGCATGGATTTGGTGCAATGGAATTACAAGAACCCAATTCAAATAACAGCAGTTATGACATATTGCATGTGTTTCCCTGCAGGGACGTGCTTCACATATAGCTATGGAGCCAGTTGTGACCTAAATAGCACAATCTCATTCACCCCTTCATGCTGATCTTCCAGCAGTTGGTTTCCAGTCAGTTTATATCTGAAGCATTATTGTCCACTACTCTAATTGCAGCAATAGTGGGGAGTACCACATTCACTCATCTTTTCAGCTGTGTTGTTTGCTAACGCTGGTCACCATTTTCAACTCCTCCTCCCTATCCCCATCCTAAGTTGCTGCTCTTTAAGGCAGTCCTTCATTTTTTAATATAACATTTTTTTAAAAATTCCCAATTTCCACCTATTGCCAATATAATTTTTATACCAAACGTATATGCACATTTTTACTTTGTAAGATATCTATTCGTCAGATGCAATTATTTACAGCTCTGTCTAAAAAGGCAATACTTTAAAAGTCTCCACAAATTAATTTACAAAGATTTTAACGTGCACCTTTATGGATATTTCATTGGGGTTAATCATAGAAACATAGGAAAGGTAGGCCATTCAGACCACTGGAGCCTGCTCCACTATTCTCTTAGATCATGGCTGATCTGTACCTCATTTCCATCTACCCGTCTTTGGTCCATATCCTTTGATAATCTTACCTAACAAAAATCTATTGATCTCAGCCTTGAAAATTTCAGTTGACCTGGCATCCACAACCTTTTGGAGGGGCGAGTTCCAGATTTCCACTATTCTTTGTGTGAAAAAGTGTTTCTTCTTTTCACTGCTAAATGGCCTAACTCTAATTTTAAGATCATGCCCTCTTGTTCTAGATTCCCCCAACCAGAGGAAATAATTTCTCTGTATCTACCCTATCGAATCACTTGATCATTTTAACTACCTTGATTAGATCACCCCTCAACCTTCTAAACTCAAGGGAATACAAGCCAAGTTTATGCAACCTGTCCTCATAATTTAACCCATTAAGGCCTAGTATAATTCTTGTGAATCTGTACTGTACCCCATCCAAGGCTAATATATCTTTCCTGAGGTTCAGTGCTGAAATCTGAATGCTGTACACCAGATGGGGTCTGACCAAGGCTCTATAAAACTGAAGCATCACTTCTTCACTTTTGAATTCCAATCCCCTTGAGATAAACTACATAATTTAGGCTGGAAACATTGTTAGTGACATATTTTGACAGAAAAATTGAAAGTGACTTTAACAGGAATGGATTGCAGAAATCTACAATTTCCACTTCCTATTAGTGTAGTAATTGGGATGAGGATTAGATGTAAGTTTTAATCCTTATTAATTGTCATGTACTGTTTTATATCAGGACACAGATGCTTTAGTTGAAATAAATGCTGTTTTATATCAGGTGCTTCAGTTGAGATATATATTGTCTTTTAAAAAAATTTTCATCTTCCAATTTTGTTTTATTTCTCATACCTCACAGCAGTCTCTTACTGAGATGCCGTCTTCTAATTACAACTGCTATAATTGCAGCTTTGAGATTCTCTTCTCATTTTTTCCCTTCCTTCCTGTACTGCCTTTGATCCGCACAACAACTTGATGACACCGCTGAGATCAAAAACTCCACTTGTGGGATTATAGTATTGTTTGAAATTATATTTTCCTTATATCAGGTCCCTGCTGCTGCTATTCACTGTCACACTTTCTAATCTCAGATGAAAGGGAGGGTAATCCATGCATTTCTCCAGGAACCTTCTCAGTGCCCCTCTAAAAATCAATCAATATTAGGCCCATTGCTGCTAAGCAAATCTGGTTCAACCAATTCCACCAAGCATTCTGCTGTAATGAAGCTCTTCTAGTTTAGAACTGGGAACATTCACTTAATTAGGATAGCAATATTCAAATAAATAAGTGGTAATTAAAAACTTGAAGTCCAATACTCTACTGTGAGAGCTACTCCTCTGTTCTCTTTAGCAAGGTTGACATTTACAGGGGTTCTAATTTTACATAGATCTAAATAGTTTAAAAATGGATGTTGACATTGTGGCCCATTAGTATAGTCCATTAATGCAACAAGATTATACCATAGAGTTGTGGGATACAAGCTTACATCAAACTCTAAGAGGTTCTCTTGATCTTGACCTACTCTTAAGGAGAAGGAACAAAGAGGAGGCAAGGAAGGAAAATGAGATAGTAAGTCTCTCCAACTCACTGCCTTGTATATGTACTAAAAGTAGAAAAGTTACCAGGCCCAGATGGTATGTATCCCAGAGTTTTGCAATAGATTGGGGAGAAGAGAGTGGAGACACTAACTGTAATTTTCCAAACATCTTTGGAAATGAGAATTATGCCAAAAAACTGGAGGATGGTAATTGTTCAAGCAAGGGGAGAAGGGTAAGCGAGGAAATTATAAGCCAGTTCATCTTACCTTGGGTTTCTAAACCCAGAAATTGCGAGGCTGTGCTGGTGGTGTAGGGTATTACATGGGAAAGCACAGGTTAGGGTGTGCACCATGTGCTGTATTTTGTGGTGAAGAAACTAACTGGCTATCAGAAGGCTGTGCTGCTGGCCAATAGAATCTTCATTACAGCCTCAAAAATGATGTGCCAAAAGTTATGTTCTTCTGGTGAGCTCCAACCCCAACACTCACCTTGCCCATATAAAATGGACACATGACTGATCGATGGGTTGGATTCTTAAAGTGAGGTTTGTGTTGGGAAATGCTAACACTAAACTTAAAATGATGTTTAGTTGCAATTTGCTCCTTGCATTTGTTCCTTTTATTTGGAGGGTGCCATTTTTTCATCTTAAGGTTTTTTCTCATGAGATTTTCCACAAATGTTGTTACTTGCTGCAAAATGCTGAAGATGGGAATTCCATTGGCGTTCCAATAGCACTGCATGATTTAGATGAGGGAGACAAGTTCATCAGGAGCATCAAATGCAAGAGCGAAGACAGCCAAGGCATTGGGCCTGTGGGGCACCGATCCCAGCACTCATGCCAAGATAGTGCCTGCTGGTGACTTCTGCCGCAAACTCCGCTGGGGTCAGGGATGGTCACCCAATTTAAATGTCCTTAACATGTGCCTTTGTAAAGTGGCCAATATATCTTCAGGGGTCCTTGGCCTGGACCTGCAGAAGTGGGCCCTCCAACTGCCATTTGGCAGGTTCGTATGCCTCTTCTCACTGAGCATAATGGCCACCGATTTTTCCTCGACCTGCTCCTAGGCCAGGGAAGTAGGAATAGCCACCGTAGGGAGTCCCCAGCCCCAGCCCCCGCCCTGTCAGTATCAGTGACCGTACTTGGGCAATCAGAGGGTCTGCCCCAAACAAAGGCCATAGAAATCTTAGGAATTGATATATTTGAGTCTTGGCTTAGTTTACAGCCCTGCTGCCAAACTCCTCTTCAGAGGTACGGCAGGAAAGCGCCAGGAGGGATGAGAATTTTTGGCTCCATATGTGCATAGACATCATTACGCCAGGATCTGGATTTATAGAGCTAGATGCTTCTTCCGCATGTTCCCCCCATTGTCTCTATAGTTACTTTAGTGAGCATGTCTGGCGGGATCCCGGACTTCCCTGGAAATCCTGCCCATTATGCCTCTTGTACAGCTTGTGATAATTATACATAGAATTACATAGAATGTACAGCACAGAATCAGGCCATTCGGCTCAGCAGGTCCATGTTCTACACAAGCCTCCTCCCTCCCTACTTCATCTAACCCTATCAGCATATTCTTCTATTCCTTGTTCCGTCATGTGTTTATCTAGCTTCCCCTTAAATGCATCAATGCTAGTCCCCTCAACTACTCCTTCTGATAGCAAGTTCCACATTCTAACCACTCTCTGGGTAAAGACGTTTCTCCTAAATTCCCTATTGGATTTATTAGTGACTATCTTATATCTACGGCCCCTAGTTGTGGTCTCCCCTGCAAGTGAAACATCTTCTCTATTTCTACTCTATCAAACCCCTTCATAGTCTTAAAGACCTTTTTCAGGTCACCCCTTTCAGTCTTCTCTTTTCTAGAGATAAGAGCCTCACCCTGCTCAATCTTTCCTAATAGGTATAACCTTTCAGTTCTGGTATTATCCTTATAAATCTTTTTTGTACCTTCTCCAGTGCCTGTATATCCTTTTTATAATATGGAGACCAGAACTGTTCACAGTACTCCAAGTGTGGTCTAACCAAGGATCTATATAAGTTTAACATAACTTCTCTGCTTTTCAATTCTATCCTTCTAGAAATGAACCCCGGTGCTCAGTTTGCTTTTTTTATGGCCTTATTAACCTGCGTCGCTACTTTTAGTGATTTGTGTATCTGTACTCCCAGATCCCTCTGCTCCACTACCTCATTTAGACTCTTATTATCCAAGCAGTATGTGACCTCCTTATTCTTCCTACCAAAATGTAATACCTCACATTTATCCATATTGAAATTCATTTGACAATTACATATCCATTCTGCAAGTTTATTAACGTCCTCCTGTATTTTGTCGTAGTCCTCCTTGGTATTAACTATACCCCCCGATTTGGTGTCGTTTGCAAATTTTGAAATTGTACTTCCGATTCCCTAATCCAAATCATTTATGTAAATGGTGAACAACAGTGGTCCCAGCACGATCCTTGTGGAACAACACTTCCCACCTTTTGCCAGTCTGAGTAACTACCTTTAACCCCTACTCTCTGTTTTCTGTTTTGTAGCCAGCTTGCAATCCATTCTGCTACTTGTCCCCTGGCTCCATATGCTCTGACTTTAGTAATAAGTCTACTATGGGGTACCTTATCAAAGGCCCTTTGAAAATCCAAATATATTACATCTACTGCATAACCCTTGTCTACCCTTTCTGTTACTGCTTTAAAGAATTCAATAACGTTGGTCAAGCATGACCTTCCCTTTTTTTTATTTATTTGTTCATGGGATGTGGGCGTCGCTGGTGAGGCCGGCATTTATTGCCCATCCCTAATTGCCCTTGAGAAGGTGGTGGTGAGCCGCCTTCTTGAACCGCTGCAGTCCGTGTGGTGATGGTTCTCCCACAGTGCTGTTAGGAAGGGAGTTCCAGGATTTTGACCCAGCGACGATGAAGGAACGGCGATAGATTTCCAAGTCGGGATGGCGTGTGACTTGGAGGGGAACGTGCAGGTGGTGTTGTTCCCATGTGCCTGCTGCTCTTGTCCTTCTAGGTGGT
Organism: Heptranchias perlo; assembly: GCF_035084215.1. NCBI lineage: Eukaryota > Metazoa > Chordata > Chondrichthyes > Hexanchiformes > Hexanchidae > Heptranchias > Heptranchias perlo. Next base: position 26,152,130 of record NC_090353.1, read on the forward strand.
AGAGGTCGCGGGTTTGGGAGGTGCTGTCAAAGAAGCCTTGGCGAGTTGCTGCAGTGCATCCTGTGGATGGTACACACTGCAGCCACTGTGCGCTGGTGGTGAAGGGAGTGAATGTTTAGGGTGGTGGATGGGGTGCCAATCAAGCGGGCTGCTTTATCTTGGATGGTGTCGAGCTTCTTGAGTGTTGTTGAAGCTGCACTCATCCAAGCAAGTGGAGAGTATTCCATCACACTCCTGACTTGTGCCTTGTTGATGGTGGAAAGGCTTTGGGGAGTCAGGAAGTGAGTCACTCGCCGCAGAATACCCAGCCTCTGACCTGCTCTCATAGCCACAGTATTTATATGGCTGGTCCAGTTAAGTTTCTGGTCAATGGTGACCCCCCAGGATGTTGATGGTGGGGGATTCGGTGATGGAAATGCTGTTGAATGTCAAGGGAAGGTGGTTAGACTCTCTCTTGTTGGAGATGGTCATTGCCTGGCACTTATCTGGTGCGAATGTTACTTGCCACTTATGAGTCCAAGCCTGGATGTTGTCCAGGTCTTGCTGCATGCGGGCTCGGACTGCTTCATTATTTGAGGGGTTGCGAATGGAACTGAACACTGTGCAATCATCAGCGAACATCCCCATTTCTGACCTTATGATGGAGGGAAGGTCATTGATGAAGCAGCTGAAGATGTTTGGGCCTATGACAGTGCCCTGTGGAACTCCTGCAGCAATGTCCTGGGGCTGATATGATTGGCCTCCAACAACCACTACCACCTTCCTTTGTGCTAGGTATGACTCCAGCCACTGGAGAGTTTTCCCCCTGATTCCCATTGACTTCAATTTGACTAGGGCTCCTTGGTGCCACACTCAGTCAAATGCTGCCTTGATGTCAAGGGCAGTCACTCTCACCTCACCTCTGGAATTCAGCTCTTTTGTCCATGTTTGGACCAAGGCTGTAATGAGGTCTGGAGCAGAGTGGTCCTGGCGGAACCCAAACTGAGCATCGGTGAGCAGGTTATTGGTAAGTGCCGCTTGATAGCACTGTCGACGACACCTTCCATCACTTTGCTGATGATTGAGAGTAGACTGATGGGGCGATAATTGGCCGGATTGGATTTGTCCTGCTTTTTGTGGACAGGACATACCTGGACAATTTTCCACATTGTCGGGTAGATGCCAGTGTTGTATCCGTACTGGAACAGCTTGGCTAGAGGCGCAGCTAGTTCTGGAGCACAAGTCTTCAGCACTACAGCTGGGATGTTGTCGGGGCCCATAGCCTTTGCTGTTTCCAGTGCACTCAGCCGTTTCTTGATATCACGTGGAGTGAATAGAATTGGCTGAAGACTGGCTTCTGTGATGGTGGGGATATCGGGAGGAGGCCGAGATGGATCATCCACTCGGCACTTCTGGCTGAAGATGGTTGCAAACGCTTCAGCCTTGTCTTTTGCACTCACGTGCTGGACTCCGCCATCGTTAAGGATGGGGATGTTTACAGCGCCTCCTCCTCCCGTTAGTTGTTTAATCGTCCACCACCATTCACGACTGGATGTGGCAGGACTGCAGAGCTTTGATCTGATCCGTTGGTTGTGGAATTGCTTAGCTCTGTCTATAGCATGCTGCTTCCGCTGTTTAGCATGCATGTAGTCCTGAGTTGTAGCTTCACCAGGTTGGTACTTCATTTTTAGGTATGCCTGGTGCTGCTCCTGGCATGCTCTTCTACACTCCTCATTGAACCAGGGTTGATCCCCTGGCTTGTTGGTAATGGTAGAGTGAGGAATATGCCGGGCCATGAGGTTACAAATTGTGGTGGAATACAATTCTGCTGCTGCTGATGGACCACAGTACCTCATGCATGCCCAGTTTTGAGCTGCTAGATCTGTTCTGAATCTATCCCATTTAGCACGGTGGTAGTGCCACACAACGTGTTGGATGGTGTCCTCAGTGCAAAGACGGGACTTCGTCTCCACGAGGACTGTGCGGTGGTCACTCCTACCAATACTGTCATGGACAGATCCATTTGCGACAGGTAGATTGGTGAAGACGATGCCAAGTAAGTTTTTCCCTCGTGTTGGTTCACTCACCACCTGCTGCAGGCCCAGTCTGGCAGCTATGTCCTTCAGGACTCGGCCAGCTTGGTCAGTAGTGGTGCTACCAAGTCACTCTTGGTGATGGACATTGAAGTCCCCCACCCAGAGTACATTCTGTGCCCTTGCTACCCTCAATGCTTCCTCCAAGTGGTGTTCAGCATGGAGGAGGACTGATTCATCAGCTGAGGGAGGACGGTAGGTGGTAATCAGTAGGTTTCCTTGCCCATGTTTGACCTGATGCCATGAGATTTCATGGGGTCCAGAGTCAATGTTGAGGACTCCCAGGGCCACTCCCTCCTGACTGTATATCACTGTACCGCCACCTCTGGTGGGTCTGGATGGTGAAAGAAGAGTCCGGGATGTTGGCTGAAAGGTATGATTCTGTGAGTATGGCTATGTCAGGCTGTTGCTTGAAATCCATGTTGACTATTCTTTATTATTTTTTTCAGTTTCTAGATGTTTTTCTATTACATCTTTGAGTAAGGAATCCATTATCTTTTCTACAACTGATGTTAAGCTAATTGGTCTATAGTTCCCTGGACTGGTTCTATCTCCCTTTTTAAATATAGGAATCACATTAGCTGTCCGCCAGTCCTCTGGTACTATTCCCTTTTCTATTGAAATATATATATATATATATATATCCCTAACTTCTTTTAATATGCGCAGATACAATCCATCCGGATCAAGGATTCAATCCTCTCTAAGTTTGATTAGTTTATTACATAAGAACATAAGAAATAGGAGCAGGCCTATAATGTGGGGAAATGTGAAATTATTCACTTGGTAGGAAGAATAGAAAAACAGAATATTTTTTAAATAGTGAGAAACTACTAAATGTTGGTGTTCAGAGAGACTTGGGTGTCCTCGTATAAGAAATTGTAAACAATTTTACAACACCAAGTTATAGTCCAGCAATTTTATTTTAAATTCACAAGCTTTCGGAGGCTTCCTCCTTCCCATTCTACTCAACCTCTCTTCAAAGGACAACCCTCTCATCCCAGGAATTAATCTAGTGAACCTTTGTTGCACTGCCTCTAAGGCAAATACATTCTTCCTTAGATAAGGAGTCCAAAACTGTATGCAGTACTCCAGGTGAGGTCACACCAAACCCCTGTACATTGGTAGTAAGATTTCACTACTCTTGTCGTCCAACCCCCTTGCAATAAAGGCCAACATATCATTTGCTTTCCTAATTGCCTGCTGTACCTGCATACTAACTTTGTGTTTCTTATATGAGGACACCCAAGTCTCTCTGAACACCAACATTTCGTAGTTTCTCACCATTTAAAAAATATTCTGTTTTTCTATTCTTCCTACCAAGTGAATAATTTCACATTTCCCCACATTATACTCCATCTGCCACCTCCTTGCCCACTTACTTAACCTGTCTATATCCCTTTGCCGACTCTGTGTCCTCCTCACAGCTTACTTTTCCACCTAGCTTTGTATTGTCAGCAAACTTAGATACATTACGCTCGGTCCCTTCAAGTAAGTCATTAATATAGATTGTAAATAGTTGAGGCCCAAGCACCGATGCTTGCGGCACTCCACTTGTTACAGCCTGCCAACCTGAGAATCACCTGTTTATCCTTACTCTCTGTTTTCTGTCCTTTAACCAATCCTCTATCCATGCTAATATATTACCCCCTACCCCATGAGCCCTTACCTTTTGCAACAACCTTTTATGTAGCACCTTATTGAATGCCTTTTGAAAATCCAAATATACAACATCCACTGGTTCTCCTTTATCTACCCTGCTAGTTACATCCTCAAGAAACTCTAATAAATTTGTCAAACATGATTTCACTTTCATAAAACCATGTTGACTCTGCCTAATCATATTATGATTTTCTAAGTGCCCTGTTACCACTTCCTTAATAATGGATTCCAGCATTTTTCCGACAACCAATGTCTGGCTAACTGGCCTGTAGTTCACTGTTTTCTCTCTCCCTCCCTTCTTGAATAGTGGGGTAACATTTGCCTCCTTCCAATCCACTGGGACATTTCCAGAATCTAGAGAATTTTGTAAGATCATAACCAATGCATCCACTGTTCAGAACCCTCGGATGTAGGCCATTAGGTCCAAGGGATTTGTTGGCTTTTAGTCCCATTAGTTTGTCCAGTACTTTTTACTCTAGTGATATTAATTGTTTTAAGTTCCTCACTCTCATTTACCCCTTGGTTCCCCACTATTTTTGTGTCTTCTACTGTGAAGTCAGAATCAAAATATTTGTTTAACGTATCTGCCATTTCCTGATACCCCATTATAATTTCTCCTGCCTCAGCCTCTAAGGGACCAACGTTTACTTTTGCTACTCTCTTTTTTACATTCTGGTAGAAGCATTTTTATATTTCTTGCTAGTTTACTTTCATATTCTTCTTTCTCCCTTTTTATCAATTTTTTGGTCGTCCTGTTTGTTTCTAAAACTCTCCCAATCCCGAGGCTTATTTCTCTTCTTGGCAACATTATAGGCTTTTCCTATCAATTTAACGCTCTCCTTAACTTCTTTAGTTAGCCACAGGTGGATCACTTTACCCGTGGAGTTTTTATTTCTCAATGGAATGTGTATTTGTTGAGAATATTGAAATATTTCTTTAAATGTTTGCCATTGCTTTTCAACTGTCAAACCCTTTAATTTAATTTCCCAATCTACCTTTGATAACCCATGTAATTGGCTTTATTTAAGTTTGAGACTCTAGTTTCTGACTTAAGTGTGTTACTTTCAAACTCAATGTGAAATTCTATCATATCATGATCGATCTTCTCCAGAGGTTCTTTTACTGTGAGATTACTAATTAACCCTATCTCATTACACAATACAAGATCGAAAATAGCCTGTTCCCTGGTTGGTTCCATGATGTATTGCTCTAGGAAACTGTCTCGAATACATTCCATTAACTCGTCTTCCAAATAACCTTTGCCAATTTGATTTACCCAGTCTATATGTAGATTAAAGTCCCTGCATTAACTTTGTTACAAGCTCCTATTATTTCATGATTAATACTCTGTGCAATGGTATGGCTACTATTAGGGGGCCTATAAACGACTCCCACCAATATTTTCTGTCCCTTGTTATTTCTTATTTCCACCCATACTGATTCTACTTCCTGATCCTCCGAGCCCAAATTCTTTCTCACTACTGCCCTTATGTCATCCTTTGTTATTAGGGCTACTCCCCCTCCTTTTTCCATCTGCCTGTCTCTTCTAAATGTCATGTACCCTGGAGTATTTAGTTCCCAACCTTGGTCATTTTGCAATCATGTCTCTGTGTTAAAAATGTATTAATTATCTCCCCCTTCTATCTTAAATGTCTTTATATCTTTTTTGATCTCTTCTTCTAATGTCATGTCCACCATGATAAGTACTGAGGCAAAGTAATTATTTAATATTTCTGCCATTTCGCTGTCATTATGTGTATCCCTTAGTGGCCCTATCCCTATACTAATTTTTCTTTTGTTATTTATGTGTCTGTAGAATACTTTACTATTTCTTTTTATATTTATTGATAATTTAATTTTGTAGTTTCTCTTTGCCTTCCTAATTTTTAAAAAATTTCTTTCCTAACCTTTTTGTATTTCCTTTTGTCATCCTTACCTTTGTGGTCTATGTACTTAGTGTATGCCTTTTTCTTTAGTTTCAATTTTGCCCTATTTCTATATTCATCCATTACTGACTAATTTGTACTTGTTTTTTAGTAGGATATATTTCTCCAGGACTCTATCGATTACCGTTTTAAATGTTTCCCATTGCTATTCTATTCCTTTGTTTATCAGTAAATTTTTCCAGTTTATTTTCTCTAGTTCGATGTTGTGAGTCTGCCGTGTGAAATAGTCGCTGCACTACAGTATTACGTGTAATAAATCTGGTGTTTTTACAGTCTGATCATTCCCTTCAGATTTAAAAACTAATTTTTCAAGATGTTACAATTAAAGCAATGGGACTGCCTTCAGTATTTAATATTTTTAGATCACTTAAAAGTAATTTATCAACAAATGTACAAACTAGTTCATGTTGCATTCATCATTGTATAATTATAGCACACAACCAAAACCAATAGGAACAGTTTGGGCCTCTAATGAGAATGGCCATCGCTAACTACATATTAGCTACGAGAGCTTTCTTTTATGAAATAAGTATCTCAAAGTTCCCAACTGTGTTGTAGGGAGTGTCTTCTACTTAACTATTTAAATACCTCTTATATTTCATAGATTAAAATTCTATAGACCTCCATGTGAAGATTAATATTTCTTTATATATAACCAAACATTAAAATGCCACGTAAAAATTAGCTTCATTTCCCTCCATGTCCTCATCCTGTGCTCCTGCAATATAACTGAAAATCAAATGAGATTTAAGCAAATATTACCAATGAACATAGAAATATACAGGACCAGAAAAGACTATTGTGATCCACCTGGCCAGTCCCAGTATCTAGGAAATATCATATCTCATGTTATTTCTCACTTTAATCACTGGTCCCATATACCTATCAATAAGTATAATTGTCTTTATTTCACACTGTTCTTTGGATTGTTCTAATTTTTGACAAAATTCCTCCTCCCCTATTATTGCAAGTAAACTGAAGGAATCTGCATTCTATCCAGCTTCATCATTACAGAAGGTAACTTCATTTTGTGCTAGTTCAGACCCACAGCATGAAATGCACAACAATTTCTCATTTGCAGACAGATCTGTATGGTGGAAAGCTCTTTTCCTATTATCAGCAAGTAGCTGGTTTATTTAATTAATTGTTCTGACTCATGTTGTGTTGGAGAAGGAAAGAAAACATTATTTCCTGCAGCCATTGACAATCAGTTCAGTCAGTCGCTATGATTCATATTAAGTTAGCAATAAAAAGAAAAATGTGATTTCCTCCTGTTAGCTTAGTCACTCTAGTTAGAGGGCCTGACTCATGTGGAGGTGGAAGAACATTATTCCCCCAGTCATCGTTTGCATTCTATCTCCATAATCTATTTCATGCAAAGTTACCAAAATAAACTTGTGCTTTCCTTCAGGTGTAAGCAGGGATGAGGTGTCTGAGCTACTTGTAAGATAACAAGTCTTCATCTTTAATTATCTAATAAAAGTTTAATTACATAAATATTTTATGTAATAATATGGAGTTCAATATATGTGTTATACTATATTAATAATATTAACAATAATGAATAGTATGGATATTAAGAACAAAATGTTATTCTTTAAGGTCATTTTTTTTAGTGGTGGAGCTTTCCTGTGCTGAAGGGTATGCCTTTTGCGACTTGTGTGCATCCATGTTAACGTTTGTTCAATATTAACATGGATGATGTTTCAAAAGATAAAGCACACTGTTATAGTTTGTTGGAGGGGGGGGCAACATCATTACCATCTTCTCTTTCTCAACAGTTTAATAGCAGCTCTTGTAAGTGGAACTTTATCACCTTGGATTAACAGATAATGAAGACATGGTCCATGTGATCTCTTGGACTGGTTTCGATCACCTGAGGAGGTCAGAAAGAAAGTTTCCAGAGTTTTCCCCTCCCCCCTGTTTTTTTTGCCTCTCCCAGAAGATTACATGGCTGGTTTTTTCTTGTCTGTCATTTTCATATGTTGTGTGCTTGTATCCAGAATCCACATCCTTTCTTTAGTCTGGCTTTGCAAAAGGGAATATGTGAGGGCAATGAACAACTGCAGTAATTGGCCAAAACTGAGACTGTCAGCGAATAAGCTATTGTAGGGAGAAGGAGACCTCTTTCAGGCTCTCTCCCAGGGGCCTTTCTTGCTGCCAAACTGGGCAGACCACTATGGTTCACATGGTAGCCCTGGGGAGTAGCAGCAAAGTGGGCAGGCAGGAGGTGAAGTGGGCTGGGACCTCAGGCTCCACGCCCTCATCAGTATTTGCATGTGGCAGGCAGGGAAGGAGTGACCAGCAGTCCTGGTGAGGACAGGAGGAGGTAAATACAGATTAGGATGGAAAGGCAGCAGTAGGCCTCACTGGAGATTTTGCCCACCTTTCTGCCACTATCCTGCCTAATTTTGAGCAGGATAATGGAGGAAAATCCACCCCTTAAACTGTGAAGTAAGCAGGAATATTGCCTCGCCTATGTATAAATATTATAACATGAAAAATTCAAAAGTCAGCTCTCCTAAAGTCTAGTGGATTATCAGACTGCATGTCCATTCTGCAGAAGATATTTAAACTCCTATGGACTGATTTGATCTTTATCATTTTCAAAGTATTTGTACTGTTAGTCTTCTGCTTCTGTGTAATTATAATTCTTATAAATAAATGTCCTTATTAGTTTTAGCCCAGACAGTTTGATCTGGAAGTATAGGGGTGGGTTTTCCCCCTGTGCAGTTTTCAGGTGGCCGGTGGAACACCCCATTATACCAATCGGAGGCCCGGTCCATTTTGAGGCTGAGCCTTATTAACATTGGCCTGGGAGGCTGCGAGTAGGAAAAAAAAAGTGCTCCAGGACAGCCCACCGGCACTGGGCACCGTAAAAATCGGGTGGCCTTGCTGGCCTGTGGAAAATGGTAGGCCTTAGAGGCATTCCGTTCTCAGGAAGTTGGGGGATCCGGTGCAGCAGCAGTCCATGTTATTTATGTGGAGCCTGGAAGAGCTCTCTTACTCCTCCCGGTACCACAGAAATTAACAAAACAAACCTACTGGGCTTCTCCTTGGCTGGACTGCCAGCTGAAACTGTGTAGAGTGTGCACAGTGCGCAATTTGCCCAGTTGAATCCTAAAATTGAAATCAGGGTTCTATGTACGTCATAATTTGCATTTAAAAGGGTTTACTGCCCAACTCAGGCGGGCTCTCCGTCTGCCCAGCGGCAGGCTCTTGGTAAGATAGTGTCGCCCACACCATTGGCGGGACCAGGGCAGTAAGTCATACCCTACTATTTTTGGGGCACTACCATTCCATTTCCGCTAGGCAAGAGGCCTTATCTCATCCCCATAGGAAATAAAATTGGTCTTTGGTGAAAGCGTAAAACAGGCACAGGGACAAGAAATTTGAGCACGATGTAAAACATGCTGCCGTTTCACTTTCGCCCATTCCGCATTTTTGCCAAAGACCAATTTCACCCCATAGTGTTTTCCATCTTTCAGCGTAGACAAGAGTGCATGATGGGCAGCCTTTTCAATCTTTATTACAAAATATCATGGTGAAAAGAGAACTGTTAATCTTATGCCATGCTTGACCCATTCACAGCATACGTAAAATTATGCGATTCAGATCATAAAAGATGAAGGTTTATTTATGGAAATTGCATTATGCCAGAACCATGAACAAAGAAAGATGGAAGGGAATCCGAATTGTAACAAGAAGCATGGAATGAGAAAAGGCCTATTTATCTATCTATCAAGCCCACTCCTCCCAAAGACCGTGTACAATCTATCATATTATAGATTTCTATACCTATTTAAGCTCCTGAGGGAGAATATTGCAAAAGCACTGTTTGAATCCTTAAAAGGTAATTGTACAGTAATAGGTTTTTACAGCATTGTTCTATTTTCTACAGAATTCAATGGCAAGTTTTTTTTTTTAAGAACATTATCTGTACACAGATTCACTGAATCAGCACCAGATCTCAAAATTACATCAATAGTTCTATCAATGGAATTGGAAGAAATGCTCACATCATTTATCATTCAATGCTCATTAGGCTTTTTAGTGATTAATATTCAATGTTCATTCAATATGCAAAATCTTGTACATGGGTTTAGATAAGGAACAACCCTAGAATCTCCCTAGGGTTTGCAAAAAGTACACTAACCAAATAGAGTAATTTATTACCAACAGAATTTAACAATTTTTACAAACAAAAATATGAATCAAAGGCTTAAAAATTCTGTTGAATTGTTTAGGCATCACTACATTAAGGAAACAAACAATATATATACACACATACAAGATTTCTAATGCATATAAATACATTAAATTTTACTTTCAATTTCATGCATGAATTTATGCATATAATAAAAGTTTTTGCATCCAGCATGTCTGTCACACATCAAAATGTCACACTTGGTTTCTGCTGACCTTGATAACCTGGCTTCACATTGAGAGGATCTGGGGATTTACAAGAAGGTATCAATCTAGAAATAAACTTTCTTTAGCTGTGGGAAATAACTTTGAAAATGATCTCAACAAGTGCCTATTTAGAGCTCTTCTCTATATGGAGTAATTAAGCAGAAAAAAGATTTGTATTCTTAAAAGGACAGTCCAGATAACTATAAATCCATCTTAGCAGCAGATAGCTCTCTTCAAGGTAGTCCCAATTAGGAAAGTGCTATCAAAATAAGAACACTCCCCTTATTATATAATGGCACATTAAAGCTACTTCTGCATTCCCACGCTGACACTGGGGAACCTTGTTCTATGGATCATAGGTCTGTATGAACAGCTTCCTGGTCTCCTACCTATAACATCCAGTCAGTTTGCCTCTTTCACATTATCTTCAGAGAGCACCTCGGAACCTGGTATGAGTTTCCAAGGAAAATCAAGTGCTTCAGTGCCTGTGATTTGGCCTGTTCTCTTTTGATCATAAGCTAGGCTACTGATCCATTTCTCTTGCATATCCAATTAATTGCTGAGCTGGAATGGATATGTCTCTGCAACGGGAAGACTCAGCCCCACATCCTCCCACTTCCTCCTAAAAATAAACCTCTATGCTTATCTTGTTCTCATTTCTTCTTACGTGTGAAGTATGTTAAATAGAATTTTGCTGACAGCTGCCATCAATACATATATTCTTTTTAAACATCAAACAATTACAACAGATTATTAATATTCCTTTCACTTATTTCTATGTTTTTGCTGACTTTAGGTGAATACTTTTGATTAAACACCAAGCGTTGATGACAGTCCTGATGACAGTCTTTGTGGGAATTGGCTGTGAGTAGTTACTGAACCTGTCAGCATGAGGAAGATTAATTAACAAGGGAGATAAAGTCATTAAGCCAATGTACTTCAGCTTTAACAGTGTCTGTTCATTTAGCTCCCTCACAGGGGCAGAGAATAGACTGATTATCTGATCCATACTTCCAAGCAACACAGATCGTTCCCCCTACTAGACTGCCAAGGAAAATGGATGTATACAGTAGCAATAGATTGTCAAATAGACTATTAATTCCCAATTGCCTTATCAGAATTAAAAAACAAAATATTGTCACAGAAAACTAATGATTGGAGATTGAAAATGGCTGTACTTTTGCACAGAAAAATGCCTTATTTCCACAAGTGCACATTGAACCAATTATTTCTTGTTTGAAATAAATCACGTGACAAAGAACACACAAAATATCAAGGATGAGAAAAGCTCATTTGGTCTATTGGAAGTTATCACCATTACCATTAATCTCACCCCCAACTCTTCCCAAACCCTACTCCACAAAACTGCACCCATTCCCAAATCCCGCATCCTTCCACATCACTCCCAACTCTCCCTTCCACCAAATTATCCAATAACCATTTCCCACAAACATACATCACCAGTTACCTTTAATACATTATGTTACAACATAAGTATCAACACAACAACTTACACTTATATTGCAACTTTAACATAAAAAAGGGAAACATCCCAAGATGCTTCATGGAGGTGTAATCAGAAAACAAAACAACTGTGCTGAAAACTGCAACTACCTTCGAGCAACACCACAGGAGATCCACTAGTGTATAGGTTTGAGGCATGTCAGTCATATTTTGTCACACAATCAGATTTCTCTGTCACATTAAAAAATAAAGAAAGACAGTTATTTCTTACTGAAAAAGTATAAACAAGAGAAAGCAAGCTAATCATTTCCCCTTGGTTTCTTCTGAACTGTGGATTCAGATGCACTTGCTAATCTAAGGAAAAACTTCCCGAACAACACAAAATAACCTCTAATTGATCTCTGATCTGCCCAAGAGCAAGAGCTTGTAATTGATCTCATGTGGTGCCTATTTACATTAATTATATCGGTGATCTTAAAGGAACACACCCCTCACTTTAGCAGCAGAATAATATATTTTGCTAGTTGAATGTAAGTATGGTTAAAGTTTAAAATAAATTCTTGGGGGTTAAAGATTTTTTTAAAAACTATGCTCTTTAAGGGATATTGCTGCCATTTTAAGGAGGTTTGTTTCCTGCAACAGCCTGCTCCCAAAAATATATAATGATGCTGACCGTATTGGACCACTGATGGTTTGCATTGCAGCAGAAGGCAATGTGAATTTTCATGATGCATTTTTTTTGCCGGGATTGTTTTTTTTTACATATGTAATTTTTTTTTAAATTCAGAGAAATGCTTGATAATGGTGACATGATTGTGGGTGCAAGAACGCACAATGGAGAACACGCTTAATTCCACTCATGAGGAAGAATTACATGGCTTATCCATTACCTCAGCATTCATGTCATATTAGATTGCGTGTTTAGAAACGCCACTTAAAGGGCTAGACAATACCTTTCTCAGTGTTGCCGTTTAAAATTGATACTGCCAAACATAAGATTTTCTTAAAATTAGGAAGCAAAGGAGAATGCCAATGAATTGCTACACTAAGCAGTTACTGTTCATTTCAGTTTTCCAGAAGTATGTAAATATGTTTACCGATCTTTAGCATACATTAATATTTTGGGATTGTTGATATAAATGCAAATTTTATATCATTATCCTTTTAAAGAAATGAAAGGCTTGATAAGTTAGCATGAGGATGTAAGTCCTTCCATGGAACCAAATAACTTGCACTTAGTTTCTAATACAGATTAGTATGAATACATGACAAGAGGTGCAACTATTGCTTTGCTATGTGCTGGCCATGCTTTCATATAAAGGTGTGATCATTGCACTGGGGGAAATGGAACAGAACTGTGCTTGCATGGAACAGAACTGTTCATTTGCATTGCATTTGTGATGCAAAGAATGCAGAAGGCTTCATTTGAAACACACGTAAATTCACTTTATATATTAATTAGAATCATAGAAGTTTACAACATGGAAACAGGCCCTTTGGCCCAACATGTCCATGTCGCCCAGTTTATACCACTAAGCTAGTCCCAGTTGCCTGCACTTGGCCCATATCCCTCTATACCCATCTTACCCATGTAACTGTCCAAATGCTTTTTAAAAGAAAAATTGTACCCGCCTCCACTACTGCCTCTGGCAGCGCGTTCCAGACACTCACCACCCTTTGAGTGAAAAAATTGCCCCTCTGGACCCTTTTGTATCTCTTCCCTCTCACGTTAAATCTATGCCCCCTCGTTATAGACTCCCCTACCTTTGGGAAAAGATTTTGACTATCTACCTTATCTATGTCCCTCATTATTTTATAGACTTCTATAAGATCACCCCTAAACCTCCTACTCTCCAGGGAAAAAAGTCTCAGTCTATCCAACCTCTCCCTATAAGTCAAACCATCAAGTCCCGGTAGCATGCTAGTAAATCTTTTCTGCACTCTTTCTAGTTTAATAATATCCTTTCTATAAATAGGGTGACCAGAACTGTACACAGTATTCCAAGTGTGGCCTAACTAATGTCTTGTACAACTTCAATAAGACATCCCAACTCCTGTATTCAATGTTCTGACCAATGAAACCAAGCATGCTGAATGCCTTCTTCACCACCCTATCCACCTGTGACTCCACTTTCAAGGAGCTATGAACCTGTACTCCTAGATCTCTTTGTTCTATAACTCTCCCCAACGCCCTACCATTAACGGAGTAGGTCCTGGCCCGATTCGATCTACCAAAATGCATCACCTCACATTTATCTAAATTAAACTCCATCTGCCATTCATCGGCCCACTGGCCCAATTTATCAAGATCCCGTTGCAATCTTAGATAACCTTCTTCACTGTCCACAATGCCACCAATCTTGGTGTCATCTGCAAACTAACTAACCATGCCTCCTAAATTCTCATCCAAATCAATATAAATAACAAATAACAGCGGATCCAGCACCGATCCCTGAAGCACACTGCTGGTCACAGGCCTTCAGTTTGAAAAACAACCCTCTACAACCACCCTCTGTCTTCTGCCGTCAATCCAATTTTGTATCCAATTGGCTACCTCACCTTGGATCCCGTGAGATCTAACCTTATGTAACAACCTACCATGCGGTACCTTGTCAAAGGCTTTGCTAAAGTCCATGTAGACCATGTCTACTGCACAGCCCTCATCTATCTTCTTGGTTACCCCTTCAAAAAATTCAATCAAATTTGTGAGACATGATTTTCCTCTCACAAAACCATGCTGACTGTTCCTAATCAGTCCCTGCCTCTCCAAATGCCCGTAGATCCTGTCTCTCAGAATACCCTCTAACAACTTACCCACTACAGATGTCAGTGTCCGTAGTTCCCAGGCTTTTCCCTGCCGCCCTTCTTAAACAAAGGCACAACATTTGCTACCCTCCAATCTTCAGGCACCTCACCTGTAGTTGTCGATGATTCAAATATCTCTGCTAGGGGACCCGCAATTTCCTCCCTAACCTCCCATAACGTCCTGGGATACATTTCATCAGGTCCCGGAGATTTATCTACCTTGATGCGCGTTAAGACTTCCAGCACCTCCCTCTCTGTAATATGTACACTCCTCAAGACATCATTATTTATTTCCCCAAGTTCCCTAACATCCATGCCTTTCTCAACCATAAATACCGATGCGAAATATTCATTTAGGATCTCACCCATCTCTTGTGGTTCCGCACATAGATGACCTTGTTGATCATTAAGAGGCCCTACTCTCTCCCTAGTTACTCTTTTGCCCTTTATGTATTTGTAGAAGCTCTTTGGATTCACCTTTGCCTTATCTGCCAAAGCAATCTCATGTCCCCTTTTTGCCCTCCTGATTTCTCTCTTAACTCTACTCCGGCAATCTCTATACTCTTCAAGGGATCCACTTGATCCCAGCTGCCTATGCATGTCATATGCCTCCTTCTTCTTTCTGACTAGGGCCTCAATCTCCCTAGTCATCCAAGGTTCCCTACTTCTACCAGCCTTGCCCTTCACTTTATAAGGAATGTGCTTACCCTGAACCCTGGTTAACACACTTTTGAAGGCTTCCCACTTACCAGACGTCCCTTTGCCTGCCAACCGACTCTCCCAATCAACTTCTGAAAGTTCCTGTCTAATACCATCAAAATTGGCCTTTCCCCAATTTAGAATTTTAACTTTTGGGCCAGACCTATCATTCTCCATAGCTATCTTAAAACTAATGGAATTATGATCACTGGTCCCAACGTGATCCCTCACTAACACTTCTGTCACCTGCCCTTCCTTATTTCCCAAGAGGAGGTCAAGTTTTGCCCCCTCTCTAGTCGGGCCATCCACATACTGAATGAGAAATTCCTCCTGAATACACTCAACAAATTTCTCTCCATCCAAGCCCCTAATGCTATGGCTGTCCCAGTCAATGTTGGGAAAGTTAAAGTCCCCTACTATTACCACCCTATTTTTCTTGCAGCTGTCTGTAATCTCCTTACATATTTGCTCCTCAATTTCCCGTTGACTATTTGGGGGTCTGTAGTACAATCCTATCAAAGTGATCTCTCCCTTCTTATTTTTCAGTTCTACCCATATAGGAATTAAATATTCCTGGAGTGGGTGATTGTGACTTAATTAGCACGTGTGAATAAATTCTCTGCATTGCGCAATATACAGCACCGGTCATCTGGTTGATCTGTTTTTATTTCAGATTTCCAGCATCCGCAGTATTTTGTTTTAATAATCTGGTTAATCTTAGTCCACATATACTGCAGAATATGAAAAGGATTTTAGTTGTGGATGAATTATGCATTGACAACAAATCTTTTGATCTAACATTCAGTTCACTGCAACATTCTTTCTAATTCAATGTGATTTCTGTAGGAGTCAAAAGAGCAGTGAAACTCCTCTCTATAATGTTCTTTCTGTACCACAATTGTAAGTAAGGCTAATAGCATTCCTGAAATGTCCCAGTTTTTATGGACAGATGGGTGTGATGATTGGAATCTGTTAATATCTCAAACAATGTTAATGGGTATTATTGTTGGTCAAGTGCCTAATAAAACAAATTATAATTTGCACCTGGAGGAGAGATCTTCAGTAGAAGTGGTGTCTAGATTAGGGTATAGCTCTTCTTAAGTGTTAACTTGGCTCAGTTGTCGTCCTCTCAACTCTGAGTAGAAGGTTGTAGGTTTAAGCCCCACTGCAGGACTTAGGCACATGGGGGTCGATTTTAGGATGGCCGAGCGGGTGCGTTGGGGGCTGCTCGTAAAATCGGGGAATCCAGGAGCGGGTCCGGAGCCCGGCTCCAACCCACCCACTTCCGGGTTCCCCAGTGTCGCGTTCGGGTGAGCGCGCAGCTCCCGCATGTGGGACTCCCACCAGCAATTAAAGCATCCGTGCTGCATCCCCTGTGGCTGCAACAGAGGTAGTGGTAGGTTGGGTGAGGGTGACCGTGAAAGAGATGCATCAGAGGGTGAGTATGAGACAAAGCCATGACATTATATGAGGATTAGGTTGAGTGGTAGTGGTGGGATGAGTACTGGGGAGGTGAGTAAGTGCAGGTAAGTTGAGGATGAGGTTTGAGTGGGTGTGAGGAGTGATGTGATAGAGTAATGTTGGCAGTGCAGAAGGAGTTGTGGGGTGGGAGCGGTGATGTGGGAGACGGAGTGTAGGAGAGTAAGTGTACTCACATTGGCTGAACTAGTTAGGTCACTGAAACACTTCCTGCACTGTATCCAGGTGGGCGATATGTTGCTGGTGCTGCTGACCTTCTCTGCCACCTCGAGCCAGGCCTTCTTGGTGGCAGAGGCAGGCCACTTCCTCCCGTCTGCCGGGTAGAATATCTCCCTCCTCCTCCTCACCCCGTCCAGTAAGAGCTGGAGTGGGGCATCATTAAACCTGGGAACAGCCTTTCCCCTGGGCTGCTCCATGATGTAATTTTGGCTGTTTGCTGCAGGAGGAGCATGGGAGGAGTGCCCCTTTAAATAGGCTCCTCCAGCTGACAGCCTATGATGCGGGTGTGCAGTCCGCCCACTGCGCAGGTTTCCAACGGGAAACCCAGAAGCCAAGGTAAGTGGCTTCAATTTACTTGCGATCGCGTGGGGAATCCACCAATTTTACTGGGCAGGTTACCCACGCGCCCAGTCGACCCCCTGCTGCCAACCCGCCTCCCTGGTAATATTGGGGCCCTGATCTAGGCTACCACTTCAGTATAGTACTGAGAGAGTGTTGCTTTACCATCAGATGAAACAGCAAACCAAGGCCCCATCAGCCTGTTCAGGTTGGATATAAACAATCCTGTGGCACTATTCAAACAAGAGAAGGAGAGATCTTCTGGTGCCCATGCCAGCATTCCTCCCTCAACCAAAAACAATAGATTAAATGATCATTCATCTCATTTGCTCTTTGTGAAACCTTGAGGCCAATTATCCTTGGCCAAATTGGCATTAATGAGGCACTAGTTGCCTCAAAATGGGGTTGGTAGACTTTCCGCTGTAGCCGCTGCCATTTTTATTCAGCCGATAGTGTGGCTAAGATATTATAAAGCATGCTATTCTCAATGATTATGACTTAATGCTTGAAGCGTACAGACAGAAATTTAAGAAACTAAGGAAGAATCCTTTAGAGACTTAAAGAGAAATGGTTGTTGAACTTGAGGACGTGCAACAGATGTGGAAAGCAAAGGTGTAATCACTGGTAACTAATTCTTTAGGACTCACACTCTGGAATTACCCTCCGAACCCCTCCACCTCCGCCTTATCCTTTAAGACCCCCCTTTAAACCTACCTTTGACCGAGCTTTTGGTCACTCCTCCTAATCTTTCCTTCTTTGACTCAGTGTTTGTTTTTCCTTATGTCTCTGTGAAGCACCTTAGTACATTTTCTAAATTAAAGACAATGGGGTAGAATTTCCACAGAGGTTCCTCAATCTCCCACCATGAGGTACTGTAAGCATTACAAAAAAAATTACAAAATTGTGCTTGATTTTCGTTTAAGTGTATTTGCATTAAATCTGAGACCTTAATGAGGTCCCTGCAAGAAATTGATACAAGCACTTCATCTCACTAAATGTTGAAGAGTTGGGAATTGAAGGCTGGAAAGAGATTGGATTAGGCTTATTTTCCCAATTCTATACTTCCTCTGTGCAAATTGTGCACCCGCTGTCCCAGAATTGGCCCTATAGTGAAAGCAAATTAATTTAATCTTTATTTGTGGGTATGATTTTCCTAATGAGTGCCTTGAACATCTTTCCTAATGTATTGTACTATGATTTGCTCCTACAGTTGAAGGAGTAGCACTGGTCCACGTGGAAAGAACTAAGTGTCTCCTGAATATGGGCCTGGTGCTGTACCACCCTCCATGTGAAAGTAAGGCCTTAAGATCTGTATGCACTTTTTACCACCTGACACAGCACCAATCCTCAACACTAATATCCCTTCATTGCCAGTGCTCAGTGACTCATTCTGTACAACCTTCCCAACATCAGTATGAAAATCTGCCACAGTGTGTATTTGTGCTAATGTCTATTTCAAGTAGGGGTGATGGCAATTAATGCTATAGACCACGCCAGTCTTTGGGTTCAGCTTGAATACAACTTGGTTCTCCTCGTTCGGTGAAGAGCGCACATAGTATATTATGAATAAATAAGCACACTTGCCTACTTGGGCACTGCTGTTGCATACGCTATTTTCTGCTTCTGCAACACCAGTATGCATGAACAGGTTGATGTAATATAGTGTGAAAATCATAGAATATCTGTACAAAATGGTATGTATCATCAATCTCCAAAGGTACCACCCCTTCCAAGTTCCCCTTTAGAACAGTTTCACAAAAGCTTTCTCATAAGGAGTTAGCTGCTTTGTATGTGTGGGGTATACTACCAATTCCACGGTGCTACCTCTGATTAAATGGAAGTTTAGTCTATAAACATAAGAGCAGTGGGCATTTAGAGTGGGAGATTTAGTCCATGGAAACTCTTTCTTGATGTACATCTTTAGTCTAACTTTACCTTAGCAATTTTCTCTTTTCGTACCTGACTTGCTGTAATCTTAGTAATTTGTCCTTTGTCAGTAAAGAGTTTTTTTTCCCCATATATCTAATAACAACTACTTTCCTTCATAACCAGGTATGTTCTCTGGACATACTGGACTGTTATATTCATATCTTCTCTGTGTGCTCCTTTTTGAAGTCATGAAGCTTCTTCTTTACTCTCCATTAGGTCATCTGAGCCACTGATAAAGTCAACTGTGTCTGTGATTTCCTGCTATACTCACATTGTCACGGACCATCCTTCCCCACCAAAAGTCTTGTTGCTTCAATACAATAGTGAGCAGCGCCTCCAAGGTCTGAAAAAGGGCTTTTCAAAATGGCCGTTGATTCAGTTGTAACAAATGTTGTGCAATTCACAGCTGGATCAATGACATTTTTGACATTTTTTCAAGTTAAATGCTTCTTTAGTTGCTTGGGAAATCTTAAAGGATCATGGCTGGCTGTTTTTTTAAAACTGTCAATATAATTGCATTCTGATGAAATGGCACACCTCTAAATTGTGTGTTCAGATGGTTTTGTTAGCAAATCATAAATTTTGATGAAGCAGAAGCATTTCTCCCATTTTTCTTAAACAGAAGAAATTATGGCCCAGAATTTTGTATCTATTATTTGAGTTTGAATTTCTGGTTTCATTTACTTCGAAGATCAAAATGATTCCTTTTCCCAATTTAATTAACAGCTCTGTTCCTTTGATGTGAAAAAAACTCATTTGTTTCATTGTATAGTTTTGTACAATCAGTGCAGACATGCAAAGTGGTAATATCTTCCGAGGTATGAAATACTGTATTTGTGACATTGGTCACTCTATATTGTTAATTGTAAATATGTATGAAGCATATGTAAGGTTTGTCTGAGTATCAAATGTTTAAACAAGAGTGTTGGGTTTGACATCTAAGAGGTTAAAAGCAAGAATCTGAAACCGCACTGGAATTCTTTTGAAAAGCAATTGCTGGACTCATATAAATAGCTTTGGAAACAGGCCTTGTTTTAAGGTAAAGAAGAATTGAGCAAGAAAGAATGAAAACAGGCATATCTGGCTCATAATCAGCAGTAACTGCATTTCAAAAGTACTTCATTGGCAAAAGTACTTCATGGGCTTTGGGATGTTCTGAGGACATGGATTTTTATAGCCCTTTCCAAGTTCTTTCTTCTAATTTGCAGATCTTCCTTTGTACTTCTGCTGGACTTACAGCAGGAGTTCGCAGAATGGGTGGGAATTCTCGTCTCTTAGTTACTTTGGTCTGTGTAGTAATATCTGCCATTCAAAGACAGTTTGGTAATTTAGAACAGCATTACTTTAAATCCAGTAAGTAGATTATTGCAACTGGGATGACTGTTAATTTCTTTATCATAGACCTTTGCAAGGAACATATGAACATAGGCACAGGAGTAGGCCATTCAGCCTTTCGAGCCTGTTCCACCATTCAATTAGATCATGGCTGATTTGTCCCTCAGCTACATTTTCCTGCCTTTATTCCATATCCCTTGATACCCTTACCTAATAAAATCTATTGATGGCAGTCTTGAAAATATCCATTGACCCAGAATCCATTGCCTTTTGGGAGAGCGAGTTCCAGATTTCCACTATCCTTTGTGTGAAAAAGTGCTTCCTGATTTCAGTCCTAAATGGCCTCACTCTAATTTTAAGATTATGCCACCTTGTTCTGGATTCCCCCACCAGTGGAAATAGTTTCTTTATATCGAATCTCTTAATCATTTTAAATATCTCCATTAGATCACCCCTCAACCTTCTAAAGTCAAGGGAATTGAAGCTAATTTCCTGAGGTTCGGTGTCCAAAACTGAACTGAGCTCTCCAAATAGGGTCTGACCAAGGCTCTGTACAATAGAAGCATCACTTCCTCACTTGCACTGAAGTGAGAGGCCTTTACAAACAAAAAATCTCAAAACAATTTGAAGTCTAAACAAAAACAAAGTGCACAATAAGTGTTGCTTATATGTGCATAAAATCATAACTTCATGCACAAGTAAATAACATTTACAACCACAGAAGGTCCTCTAACGCAGCACTTAGGGATGTGGGACTAAGCACCTTGGGACGTTTTAGTGCATTAAAGATGCTATATAATGCAAGTTGTTGTTGTTTTGATACAATAGTGTGCATTGACCCCAACACTTTGGACTGGAAAAGTAGAAGTTCTGTAGTGAACTATCTGCAACAGGTAATTAATACTGTAGACATGATTGCGAAGTGATTAGCCTGCAAAGACATTAAGTGTTTCTGTTGTGGTGTGATCACAGCCTTGAAATACTGTCCAAAATCAGTAATCCTTCAACACAAGGTGACAAAAACAAAGCAATTACTATCTGAAGTAGTACAGGTATCTGACTAAATGATGTTTAAAGTGGGAATAATCCTGGGGTAATCAGAGGGATCAGTCTGCTGTGATCTATAGATGGTTTCAACTGTTCAAGTGTTACAGCAACATTGTTCAGATAAATTGTCTTCAGTTCTCCAGGTGCCCAGCTCTCAAATGTTCTGTGTGGTATCAACTTACTGCAGCAATAATGTTTACACAGATCAATGTCATGTCGAATTATACTTCAGGCTGGATACATCATTAATGTAAGAGTGTAATATCATAATGACAAGGGCTTGTGTAAAATATCTAAATGATTAAATGTTGAGAACTGAAGGAATCTTGAAGTAGTAAACTGGGGAGTCTATAGGAACACATAACCATAAGAAAGTGTCTTGAAAGTATGTGCTCTTTAAATAGTATAGCTAAAATGTTATTCCTGTTACAAAAAAGGGGTTACATATTTTCAAAATTTTTATCCTCTCCATATCCTTTCCTTCACAAAGACCCCTTATTTTATCTCCGTAACATCACTTGACTCCATCCATACCTCAGCTATCTACTACTGACACCCTGATCCATGCATTTGACATCTCCAGATTCTATCTATTGCTCTCTTGCATTCTCCCATTCTCAACACTTCATAAAATGCAGCTCATCCAAAACTTTGCTGTCCATATGCTGTCCTGCACCAAGTCCTGCTCACCCATTACCCATGTGCTGGCTAACGAACATTTACTCCCGGTTCCTCAGCACATTGAATTTAGAATTCTCATCCTTGTTTTCCGATCCCTTCCTGGCCTCGCCTCTCCCTATCTCTGTAACCGTTTCCAGCCCTACAACCCTCAAAGAACTCTGTGCTCTTCCAACTCTGGCCTCTTGTGCACCCCAAAATCCCTTTCGCCTCACCCTGTCAGCCGTGCCTCAGCTGTTTAGGCCCTCTGCTCTGGAATTCCCTCCCTAAACCTCGCTGCCTCTCCACCTCCCTCTCCTTCTTTAAGCCTCTCCTTAAAATCCATCTCCTTGACCAAGTTTTAGTCACCCCTCCTAATATCTCTTTCTTTGGCTCAGTATCAATTACTGTCTGAATTCGCTTCTGTGAAGCACCTTGGGATGTTTCTCTACATTAAATGCACTATGTGAGGTGTCAGCCTTGGCTCAATGGGTAGCATTCTCATCTATGAGTCAGAAGGTTATGGTTTCAGGTCCCACTCCAGGCTTGAGCCCATAATCCAGGCTGACACTCCAGTGCAGTACTGAGGGAGTGCCGTCTTTCAGATGAGGCGTTAAACCGAGGCCCCGTTTGACCCTTCAGGTGGACGTAAAAGATCCCATGGCATTGTTCGAAGAAAAGCAGGGTAGTTCTCCCTGGTGTCCTGGCCAACAATTATCCCTCAACCAAAATCACTAAAAACAGATGATCATAGAAAAGTACGGCACAGTAGGAGGCCATTCGGCCCATTGTGTCCATGCTGGCTGAAAAAGAGCTATCTAGCTATCCGTAGCCCTGTAGATTGCGGCACTTCAAGTGTCCAGCCAAATACTTTTTAAATGAGTTGGGGGTTTCTGCCTCTACCACCCTTTCAGGCAGTGAGTTCCAGACCCCCACCACCCTCTGGGTGAAAAAAATTCTCCTCAGCTCCCCTCTAATCCTTCTACCAATTCCTTCAAATCTATGCCCCCTAGTCACTGACCCCTCTGCTAAGGGAACTAGGTCCCCCCTATCCAGTCTATGTAGTCCCGGCATAATTTTATACACCTCAATTAAATCTCCCCTCAGCCTTCTTTGTTCCAAAGAAAACAACCCCAGCCTATCCAATCTTTTCTCATAGCTAAAATTCTCCAGCCCTGGCAACATCCTCATAAATCTCCTCTGTACCCTCTCTAGTGCAATTACATCCTTCCTGTAATGTGGTGACCAGAACTGTGCGCAGTACTCAAGCTGTGGCCTAACCAATGTTTTATACAGTTCTAGCATAACCTCCCTGCTTTTATATTCTATGCCTCGGCTAATAAAGGAAAGTATCCCGTATGCCTTTTTAACCTCCTTAATCTACCTGTCCTGCTACCTTCAGGGATCTGTAGACATGCACTCCAAGGTCTCTTTGTTCCTCTACACTTCTCAGTATCCTCCCATTTATTGTGTTCTCCCTTGCCTTGTTTGCCCTTCCCAAGTGTATTACCTCACACTTCTCTGGATTGAATTCCATTTGCCACTTTTCTGCCCACCTGACCATTCCATTGATATCTTCCTGCCGTCTACAATTTTCCTCCTCACTATCAATCACACGGCCAAGTTTTGTATTATCTGCAAACTTCTTGATCAAGCCCCCCACATTCAAGTCCAAATCATTAATATGTACTACAAAAAACAAGGGACCGAGTCTGATAAATGATCTGGTCATTTATCCCACTGTTTGTGGGACCTTGCTGTGCACAAATTGGCTACCGAGTTTCTTCCATTACAACGGTGACTACACTTCAAAAGTACTTAATTGGCTGTGAAGTGCTTTGCAATGTCCTGTGGTTGTGAAAGGTACTATATAAATGCAAGTTCTTTCTTTTATAAATGCAAGTTGTTGTTATTGTTCGAACCACTTGTGATGTTAAAGTATAGCCAAATGGCATATAGAATGAAAACAACATTTATTGGTTTCTCAAGATAAAAACAGTGGCTTTCTTGCCGCCCTTCAATTTATCGCATGCTTGTATCTGAACGAAACAGTTAGAAAAGGGATATGGGAATTGTTGACAAAAGGGACAAACAGAGAATACTGCAGTGTTCCCAACTGAAACAGCAACATCAGTTTGGAGGAAATCCAGAAGCACAATAAATCTTTACTAAAAAATAACTGCTTCAACCTGGAGTTGAACTTGTCAACCAGACTGTGGAGGGAACGACTGCCGATCACAACTACGTCAACTTCAACCTGTGCCAGTATATGGGAGATGTTGCCCGTGATAGTTCAGTTCAGTGACAGTCTTGCCTTTGCTCATGCTTCATACAACTGTCAATAAAGTAATAAGATTTGCGGAAAGGTTCAACTTCTGACAATACCATCAAACCAGAAACTGTGGCAGACAACACGTTACATGATCCAGCAATTGCCCAGTTTGTTACATGGCGACCACGGTACAGCAGCAGGAGCCACAAACTCAAGTTACAAATACCACAATTATTGTACAATTACTGCCCGAAGGTAATGAACAAGGTGGCTGAATAAATCAAATCCCATTTTTATGAAAGGGAGATGAAGGATTTTCAACAGTTTGGGATCTGCAATTCCCCAATTCCATCAGTTTTCTCGCGAAAGTTGAAATCCCAGTGGCTTTGGCGATGAAACGTGTGGCATGGAGCCCCTTGTCAGCAGATTAGACCAGGTTCTCCTCGTGCGATTTATGTCTTTGAACCTTTGCTTTCCCTTCACTTGCAGCGACGGTAACCATTCAGATTGAGAAGATTGTTTTTGAAAACTGAAAAAACGCACATGTTTCAGAGTGCCAGCCTTCAGAAGAATCTCCGTTCCTTCCCTTAAAAATTCAGCTTAAACTCAGGGATCTGTGGGAAAAAAAGAATCAGATAACTGTCAGTATTTACTCAGTAACATACAGTTGAAATCATAGCTATTTGTTAATATATTACAATATATATATGTAAAGCCAGAATCTCCAAATTTTCTGCTTGAAACTTTTGGTGCCCATTTCACATCTATAACAGTTTTAAAATTAGATTTAAATTCGATGTATGTCACAATTCTAATGGATCTGCATCCTTAAGAGACTCCAAGTGTTGAGGCAAAAAAAATGTTTAATTTAGAAAGAAATGCTTGCATTTAATAGCACCTTTATAATGTAATCAGAATGTCTCAAAGTGCTTCACTAATTAATTATTTATGGAGTACTTTGAATTATGAAGGCAAATTGATTTAACAAAAAAGGGAATTATTAGTAAAACAGTGATTATATTGCAGATTTAACATGGGCATTCAAGTGACGGTGCACAACCCCATAGATTTTCTTCCTTATTCCTGTCTTTAGTTTTCTCCAAACAGAAGATTACCCTAGTATATTGCTGTCAAATTCATTGCAAGGTGTTTCAACGTTTGTGGTTCCTACTGCGATTTACATTGATATGCAAATTAACCATCTGGTCTCAACCAACAGCGCTTGTGAAGCACAGATTGAAGAAAAATTAAAATAGCCATGTACATGGTGGTGTTGCAAAGGTAATAATCACTTCCTATCGAAGAATATTTCACTTTCAAGATGTGATGAATACAAAATTGAATTGGTTGGGGTTTTGCGTGCAAATCTCCAGCCTTTCTCTCCTCCCATTATGAAATGCTGAACATTTTCCAAGTTTTTGTTCCTTTTTTGAGGACCATCCCTTGAAGGACCACTGGTTAGGCTGCTCAGGACCCGGAACTACCAGTCAGAGCTTGCATAACGTATGTAGATCGGGCGTGGGCCTCTGTACTGCTAAACTGGTTATCATTGCGCCTGTTTTAGGCCCATAAAATGGGCATAATGATGTTGAATTTAGACCTCTGTAGCTTACAAATCCCCAAACCATGCAGTTCTACATTCACCATATCTTGAAATTGAGTGTTTCAATAGGAAGTGATCTGCAATTCTCCAATACTGAAGAACCTTGTTTATCCATATTAATGGAGGGACTTTTCCATTTCCCTGGTGGGTAATGGAAATTGGTCTTCAAAATCTTCCATCAACAGGAATTATGAATGAACTTTGCTGTTTTATTTTAAACATTCTGACAAGATCGAACTGCTGGATTCCTGATCTGAGACACCAGTCTCAAGCAAAACGTCTGGTGGATAATTGAGAATGCAAATATTGGGGTGTGAATAATCGAGGTTCCACTATACTGCAATTTACACGTATTTTTTAAAAAATCAACAACTTGCATTTATATAGCGCCTTTAATGTAGTAAAATGTCCCAAGCCGCTTCACTGGAGCGTTATCAAACAAAATTTGACACCAAGCCACATAAGGAGATATTAAGACAGGTGACCAAGAACTTGGTTAAAAAGGTAGGTTTAGTGAGTGTCTTAAAGAAGGAGAGGGAGGTAGAGAGACAGAGAGGTTTAGGGAAGGAATTCCAGAGCTTAAGGCCTGGGCAGCTGACGGCACGGCTACCAATGGTAGAGCGATTAAAATCGGGGATGCACAAGAGGCAAGAATTGGAGGACGCAGAGATCTCGGAGGGTTGTAGGGCTGGAGGAGGTTACAGAGATAGGGAGGGAGAAGGCCATGGAGGGATTTGAAAACAGGGATGAGAATTTTAAAATCGAGGCGTTGCTGGACCGGGAGCCAATGTAGGTCAGCGAGCACAGGGGTGATGGGTGAACAGGGTAATCGTTCTTGGGTCTGCAAAGGTTGGTGTCTAAGAGCAGATTACATGGATAATTTGTATATAAATGTAAACATTAACGATCAGGACTACAAATTTGGAAACATAACTTTAAAAATGACTATTGGCTATATTCACAGATGAGCACAAAATACAGTCATACGATTTTTTTTGTCTGCTATTTTAACACAGACATTAAACCATTTATTTTAAATGGCTAATGCCTCTGCTTTATAAATTACACAAATTGATTGATATGAATTAAACAAAATAAAACTGTAGGGATATGAAGCTTTAGAAAGAAACTGAGAGTTAACATATTTATATATTATTTTACAACAGAAGACAAAATAAATAGTGCCATATATAGTATTACTTTCATCCCCCAATGCCAACCGATCTTAGACCTTAGTGAATGGACTGAAGCATATGACATGACTCTTTGTTTGCTGAGTGGGCACCAATCAATCAATCAATCAATCAATCAAGCACCAGAGTTCTTTCTGGAGAGCAATAGTAGGACAGTGGTGTGTCTGCTTTTATACTGTGTACTGGACCATAGTGAAGTCCCATAAAGAGCAGTGTAGCAATGGGAAGAATCACATGGTAACTGTGATTGATGTTCTTTCCAAGAATAAACATAAAGTAGAAGAGACAAAGACTTGACTCTAATGATAAATCAATGAAAGGCCTCCTGATAAAATCCTGGTAAATATTCTGCATTGTGACAAAATCTGCTTAGTGATGGGAAGGGTCAATTAGAGAATACCAGCTGATACCACTTGGACCAGAATATCTTCTGACACATACTGTGAAATGGCAATTAAGATTGGATTGGGCAGTTTGAAAAATTATCAAGATCTCAAACGCTGCTTATAATTCTCAGAAAACAGCACAATGCACAAACCTAGTTTGGTGACACTTTCATTCAGTTAGTCCTCAGTCTTCATGATAAAAACAGTGTTACGGACAGAGAGAGACAAAGCTGACAGGCAACTCGATTCAGTACAAAATCTTTCTTGTCTATATGTCATCTGGTGCTGTGTGTCACCAGATAATAGAAGGACTCATCTCAGGGAGTTGTGACATTCTCTGTATTTTAGGCCCTCTCTCACACATCCTCCCCCATGCTTCTTCTGGCAGCAACACAAGTTCCAATCAAGTCACACTAAAAAGTCTTAGTTTTGAATGGGAAAAGAATTTATTTATTTTAACATGAAAAGCAGAAGAGACCTAATGAAATGATTGTTCAGGGCTGGTTTTACAGTTAAGATAAACAAAAAATAAAAACAGGAAAAATGTCTTTGTAAGAAGTTCTTTGTGACTCATATAGTATCACATACATATTTTATAAAACTATTGTATATAATTAGTCAAACCTGTAAATCTAGCCTAAAGACATAACATAGATACCTAGTTACTGGCATATGTATCAGCAACTATGTCTGAACTTTCAGTGCAAAGTGATTGGTGTTGAGCCAATCTAGGAAAAGCCTTTGGAAATAAGATTTCTAAAAGAATTAAATTAAAATAAGAAAAAAAGTGGTCCATTTATTGCGACTAGCCCATATTTAAATACAAAATAGCACTGTTCGTGTTTAACAATAATAAAACTACAACAGACACTTTTACCTTTCAGGAAACTAGTAATGGTGCACATTTTGTTTAATTCTTTTAGTAATTAGCATTCTAATCCACAAAACATGACACAAAACGATGATTACAACTTAAACTACTCCACATAAATCGAATGACATGGGGAGGAAATTATATTTTATAAAAATTCTAAAAGTTTTTTTTTAAAAAGTTACTTATACTGGTGATAATATTATAATGTAGAATTGCAATCATAGAGGAATTTTTTTTAATGATATTCTTATGAATGAAAAGTATACATGCAAACCTAGCAATGCAGCCAACTCTCAGAACAACAAGCTTTTGGTGTACAATGCTATTTATCTGGGGTTGATTCTTTTTTTAAATATTAAAAACATTACAGGGTATTTTGGAAATACAGAAACAAAATAACAGCCAAACAATTCGAGTCGAAAAGCTTTCCCCAGGTCACCGGTACTTCTCTTTTATTCTTAAAAAAGCAAGCTATTCTTCTAATAAAACATTTATACATACTAGGGATTAAAGCTCCACAGACAGCTAATCATTCTTTGATGGAAAAAACATGAAGCATGTTGTGTATTATAGCAGCAAACATTCTTTGTGTGTTCGTCAGGAGTGTCTAATAGTAAAGACTAGCATCAACACGAGAATTTTACAAAAACAAATTGTGAATAAACCTTCTTCCGCAAAAAGGCTAAACAGGACTGTGGTCTGGTGAAGCGTGTGTGACAGCTACTACATAATCAACAGTGTCCTTTGATTTCTTAAGGTTAGTGTACAGCCTGTCTTCAATGCTAGTGGTTAATTTGTCTATTGGATCTGCCCCTATCATCTGAGGCCCATACCCAAAGTTTGTGGAGCTATTTATCTCTGTGAAGCCACTGATAGGGCCTAAAGACTGCTGGGAGTCTGTTTGGGCTGTTTGTTCAGTTTGTTCAATGACATTTCCTTGCTCAGCCATCTCTTCCTCAATTATTTGAATTCTTTCTTCGGTGGCAACACCAATATGTTCTGCGCCTGAGGGTTCTGCCTCTGAGTGTTTAGGCGTTGGTGATTTGATGAGCTCCTGGCCACCGTCAGTTGGCTCTTCATCTGTGGCACTGACAATGCGTGGCAAGGTGCTGTGGTATCGATGGTCGAGTGGATAATTCACACTGTCGCCTCTACGTAGAGGGGTTCGGTGCCGTTCTAATGCAGATGGGTAGCGGATTCCTGGATCACTGTATTGCTTGGTCCTCTGCCACTGCTTGCGTAGATGGATACGAGACCGGTGCTTAGACTTCAGGGGAGAATCATCAAATTGAGGGTCATGCCGGAGAAATTCATTGAATAAGGCATCTGTTTTCTCATCAATACTGTAATCCCTTCTATGTAAATGGTCTCTAGTTACAAACATTTGGCCATATGGTGACCACCTAATGGGGCTCTCTGGTTCACCTCCTACTGCCCCTTCTTCCTCTACCTCTTCACTTAAGGTTTTTGCATCAAAACTTTCAAAGACAGTCCCTTTGTGCCCAGAACTTGTGAAGAACCTTCTTTTCTCTGAAGCTGTTTTGTCTTTTGTTCCACTTTCACTGTCCCCCTTCATAATTCTTTCTTCTAGTAGTCTGCTAGGTGCCTCTATAGATGCATAGCCACTATCCATCTGGAGTAGCTTTCTTGTGTTAGATTCGCTGTCACTGCCGCGTTCTGATTCAACACTGTCCTGTTTGGCTCCTTTACTTGCAGACCTCTCTTCAAGGCCTTCAGCTTCATCAGCCACATCCTGGGAAAGGCTGGTGGGCAGGCCGCCCATTGAGCATACGCTCTCCGCATCGCTCCGGACTGAATCCTTATCATTGCTGCTCTGGTCTGATGATATGTAAAGCTCAAGAGAAGCCCGAAGGTTCCAGATATCTCGGTAGATCCTCTGTTGATCTGAGCTCTCCCTCCTTTCAGCACTTTCACTCCCGCTTGGCAGATTCTCTGCCGCATCTAACCTGAAAGAAAACCAAGCTTATCTCAGGAAAATGTGGGATACAGCAGCACAGCATTTACAAAACTTAACTTCAACAAAGCTTGGTTTTTCACAATACTATTGTTATCTCCCTACTAGGAGGAGCTAGATTGTTTTGGTTGACTTGCTTATTGAACCTTCCAACTCACATTCAGTTTTGAGCTGTCAAAATGATTTATTTTCTGCCTCCTAATTTCTAATCAGTGATTTGAAATAGAACTGCTTTCCCAAATGACAAGGCCTCTTTTCATAGCCCCGACACTGTGACGTCCATCCACATATAAGGATACGCCAGCTTCATTTTAGAAACAAAATGACAACAGGCTGGGGAAGATGGGCATTACGTTCTCTGTGACCAATTCTGTTCCGTCTTTCACTGACAGGAGTGTGCATCCTGTGGGTGATGCTGTGTGAGATGAAATGCTCCATTTCCTCAGGATGCCCAGCTGAGAACTGAAAAGAAAAACTTAAAATGCGTGCCTGATAGAATTAAGACTCAGGACTTAAGCCTTTGCCGCTGGGATGGGAAGAAGCACCTAAACTGCTATGCTACCAGCCAGTGTGTATTTTAAATGATTACTCTTGTTGTTTACACACCCGATTTCTAATAATACCATGATCTCTTTCCCTATCTAATAGATTCTGTTCTGTACTGGAACTGTTTGTGAGAACAAAATTTTCAATTGAACTGCCAATGAGAATAAAATTAACTGAACATGCACTGTTAGAAAAGAGCATCATGGGAATATGTTTGCTCCATAGCAACAAGTCAGTGGGAAGGAAAGTTGATTTTCAGTACTCTGCCTCCTGCACATGCTTAGTGGGGATGCAGAAGTCCCATTAGAAGGAAAACTGTGGGAAGTCGATCATAGTTCAACAGGTGTTTTTTGCACCTTGAAATACACTCATTCGCGGACTTCAGACCAGAAATATTCCTTGCAGCAGCTTGATAATGCAGCCCAGTTCTTCTGGCAAGACGCACTCAACTTGCAATTTAGGTTTGAATGCTAAAACCCTTTAGCTTCGGGCTGCAATGGTTAATTTTCAACCCATAGAGCATTCCAGGCAAGTAACTCAAGTCTAGGTTTAGAAATGCTGTTAGACGCATACATTGTGTGAATCTGAATAAGGGTATAAAGCATACAGTAAAGCTGACATAAAACTCTTGTGGAAGTATTTTCTCAGTTTGGACCACGGATTAGGCTAGGAGTGGCCAAAGCAATAGACCAATGCAATGCAATGTGGTGCTGTGCAATGAGATTGAATTTGGGCAATGAACTATTTGAATTCATTTTCTCTACTCATATTTGGTACTGAAGATGAGGTCATCCTTTGTGACATCGCTACCCACTTGTGTTACATGCAGAGCCTGCAATTTGCTCTGAGTGCACTGTTTTCAGGAG
This sequence comes from Heptranchias perlo, assembly GCF_035084215.1. Classification (NCBI taxonomy): domain Eukaryota; kingdom Metazoa; phylum Chordata; class Chondrichthyes; order Hexanchiformes; family Hexanchidae; genus Heptranchias; species Heptranchias perlo. The sequence continues at coordinate 26,183,911 of NC_090353.1, forward strand.
GCCACACATCCCTTTGGGGGAAAAACAGCTATACCTTGTTGCACCTCCACTCAGATTGCTGAGCTTAGGCATCTCAAATCTCACACATTTTCAGCCTTTATGACGAACTTGCGCTAACCACTTCATGTATGAAAGTTGTTTGAAGTACAGAAGCGTCTATTTGTCAGTCTACATCTCAGAACTGACTCCGCTAGGTTCTGCAGTGTGCTGAGGCTCCTGTGGGCCTTGGAATCTGCCCTGTTTACATCGTCGGGCCGGTTTACAGAGCACTGCCTTCAAAACAAAAACAACTGTGCACGTGTAAGTTTGGACATGTGCAGTTATTAAAACTAGTTCCATTTTTTGGTGGTGGGCTTTCCTGATGTCGGGAGAAGGTCCATATAGATCGGCAATGCTCGGCGTTGTCGTGGCCAAAATTACTGTCCAGCAGTGGCACGTCCGAGACGGTGCAGGAAAAAGCCCTCAACAAGCTTGCATTCTCTTTACTCCTCACGCACCATTCATATACATTTTACAGACTTTGATTCCTTAGAGGGCTACACTAGTATCATCAGATCAGTTATGGGGAAGTGAGTACTCTAATAGTACCCCTCCCCCCTCAATCTGAAAGAGGAATTTGCAAAAAAGAAATCAGCCTCGATTGGGATAGAGGAGAATGTGAAAGTGGGATTATAAAGAGTTTAAACTGCTTTTACAAGTCTAACTTGCATATAGAAAGCATAATTTCAAAGTTTGCAGGTGACACGAAACTCAGAAATGTAATAAACAATGTGGAGGATAGTAACAGACTTCAGGAGGACATAGACAGACTGGTGAAATGGGCAGACACATGGCAGATGAAATTTAATGCAGAGGAATGTGAAGTGATACATTTTGGTAGGAGGAATGAAGGGAGGCAATATAAACTAAATGATACAATTTTAAAGGGAGTGCAGGAACAGAGAGACCCAGGGGTGTATGAACACAAATCTTTGAAGATGGCAGGACAAGTTGAGGAGGCTGTTAAAAAAGCATATAGGATCCTCAGCTTTATTAAAAATAGAGGCATAGAGTAGAAAAGCATGGAAGTTATGCTAAATCTTTATAAAACACTGATTAGGCCGCAGCTGGAGTACTGCGTCCAATTCTGGGCACCACACTTTAGGAAGGATGTCAAGGCCTTAGAGAGGGTATAGAAGAGATTTACATGAATGGTTTTGATAGAGTAAATAAGGAGAAATTGTTTCCAGTGGCAGAAGTGTCAGTAACCAGAGGACACAGATTTAAGGTGGTCAGCAATAGAGCCAGCTGTGACATGAGGAAACATTTTTTACGCAGCGAGTTGTAATGATCTGTAATGCACTGCCTGAAAGTTTGGTAGAAGCAGATTCAATAGTGACTTTCGAAAAGGAATTGGATAAATACTTGAAGGGAAAAAATTTACAGGGCTATGGGGAAAGAGCAGGGGAATGGGATTAATTGGATAGCTCATTCAAAGAGCCAGCACAGGCACAATGGGCTGAACAGCCTCCTCCTGTGCTGTGCCTACTATGAACAAGGTGGAAGCAGTTATGTTTCAGTTCATTCAACAATAACATTTTTTACTTTTTGGAGCTGCTTAAAACTCCAATAAGGAACTTACATAGAATTTACAGCAAAGAAACAGGCTATTCGGCCCAACTAATCTATGCCAGCGTTCATGCTCCACACGCACCTCCTCCCAACCCATTTGCATGAACATGTACTGCAATGTAAATAACAAAAAATGAATATCTGGTATTTACTATGGCAGTTGACAGCTAATTCTAATTGGAAGTGTGAAGTTTTAATTCAATGTAAAATAGCACAATAACGGTGAGTTGGACAGAACCAGTGGCAACCATTAATGTGATTCTACAATCAAAGCAGTGATTGAGTTCATGCACAGATCTGCATGGGCAATGTGGCAGTGGGTTAGAGATATGTAATTTTACCACTGCAGGACAGTGGCAGTGGAGCCTGAACAAAATTGTATAAGCAAGAAAATGAGTGTGTGAAACTTAATTCAAATTGAATTAGAGAGAGATACTGGAATTTGCAGGAACAATCCTCACTATGGCACCAGTCCAACTTGTTAGTATTATTTTTAGTCAACAAGTTTCCCCCTTAATTTCTCCACTGGTGCTTCTTACCATTAGGAAGGGAGAGGGGATGGAATATTATCTTTTTCCGCATCTACTATCAGTGGTATCCTATGATCTGCTAACAGAAGGTGTGTTCACAGCAAATCCATTGGTGTCATTTTTTGCTCACTCTCCTGAGATTGGTTTAGGCCATTATCAGACCAGCCAAGAATTAATGAAACTCCCTTCCAATAGACAGTCAGGGCTGCACAACAGGTAGTCCACGGACCTCAACCTAGTTAGTATGCAGAGTATACTAGTATGTAATTCACTGCCTGAATTACTGCTACATTTGCACTTTAAAATTATATACATATACATATTCAATTCAATTGTGTTTTCAGTATTATGAAGAAAGCACGTATTAAAAGTAAATGAGGAGCAGAATCCTTTGCAAACCGTACAGTTATTAATTAAAGGACTATGTTAAGATGAGAACATATTCCTAAAAATAGTTTCAGCTGTATTTTTTTTTGTGTTGAGTTCATATTACAAATAAGGAGTGGCTTTGCATCAGTGCCAATGCATGCATAATTTATGTTTCAAAACTTCAGTCCCTCTTTTAGGTTTTAATTATAGCTCCCACTAGGTTTCAGCAAATGATTAAAAAAATGTGAATGAAACCATAAATTTTTCAACACTCTCCAGCTTTCACAATGCGAAACACATCATCTGCAGCCTAATTTCTGCAAGGCTCCTCCTTAACTAGAATTTTACATTCACAAAATCTGACAGGACTTGAGTATGCGTAGCAGAGCAGTGTGCTTACTGTCCTCTTTTTTTAGGATTAGATAGTCTAAGTCTCACCCACACAGACCGGATGAGATTTCTTTTGTAAAGATCTGCGGACCTCTTGTGGTGTTGCTCATGGTGCGTTGGAGGATATTCTGTTTCATTAGGACAGGATGAGGGCATTAATCCATGTAATGCACAATGTATTATTCTGCCATTTAGGTGGAGATGCACGTCTTTAAATCCTCTAAACTCAAATTGCTGTAAATAGACATGTCCCGCAGTCAGTTATAAGCTAATTCTTCTTAGACACGCCATGCGGTCAATTAGAGGATAATTGTTGCTCAGATTGGCAGCTGGCTTTTCCCCAAGGTTACAAAAAATTGCAGGCAATGACTGTCTTTCTTTTCGCTGAGATTGTTTTACATCTGTAACACAATTGTCACCCTTTGAAGTTGACATCTGAAGTGTAATAGACTCAAAACATATAGACACACATACAGATTATTCCAGTTAAGCTTGAAAGGCTGGCTACGATAGATTCTTATCAAATACTACCTTACAGAAACAGCTGGCCCCGATATTTCTGGGGAGGCCGAGAGGGTGCGGGGGAGGCCGAAAACGACTGTAGAACCCAACGTGGGGTCCCGCAGAACTTAATGGCAGGGCCTCATTATCATTATTTTTCTTCTGTTTCCCATCTGGCAGCTGGCCAAATTGACAGCTTGGCCAGCAACCTGGAGGGCACACCAGTGGAAGGAGGCTGTAACCGGGGACCTTTGGGGACAGACCCTCGCAATCAAGAGGGGGGAAGGTCGGCATTCGGGGCTTGGAGGGGCGAGAGAGGCCATCGGTGGGAGGGGTGGTGGTTGGTGATCGGGGTTTGGGGGAGTTGCTGAGATCAGCCACAATCGACTGGAGGGAGAGAGGACATCGGGGTTGAGGGGTTGAGGGGTTGGGGGGGGGGGGGGGGGGGGGGGGGAGGTCAGCGATCGAGGCAGGAGGGAGAGAAAAGCCGCGATCGGCAGAGGGAAGGCTGTAGGCTTCCTTGAGGGGCCAGGGGGAGTACTCCTGCTCCTTGTGGCCCACAAGAAGAGCTGAGAAAGGCACTTGCCTTGTGGAGTTGGCAGCTCCCGCCTCCCTTTCACTGCTGGTTTTCCCGACCTCTGGGAAACCTGCGGGGAATCTGTGAAATTTAAATCGGGCTCCCAACTGCACTGTAGGGACCGATTTCAAATATGGTAATGAGGTTACCCACCTCTCCACGGTGGGACACTCGGACGCCACGAAACCCACCGCCAGAAAAAGATCAATGGACCCATGTGCAGCGGGTTAGGGTCACATTCCCCATTTATTCATTTTTAACCGCGCCCCCAGACCCTTTCTCACCCGTCATGGGGGCGGGGGAGATTATCGAGGCCAGCTATGTACAAGTGATGAAGGGGTAGGTTTAATGGATTAGCAGTCTCCAAACAGAGCTTTGTGTGAGGGGAGCATGCTGACCTCTATAGAAGATTCCTGACATGTGCTCTTGATGTGTGAAGCTCTGTACTGGGGGTGCTAATCCATAAATGCAACCCCAAAATAAATAAAACTCATATCAATCATCTTGAGTGCGAACGCAAAACAGGTGGAATCGCATGGGCTGCTCGATATTTAGTTCCATTGAAGTCATATATAATACGGGACTGTCCAAGCGGAATTTCTACCCCGATATACCCGTGGGCGTTTCTAATTATTTATTTAAATGGTTGCTAAGTTGCTTAAGTGAGATGTATTCCACCTGCCTTTATCCATTTGCCACTTGCCAAACAGGCCTCTTCTTTTGTGAGTGCAGTCAAGGTACATTGCTTGAAAGATTTTAGAAGTGCTTGTTTGATGCTGAATTGGGTACGAAATGGAAAATACTTCTCATTTCCACCTGCTTGTCATCTCTCACCACTTTGAACATGCATGCATGTCAAAGACGTTCAGAAAGATACAGCGGGTTCATTGATTGTCATGCAGCTTCTGCTGAATTCCACTGACGCATTGGGAATAAATAGCTGTGCTTATGGCACACCGCATACTCATCCAGTGAATATGTGATCTCGGCCTAGGCGGATTCCAAGTTTTAGTGAGGCTCCCTTCCCCTTAGACAGAGAGAGTGAAAGTTGAGGACTTAGCTGACTTGTGCCATTCACAATAGCTGGTTGCAGAGTGGCCTTGGTAGGATCTGGGAAAATGATGACACCTGCACCTTTGGTTGGATATAGTCTGTGGTGTTGGAGGGACATGAAAATGGGGAAAAAATAAGATGAAACTAAATTTCTAAAAATACTTCCAGTTGTAAATGCTACTTACATTTTTATATGTGCGACAAGCAGATCATTTACATGATCTCATTAGATGTGTTAATAAAGTTATCATTGCAGAATGATCCATTTTGTTTTCTAGTGAGTGAAGATGAAGTAAGACGAAGTCATAAGAAGAAAGAATTGTATTTATAGAGGACATAATCATAGCTCTCAGGAACGTTCCGAAGTACCTTCCATACAATAAATTACTTTCAAGTGCAGTCACTGTTTTTATTTAGCCAGACACCAGTCATGTTGAGCACAGCAATGTTCTACAACTGCATTGAGATAGATAACCACTTAATCTATTTCTGGTGGTGTTGGTTGAGGGATAAATGTTAACCAGGGCACCATGAGAATTCCTTGCTCTTTAACATTCACTTAGTCACCAGAACGGTAGATATATTAGTTAGGTTAATGGCAAAACTGCATTTTAAAAGCATGTAGATTGCAGGACGAAGGGAACACTGAGGAAGGTAAGGAGTTGCACAATTTTGAGGCCCTGAGAAACAGTGAGTTAGAGCTGGAAATTGTGTGATGAGACTTGATTTCAAAACAGTGAGAAACATAGAAACATAGAAAATAGGAGCAAGAGTAGGCCATTCGGCCCTTCGGGCCTGCTCCGCCATTCAAATTAATCATGGCTGATCGTCGAACTCAGTACCCTGTTCCTGCTTTTTCCCCATATCCCTTGATCTCTTTAGCATTAAGAAATATATCTATCCCCTTCTTGAATACATCTAATGACTTGGCCTCCACTGCTTTCTGTGGTAGAGAATTCCACAGGTTCACCACCCTCTGAGTGAAGAAATTTCTCCTCATCTCGGTTCTAAATGGCATAACCCGTATCCTGAGACTGTGACCCCTGGTTCTGGACTCCCCAGCCATCGGGAACATCCTCCCTGCATCTAGTCCGTCTAGTCCTGTTGAATTTTATATGTTTCGATGAGATCACCTCTCATTCTTCTAAACTCTAGTGAATATAGGCCTAGTCGACCCAATCTTTCCCCATACATCAGTCCTGCCATCCCAGGAATCAGTCTGGTAAACCTTCATTGCACTCCCTCCATGGCAAGGACATCCTTCCTCAGATAAGGAGACCAAAACTGCACACAATACTCCAGATGTAGTCTCACCAAGGCCCTGTATAACTGCAGTAAGACATCCCTGCTCCTGTACTCAAATCCTCTTGCAATGAAGGCCAACATACCATTCACCTTCCGAACTGCCTGCTGCACCTGAATGCTCACTTTCAGCGACTGGTGTACAAAGACACCCAGGTCTCGAAGCACCTCCCCTTTTCCCAATCTATCACCATTCAGGTAATAATCTGTTTTTCTGTTTTTACAACCAAAGTGGATAACCTCACATTTATCCACGTTATACTTCATCTGCCATGTCCTTGCCCACTCACCCAACTTGTCTAAATCACATTGGAGCCTCTTTGCATCCTCCTCACAGCTCACATTCCACCCCAGCTTTGTGTCATCTGCAAACTTGGAAATATTACATTTAGTTCCCTCATCCAAATCACTGATATATATTGTGAATAGCTGGGGCCCAAGCACTGATCCCTGCAGTACCCCACTAGTCACTGCCTGCCGGAAAAAGACCCGTTTATTCCTACTCTCTGTTTCCTGCCTGTCAACCAATTCTCAATCCATGCCAGCATATTCCCCCAATCCCATGTGCTTTAATTTTGCACACTGACCTCTTGTGTGGGACCTTATCAAAAGCCTTCTGAAAATCCAAATACACCACATCCACTGGTTCTCCCCTATCTATTCTACTAGTTACAGCCTCAAAAAACTCCAGTAGATTTGTTAAGCATGATTTCCCTTTCATAAACCCATGCTGACTTTGTCCAATCCCGTTAATGCCCTCCAAGTGATCTGTTATCACATCTTTTATAATAGACTCTAGCATTTTCCCCACAACTGATGTTCGGCTAACTGGTCTGTAATTCCCTGTTTTTTCTCTCCCTCCTTTTTTAAATAGTGGGGTTACATTTGCCACCCTCCAATCTGTAGGAACAGAGTCTATAGAATTTTGGAAGATGATCACCAATGCATCCACTATTTCCAGGGCCACTTCCTTTAGTACTCTGGGATGTAGATTATCAGGCCCTGGGGATTTGTCAGCCTTTAGCCCCATTAATTTCCCCAGCACTATTTTTTTTTACTAATACTGGTTTCCTTCAGTTCCTCCCTCTCACTAGACCCTTGGTTCCCTAATATTTCTGGGAGGTTATTTGTGTCCTCCTTTGTGAAGACAGAACCAAAGTATGTGCCATTTCTTTGTTCCCCATTATAATTTCCCCCATTTCTGACTGTAAGGGACCTACATTTGTTTTCACTAAACTTTTTCTCTTGACATATTTATAGAAGCTTTTACAGTCAGTTTTTATGTTCCCTGCTAGTTTACTCTCATACTCTATTTTTCCCCTCTTAATCAATCTCTTTGACCTCCTTTGCTGAATTCTGAACCGCTCCCAATCCTCAGGCTTGCCGCTTTCTCTGGCAATTTTATATGTCTCCTCTTTGGATCTAATACAATCCCTAATTTCTTTTGTAAGCCACGGTTGAGCTACCTTTCCTGTTTTATTTTTGCACCAGACAGGAATGAATAATTGTTGTAATTCCTGCACACATTCTTTAAATATTAGCAATTGCCTATACACCGTCATCCCTTTTAGTAAAGTTCCCCAATTTGAGGACTGCATGGAGGAGGAGCCTGTAGGATGGCATAATGGGAGCTTATGAAGTAATGGAGAGATTGGAGGCTAGATGTGAGAAAAAGATCAACAATCACACAACATGCTTTTCCTTGTATTCTTTCTAGGGATGCAAAAGAAGTGTTCGAAAAGCTTCCCCAAATATGGGAGCAATACTGAAGTCCTAGTTACACTTGTGCTGTAATGAGAGCTAAGAGTTGTTGAGGGGAAAAGAAGTGTCTGGCATGAAAGAGGAAACTGAGTCTCTTTGAGATGCTTTTAGCAATGAAGGATACATGGTACTTCCATTTGAGTTCAGAGGAAATAGTGAGGCTAAGAATGTCAGTAGATGAGGAAAAGCTAAAGAAGAAGCCATTAAAGGTAAGAGGTAGTAACTATGGATGGGCTTGTGAGTCATGAAGAAACTGTATCTCTGAAGTGTCAAGGAAATTCCCTAATTCAGTATTGTGTTATTCAACAATGCACATGTAGGAAATTTGTGCAAATTTAAACTGAAATTGATGTGCCAATATGGCCTCCATCTGTATGTAATTTAAGGATACCTGTAGTTACTTTTGATTTGTTTCTCAGACAGCCTCATTCAGACTGTTGAGTTCATGTCAGAACGAATCTGGTTCAGTAGAAACTTTGGAAAGTACATTGCAATATACCCCTCCCCTATACTTGCAACACAACAGTATGTAAAAACTCACTCACTAGTCACAAGTTTCTCAATGATAGGATGCTAGTAGCAATGGCAATTTAGGTGGGTGTTTGGCCTTGGGCTGGATGGAGTATTTGATTTCTCTGTATATCTCCAAGCAGGATGTGTTGCTGCTGTAGTGACATCTCACACTCTCCCCAAGTGTATAATTGGATATGAGATGTCCAATGCTCCCACCAAACCTGGGTTGCTACCCAGAAAGAACTTACCAGTCACTCTAGGTACAAATATGAATGCAGGATCTGCCTGCTTAGAGGAGAGATGATGAGATCACTGCTTCCTTTTCTGCTATGAATCCAAGCCATCTGTCCTCACAACTTTATAATGAATTAACTGTTTTTGCTCCTGTTTGAGTTTGAGTATGGATTAACTATGTTTACACTCCATGATCACATTCAGTTCAAAGATTTCCAAGCATTTCTATGTGCACCGAGTCAGATCTTCTGTAGGCCAGCATTAAATTACCAGCCTGACACACTAACTGAGCTTACACTCGAGCCAGAACAACGGCAGGAGATTCACTTTAGCCATTTGTTGTGGTGTAATGCAAAATCTCCTTCTTCGTGGCTCTATTCTACTCCACATGTCAGAGGTAGGAGTTTTCACTCCATTTACCAATTGGAGCAAATAATGCTGCATCATTTACATTGGGATTAGTATCAAATTAGCTGCAAATTTACAACCAAAATACACAGCAATACATGGACAATACAGAGTAACAATGCAACTATACTAAGTTGATAACCTGGGGAGGGAGGCGGGGAAGATTTGCTCTTGTTATGTATAGTGACACCGCGAATGCATTCAAAGAGTGTTTATAATACCATGCCACATAGCAACCAAAGTAATTCTTCCCTCTGGACATTACCTGCTGCTTGCTTTGTGTTGTACATACCTCTGGAAGAATATATGTAAAATAATATGTTGAATAACATGAAATTATGGTGCTCAGGAAAGAAATAAAGAATCCTGATCTTGTCATAAACCATAACAATGAGTGGAAATAATTAAACAGTATCAGCTGAACCACAAGATTGAATTACGGCCTTTAAAACTCTCAGCAGTAAGTGCTATTTTCTAAAATATATTCTGTTTTAAAATATATTTATAAAATCATTGGGGTAGATTTTTGTTAAGCGTCACCTGGGCATTGCGCAAAAAGGAAAATCTGGCAGGGAAATTTGCATACCCCTAACAGAACTTGGAGGATTGTCCATTAATTTCAATAGGAGGAAAATCTGGCAGATCCTGTTACCGACATGCGATCCTCCTCACCAGATTTTCCTTTCTGCCCTTCGCCCAGGCTTCGCTTAATACCCAGGGTCTGACCGTCACAGTTTCAGTGCTTAGTTTTTATTTGCTGAAGTGCAGAAAATGATTTAACAGTTGTTCAGCCCTAGATACCTCGGTGTCAGTTAAGGATAATTCAGATTCAACATCATTAAAAGAGTCCAACTTATTGAGGGTAATTTTGAGTTTGTGCGAAAGTGTAAAATGGGTGATAGCAAATCGGCAGCCTGTTTTACATCTCTCCTGATTTTTATTTCCATTAGGGAACAGAAATCGGGAGAAATGTAAAACAGGCAGCTGATTCTCTATTGCCCATTTTACACTAACGCACAAAGTCAAAATTATCCCCTTGTGACATAATCAGTGCAAAATAATATTGATTAAAGCAGCAAATCAAATTGCTTTCTCCAGTCATCTTCTGAGAAGCTGGTATTCAGTATTTAGAAATACGTTATTGTTTTGTCAAGACGTTTGGTAAGTCCGTGCGCGCACCCACCCACACACACACTCTCATATACTCACACATGCTCGTACACACACACAATCTCGTATATACACTCACACACATTCTTGTATACATACACACTCGTATACACACACTCACTCGTACACACACATACACATGCACTCGTACACATGCGCTCATACACATACTCGTGTATACTCACTCTCACACATACCTTGTACACACACTCACACTCGTACCTTGTACACACACACTTGTACACACACACTCTCGTGCACACACACACACACTCTCATATACTCACACATGCTCGTACATACACACAATCTCGCATATACACTCACACACATTCTTGTATACATACACACTCGTATACACACACTCACTCGTACACACACATACACATGCACTCGTACACACGCGCTCGTACACATACTCGTGTATACTCACTCTCGTATACACACTCTCACACTCATACCTTGTACACACACTCACACTCGTACCTTGTACACACACACACACTCGTGCACACACTCGTACATCTCAAGGATGTTGGTTCTTACAGTAAGTAATTTTAATTCACAAGAAAAATGCAGAAGAAAATGTTCTGATTCTTTGAATCAAAACAGATTGAACAATACCTGCCATGTGACGGAGGTGGACTTGAGGGGGGTTGTGCAAATGAAGTCGGAGAGGTGCAAAAGGTGACGTCATCTGTGTGGGCAATGTACTGTATAATATCAGTCTGGTGAGGATCCTGGTCTTCATGTTCCATGCTCTCACTGGCAGCACGCTGTCGATGGAACTGGTGTCTCTTTGGAGACCCTAACAAAAATAAATTTTTCCATTAATAAATTAATACGTAAATGTATAAGTAATCATTTTAAAACTCTTAAGTTGCAGTTATGCTGCTTGTTCATGGACATAAATAGGAATATCTGCTTCCAGAGTGGAGACATTTTAAACTATTTTCTTTTACACTCTTCCTTGAAGTACACTTTGCTCAGATTGATATTCCCTTTTAATCTTGTGTATCTATGATATGCAATTTCTTGATATTATTATGTGCCTATATATTCTATATATTTTCACTTCCTGTTGTTTGTATTGTTGATAAGTATATTTAGAAATTCCTACTATGTAAACTTCCAGGTGGGTACAGTCACCCTAGGACTATTCTCCCAGGCTCAGTCTATTATCCCTGGACTTACCCTCCTCTCAATGGAATCTGCTGCCTTCCTCAGAATTCCCCAATTACTCTACATTGTTCTGCTTCATTTCAGAGGGGTTGAAATTCCTCAGCACACTGTTTTTAACACACTGATTAACAATATGGCATCAAACTCCTGTGTGCGCTATTTTAACAAAGTCATTGAGGTTGAAAATGTATCGAAGGGAGAACTACAACTTTAAATGTAATGATCTCGATACCCTTTTGTCATTTAATCACTCCTACCCTCCACCCTATCACAGACCTTCCCTTGTGTTCTTTCCTCCCCTCCCCCCACCCTTTTTCCCTGGTTCTGTACTTGCTTCTAAACTGTTAAATCTGATGAAAGGTCATCGACCTGAAACATTAATCCTGTTACTCTCTCCACAGATGCCGCCTGACCTGCTGAGTGTTTTCAGCATTTTCTGTAGATGCTGATTGGGCCTTGCAGAGTCACAGGATAGATGGTTACACTGAGAAGTTCGGAGATGTGGTCAAATTCAGGTAAATGCAGACTTGATCCAAAAGGAATTCCAATTCAAGCACAGAAAGCCAGTCGTTATTCACTCCTATTTTGTAGAATTCCATTTTCAAGCATAATATTTCCTTACATTACAACAACTACACTTCAAAATACTTCATTGTTTATGAAGCGCTTTGGGACGTCCTGAGGCCATGAAAGGCGCTCTATAAATGCAAGTTCTTTCTAATATTTTAAATACAAATTCTTGTTCCAAGCATTGAAATTATCGCTACTTAACTGTTTTAAGTGTTCAAGATTAGCTGAATATTAACCAGCGCCCATTAGTATGTTATCGTACTACCCCAAATTCATTCCCAGATTTCACCTAGAGACAGTCGTTATGTATTAGAAATCTAATCACTTTTATGTCATTTTTCTATTGTTTTCTGTTGTGGTTTACATTGAACATCTGAATAAATGACCAACTGTGCTGTGGTACAAAAATTTTTAAATTGTGTGCCTTTCTCTGCAACTTATAGACATCTTGATTCATGAATTATCTTGGTACAAGCAAAAATATTTGGCAAACCAGTCATACATTTAACAGGATTCAGCTGGGTGGTATGTATAATAGGGATGTTTAGTAATTACACAGAATTTGAGGGACAGATGCAGGTGAAGAAAAAGAGGCAAAGGAGAGAAACAGGAAAAAAAGAAAAAGTAGTGTCATGAGAAAAAAAGAACGAGGATTTCTGGTGATGAGGTGGACACTAGTCTGAGACAAAGGTACATAAAAACAGAGATAAGACACTGGGGTGGAGTTGATTAAGGGTTTTAATTTATTCTATGTGCTTTTTTTCAATGCACTGCTTATGTATTTAAGTTAAATTCTGCACTAACTCCTGCATTAATATAGCAGAGAGATAAATTTACGGCAAATATGTTAATTACAGTGATTAAAAATAGCATGTTGAGGAAATTAATCCACTAAAATGCTTTTCTTTCCTTCTTTGGCTCCAAAATTCTAATCAGGCCCTGGGCAGAAATCAGCCCTTCCTGGAGAATTGATCTTTGATTGGAGCACAGTCATTGTTTCTGATGCAAGCTCACAAATTACCAGATTTATTGAATTCAATTTCTCAACTTGCCATGGTGGGCTTTTAACGCACAACCTCTGGATTGCTAGTCCAGTAACACAACCGTTAGAGTACCATACTCTATGTGGAATTGCGAGACAAATATTTAATTTATTAGACTTAAATTCTGACTCTTCCTAATCGGACTGTATGAATTGCAACATGTTTTCTTCTACCGTTACTGACAAGCCCATTTGCCTGGAATAAAAGAGCTTTGGCTTGTGCTTCTGGTGTGGGAATCCGCCTTGGGCGATAGGGCAAAACAGGTGGAATCGCACGGGCCACGTGTTATATATCCCGCTGGGTATCGGACTGGGCATATAACGGGCGGCCGATATGATGCTACCCACTTGGCATTACTAACTCTAACCGTAAGAGAATAAAGGTATCTAGCCTATACTAAAAAGTGCCCAGCCCACGAAGAGTCAAATGGGAGAATGGAATACAAAAAAACACAAGAACTGGCAATTCTGCTGATAAGAGATTTCTATTGATCAGGGAACAGATGTCGCCGAGACGGTCAGCAAAAGTGTCCTGTACAAGGTAATCAATTGTCAAATCAAAGAAGTCAACAAATGTCCCTGCCTAGCAATTGACTTTCTATTGGATAGATGCAAATGGTGTCACTCGAGACCACATGTTTGCCCGGGAAAGTTTAATTGTAAACAATTTTACAACACCAAGTTATAGTCCAGCAATTTTATTTTAAATTCACAAGCTTTCGGAGATTTCCTCCTTCCTCAGGCAAAAAAAAACATTTGCCTGAGGAAGGAGGAAATCTCCGAAAGCTTGTGAATTTAAAATAAAATTGCTGGACTATAACTTGGTGTTGTAAAATTGTTTACAATTGTCAACCCCAGTCCATCACCGGCATCTCCACATCGGGAAAGTTTAAGATAAGAAGTTTTGACCAGCTCTGTCTTATCAAATAAAGGAATCAAAGATAATCCCGTTAACTGTTGAATTACTTTAAGGGCCTTTGACCTTGTTACTTGAGAAACAACAAGGAAAGATCAATCAAGTACAGGAAATTCACACCTAATTGAGGCAAACAAAGACACAGCAATCAAAAGCAAAATACTGCGGATGCTGGAAATCTGAAATAAAAACAGAAAATGCTGGAGAAGTTCAGCAAGTCAGGCAGCATCTGTGGAGAAAGAAACAGAGTTAGCGTTTCAGATCGAAGATCTTTTGTCAGAACTAGAAGATGTTAAAAGAGTTTAAGTTTTTGAGCAAGTACAGAGCCAGGGAAAGGCGGGGGGAGGGGAGGAAAGAACAAAAGAGAAGGTCGCTGATAGGGTGGAGGGCACGAGTGATTAAATGACAAAAGGGATGATTGGTGGCAGCGATGGGCAGACACAGCAATCTTTGTAAGAAACACGCTGTTTGAAGCCAAATCAAGTCTGTGCATTTCAGATGAGTTTCAGCAAATGCAAGAGTGGGCGTATCCAAAAAAAGTATAATGAAAGGTATAAATCAAAAAGCACAAAAGATCTAAACACAGCAGAGAACGAGATCTACCGTGTTGCGCTGTTGTCCAGAAGACTTGGAACCGGGTAATATCGACCTTGTACTCTGTTATTGTCGCTTAAATACTGTGTGTATTGATGATTCTGCTGATGTTATAATAATGATGTGGAGATGCCGGTGATGGACTGGGGTTGACAAATGTAAAGAATCTTACAACACCAGGTTATAGTCCAACAATTTTATTTGAAAATCACAAGCTTTGGGAGATTATCTCCTTCGTCAGTTGAGTGAGTGTGGGACTCCTTGAACGTTTCGCATTTATAGTCAGAGAACAATACCTGGTGATTACAGATAATCTTTCCAACTGCCCGTTGTCAAGGCAATCAAAGTGTTCAGACAGAGACCATGCAGACACTGTGACAACGGATGAACGGACACCGCGCAACAATCACCAGACAGGAGGGTTCCCTCCCAGTCGGGGAACACTTCAGCAGTCAAGGACATTCAGCCACCGATCTTCGGGTAAGGGTTCTCCAAGGTGGCCTTCGAGACACACGACAACGCAAAATCGTCGAGCAGAAATTGATAGCCAAGTTCTGCACCCATGAGGACGGCCTCAACCGGGATCTTGGGTTTATGTCACGCTACACGTAACCCCACCAGCGAATAAAGGTTATCTGTTTTTAATACAATGGGTCATTCTCTGTCTTCCTCTTCCTTTCGGATGTTTCTCCCTCTCTCTCTCTCTGTCTTGTGTTCTGGCCGTTTGTATATTCGGTGGTCCTGTAGGTAACACCTCTCTGTCTGAACACTTTGATTGCCTTAACAACGGGCAGTTGGAAAGATTATCTGTAATCACCAGGTATTGTTCTCTGACTATAAATGCGAAACGTTCAAGGAGTCCCACACTCACTCACCTGACGAAGGAGATAATCTCCGAAAGCTTGTGATTTTCAAATAAAATTGTTGGACTATAACCTGGTGTTGTAAAATTCTTTACAGATGTTATAATAAAGCCTTGTTATACCCAATTGGAACTGCCAAGTGAATTATTGGAAGGGTAATCTAGGGCTGAGTGCCCACAAAAAGGGGACCCTATCTCAACATTCCCAAGACAAATTTGTACCCGTGTGCTTCTAACACTAGTTAATAGTAACTTCCTGTTGTCTTCCGTGCCCAGTAAAATGACCTATTCTGCAATGAGATATTCTGTGGAACTAACAGCTTCCTTTCTTCTCTTAGATCCAGTGTCACATTTACTGTACTGATAGTCACTGGACAGTACGCATAGATTCCTGTTATCAACATCTAGCAATGTCAGTGTCCTTTCTTATCCTGCACCCAGCTATCTCAATAGCTCTGACTACGATCAGTCACTTCAGTATTGTGAGCTGTGAGTAGCAGACACCAGTCAATATTGGAAGATAGGGTGTGAAAGTGGTGTAACATAATGAAACTGCAGTGCATTTGTATCCTTTGGGGCTGATTTGAATCCATTCTGTTGAGATTCAGCACCACACAAATCCCAGAATAGTCGTATGATCTGAAACACATGCTGCCCAAACAAAGCTCTGCTGCTCTCATTTTCTTCCAAATGCCTGTTCTTTATTCCAATGCAAAATCACTTTCATCCTTTTCATTCACACTAATTTAGGATTTGCACCTGCAACTTGAGCATATCATTTTCTTACTCTGAATTTCAGTGGTGTTAGTAAACTAGCGGTGCAGTACTGATGGTGGAATGAGATAAAATGAGGTCGCTTTATATCTTGCTGTCTGATGCTCCCCAAAAAATGCAAAACATTGTAAAAGATAGGAAAAAGCCAGAGTAAACCTGGTCAAAGTGGCACCCATTTCAACCACATTTATACTATCACTCCTCTCTTGTGTTTCATTACAAGCCTTTGTAACTGAGACATTACAAGCCATTGAACATGTGCATAACTTAGCTAGGAAGCCATCTAAACAAGGACATCCCCATGGCATTAAAACAATAGTCTTTTCACTTTTAGAAGCTTTAATGAAGTTATCTAAGCTATACTAATCCCTCACAACACTGATACACTGTGACTTTTGATACAACACATGTTGCTTATGGCACCTTCTCAAATACAAAAAACATGAAAAGATTCAAAAACAGCAAATTGCATTTATATAGCACCTTTAATGGAGAAAAATATCCCGAAGCATTTCATAGAGGCATAATCAAAACGTGGACATTGAGCCAAAGAAGGAAATATTAGGAGGGGTGAGCATAAGCTTTCTGGGCCGGAGAGGTTGCGTGGCATTGCAAGAACACAAATCTCATTATTAAAAGGGTCCTTACGTCGTTAAGTACCAGCCCTAACTTTCTACAATGACCTTAATTGGTAATTAATTCACAAATGCAGCAATTTCTTGAAACTCACGGGGAGACTGACGATGAGTTCCCGTTCTGGCGAGGCTAACGGCGGAGCGACGCAAATCGTCCAGCAATTTGTGGCGATTCACAACTCATGGCATATCGCTCCCTCGCCACAAATTGCTGGGTTATTTACAAACTAATAAGAGCATGCACAATTTTCCCAGCAAGTTCTGGGTCGTTGAGCTGGTTGGTACAGTTAGGCACACAGTGGGAACCACATGCTTTAGGGAGTCAAGGTAATTTGGTGTCATCCCTCTGGTTCAGCTGAGTCAGGGAGATTTCAAGGATCCTGCCTGCATAGTGGGGTCTCACAGTTTCCACTACTTTATGCTTCTGGTGAACCATGTGATAATGTGCCCCGTAGAGCTGCTTTGGTAGTTTCTTAGGGTAGTGTTTGGGAGTCATCAGGCTCCTCCATTTTCGACTATACAGTGGACTAGTAGGGACGACAGAAACCTTGGGTTGCCAACACACATTCTTTGTATGACCTCTTAAAGATTCTAGAAAAGATCTAATGCAATTTTCTGTTATCCTCAGACAGTAAGGAGAACCAGAGTTACAAAGATTAATAGACTTATCTCCTGTCACCAACAATATCAGTGGTTTTCCTGAATGTGACATATTATTATTACACAGGGCTTGTATGTAATGGACACCAGTCAATAGCAGGTGTCTCTTTTTACCCACAGTAGTACAGTGATCTACAATGATTACATGCAGCTGACACCAGCCAATAGAGACAGTTTAATCTCAGTGATGATGTGATAGAGCGGCAGCTTTGGCCTGTGCCTGTGTTATTTTAGCTCAGTATCCTTCTCCTCCATCATTAAACATACTGTGAAAGGTTGGCTTGTCTCTATCCCAAAGAATGACTGATTCAGATTGTCTGCATCAATTATTGGTGCTGTTGTGAATTGAAGAGGTCGTTGCCACTTTGCAGAAGGGTGAGGAGGTCAATGGTTAAGGCAATAGTTTGAGATAATATAAGCTTCTGTCTTTCTTGAGAAAGATCCAGGGGCACATGGCCAAATTCTGTGTGGAACTGGGCATAAAGCTGTCTTTCTGCAAAAGGGATGATTGTCCTTTCTTTTTTACCTCAGTCAGGTCCAGGAAAGCCACTCTAGGCCTGTACAACCTGTTTGCTGGGTATGGCCTCCTGAGGCTGCTGCTGCTCCTCTTCCTCAAATATTCCTCCACCCAGAAAAGATTGGTAATAATAGTGCCAATGATGATTAGAGAAAGGTTTCTGAGGTGAAGCAAGGCAAAAAAAAAGTATGAAAGAAGTGATCTAAGAAGTGGCCACTCTCCTGGCAAGTCAGACAGCGATGATCCAATGACTCACTGTGCTGCAGCTACATGTCCCTTTAATACATTATCAACGTGTCTGCGAGCCAATAATCTCACTAGCTTTTATTGGCGGGTTTCAAGCAGGGCAGGCCATCCATTTGTGAGAGTTAAAATCGTGTCATAGTGCCAATGACATTGTTTTACCAACACCACCAGTTATTAATTTTTTTTTAAAAAGGGAATTTCAGGTTTGCAAGCCAGAAATTCCAGATGTGCAAACATTCCACTTAGCAGGGTCCAATATGATGGCAAACTACATGTCCACGTGGATTATTCCAGAAGTGCCATTCTTCAGATGCTAGAAATTATTGTTGCCGATATTAGCGAATGAACACTTAACATGTTCATATGACTTACCTTTGTTCATTTTAACAGCGATGTCAATGCATCAAAATAGCAGGAAAATGAATATCACACATATTAAGTATTCATCCACTAATATCACCATCCATAATTTCTAGGCTCATGAGTTTAAATAGTACAGGATAGATTTACCAATAAGCAGCGCCAGTAGAGCAGGTGCAGAATTTTCTCCCACCATTTTCTGTCCATTGGAATGTCAAATTGTGGGGAGCGCACTGGCTATTCCCCAACATGCACTCCCTAGAGTGCAAAAAGTACCTTTAATTCCGTAGCTTCCTGAGGTCTCAGAATTTGTGCAAAAATATTTAAATGAATACTTAGTGCGACTTCCCGGCTTTTGGACCAGGATTACACTTTCTGCTTTCAAAGCCCATTTTGAATGGGTGCAAGGCAAGCAATAGCTCCTAAAGGGGGACAGGGTTTTTGCAATTTTTACAGTGCCTTTTCAGGATTGTGGTTTAATTACAGGTTTTATTTTCCTATTTATGATTTTTTAATTAATAATATATATTTTGGGGAAGCGACATTTTTATTGACTCATTGCAGGCAGTTTAAACCTACCCCCTCCCCCCCCAATCGGGAAACTAACTGGATCGGGTGCAACGCTACTTTTGCACCCCGCCCATTGACGTCAATGGAGAGTTATATTTGGCGAGGACTTCTGCCTGGCGAGTTAGGTTAATATTACCCATATTGACTCAGTATGTTTGTTTTTAAATGTACCCAAAAAAAAGTCAATTTCAGTCCATCAAGTCACTGGAAAATGAACTGTAAATGAACCATTTACAGGACTTCAGCAGAACAAGAATAGATGGGAAAAGAAGACAACTTACCTTTGTTCATTTTAACATAACATGTGTGATATTCATTTTCCTGCTATTTTGATGCATTGACATCGCTGTTAAAATGAACCAACATTCATGGAAAAGTTACATAAGCAGATAACTGGGCTGAGTACGTCAGCACTAATCAAACTAGGAAGTGGCAATGTGCTTATATTATGATTTTACAAGTGGATTTGACTGTATTTGGATGTTTGAACAATATTCTAGTTGGGCTGATTTCTAACTAGTGCTCTCATTACTGCATGATTTTTGCGAATTAAACAGCCTCCACTATTTAGCAGACTGTGAACATTAATAGTTTCTCTTAGCAGGCCGTGAGGGTTTAATAGTTTTCCCAATAAATTTGATATCCTTTTCTGAGAAGGTCAGAAAAGCAGGTTTAAAAGTATGTGTTTTTCATATCTTTTCTACAGTGCTCTAGAATGATCAAACATATTACCAGTGTCCCATTATATCCGTAAAATCGATACTGTATTTCCTCACAATACTGTCATTTCTCCTGATATGGCAATAACTCATATAACACATTTAACACCTCCAAGTATAGAAGATGTTCGATCAGCAGTGTTTAAAGATACATTTGTTTCTAAGCTTTATAGGGGCTACTTTCAGTCCTGAATGATTTTCTTTGTTTATGTCTGAGCTACAATGTGTAAAAGCTATAATTTACTGTAAATTTCTAATGTGTACTAAAACTGTAGAACTTGTAGAAATATATGGAACTATAATAAAAGAAAGAACTTAAATCTATATAGCTCCTTATCATGTTTGCAGAATTTCCCAAAGAGCTTTACAACACTCACGGTCATGTAGGCAAATGCGGCAGCCAATTTGCGCACAGCAAGACACCACAAACATCAAATGAAAGAATGAGCAGCTAAATTTTTTTTTGGTGATGTTGGTTGAGGGAGGACTGTTAGCCAAGACATTGGATGTCACTCCCTGCTCTTATCCGAATACTGCCAGGGACCTTTATGTCCATATGAACTGGCAAATGGGGTCATGGTTTAACATCTCATCCGAAAGACGCACCTAAGCCAATGCAGCACTCTCTCGGTACTGTACCGAAGTGTAGGTCTAGATTATTTGCTAAATTCTATAGTGGGAATTAAACCCACAGCCATTTGTCTCAGAGACAAGTGTGCCTCCAATTGACCCAAGCTGAAACTTGTGGGACTATAAGAACTATTAGTTCCCAGTAGGACTGGAAAACTCTGTTCACTAAATAAACAGGGAAAATACTAAGCAGATTTGGGGAGCTGAAAAACAAAGCAGCTTGCCAGTTTGGAAATTATTTCCAAGTGTTTATGCATTGCAAACCTTCATTGTTTATTTCTTTGTTTTCTTGCTGCATTTATTCCTTTGTGTTGTTGAAGCTCTATCCTATTCATTGATTCTTTGGGCATGATTTTACCTTGGAGCCGGGAACCCAGCCCGACCCTAGATATCCGCGGGGAAGGGAACCGGGAAGAGAATTGAGTGCGTCGCAATCTGCGATTGCAACTCAACTGAAGGTGAGTACGTGTACTTCTGGGTTTCCCACGCGCCAGACAGCCAGATTGACAGGCTGGCTGCCCATCGGAAGGGAAAGGAGCAGCGAATCGTTGGGGGGGGGAGGGGGGGGCGGGAAGGGGAGAGAGATCGTGGGCCATGGAAAAAATCGGAGGGGGGAGGTGTGTGGACGACATTGGGGGTTCAGCCAGCATCAGGATTGGGGGAGGACCCAGCATTGGGATCAGGGGAAGGGTCCAGCTAGCATCAGGATCGGGGTGGTTCAGCACTGGGATCATGGATCGGGGGAAGGGGGGTCCAGCATTCGACTCAGGGGGGTTCCGGCATCGGCGGGGGCAGGTCGGCCAATCGCGGTGTCATTTTGCATCAGGTAAGCTTGTTGGGCCTCGATGAAGCACTCCTGCTTCTTCGGGCCCACAAGCAGTGCAATAAAGGCACTCGCCTCATGGATCCGGCCCTTCCCACCTGATTTCATCTGACGTGAATCGGAAGCGATGGGAAAACTGAACAGGTAAGGTTACTCATTTTACTTTTGTAATGTACAAAAACTTAAGAACCTCAACTATTTCAGTAAGGTACATTGCCCCTTTAAAGCTGGCCTGCGGGACTTCCTGTCTGTTGTGCGCGCCCATCCAAAAGCGCCTGGGTCAAACCCAGAAGTGGGCGTGTTGGAGCTGGGATGCAGTCCTGCTCCATAAAGCTATTATTTTAACCCCCCACCTGCCCCCAACCCACCCAATTTTGGAGGTTAAAATTACCCCCTTTGTCTATGTCAATGGTGCATTTTATTCATTTCTGCGATTTATTTGACTAAAACAACTGATAATCCTTTTTAGTAAGTGAAAATCAATTTCGGCAAGTTCAAAAACTTTGGCATTTTTAACTCAGGTTGAAGGAAATTTTGGACTTCCATGTCTGCAGCTGATTTACTGTGACACTGAAACAAATATTAATATTGCAGCAATAAAGCTAATCACACTTCAGGTATCAAGAATAATTGTCACTATAACATTAACCCTATATTAAAAAATTAACACTTAGAAAGCAATTCTAATAAATTATATACTTCTGCTCATCCTATCTTCCACTTTTCCCATTTTCTGTTTCTATTTTAAGTGTCCTTTTATTTCATTTCTATCTAATAAAGTATATTCAATATTATAGCTCTGAAAAAATATATTTCCATCCCCTGGTTTCTCAGCCTCCCTAAAGCCTACCATCCAGTTTGAACATGGTAAAAACCCAGGGAAAACAAACTAGCCTTTGCTTACTTCAAGATATGGTCCAAAGATCAGTTTTCAGAACCACTGCATGAGTTATTTTGTCCACATCAGCCAAGCAGTGTGATCATACCTGAATGGAATATCTCACCCGTGGGGTATGTAAGGTTGATGCATATTCCCAGACCTAATTCACAGATTTTTTTGATTCACTCTATATTGTAATGCAGGCATATACATGAATATTCAAAGTGTAAACAACCAACTTAATAAAATAAAAATGATTTCCTGAAGCACACAATTCACTTGCTGATTTTCAGGAAGATTTCTTTAGTGATTAGTTATATGAGTTCAGTGCAGCCTCGGTAATGACATCGACCATTAGGTAAATAAATCACACAGTTCGATGATGCAGCATGTTAGGGGACCAATGGACTGTGTTATGGAATGATGGGATGCAGATTTAATACCTCACCTAACTGATTTCCCAAAGGTGGAGTAATACATGCAGTAGGTGGCACCCCATTACAGGAAGGATATTAGAGCCATGGAAAGGATGTAGCAAAGATTCACTACAATGATACTGGGAATGAGAGGTTGTAGCTTTGAAGAAAGGTTGAAAAGTTGGAACTTACACAGGAACAGAGAAGATGGGGTGGGGGGATTGGATTTAATAGGGTGTTCAAGATTGAGAAAGGTTTTGAGAGGATCAAGAAAACCAGAAAGAGGAGAAAATAAATCTTTGGTTACTTGGGCCTTGTGAACAGAATTTTAGTGGGCCTCTAAACACTGATTGAAGCAGTTGAAAAATGTGCTTTTCTGAATTTTATGTAAATATATTCAAACTTTTAATTCTAAAATGGAACAAAAAAACAGGAAAACACAAACTGGTTCTCAAAAACACAATTAAATACATTTCATGTGGAAATCGGGCAGAATAAAATACAGCATACTGAAATTATTGAAGAATGCGACTGATTATTCTTTTTTAAATGAGGGCTTACCAGCTGTAACTCTATTGAGGTTGTGGGCACTAATGAGAGCAGAATCATTAACATCATCTCCTCCCCTCTCCTCTCCCTAACACAGACACATCAATCTGAGTAAGTCTTCCAAAATGTGCACACTTAATATCCACTAACAGAGCTCTCCTCTTTACTCTGTAAAGCTGCTATGGGGAGTTGTGAAATGGCTATTTTCAGCCTTATTAAGCAGGACATGTAATCTAACCACTGCAATTTGCACCAACATGTATGATCGCATTTAACTCTATCAAAGCTGGATTTTCTTGATTTATTCTTTTCATTTCCCTCTCCTTTTTTAATCAGTGAACAAAAAATAGTTTCTTTTCAAATTTTGTAATAATTCTGATACCAGAGACAAGTATTGAAAACCTCCTGCATCATTAGTTCATTAAAACAGAATTCACGTCAATTCATGAAAATTCAATGACTGGGTAACTATCATCATTCCAGCTGATATCAGCACACACAACTAATAGACAACGTCAGACGACTACTGAATATCTCTTTCATACTCTGACCGCGACACTTCCCTTTACGAGTTGCTCTTTAGGTTTTCAAAAGTGATATTTTATCTTTTTTTGTCTGCAGGTTTACCTTAAATAAAATAATTGAAATAGTAATTGCGCAGCTTGCCTAGATTTATCCTGTAAAAGTTGTGTGCCGCTTTGTACTTAAGAGGACAAATGAAAGGGAATAATGGTTAGCTGAGAAATACACCACTTTGTGATATCAGACTGTACAACTGAGCCCGTCAGTTTGAATGGAAGGGAAGTTTGTAGCCCTGATCCCAGCTATACATTTCATCAAAGCCATTTTCCCAGATTAACAGAGAAATAACAGTGGAACAGGTAAATACCCCCAGCAGCTTGCGTGCCGGAGAAATAAACTAATGGAAACAATCTATCGCAGAAGCTGCTGCACATGTAGCATAAATCAAATCCAATCCCAGTTTTCTTTAAAATAATGAATGCAACAGTAAGCAAAGAAGAACTACTCTACAACAAACAAAGACAAACTCAAAACTCCTGAAGGACTTACAAATTATTTCTATAGAAAAAAAATGTATGAGACACAATAAAATTGTACAGTATATAGAGGCTGACTCCTTTGGGACTGATTTCAAGAACTACAATGGTCTTTTATGATATATAGAATATACTATATTTCGTTAAGGAAACAGAGATCTTTGACAGGGTCTACGAGAATCTAACAAAGTCTGTTTCATGCTAATTGCAGGTTTTGCAATAATCTTACCTCTGGTGTCAAGGCTCAGTGCTCTCTGGCTTGTTTCAAACTTCCACTTTTTAATCTTGAAGTAGGGGCTTGCTCCTTCTAAGCTGGCATGTCTCCGCAGCTTGGTGAAGAACTGCAGTACAGTGCCCTGGCTGGCAGCCGTCACTGCCTCGGTGGCACTGCTGCTGCTGCCTTTAGTGCTCCCGGCCAGAACTTCAATCTGGCAACAAAAAAAAAACCATTGACGATATTTGTGAATTCACTCTGACAGTTTGCCTTCTGATGGCTTCAGGCAAAAGAGAGATGCTTAAGCATAGAACAAGCAAGCACAAAGCAAGTCTATGTTTGGAATCAAGGCTGATGACACTTCAAGCTATTTATACCGTCTTTCATTTATTTCATGCGAGTCTGTATAAAGGAAATGCCTGAAGCAAATGGAACAGACTGTTTTTATGCCACCAGTCTTTTGCCTACACAATACATTTTTGAAGTGCTGGCAATCAAATCTTTTTGTTTTTCATACAACTAAAAGTATCAAAGAATATAAAAAGAAATAGTAAGGTAATCTTTAGGCTCATAAGTAACAAGGGATAGGGCAACTAAGGGATGTGCAAGATAAACTCATGTGAGGTGATACCGAATTGGCAGGGATATTGAATAGATGCTTTGCCTCAGTTTTCACTGAAGAGGCTACCAAAGAGGAGATAACAACAGTAGAAAGAGTTGAGAGGGATACTACAACAGTTACGATAGAAATAAAGGAGATACTACACAAACTGGACAAATTTAAGGACTAACTCCTGGGTCCAGATGGATTGTACCTGTGGATACTCGAAATTAGGGAGGAGATAGCAAAGGCACTAATATCCACATATAAAAATTCAATAGAGAAAGAAATAGGGCCAGCGGACGGGCGAACAGCAAATGTAATTCCTATCTTCAAAAAGAGAGATAGAACTGATCCAGGGAAATATAGGCTAGTTAGCTTAACATCAGTGATAGGAAAGAGTCTAGAATTTTTGCTAAAAGGTCTCATAACAAAACACCTAGAGATGGAGAATATAATAAAAAAGTCAGCATGGATTTCTGAAAGGAAGGCCCTGTTTAATCGACCTTTTTGAATTCTTTGAAGAAATAACACAAAGAGTAGACGAGGGCAATGCAGTGGATGTGGTATACATGGATTTTCAGAAGGCCAATGATAAGGTGCCACATAAGAGACTCATGAGAGTGGTCAGGGTGTGTGGTGTCAGAGGCCAGGTAGCAGAATGGATTGAAAGATGGCTAAAAAAACAGAAAACAGAAGTAAGGTGTTAAGGGAAGTTTCTCAGACTGGCAGAAAGTGGGAAGTGATATCCTGCAGGGATCTGTATTGGGACTACTGTTGTTCATTATACACATAAATGTTTTGGACTCCGAAATTGAAGCGATGGTGTTGAAATTTGCAGGTCATAACAAATTGAGGGTATAGCTAATAATGTAAAGGACCGCACCAAAAAACAGGCTTGCAGAGCGGGTGGATAAATGGCAAATGAAATCTAATATAGAGAAGTGTGAGGTGGTTCATTTTGGTAGGAGGAATAAGAAGGCCACTTATTCCTTGGAAGATAAGAAACTAAATAGGGTAGAGGAGCAAAGAGATCTGGGAATGCAGATACAAAAATCACTAAAGTAGCAACACAAGATGATAAGGCAATAAAGAGTGTAAACAAACTACTGGGGTTAATTTCTAGGAACACAGGAACAGGAGTAGGCCATTCAGCTCCTCAAGCTTGTTACGCCATTGAATTGGATCATGGCTGATCTGTACCTCAACTCCATTTACCCACCTTTGATCCATATCCCTTGATGCCCTTACCTAGTCTTGAAAATTTCAATTGACCCAGCATCCACAGCCTTTTGGAGGAAGAGAATTCCAGGTTTCCACTGCCCTTTCCTGATTTTAGTCCTGAAAGGCCTAGCTCTAATTTTAAGATTGTTTCCCCTTATTCTGGATACCCCCAGGAGGAAATAGCTTCTACTCTACTCTATCAAATCCTTTTATCATTTTAAAAAACCTCATTTAGACCATCTCTCAACCTTCTAAACTCAAAGGAATACAAGCCAGGTTGAGAATAGAGTACAAAAGCAGGGAGGTAATGTTAAATTTATATAGAACCGTAATTAGACCACACTTGGAGTACTGTGTACAGTTCTGGTCTTCATACTACAAAATGGATATTAAAGCTCTGGGGAAAATGCGAGAATGTTACCAGAACTAAGAGGATGCAACTATCAGGAAAGACTGAGCAGGCTGGGGCTCTTTTCACTGGAAACGAGGAGACCTGATAGAGGTCTTTAAAATTATGACGGGTTCGATAGGGTGGATGTGGAGAAACTATTTCCACTTGTGGGTGAGTCCAGAACAATGGGTTATAAATATAAAATAGCCACTAACAGATCAAATAAAGAATTGAGGAGGAATTTCTTTACACAGAGCATGGTGAGAATGTGGAACTCGCTGCCACATGGAGTGGTTGAACCAGATAACATTGATGCATTTAAGGGGGGGTGGCTTAATGCATATATGAGGGAGAAGGAGATGGAGGGATATGGGGGCAGGATGGGAAGAGGTAATTAGAGTGGGTGGAGGCTTGTGTAGAGCATAAACACCGGCATAGACCAGTTGGGCCGAATGGCATGTTCCTGTGCTGTAGATTCTAGGTAATTTTACTTACCACACCACTTTCTCCAGAATCAGCAGGTGCAGGAACATTTGCGTCAACAAAGGTAGTATTAACTGATGAATTGAATGTATCCCCAGGCAAGGCAGAGCTGGGGTTGACTGAGTGGCTTGTCAGAGCTGTTTGTGGCAGTGGATTTATGACGGGCTGCAAACAAAATTAGAAATAAGCTAAATTTACAATAAAAACAGTCAACTCATTGATCTAAAGAGGAAGAGTTTAAATAGTCTTGATCTCTACTTCTCTAAAGATGGAGCAGTCTTTGTGGATTGGGAAAAATAGGATAGTAACACACAGTGAAAAACAACATGTTATGATTCCATGTGTTATTGTCTGTTTCTGTATCTATGTGGATTTTAAGGTGTTGGGCACAGTTATTGTGGAACTAGATTTCCTTTTAACACAACCACTCAGCATGTTTCTTTAACAAAATTTTGTGTCACTTGATAGGTTACAGTTGTAGATGTATTTTCTGTTTTCTTTCTTTTCTTCGCAATTCCTCTCCCTGGAATCTGAGCTGTCCTCCTCAGTTAGGACAGGGCAGTCCTGCCAGTGGTCGCTGTCAATGCTGCTTTTTGATGAACTCACTTGATTGATGAAGCAAGGCTTCCCTCTCTCCTCTAGGTGCACCATCCATGATTGGCAAACTTACCCTCTGAGGGAACCTGAAGTGTGAATGTCACTCAAGATAGGGATCTCCAAGCGGAGTCCAATGCTCTTGTCGTGAAGCTACCAGAGGGACTTACATTTACATTACTGATGACAGCAGTTAAGATTTAACCTCCTTGAGATGAAAAAACATCAGCTATGTTTTACAAATTCAATAGTCGAATTCAGATCTCTATGAATTACTTTTGTTTAAATAAAGGTAATTTTTCTGTGAATGATTTTAAGGAAAACATATTTCACCAGTACAAGTTCAGGTTAAATCATAAAACAAAATGGCTAGGATAAAAAGTGCATGGATTAATGTGTACTACTCTATTTTAACTTTAGTGTGCTAGATTACACTCAATGTGTAAGATTTATATTAAAATGACATATCTATGAAAGTTATTCATTTAATAATAAAGAGAAATATTTTACTACCATGTCATATTAACCACAGAAACATGATATTATTATGTTTAAAGTTTTAACACAATGCTATTGGTTTATTGGTTATTGGGAAGTACTTTAGTCTGCATGCTCTCCAGCAAAATCTTTAACTCTCCTCATCTCCTGGTTGCATCCATTTTTTTGTTCAGCAATCTTTACACACACAAAATAAAATCATATTTGAGATTTAGATGTCTGCAAAATGACAGGTAGGCATAGGAATCAGACGGGAATATCAAGAAACCTGCAGGAAATAAAATGGTTTTCTGTTTGTAGTCACTTTACTACATGACAATGGTGGTTAAAAATACTCCATCAAAGACAATGGGCTGAATTTAATTCTTCAATAGTTCGTTGGGGGCAATGTTGATTCATCATGCCTTTCAGAACCTTGTTTTATTTGTTTCATTATTCCGTCAAATAAATATTCATCAGCCAGCTTCAATCTATTCCCAACAAGATTCTGCATCAGAATACTGATATTTCACTGAGAAGTGAATAATCTCAAGGCGTACCTCACTGATCTAGAATCCATTTTCTCCCCAGATAAAAATGACCCTTTTGACTACCATGTTGGACGGTGCGAAAAAATACTTGATTGAATTAAGTTATATGAAGAATGCATCCAAAATTACTTTGGAGCCTCCCACGGCTATGCACTATGCTGGATCTAAAGCTTTTGGTGCCCATGAATGTACACCTCGGAATATCCTACTAGAAGAGAGTTGGAATATCAACACCTACAGTCAGTTCAAAGCAACAATGAAGGGCTATTTATTCCAGTTGCCTTGACTTCCCACTTAATCATACCTTGTAGCAGCGCAACATAGCATTCATTTAAACCTACTAAAACCTTGTCATAACCATTCGCACACACAACATAGTCAATTTGGCACTCTTCCATGAAATTAGTATATTAAAAATGTTAACTTAATGTCCCTTACCTTATTGATAGCTTTAAGTTATTGCCCACAATTCATACTATACGTGACCTTCTTGGGTCTGGACCCATTATGTGTACACTTCAGTTGTCTTGAACTGTTTTATGTCTGCCCTAGACATGTTTAGATTGATTTGCATTGCATATTTAGATTGATTTCAGTGATAATTAAAGTTTGAAATATTTTGAATGTTTCCACTGCACCTGCCGGAAATGTGTATCAAGTGATTCCTAAAATAAATCTGAATCTGAAACTCTCAGCAACTTGTAACAATCTGCAGCCCAGAAATTACTGTCTGCGACATTAGCAGTTGGACACTTCACGAGTTTGCATGATATCCATCTGTTGCAATTTCAATGCAGACTTTAGCTCATTTAGGTTAATTAGGTTAATGTGTCTGCAAAAATAGGGGAGAAAGGAACGTCATACGAATGTGCTAAGCATTCGTCCACTAATACTGGCAACAGTCATTTCACCCCACCATTGGTAGCATAGCTTTCAGTAGACTTGCCCTACTTCCTGGAACTCCTCCCCTAAGTCCCTCTGCCTCTCTGTTTCTCTGTCCTCCTTTAAGAGTCTCCTCAAAATCCATGTTTTTGACCTAGCCTTCAGTTCCCTTTACTAAGCTCTTTCCTTTGGTTTGGCATCTGTTCCTCAGAGAAACTATTTCTCTGTAAAGTGCCTCGGGCCATCTTGTACATTAAAAGATGTAATATAAATGCAACTTGTTGCTGTTATTATATTGTTTTGCTTAATTCTTTTTACTTCCTAATATATTTTAGCAGCCCAATGTTCAAATGGAACATTATTAAGGGCAAGGTAACAAGCAAACTACTTCCAATGTATGGTATCTACCCTCCTTTTTTGACTTATAGTTATTGATTTTAGAGACCCTATACGTACTACAAATTATCCTCTTAAATTTCTCCTTTGTAGATTCTTAAATTAAGAACATAATAGGAGCAGGAGTAGGCCATAGGGCCCCTCGAGCCTGCTGCGTCATTCAATAAGATCATGGCTGATCTCCGACCTCAACTCCACTTTCCAGCCCGATCCCCACATCCCTTGATTCAGTCTTGAATATACTTGACGACTGAGCATCCACAGCCCTCTAGGGTAGAGAATTCCAAATATTCACAACCCTCTGAGTGAAGAAATTCCTCTTCATCTCAGTCCTAAATGTCTGACCCCTCATCCTGAGACTATGTCCCCTAGTTCTAGACTCTCCAGCCAGGGGAAACATCCTCTCAGCATCTACCCTGTCAAGCCTTCTTGGACTCTCATGTGTTTCAATGAGGTCACCTCTCATTCTTCTAAACTCCAGAGAGTATAGGCCCATTCTACTCAATCTTTCTTCATAGGACAACCCACTCATCCCAGGCATTAATCTAGTTAACCTTTGTTGCACCGCCTCTTAGGCAAGTATATCCTTCCTTAGGTAAGGAGACCAAAACTGTACATAGTACTCCAGGTGTGGTTTCACCAAAGCCCTGTACAATAGCAGCAATACATCCTTACTCTTGTACTCCAACCCCCTTGCAATAAAGGCCAACATACCATTTGCCTTCCGAATTGCTTGCTGCACCTGCATGTTAACTTTCTGTGATTCGTGTACAAGGACATCTAAATCCCTCTGAATACCAACATTTAATAATTTCTCACCATTTAAAAAGTATTCTGTTTTTCTATTTTTCCTACCAAAGTGAAAAACCTCACATTTCCCCACATTATACTCCATCTGCCACCTTCTTGCCCACTCACTTAACCTGTCTATATCCCTTTGCAGACTCTTTACGTCCTCCTCACAGCTTACTTTCCCACCTAGCTTTGTATCGTCAGCAAACTTGGATACATTACACTCGGTCCCTTCATCTAATTAATTAATATAGAGTGTAAATAGCTGAGGCCCAAGCACCGATCCTTATGGCACCCCACTAGTTACAACCTGCCAACCCGAAAATGACCTGTTTATTCCTACTCTCTGTTTTCTGTCCGTTAACCAATCCCCAATCCATGCTAATATATTACCCCAATCCCATGAGCCCTAATCTTTTGTAACAAACTCCTATCTGGCACCTTATCGAATGCCTTTTGAAAATCCAAATATACAACATCCACTTGTTCCCCCTTATCTACCCTGCTAGTTACACGCTCAACAAACTCTAATAGATTTGTCAAACACGATTTCCATTTCATAAAACCTTGTTGACTCTGCCTAATCATATTATGAATTTCTAAGTGCCTTGTTACTACGTCCTTAATAATAGATTCTAGCATTTTCCCTAGTACAGATGTCAGGCTAACTGGCCTATAATTCCCTGTTTTCTCTCTCCCTCCTTTCTTGAATAGCAGGGTTACATTTGCTACCTTCCAATCCACAGGGACCATTCTAGAATCTAGGGAATTCTGGAAGATCAAAACAATACATCCACTATCTCTGCAGCCACTTTTTTTAAAACCCTAGGATGTAGGCCATCAGGTCCAGGGGATTTGTCAGCTTTTAGTCCCATTAATTTTTCTAATACTTTTTCTTTACTAATCTTAATTACTTTAAGTTCCTTCCTCTCATTTGACACTTGGTTCCCCACTA